>NC_139349.1:76152724-76795224 GCF_055883805.1 Amblyomma maculatum | reverse complement strand
AAAGGTTTTTGGTGAGTCAGGATGTGCCGAGGAATGTAATTCAACCAAAAACACAAAATGATGAAAAAAAAAAAAAAAAACAGGAGTTGTTCTTTAAGCTGCTGAAATTGTTCCACCCTCGTCCTCTGCCCTGTTTCGGGCTAGATGACGCGCATTTTTTCTTTAGGGCCTAGAGGCAAATCTGCCATCAGACGCTTTTCTAACCTGTAGAGCGCGCTCATATTTTTTGCCGCTTTTGCTAAATAGAAAGCTTTGACACATGTCGTCAGTACGCACGCGCAAATTTTCCAGACGGCGTCAGGTAACACCAAATATCCGCCAGCTATCGGCACACACATTCCGTGTGGGCTTATCCCTGCTTGCGCGCTGATGGCAACTGGTAGAAGGGGCGGTTTTATTCAGCAGGACTGGTAGCGAGAGATAACCTTTCGTCGTTGGAAAGTGCTCCGTGGACTCTATGAAAAAGAAGGAAAATGGTTATACACACGCAGTATAAAAGGTGGATGTATATCCCATTTCATCCGCCTCGGAGCTACCACTTGATCCTTTATTTGTTTATAACTCGATGATAGCATTCAAAAACAAAAAGGGATGAAGGAGAACAGTATACCTAAGTTCAAAGGGTCCGGGCCAGAACAGCCTGACAACGCACAACTGCAAAAGCCTGCTCGCTAAGGCGCAATTGCATATTGAAGCGAAAGCTTCATTACGCTATGTAAAGTCGGTCGTCGCGTGGAACTCAGTTTTATCTTGTGGTAACGGTGACCTAATTGAGGTTGTCCACGATTCCGCGGCGTACATCAAAAAGTGTATTGCGCGTTCTTTTCCCCAAAACCGAACGGAAATGCAGCCTTGTGTTGTGCGATGTCGATCAGCGCACTTTATATGCCCCCTTGCAGTTAACCGAAATTACTACAGGCTGTAGGTAGGACAAAGGCGCTAGATAGGACACGGAAAAACCTTTTCTGGCCTGGTAGAGACCAGTTATTCGCAAACCTAACCGGCATTTAAGCTTCTCGTTCCTGCAGGGTTCGGATTCTTTGGGCATGAATTTTTAAGTAGGAAGTGGGATTTGGAGAACATTTAGGCACTGTCTGTGTGAAGCAACCATAATTGATGACTACACCGATATGAACCCTATACCCACCTGCCTCATTTCCATCGAATCCATTGTACTTGTTGCCGGTCATCTACTCCCACCCTCGAATACACTTTCTCACCTCAGCCCATCATCACCTTCCTGAAGCGCCATCCACTCAAAGAGTAACCGATACGTGAAGCTGACAGCGCATTCAAGCATGCTACTGGAAAGTCGGCTGCCCTTCAGACACACAGCCCCCTCCCTCCACCTTGAAGTTGCGTAGCCACTGATTGCTACCTGATATCCAACTTCCACGGGGCAGCACTCACGTACCTCTCCGTTCAGGAAAATAGTTGGGTGTTTGAAACCTCGGCTTATAATAATTAAAGTTAAAGCATTGAATCTAAAATAAGCTTCCTTGACATCTTTTCGTATCAGTTATCATGAAAATGGCACAAAGTTTATATTTGAAGCTACTTCGTTCACAGTTGCCGGGACGATAGCAGCTTGTTATGGCGAATGGACTCTACCGAAGATACCCCGTTTATTAGGCACTTTGAGCAAATATAAACTTTGAGAATATATTATGGCTTTGTGGGCCCTATAGTGATATGGATATGTGCGCATATTTGTGCCTGTAGGTAACAAGAATATTTCGAACGTGTCCAGCAGAAAATGCAAAAGCACAGTGTGTTTTCGATATTGTTTTTATTGTTACATCTGCCTCAGGAAGCTCGTATCATTGCTCAGAATTGCGTCAATATGTTCCGCTTTTCAATGCTTTGTTTGCGGCGCTTTCCTTCAGCGCTTTGCGCCTAGGAGAGGGATCACTCGTGCGCACAGCGACTCGGCACTATACTTACCAGAACGCATCGGTGACGCTGCGGGTGAGTGTTTCGATACGCTCTTTCTGTGTGAATTTGCCACGCGTAAATTTAGGCGTTGGTCAGACATAATGGAATGCTCTGGGGGAGGTCAAAATCTCAAATCTCTTACGAGGTACTTTTGTTATGTTTTTGAGTGAGAAACAAAGCGCATAGGAAGCAATGGGAAACGATGCGCAGTCACAGATACTTCTCTTGCAATTCCGTGCACCACATGTCTGGGAACGGCACCCAGGAAAAGGTGCAATGTGAAGAGAAGAAAGTCGTAGAAACTGCCTTTCTTTTTATTTATTATAAGTGACGTTAAATAGGAGGGGACCATGAAAACCCACATACGGAAACCGCAGTGAGCAGTCATTGATTTGAACTTTTCCAGTTGATTCTTCTGATTTATGGTGACAAATATGTCTTGTCGCGGATTTTCCAGTAAGAGAGCGGAACCGGCACTTTGGAAGCGTGAACGTGCGCAACTGTTAATTACAAATTGTTGTACACTAAACCAGAGAAAAGTTGTGGGCTAATAATAGTGTCAACCGATAATATAAACTACCTTGTGCACATGTTTATTGAAAGACGGTCTAAGCTACGGCCTGTGGGTGGCGAAGCGGCAAACGTGACTCGCCATAGCCTTAGCCATGCATAACATGATCATAATGCTTCATGTCTGTCATGCTTTTTTGTTCAGTGCTTTTTTTTTTTTTCACAGCTTCAGCTGCCTGCACTGAGCGATAAAAGTTTTGCGGTAAATGCACGTTTACGTCGTTTATTCATTCCTGGTCACACCTCCTCTCCCTCTCTTTCCCTCTTCATGCCTACCTCGCTCTACAAAAATTGCACATGCGCCATTTATTGAAACCCGCGAGATCAGCTATGGGAGGGATAAAACCAAAGTTTCTTCGCGATTATGTTCGTGTTTTTAAAGCTTTGGCCACAGCATCCGACTGTTTCTCTCTTTTCGAATAGATACGTTGGCTCTTCCCACTTATTGTCTGACCTTTTCGATATGTCGAGTGCCTTTCAATCTTTTCCCCTGTGTGCAGGCTCCAGTTCGGACTTGAGCACGGACCAACTGAAGGCCAAGGTTGCAGAAATGGAACGCGCCCTCAACTGTCCCATCTGCCTCCTCAGGCGGAGAGAGGTGGTCTTCATGTGCGGTCACGCTGCTTGCTGGCGCTGTTCGGTCCGAATGAAGAAGTGCGGCGTGTGTCGACAGCCGATTAACAAGAAGATTAGGCTTTTCTAGTGCAACGGTGAAAATGTCCCCGCAAACTCAGGATGAAATTCGCTGCCGTCGAATATAATGAAAATCACGCGGGCGTCACTTAATGCGGCACCGATTCACTTCTTGAAAGATCGGCAGTCATGCTACTAATATTGTGATGCACTGAGTCTTTGTTAGCGGGGGATTCAATTAAGGTACTTGGTGCTATATTCACGCATGATGCGTGAGCAATATTTGTGTACAGGTGCTGCAATCTAAAAAATAAAGGAAGGAAAAGAAGGTAACAGGAAGGCAGGGGGGGGGGGGGGGGGGAGGGTGATTTTAGCAAGATGGAAAGATAAATAACTTATTTTTAAACTGCACGAATAAAACAAGGACAGAGCGAGAAACGCAGAAACACACACAAAGCGCATACAAGCGCATACAAGCTTGTGTGTGTTTCTGTGTTTCTCGCTCGGTCCTTGTTTTATTCGCGCAGTTTTGAAAAATGAGGGATTTACACCAACCAGCCCACCAGAAGACACTTCTGGGAGAAATAAAACACATCTAAAGATAATGGCTGCCAACACATAACAAGACGAAGACAACGTAAAATGCTTATAGTGTCGTGTCGAAACCGACGTCACGTGCAGTTAAGCGCACTATATAAAAAGATTGAAAACAAAAGCAACAACAAAACAGAAGTACATGTATTTATTTCTTTTGTTCTAACGCAATCAAGCGGGGATGGCGTCAAATAAAGACAATGAAGGCTGAGTTGGTTAGTATATATAAATATACATATATATACAAAGTGTGTGTGTGCGTGTGTGTATAGATCCGAATCCAATATGCATCGGAATAAGCTTTACATTAAGTTTAGAATGTATAATTGAAAACGATAATCTCATTTAAATTCAAACTCAAACCTTGACATTCACACAGATTTTGAAATGTAAACCCTCGACCGCGCAGTCTAGCAGCTTGTCGCGCGACTGCGGAGTCGAAGTAGAAGGTCTCGAGCCCTGCTAAGGTTGCCAAGTTTTCAAAGGTAGACGAAATGCAGATGGCGCCCCTGTGCTGTGAAATATCCCAGCAAGTTAGATATCTCAAGACGATCAATGTGAAAGTTTCTCCAGATTCTGCGCTACAGCCCCTCTCTTTTTCATTGCGAAAGCACTTATTGTCTCATGAGTGGCGTCCGTCGCCAGGAATTGTTCACAGAGCGTATCCGCAGATATTGTGCATGTTCAGGAACTGACAGTTAAGGAAAAAAAATGGCTGTGGTTTAGCCTCGGTTAAACCTAGTGTGAAGCAATAGCTCCGGCCGAGGCGTGCCTCTATATATACTCGAGCTTAACGTCGGCCATCATGTGTCTCAACAAGCAGCTGCTCACTCATTAATCTAGTTGACCTTGACCTTTGGCGGAAACATAGCTACCCAAAGTGGTTGTGGCTTAAATTCCAACTTGACCTCGAACCTGTTTGAAGGTCATCGGAAGCCACAATGACCTTGGCTTTACCTCGCGTAGTGATGCTATCGCTTAAAAAAAAAAAGTCGGCTCTATGCCGGGAATAGAGGCATGATCTTTGCGTGTGCCAGCCAGGTGGGCTAATGACTACTGTATGCCGACTTCCTGCTAACATGCCAATAATTGTCTTTGCCTAGCGCAAGGAGGCTGGAGGGTGTTGAGGAAAATAAATAATAATGCTGAAATAAATTATAAAAATGAAATCAATTGACTAAATATAAATGATAAAATTTAAAAAGCAAATAAAAATAAACAAAATAAAGAATAACTAAAATGAATGGCAAGTCTAGAGTCGCAACAACAGCAACGATTTCTCCAGGCCACGATCTGCAGTGCTCTCTTTTTTTTCCACCTATATATGGAACATTTACTATGCTTTTCGATTCCTATATACTATATTTCTTTGAAAAAATATTATAAATTAATAAATTAATTAATATACCCGTGCTGCTTTGCGTGGACATAGGCGAGCACTTTGGAAACTCATTGCTTGTTTCCAGATAGCACCAATTTTGCAGCACTTTGCATATCTCTTTAAATCTCTTAGCTTAGGCTTCGTAATGAATACAGTCATTACTTAGAAGAACTATGAACAGAAAAAATATTGGCGGTAAATATTACGCAATAGCGTACGGATGTTGTTGCGCCGGAAAGACTTCGCCTTACCCAAATTGTACGTGGAGAAACTTGGCATTGTTCCAAACCTGCCGGCAAATACACGAACATTATTTGTTACCAAAATTATAATGCAGCCGTTCTTCTTGCAGGGCTTAGGGTGGTGTCATACCATTTTCGTTTTCATTTAGCATCTGCTAGTGAAGTTGGATGCTAGTCAGTAGTAAAGATTCGAAGCGACCATGCGTATACTTCCAACTGTATGCATTAATTGTAAGTGTATGTAAGTGTCCACCCAAAAGCGAGAAAGATATTTTGTCTCAAAACGAATTAAACATGTGCATATTGAAACAATTGGTGAGGTTCGATATTCTAGTTTATCGAGTGTAAGCTCCGTTTTGAGTGGATTGGCATTCACTAAACATTGGTGTAACTATAATGTGCTAGTCTGTAGCTGTCCAACTTGAATTACATTAGTACTCTATTACGAATGCCAAATTATTGCAATAATAGGGTCGCTAATTATTTAACTAAATTATGAGATTATACTCATCTCGCCAGTAGCTATCTAATGATATACCACGTAATGCATTTTTGATTACACAGTTATTTGCAATTACGGCCTAACTGTAAGGCTATGCTATAGTTTTCTTGAGTAGCTATCCAAAAATACATTACATGGAACACTAATTATATTGCGGTGGCCTAATATTAATAAGCCTATATTTAATCACTTTGTTACTAACGAGTAATTATCTGATGTACTTGTACTCAGAACTAGCATTAAAGCGATATACACATACAAGACACTGAGCTCTGCTCACTACCCGCCGCGGTGGCCCCGTCATTGAGACGCTTAGCTACTGAACCGCAGTATCAGGGTTCGAACCCGACCCCGCGGGCCTTCCCTTACTGCGCTGTTCAGGTGTCCACTGGGAAGCGTGATAATCACAGCGCCTTTCTTTTCCTTTAAACCAAATTAATAATGCGAAAGCATTTAACAGCTTATGAGTGGCGTCCGCAGAAAGTGTGCGCAGAAGCTGTGCACAGAAAGTGTCCACTCCTGTCAATGGTTATGTTGCTTATTGTCGGAGAGACTGACGACACGGACCAGCCCAGTTGTGAACAGAAAAGGAACTATTCATTCATTCATAAACCTTTATTCATGAGGATGACCTGAGGCCTAGAGGGGAAGGGGGTGGGTTAGGTGAGGTTGAGGGCGCCAGACTCCGACATGAAGTCTAGCAGGGCACTAAACTTGCGCTTGGCATTGGTATTGGGGGCTGTCCAGTCTTCGTAACTCTGAATGTGGTGAGCAGATGTGTAGCGCGCGCGGAGGCCAGCCGTGCCAGGACAGATCCAGACCAAGTGCTGCAGGTCAACGGAGTCAGCAGGGCAGTTGGGGCAGCTGATCTTGGTTCGGCGCCATTGACTCAGGATGTCCGTTGTGTACGCTGCACCGGCTCGCGCCTTGTGAGTTAGAACTTGGGCTGGACGAGAGAGGCCGGAAGGGATCGGAGGAGTAATACCGGGGTCAAGGTCCCGCAACAAACCCCTCCGCTCATGTTTAAGCCGCGTGATGACAGAGTCCGGTATGATGAAGGAGACGGGAGAACAGTAAGGGTGGTCCGAGTTGGACGGGCCCACATCAAGGCTGTGCCGGCGGTCTTCCTCTAGCTGCGCGCCAGCGGCCTCGTGGGCCATTCTGTTCCCAGTTCCTTGTGCGTGATGTCCAGGTGTCCAATGAATTCGTACCGATACTTGTGAGGTCTCTCGCAGGTATTGCCAGCGCTCTTTGATGCTGTGTTGTACTGAGGTCTTGTAAGAACGGGCTTGCAGGGTTTTTATAGCCTCTTGACTGTCGGTGTAGATGTGGATGAAACGATCTGTTCCTTTGGTGCAGTGTTGAAGGGCCTCGTCGATGGCTGTTAATTCGAGTTCAGTTGCGGACCAGTACCTGCGACCACTGTGGCTAGTAGCGTGCAGCTGTGAACCCTCTTGGTAGTAAGCGGTGGTTGCAAACGTGATGCCGGTGTCATCGTCATGATATAGGGCGGCGTCGGTATAAAAGCGGAGACCGATGTGCTGGTCTTGTGTATCAATTATGTGGCGTTGTCGGTGATCTCTTCCTGGCCCTTTGGTGTTAGTTGGAAGGGGTTTTGGATCTGTTACCAATGTTTCTGTCCATGGTGCTGTAAGGTGGTCCAATATGGGCAAGTGTAGGTTAGTTTCGTCAAAGATTCGAGTGAGGAGGCGATGCCCGTTGGGTGTGTGACGCAGGCGAGGTTCATGATTGGCTCGGTGCGTAGCAATAAGTGCATCCACTGGTGGGAGCTGAGCGAATCTGTGAAGCTCCGTGATGCGCGTGTGTACGGGTAGACCAGTTATAACCCTCAAGGCAGAGTTATAAAGTAAGCCAAGTGTCTTGTAATTGGCTGCGGTCAAGTCAAAGTAAGGGGCACCGTAGCGGAGCTTAGCGAACAGAATAGCGACGGTGAGGCGACGCGCTACCTCCGTCCCTGCGCCCCCACTCTTGCTGCTGAGCCGTTTGATTAAGTGGAGTGCTGGCCTCCATTGAGATTTTAGCTGTTGTATCCAATCCTTAGCAGTACCATGCGGATTGATGGGAACGCCAAGTATCCGGAGATAACCTTCCGGGGGTTGTGCGATGTTTTGACCGCCGAAGTGAAGGTTGACGTCCACACCGCCAGGCGGTGGATGTATGACCAGAAATTTAGTTTTTTCCGGGGATGGACGCATGCCTGTAGAATGAAGTTCAATCTCGATTGTATCTAGTGCTAGTTGCAGCGTCTCCGTTTGTTCTCGAGCAGTATTACGGTACGTGGTCCAGAGCGTGATGTCGTCCGCATATATTGTGAACCATAGGCCATCGATTTTGTCTAGTTGCCATGCGATTTTCGCCATGACGATGTTAAATAAGGTGGGGGAAATGACTGAGCCCTGAGGCACACCCGTGCGGTTTGTAAAATGTTGTGCCGTGTGGTTGGTATCGATTTGAATTTCATAGGTTCTATTACTCAGGAAGGATTTCACAAAGTTGATGACGCGGGCTCAACTCCAGTGTGCATGAGCGCGTTGACAATGGCTTGATGGCTGATGGTATCGAACGCCTTGTGCAAATCGACAGCTACGAGTATGTCAGGACGGCCTTTGCACCATCGGCGTGCTCTGTTCAGGTTGGTGTGTAGGAGATAAAGGCTGTCCTGTGTTCCTAGCTGAGGGCGGAAGCCAGTCTGGAACGGATGAAAGTAATTTGAGGTCTCAAGGTAATGTGCAAGTCGATTGGTGACCATGCGTTCCATTAGCTTACAGACGGTTGAGGTTAGAGAAATGGGTCGCAAGTTGGCAAGTTGCGTGGGGTGTTTTCCAGGCTTGGGAATGGGGAACGTGTTTATTATTACAACTGTCCTGTAAAGGCATACAAGTTCGAACATCGACCTGTTGTGTGCCTTCATTGTCACGAACCGAACGCCGCTGTATGCGGCCGTTGTGGAACTGCACATACTGGAGACGCGGCCTGCACCTTGCCATACTGTATTAGGTGTAAAGTACAGGGTCATCTTACTACCAGCACAACATGCCCCTCTAAGAAACCGTCAGTCCCGCCGCCGACGCAGGCCCGGTCACACAGCAATAACCTCGGCAATGACACCGGCTCATCTGAGATTACCTGTTCTACATCGCAACTACAACTCACCCAAAAAACTCTCAAAGAGTCACATAACAGTAAAAAAAAACAGCGAAGAATCCGCCTCAAGCAACTCGCAACAGAAATTACAACCATCGGATTTACAGGTCGCGTCTGATCTAGACAAGGCACTGACCAAAGCACAAGCTGATCTCGAACGCGCGCGTTCCCTCATGCTGGACAAGCAGTTAGCGTTCCAACAGCTCCTCGAGGCCAAACAGGTCAAAGACAATGAGGCGAAACTTCGTCAAGCATCAGTATGGTTTAAAAAATCTGCCCCTTTGACTGGCATATCCCCACCGTCTCAGTTTTCTTCAACAGCCTCTCCAGCGCCAGACGCCCCGCAAAACCAGACAGCCCCTCCTAGCGCACCGCAAAACCAGGCAGCACCTCCTCCCGCAACGCAGATCAATTGTGATCCGCCCACCACCACATCAGTCGACACAGTATCTGCAGCACTGGCCGCTCTCACGAAACGAGTTGACGCTTACGAAGCACAACAAGCCGCACAAGAAAAGATTTTAACACAACTTGCAACTGTCATGACGCAGCTTACCGTCCTCGAAAAGGAACTAAGGTTTATTCAGGATTGCTTGGTTTCTTGTTGCGTAGGTGGCGCTGGCTGGGGAGCCTTGTTAGGAGTGAGGCGACCACGTAGAGATGGCGCGACAGGATGAGAAGCCGAGTTGCAGTTGTGCGTATACATAACATCAATGAACTAAGAAAACTTCGGTCTGGAGTGGGCATCGAACTCGGGTCCTTGGCGTTGGACACGGGGATGCTTTCACCACGCCACGATGACATTCTTCTTTATTGCCTGAATCTTTCATACACTAACATGAAGATCAAATGACTATATACGTATCTACCGTCTTTGCCAAATGTAACCAGGCTGCGCGTTCTGTTTGAGTTGTAGAGAATTCGTACCATTTTTGAAGCTGTAAATATATGCAAAGTCGAGCTCCTGTCCTCACTTATTAACGAGTTGTGATCCTCTGTGAATCCATGTTGGCTTTAGAATACAAGCGAGAAGCAAAACATGCAGCCTGGTTACTTTTGAAAGACTGCACGTATAGGCGCATATAGTCAGCCAGTGTTAGCCTGGCTTCGCGACATTTAAACTGCCGCAACGACAACAAAGAGTTTTATCCTTGAGAGCCAGTCGGCAGGCTCTGGAGCGGCTTGTTGTATGGTATTAAATCAATGTATTTTGTCTCGAAAACTTGATCTGTGCCTTCGCCCATGTCACCTTGGTAAAGCGGTCAAGCTTTGATTACCACTGTGTGTGCCAGAGACCAAGGAACTTGACCTCAGCTAACACCGCTACCGGTAACTTGAGGGAAGTCTTGGTCCCAATTCACAGCCTCAGTTATGCTGTCCCTGTCAACCGTAAAAACAACAACATTGTCTGCGTACGCCAGTAGTTTCTGTAACTTAAACCCATTATATTTTCGCTTTTCATTATCTTCATGCAAAGAAGTGTTAATTTTAATACAAACAAAAGTGGGCAGGGGTAGCCCTGCCGCACCTATCGCTGTACGCTAATGGGTCCCCCAGACTCTTGTTTACAATCAGTCTTGTCGTGCAGTTTCGATACGCCAGGGCTACTCCTTTTCGGATACCTGAACCTACACTCACATGATCCAAAATGGAAAAGAAAATTTCATCAGCGACGCAATCAAATGTTTTTTCGAAGTAAATTTGGCGCATGGACACCCGACCTTTCCAGTCATCAAAAAACCCAAGAACCCTTCGTACCTCATGAATGCTGGAAACAATTGACCTTCCTTTTGTACAACACGTATGGTGGGGGCGGACTATGTCCTTAACCGTGGTCTGCAACCTTCTAGGCAGTAACTTTATAAAAAGTTTGTATTCAACATTTGTAACAAGATGTAATCTATCTATTGGATAAGACGCATATGACGAAGGCAGTGCCTTTACCTTGCAAGCTTTGTTGAAGGTCACCTTAAAAATAATAGAAATTGCGTACCTAATGGTTTTTTAAAAATCCGCGCTGAGCCCGTTTGGTCCCGGTGATTTACTAGGGTTTAAACTGCCAATTGCCTTCTCGAATTCAGTGTCACTTATATCCAGTTCTAGTCACTCTTTTACTTCGCTGCCCAGGCGCGGTATCACTTCTAGAAACTACCTTAAAACGTGATGTCTACCGTATGGGATGCAAAAAGCGCTTGATAATATTCGTTGAAAGCTCCTTTGATGTGGTTCAAGTCTGCTGATAAGATCCCGCCCCATTCTGTTTCATCCATATGGTTTCTTTCAGCGTTCGCTTTTTCCAACTTAAGTGATCGCTTGGATAGCGTCTTCTCTACTGCTATGTCTTTTAGCCTTGCCCTCACAACGCTCCCCGATACCTTTCTTACTCCATTAATTATAGTTCGTTTTCTTTTCCTTATATATTTCATCCATTTCCCAGGCGCTCGAGATTACTGTTGATGCAACTTAAGAAGTGCCTTTAGCTCCGTCGCTTTCTTTTTCACCAAATAGTATACAGATAGCCTTATTCTTACTTTAATTTTAAATTTTCTTTACACATCTCCTACGGTTGCCATATATATGAATGTTTTTTTTTCTTGGGCCTACTTTTCCAATTTCTCTATAACCACACGGTTATAAAATTCGTCCTTCAGTAACTTATTCTTGAATTTCCACATTTCCCACAAAAAATAATTACATCGGTTTACCATATCTGGAGCATTTAACTAAACAATGGTCTGAAAACGTCACTGGCACTTCTTCATAATTACTACATTTAGATGAGGTCTCGACGGATGCTAAATGCGGTCCAACCGAGCACGGCCACGGCCCTCAAGTCTCGTATACCTCACAGCACCCGCTCCTTCAATACACTCTGCTACATGCTACAGGTTGTCATTTTCAATTATTCGCCAAAGCACTTCAGTACTTTTGTCCCAAAAAACCCAGCTGCTTGTCTTGTCACGCGCACTGATGACACAGTTGAATTGCCCATAACTCTGAACTGTCTATCTGTGCAAAGGCGCTTTTTATTATATTGAAAAAAAAAAAATATATATATATATATATACGCATGGCCGTCAAACACATCAGGCACGTGGACACAGATAACATGCCACTAGGTGCCGTTCAGCGAAAGGTCGAGGAACGCACATTGTCTTATCAAGGAAGAATGATGAGTTTGTATTAAGGCGCTCATGAGCAATTATGAATATGTCAATTGCAGACGTCGAAATTAAACGAGTAGCATGCGTTCTCTGTGAATTTCCTATCTGGTTCACGTTAAGGTGCCTCGATGTGCACAGAGCGGGCGTGCACCCTATTTCACGTGCAGTCGTAACGCCATCATGTGGCACCCAGTGAAACCAGCACGCCCACTGTCATGTATGAGCGGCGCTCAGTCTTTCGCATTTTTCTAGTGCAGGTTCTGCAGTTCACACGTAATTATTTTTTCGGTCGTAAGCTATAGATATTCGACCTCTAGAGATCATGTTTCACTGCTTAGCGCAATGCAGCAACACTGTAGCTGGGAGGCTACCAGTTCTATGCACATTTGTTACTGCATGAGCATCTCTCTGGCGGTTTGCGAGGGGTAAGCAAGCACAATTTCCTGCATGCTTGCCAACACACACACGAGTAAACGCACACGAAGACGTTTACTTTTTTGTGATTTCGATGGTAACGATCGCTCTGATGGTCGCGCTGATTTATTGCACAAAGGATTGAGGTCGTGGGTGATCGTTGTCGAGCGATTTAGTGGGGGCCGTTGATCGCGGGGTCGTTTGATCCGGGTAGACTGCCTGAGTTGCGGACGGGCGATCTCAGTCCCAGCCTCCACCGCCTCCGCCTCCAGGCCAGCCCCCACCTCCTCCTCCTCCGCCGGACCATCCACCGCCTCCGCCACCGTGACCTCCACCGCCACCGTGACCGCCACCGCCACCTCCATGGCCACCTCCACCGCCGCCACCCTTGGCTGCGCCGCCGCCACCGCCACCGGTACTGACGGGGTGCAGGGACTTGACCAGGTACGTAGATCCCGTCTTGTAGGTCTGGCTGACACCACCGCCACCGCCACCGCCTCCTGCCCCTCCTCCGCCTCCTGGGCCGCCACCTCCACCTTGACAGGAAGGGTAAAAGCTTTATAGTTTCTAAATAATTTAGACTTGGGATGAAAACTTCTCCCCCGAAAAAACAACTCTGTAGAAAAAGTCCCGGTGAAGTAGAGGTCCCTCGACTCACTTCGACCGTATAGGCTTCCGCCGTAATGTTACACTACCTGGGTGCATTAACATTTTACCTGCACAATATCTGGCAGCCGCTGCCAGAATTGCTCCCGGAAACTCATGCGCAGCAACCGAACGCTATGTACTCACTGTGCAATCACGGTGGTGTTTCCATATGCCTAAGACGTAAGCCCGGCTTAGAGGGGCAGGACGTGGATACCGGTCTGGATTTATTTTGAACTAATTGAAAACCTTTGATTCTATACGCAATTGAACCGGGAGATAGCGCGAACAGTCCGTGTGAAGTTTGAGACAAGAATATCTATGTGTTTATTGTTCGTATACGCGCTTTGAAAGTTTTAGACGTTGCTGAAGCTTCGAATGGCGGGGTCATGGCTAATGTAAGGATTGCAACTAGTTCTGCACCATGGTGGCTTCGCGAAGGGGAGTAAAGGTGTGTATGATCTTTGCACTTTTCTCTAAATCTGTTTGCATTTATTCAAGGTGATAACTCTGTGCTGGTCAAGGTATAGCGCGCGCAAATGACAAAAAAAAAAAAGATGCAAGCACAACCCGAGCGTTGCAGTCTCTGCTCTCTTGGGCTCTGTTTCTACCATTACCCTTTTGTTGTGCTACTCTCTGCGTCTTTCTTCAGCGTGCTGTGAAGATTCAAGAACTGTGCGTATGCGTAGTTTGTTTTGTCTTCCTGTCGCAGCGGTTGCGGTGCGCTATTCTTGTGTATATCTTGGGTAGATAAGCTACCATCTGCAATTATTGATCTGGCACAGAGCGAGAGCTAAGCTGCGCGAAAACGCGTAATTTACATGCCAAGTTGCCTCGCTGCAGATAATGCCTTAGGAAAGCATTCTCGTAGTAGAGTTTAGAACTATAGCGAACCCGAATCAAAAGCTATAATGGGCCAGGTGAACCCTAAGACTGAGTCACGAGTCCGCCCAGGTAGTTATGTTCATGTGTTTGTAACTTCTGCAATTCGTTTTCTGACCTTTGGTGGTAAGTGACTATTGCACTTTGTAGGTTGGAAGTAAAGCTTAATTCACAAGTTTGGTAATATTTCGGGTTCCGAGCTTTGATTGCGAGGAAACGTTTTTCCATAGTTTCATTTTCGTTCTTGTCCGTGTCGTCCTTCCGTCCTTCGTTTACCCTTTTTTGCGCTATCTTCCATCATGAACGTTAACCAACTCGCCCAACTTTCAACATTACTTAACGTGGTTTCATTTTCGCTAGTTTTTGTGATTCTCGCTCTTGCTTCAGGAGCATGGAAGGCTTTTAGCTGTTCGGATACAAGATGACGTTAATTAAGAATATTACCTCAGATAGGCACTGTGTCATTGTTCATGCATTGACACTTAATACAATACTCATGCAATCTAAGAAATATGCATGTTCTTTATTTTTGTCTACTAGTCATGTACTGTTATGGGCGAACGGAGCAAGCTGACACACGGCAAACATTAAGAAAGATGCCGAAAGGTGACCTCAACCTCTACGGGTAATATTTTAGCTTCTGAGAACTTAATGATTACACTTTTTGAAACCCTCTGGAAGGGCCTTGAACAAGTGGCTGTGAATAACAAAAGTGTACGATTGCTTTCACACCCTTACATGATGTGCTATAATTATGCGGTACAAGAAATGAAGAACATGAAATACACGCATCGTACAACATTGCTTAGTTGCACAGAAACGGCACTAATGTCACTTGACTCAGTATAATCACCTGACCATATTTCACGACACGTAGGCCAACTAGACAAGTTCACTATGCAGTTAGTGTGCGCGAAATGGTTATGGCATACGGAATGATTTCTCACAGTAGGGGCGCTGGCAGAGGCAGCCGTAGCGATCTGCCCTAACATTTCACATGTGCGCAGTGAACTCGATCTAACAGCTTCAATGCCCGAGGAGACGGTGCATTGCACTTAAAATAACTGAACGAGGTTCACGCAGTGGGCTTCCCTGCGAGGTTACGACGGCAGGAATTACTATCATGTGGCCCCAAAGTTCATATAGCACTTGCAGACATTTTTTGTGGTCCCCGCTACCATTAAGGTGAGTGCTAACCATCGTAACTGAATGCGCGGGAACTCATCCCACATTGCGGTGCGAGTTTCTAGCGAGGTGCCACAGTTGGCCATTTTTTATTGATTCTACCTTGATGTAGAAGATTGGTCAAAAGTGCCCAAAAAGACGGGCAACTTTTTAGCACTGAAATAGGGAATTTACTGCACCTTTCAAGCTTCAAATCTATCTACCGTTTAAGGGAAGCAACATTAACACCTCTGAAAGCCTTCGTGGGTTTATTGGCATCCTAAGTGTGCTTGGATATACTGCTGTCAGGCAGGTTCATTGGCTATGGGAACCGTTAACTAACGCCATGCCTACAATTAAATTTTAACCACCGTTATCACCACTATTATCATCATTGTTATTGCCACCGTTAACATTGTTATTATCGTCATCATAATCACCAAGGTTAGGTGCGCTATCAAATCTGCTGTTCTAGTTTATAATCTCATCGCGAAGGGCACGGTTAAAATTACAGAATTGAGACATCAGGATAGTCTATATAATTGTACGTTCACTAGAATGGCAACTCAATGGTTTATGTCTTCAGAAATAAACACCACTGATAACGCAATCATGCAGTATTATAAAAGGTGGCTTCAGCGATGAAAAAGAAAAAAAATGGTCCAGCTAGTTTCTCAACAAAAGAAGCAAAAGTTAGTTTTCAAACCAAGTAAGGAGGCAGCCTATCACCAAGAAGTGAATTATGAGACTAAAGAGAGGGGTGATGACGCCCAGCACAAACATTAGTGTCTAGCGGCATTAATATGCTTGGCAGAATCTCGATGCGGTTGCACGTGAAATAATAGACTTACGAGATCAGAATATATTGGAGCACTTGTATAAATAAACTTCTTTATAAAGAGCTCTGTAAGCCTGAAACTTTGTAGTGCCCTTATCTCCTTATCTTCGTTTTCCTCAAGAGAGATAACCGTTCGTCAGTTTTTAATTTTGTGATTTTCCCTACAGGCTTTTTTAAGAGCGTTCGCTCTTACTATTAAAGTTGACAGTTTTTTGCCGATTTCTCATTCGCTATCTGATTAAAGGTGGCCGCCAAGTCATGCAATGATTATACAGTATTGCAATAATTTCTAATTTATCTAATCATGTGGCCACCAGTAAGTACAATGGAATCCACCACATGGTCCAACATGTGTAACGTCATGACTCCACAAAGCCATGTGCTCTTTCTTCTGTTGATACTATTCGGTTACGAGCCTGTTAATTTTGTTTAAACGTATTATTTGCATTCAATTCTTTTTATGCATGAGCAAAACAATACAGCAAGCGCATGGCGCTAAGTTTACTGCAGTATATTAACATTTGTTTGAAAGTTTATAATCCATCTACACTTGAGGCAGAGCTTCTATGCTTGGTTAGAAAAAATAGGTTTTGCTCAAACCCTTACTAGTATTTTCGTTTTCTTCATTGTAGTTGCTGGCTTGACATTTCCAATAAATTAAAGGAGTGTGTGATGAGGGGCTAGTTGGCAAGGCATTATACTGAAGACATAAAACTACGCAGGAGACAGGATTTCGTAGTTTGCGTGAATGCGTTTTCCTTTTTCCTTCAGCTTATTCCAAGTTTATATATGTCCATTACAATAATAACACAGTTGCAGTGTTCTCATATTACTGTGTTTCGTTCGTAGTCTTTCAACCTAACCCGGAAAAAACTTCATCTGCTCGACTAGACTTCAGCCTTACCCTCCACGTACCTTCCTTTCCTTGTCGCCGACTGCTCTACAATGACAGATTTCCTGGAGAGATCAGCTCTATACATCACATCAAAACTCTTATTCTGTAATTCATAGTGTTTTTTTCTTATTTACCTCTCATCAAAGCTTCAAAGACGGCTATAGTCAATCTCCAGCATGCTGTTCACTTACCACCGCCATAGCCTCCTCCTCCGCCTCCTCCTTTCCAGCCTCCTCCTCCGCCTCCTCCTTTCCAGCCACCTCCTCCGCCGCCACCGGACCAACCGCCGCCGCCACAATGAACGGCACACACGGCCGCCATAACGACCGCACTCGCCAGCTGCGGAGGGCGCGAATTGTTTGAAGGTGAGTTACAAAAGGCATGGAGAGGGGCAAACAGTGATGGCTCTCTAGTCGCTGCATACAATTGTCTCTTTTTCTTCCTATATGAAGCCCGTTACACTTAGTTGCGCGGGCAGAGGCATGTTATTTTCTATTACTTTTGGGCGGCCTCACCATAGTATATATATGTCTTCTTGTATGGAATCCACCCCGATGCTGTTAACAGCGAAATTGCTGGATGACATGCAGTTTTTTGTGTTAACAAGGCCCTCCCGGCTCTGAATTTATGTGTCAGAAAAAGCTGTACCACCGGAATAATACCGTGCATAGTCAGTTGCGCAGGCTAGCAAAGTGGGAACCGGCAGGGAGCAGTCATTCTTACACCTCCAGGAAAGGGACAGCCGCATGTTTTAGCAGTTTGAATACAGCTGCGCAATTTACCTTGGTTGTGAGCCTAAATGAAGCGTGAGAGCGAGTGGTTGCTCAAAAGTGCTAGGGGAAAAGTGCTCCAATATATGATGAGATGTGAATATATAGTCATGGAGCATCAATACAAGGGTCTTAAGTCAAATAAACATCTCGTGGACAATGACGTTTCAGTAAATCGTCGGCATCATTCTCAGAAAGATAAGTTAGAATTTCCTATCCGATTGGTGAACTTAGGGCGATAGCTATCCAGATGTAATTGTTCATTAAGATATACCAAGATAAAATTTCATTCAAAAAGTCCGGTATGTCCCACCCTTCGACTTGGCAGTGCCGTCAAGTAAGCTTCCTTCATAACGTTTGGAAGCAATTTTAAGACCTATCGGGACAATGAAACTCTTTATATTCGTTTCAGAGGAATCCCGGTATAATTACGGTCTGGACATAGAATGCTGACATCGTAATAGCTGCACCCAAAAATGGAGTCTCTGTGTTGCTTGTATTCAACATGGCCTAAAATAAAGCAAGATGGGTAAAGCGTATAGTGTCACCTTACAATTCATATTCTTACATATTCGGAAAGTGTTACTTGAGACACATTGAAGAGTAAAATATTGAACTGCGTAGATCGTAGTGCGCATGGCAAGTTTGTTCTGAGGAATCTCAGTGATCTCTATACTCTCACAACCTATTTCACTTCCTTTTCGACGAACGCTCACAACGTCTTTAATAAGGGTAACAGAGAGAGGAGTATAACGTTTTTTGCAAGTAACATATAGGCTGCACAGTTCTCTGCATTATCCGATCAATTTAGGAATCACACCTCCTTTCTTATCAATCAACTACAGCGCACGGCCGTCATACTCATGTAGGGAACGATGGTCACTCAATACCCGTTCTTTACGAAGGCTTCAAATCTTCTAGTTATAATGTAAGGAAAAAAGCGCATCCGATCTTGACGTCTCCGGCTCTACGAAGGCTGTGACGCCTATAAACATCTCAAAGGACACTGAAAAGATTCAGATTCCTTCATATCGAAGCTGCGCGTTTAACTGCTTGGTTAAATTACTCAGCCTGACCACTCAATTACGTCAACTTGGCATCAAAGCGAAATCGTTCGGAACACAGCGTTTTACGTTGTGCGCAAGCAGTGGGACGCTTGCGGCTTGAAACATTACGCGATTTTATGAATTTGTAAAACTCTAGCCCTGTCTATTCCCTGCATCACAAGGAAGACTACACATTTGATGGATTTGCACTGAAAATTGTCGTTTTCGCTTACGGAAACAGTTAACTTGGAAATCTGCAAGCTAACGGAGGAAGCATCGTAGATGACTTCTGGGGTGGTAATCCGTTGTATAGTGTGAAGCCGAACTCTCTCGAACGTCAATGCTGGCGCATACACAAGCCAGGTTACAGTCAGCGATTCCTTTTCTTCTAAATTTAGGCCTCATTTGGCCATTCAGTCTATTTTCACACAAGCAGTGCTTCCAATGAGGGCACTTGCTTAGCGAAGGCGTGCCGAATTACATCTACAATAGTTACGCATAACAGCGAACTGTACACCTCTGCGTTTACCTTTTTGCTACCGCTTTAAGTAACAGCTAAACATACCTCAGTGCCATTTTTGCATCATTTACTGCAGTAGTAAAATATATGAATCAAAAGGTTGTTTCTCACACTTTTGCGACTGTGTCTGTTTTATTGTTTACGTAATCTCTGAAGACGTTGCTGACAGTCGATTTCCGGAAGTCACTCTCACTGCTGGAATGGGAGAGAGACGTGTATTGCTTGCGCACGTTAAGCTTCGCTTGTTTATGTATCTGCTGTGCTAACGAAATTGAGCGGTTAGTAGGTGCAGTTCACCATCGCGGTTTGCATAACTAGGATATAGAGTAAGCAATCTGATGCTGCTACCTTACTGATCGTCACGACTATAGTTCTAAAAATAGAAAAGAAAATGCCGAGAGAAACTGCCTCGTGGACGTACGTACCAGTAACCGCATCTTGTCCTGAGGACCGTCACAGTCGCCGTTGCACGTCACTGCAGTTCACTTTTATAGCCTGGCCTCCTCCTCGTGTGTCAGGCGGTCGTGAGTGGCGAGGGTAGCTTCTTTTCGTAGCACTTCATCTCAGACATCACTACCATCGCTCACTCACTCGCTCCCACACGCACGCGTATTCACACACACACACACCTCTTCATTTTCTTTTCGGCAACGGGGTCCGCCCCTGGCGACACAATGGAGCAGCACTCTCCGTTTTCGGGGACGCCCCGGGAAGTTTTCGGACACGGGGTAGATGACAGGGCGATGACTCTCCGGCGCGGCGTCGGTGTTTTGGCGCCGAAATGGGTTAATCGACATCGCCAGTGACCGCCCTCACCGTGAGAGTGCGCGGGGCGCCCCTGCACCGTCCCTCGCACCACTGCTTCCGTGAACCGCCCTCTCTCTCTCAGCGCCGTCCTGCTCCTGTCCTGCACTTCATGTACTTCTGCGTTATTTCTAAAGAACCGTCTACGCGCTCCCGACGAGCCAGGCTGGAGTCTCACGTTCTCTCACTTTGACGAGCAGACAGCGCCAGGGGAAACGAAGGAGGAGGATGGGGGGAGACTGTGGATCACGGGATGAGGGTTACCCGGAGTCCATCGTCGGAGCGCAATCTCTAATGGCCAGGTTAGGTAATAGGTGTTTACCGCTGCGGTTAGACTTCTTAACCGCATTGTTTAACGTAGAAAAGAGAGTAGGTATGTATGTGCGTGGAATGCGTGGCAGTCTTAAGGTGCATAATAGCAGCCCTTACCCGATGGCGGGCTTGCGGAAGGAAGTTACCGCATTGTCACTGGACCCGTGCGCTTTCTGTGCTTTTCATATAGTGGATCAGGCTTCTATGTTCTAGTCACGAGCAATCGTTCATGTGAGTGCAAGTACGTTTTTTTTTCTACGAGACAACATTTTTCATGAAGACTCACAAACCGAGCTGGAAAGTTTAAGCAACGCGGGCTCCACTTTTGCGGCGGGCACTTGTGCTGTATAATCTGTCTCACGGGCAACTAGCGTACATACTGCGGAAGTGAGCGCCATCCCATATGATGTTCCAGAGGCGGCCAAGGCAATAAAGCTCAAATTTTTTTAACAATGCTGACATTGTGTATTACCCTCCCCCAATTATTGTTAACAGTGGCCATCAATAGATTTTATAGATCAATGCTCCGTCGTGTTTCCTTCGTCTACTGCCGGTGGTATACGACAACTGCGAAAATAAAATCCGTGAGACCTGATCCTGACTGCAAGAATTATAAGCAGCATACGTTAATTCATTTTTAAATATATACCTGGAATGAGATGCTCTACAAGTAAATAGCTCCATGCCTTTACTGTGCGTGTAAGTACATGTTCAAGAACTCCAGGAGGTCGAAATTTCAGGTGCCCTCCTTTATGGCGTCCAAGAACCTGAGTTGCTTGAGGACGTTAAACAAAAAATAATAAAATGAAATAATTATGTGCTTGCTCGATTGGAAGTGCACATATTGTCACGGTGTGAAGTCTCTGATCAGAAGTCACCGCGGGACACAGGAGTAACAGAAGTCACAGTGCGGCAGGAAACTAGCAGGCCCGCTTCTACAGAACTTCAGTTTCTTCGCCTCGAGGAGACGAACGTCGGTTTCTTCGCCTCGAGGAGGCACACGCTCGCGATCAGCACAGAGGGAAAATAAAGAATGCAGCGTGTCATTGCCCCCCCGGGTACAAGAAGCATCGTCCCGATGCTGGGAGTGTGGGTAGAGATAAAAAAAAAAAAACCATTGCACGAAGGGCAGTTGCTCACGCACAGAGAGAGTCAACACTATCGGTCGTAATACGATTTCAGGCGGACCACGTCCGGGAGCGTGGAGCGTCGGGACTTTTTAAAACCATCAGGAACAACCTCATAGTTTAGGTCCCCAACTTGGCTTACCACTTTGTACGGGCCAAAGTAACGACACAGCAGTTTCTCGCTGAGGCCTCGTCGACGCACAGGAAACCAAACCCAACAGGTCTCCAGCTGTGTACCGGGCGTCACGGTGTCGGAGGTTGTATCGTTGGGCATCGTGGCGTTGCTGATTCTGAATTCGCAGCCTGGCCAGCTGACGGGCCTCTTCGGCGAGGTGCAGAAAGGTGTGAACATCTGGTTGTTGGTTGCCGTCGTCTAGATGTGGTAACATGGCATCAAGCATTGTGGTCACTTCGCGGCCTTGGACCAGACGGAAAGGTGTCATGTTCGTTGTTTCCTGGACCGCTGTATTGTATGCAAAGGTAACGTACGGGAGCACTTCATCCCACGTTTTGTGCTCTACGTCGACGTACATTGAGAGCATGTCAGCGAGTGTTTTGTTCAAGCGTTCGGTCAAGCCGTTCGTTTGAGGATGGTAAGATGTTGCCTTCCTGTGTTCAGTATGACTGTGAATTAAAATCTGCTGCAGCAATTCGGCTGTAA
The DNA here is from genome assembly GCF_055883805.1 of Amblyomma maculatum. NCBI lineage: Eukaryota > Metazoa > Arthropoda > Arachnida > Ixodida > Ixodidae > Amblyomma > Amblyomma maculatum. The sequence continues at coordinate 76,772,960 of NC_139349.1, read as the reverse complement.
ATGCGGCTCCTCTGTCAGTAATCAAAATCTCCGGTGCGCCATGGCGCAGGACAACGCAATTGATGAAAAACTTTGCAACCTCTAAGGCAGTACTGTTGGATAGAGCGGAGGTTTCCGCGTATCGTGTAAGGTAATCCGTGGCAATAATGACCCACCGGTTACCGGAGTGTGAAAGGGGAAATGGTCCCAGCATGTCCATGTCAATCTGCTGGAAAGGCCTCGACGGTGGGTCTATTGGCTTCAAGAGTCCGGTGGGCTTAGTCGGCGGCACCTTACGACGCTGACAGTTGCGACACGTTTTCACATAGTGTGAAACGTCTGAGTGAATTCGAGGCCAGTAGTACTCTTCCTTGAGCCTTGCAAGCGTGCGGGTGACTCCCAAATGTCCAGAGGTTGGTTCATCGTGGCAAGCTTGTAAGATTTCATCACGTAGACACATAGGTACAACAATCAGGTACGGCGTTTGGCTGGCGGAAAAGTTTTTGTTCATGAGGGCACCATTGCGCACACATAACGATGACAGAGCACGCTTGAAAGCTCTCGGAGCGGTTGTACATGCACCATTTAGATAGTCCATGATGTGACGAAGTTCGGGATCTGCAGATTGTCTTTCAGCGAGGCACTCTGTGCTGATGGCATTTAGCAGTATGGCCTCATCAGGAATTTCATCTGCGGGGGGATCTACAGGGGCCCGTGAGAGGCAGTCTGCGTCCGAATGCTGACAGCCAGATTTGTACGTGACAGTTATGTCGAATTCCTGTAATCGTAGACTCCATCTTACAAGACGGGTTGAAGGGTCCTTTAGGGTTGCAAGCCAGCATAGGGCATGGTGGTCAGTTACTAACTTGAATGGTTTCCCGTAAAGGTATGGCCGGAACTTCGACGTCGCCCACACAATGGCTAGACAGTCTTTCTCTGTTGCGGAATAGTTCGATTCCGCTTTAGATAGACAGCGACTGGCGTAAGCGATTACACGTTCTTGGCCGCCCTGGATTTGATCTAGAACGGCGCCCAGGCCTATGTTGCTTGCATCGGTGTGAAGCTCCGTGTCGGCGTTTTCGTCGAAGTGAGCCAATATGGGAGGTGTTTGTAGGCGGCGTTGAAGCTCTTTGAATGCTTGTTCCTGTGGTGCGTCGCAAGTGAAAGGCGTGTCTGTCTTTGTCATACGTGTTAGGGGCTCGGCGAGTCGAGCGAAATCCTTGACGTAGCGCCGGTAGTAGGCACATAAGCCAAGAAATCGTCGAACAGCTTTCTGGTCTTTGGGCGGAGGGAAGTTGGCAATAGCTGTCGTTTTCTCTGGATCCGGCAGGACACCAGCGTGGCTTACGACGTGCCCCAAGAACTTGAGCTCCGTAAAAGCAAAATGACATTTCTCGTTCTTTAACGTAAGGCCAGAGGATGTTATGGCTTGCAAAACAGTTTCAAGGCGCCGAAGGTGCTCCTCGAACGTTGGAGCGAAGACCACAACGTCGTCAAGGTAAACGAGACATGTCTGCCACTTGAGATCTGCAAGTACGGTGTCCATAAGCCGTTGGAAAGTAGCCGGAGCAGAGCAGAGACCAAAGGGCATAGCCTTGGACTCGTAGAGCCCATCCGTAGTAATAAACGCCGTTTTCTCGCGGTCCCTCTCATCTACCTCTATTTGCCAGTATCCGGATTTCAAGTCCATTGAAGAGAAATATTTCGCGGAGCAGAGACGATCCAAAGCATCGTCGATGCGTGGCAGGGGATAGACGTCTTTCTTTGTAACTTTGTTTAGCCGGCGGTAATCCACACAAAACCTCAGCGTACCATCCTTTTTCTTCACAAGAACGACAGGTGCAGCCCATGGACTCCGCGAGGGCTGGATGACATCGTCGCGAAGCATCTCTTTCACTTGGCTGGTGATAGCGGCGCGTTCAGTCGGAGACACTCGGTAAGGCGACTGTCTGAGAGGTGGCACGGTATCATCCGTAATAATGCGATGCTTGGCGAGATCGGTTGTGCCAACACGTGAAGAGTTGGAGAAGGTCGCCCGATAGCGCTGGAGGAGCTGGTTCACTTGGCGATGCTGCAGTTGAGAAAGCGCAGGGTTAATGTCGAAGTGTAAATCGGTGGTAGGCCTCTCCATTTCGGTCAATGACAGCGTCGCAAGTCCAGAGGCTTTTCGAACATGCGTGATACCGCAAATATGGGCCACTACAGTCCTAGTGCTTAAATGCTGGTGCTCACTGCCAAAATTTGTGAGTAGGACGTCTGCTTTGCCGTCTTCGAGGCGAACGACTCCTCTGGCTACAGCAAGACTGCGTTCGAAAAGTAAGATCTGTTTACTCTCCACGACACCTTCAAAGTTTCGCAGTGTATTCGCAGCCACAGACGTCATCACGCTGGAACGGGGCGGAATAGTGACGTGATCATCAAGGATGTGCAGTGCTGTCGGTCGCTCTGAAGCACTGTGTATTGCGTTCTCAGTCGATAAGGTCACTGACTTAGTCTGCAGGTCGATAACGGCTCCATTCCATGCCAAGGATGACGTCGCGGGAACACTGGACAAGTACGACGAAGGTTGCTAAGTACGTTTCTTCTTGCACAGTTACCCTAGAAGTGCAGGTACCGGTCGGCGTTATCAAGTGGCCTCCGGCGGTACGAATTTGTGGGCCTGTCCAGGGTGTAGTCACCTTTTTCAGAGTGGCGGCAAAAGGCCCACTCATCACAGAATAATCGGCGCCGGTATCCACAAGCGCTGTCACGTCGGTTCCGTCCACTGAAATGTTCAGGTCGGCGGTTACGGCTGTGGTGTTACCGGAACGTCGCGGGGTCCGGTCACGGCTGCGGTGTGGTACTAGCTGATTTCGTGTCGTCGGAGAACTGGAGCGCCGAGGCAGCGGATCATTGTGGGGCGCGTCGTGTCGTCGTGAAACGGAGTGGCCATCCGGTTGCAGCGGTGGAGGAGCTTGAGAATTTCGTCGATGAGCAACCTTCCCTCCAAAGGTTGCCGCGTCTAGTTTTCCCGATGGGGGCTAGGGGAGCGGACCCGCGTCAGGCCGGCATTACCACGTGTCTGCGAGGAGTATTGGCGCGGTGAAGGCGACTGCGAGTAGTCATAGGGCGTTCCGGATGATTCAGCCAAGTACGCGTCAATGGCAGGGGGTCGTTCACCACGCTGCGGCTTTCGCGCGTCGGCGCTAAATCCCGGCAGACCCATTCGTCGGTAATAGCAATCGCGGAACAGGTGACCAGCTTCGCCACAGTGGAAGCACAGCGGGAGATTATCGCGAGTGCACCAGACGTCGCTTTTGCGTGGATGCACCTGAGAAATTCGAGCGGGAGGTGCTTGACGAGTGTATGCAGGGGCTGCTTGGTGCTGACTGGGAGGTGGACAGGCACGGCGAGTGACTGCGGCGTAGGTCATGGCCTGCTGTGGTGGCATTGTCGGGAGTGGCTCGGGTGGGTTGAGTGCCTGGTTGACCTCTTCCCGAACCATCTGAGAAAGGCTGGATACTTGAGGGGGTGCTGCCGTCGAAAATAGTTTTTGCAGCTCCTCGCGTACGATGGCCCGTATGGTCTCCCGGAGCACGTCAGTGCTACCAGTGTCCGCGATGGCGGCAGCAATAGGGATGGACGGCCGCTCGTAGTGCTTAGATCGCATCTCTAGAGCCCTCTCAATGGTAGTGGCCTCGAATACAAATTCCCCGATGGCCTTGGGGGGACATCGTACTAATCCAACGAAGATCTGTTCCTTAATTCCCTTCATGAGATAGCGAAGTTTTTTTTCTTCGGACATGTTTCGATCAGCGCGACGGAATAGCCTCGTCATGTCCTCGAAGTAAACGAGGACGCTCTCGTTAGGGAGCTGAACTCTCGTCTGTAGGAGCAGCTCGGCGCGTTCTTTCCGAAAAACGGTGGTGAAAGCTTGCAGGAATTGGTCCTTGAAGGAACTCTACGTTGTGATAGTAGTCTCATGATTTTCAAACCATGTACGAGCTGAACCGTCGAGCGAAAAAAATACATGCTGCAGTTTCTGGTCGTCGCCCCAGCGATTGTACTGGGCTACTCGCTCAAATTTATCTAGCCAGTCTTCCGGGTCGTCGCCAGGAAAGGCTTGGAAGATGGGTATCTCCCGCGGCTGCTGCAACACGAAGGAGGGGGCAGTGGTGTCTACCTGCGTCATTACGGGTGGTTGTGTGGTCTCCGAAGGTGGTGCTGGAGAAGATGGTGGCGGCCTCGCAGTACGAGAAAATTGTAGAGGCGCGAATTCAGGATCAAGCCCTCGAAGCCGTCGGCTACTCTGATGGGTAGGCGTAATCTCGATGGTAGGAGATCCTTGAGGGCTGGAGTCTCGGCTGGTTGGAGGTGTTCGGAGCATGGGTTGCGTTACCCAGCACCTCTACCAGATGTCACGGTGTGAAGTCTCTGATCAGAAGTCACCGCGGGACACAGGAGTAACAGAAGTCACAGTGCGGCAGGAAACTAGCAGGCCCGCTTCGACAGAAGAACTTCAGTTTCTTCGCCTCGAGGAGACGAACGTCGGCTTCTTCGCCTCGAGGAGGCACACGCTCGCGATCAGCACAGAGGGAAAATAAAGAATGCAGCGTGTCAATATGTTTAAAAATAACATGGAGCAAATGAATGGAGAAAAAAAATGCATTTTTGGTTGATATAGCGGTGGATGCGTATGTAATTTTTTGCTCTTTCTTTATTGACACTGCCTGTCCTATGGGAGGCCATTACAAGGGTGAAACACAAAGAAAATGAAGACAAGCAATGCCAACACATTTAATTAAGTCAAGCGCGCAATACATGCACAAATAATAACTAATTACAAGGACACAGAAATTTGCGCAATGCATGACTACACTGCGTTACAAAAAAGTCAATCGCTCATCGCTCTTAAGGTCTATTCACACTTGCGACTAGAGGAGCTCACCACTACCGATGTTCACACCTGCGTCTGTCGCCTTCTCGAAAAACGAGTTGGGAGTAGGAGAGCTGCAGGGCGATGACAGCGAACGTCGGTAGCAGCCGCTTGCGACACTTCAGCTTTTTCAGGCGAAAACGCCGACGACGAATAGACGGTGTCAATCACCGTGGTGTCAATATAAAATGTTGCGCCTGCGTGAAAAACCCATTTCTCAAAATTTCATGGTACTTACCGGATAGTCCGAATATCTTTCCAATCTCCTCCCAGCTAGGCCATATCCTTCTCCCTGTCTTTGATTTCCGGGTACCGTTTGTTGAAAAGGTAGGGGTATTCTTTAATTGCATTGAGAAGGTGCTCGATCAAGTACTCCGGGACCTCGCTGATTGGTGAAATGGTTTGCGACTAGTAGTCGCGCGACTAGAAATTCGAGCAGTGCCCGATCGGCCCGTGGCAGTCGCTTTTCGACCAAAACGGTCGCGCGACCGCTGCTAGTCGCAAGTGTGAACGGGCCTTTAGAGCCATGTGTTAAAAATAATACACTTGAACAAAAACGACAAAATAACATAAAAACGCACATAGTTAACGCACTGCACTCTCACAATAAATAACATGGCTAAATTATCCAGAAAACCCTTAAAAGATGCAGACCGAACTAGGAAATCTGCAAGCATGTTCTAGTCTTTTATCGTTCTGGAAAGAAGCTATACTTAAATGTATCAAAACGAGTTATTGGAGGAGGAATATACATGCTGTGACGGTGTATAGACGTTTCATTGGTATTATCTTCGAAATATTACTGGGTGCGAGCCTCATATCCAGTTGGTGAGTGTTATACGTTTTAGGTGCGCCGTATCAGAGGCTTGGGAAGAGAAGGGACATTTTTCTGCAGACTTGTGCTTCGGTTTTAATGCAGGGACACCTACGATTGTAATTTTAAACTTCTAAGCATTTAGTCACTATCTTGGAAAAAGTACTGTTTTTCAAAGCGAATGAATTGAGTACGACGACATTGCGGAATTAGTTGCGTGGTATGAGGTGGAAAAGAAACTTCAGTTCTTACTGCCCGACAGTTTTCACAGACTTAGGACTCAGTGGTAATGCCTTTCACAGAATACTCTCCAATAGCTCTGCTGAAGAGGAAATATATCGATAGAGCTTTGCAATATTGCCCCGCCACGGTCCCTCAGTGATGAGGGTGCTCGACGGCTTAACTCTGGATGACGGAGAAACAAAAAAATCTAGTGTACAGTGCGATGTCAGTGCACGCCAAATAAACCAAACGTGGTCAAAATTTGTGATGCCCTGCATTACTGCGTTCGTCATAGCCTGAGTCGGTTTGGGATGTTAAACCTCCCAAACCAACCAGGTCGCTCGCTTATAAATGAATGATATCGACGGCGCGGGTGTGAAATGTCATCGACTGAAATCTGTGTGACTGCTTAGAATTTACTTCGTTCGAAAAGAGAGAGCGAGAGAAAAACTGGCTCGTGCTATAAAGACAAGTAAGTTCTCTTTATGTGCAAGCATTCGCCTTAAAAACATAACCTCCAGTGCAACTGAGTTAAACGTTCTTTTCAACAAGGTATACTGACCGCTTAGCCGCAGGAAAGGTAGGAAGGTTCATGGTGCTACTGGCTGAGTTAATTCACACACAAATTTTTGAAAAAGAAACATAACTGCACCGATCATTACTATACACGGTAATGTGAAAGCTGAGCCCAGTTTTTAGGTAGCTGAGAACCTGACGTCTTCATCGTTAACCGCGTTAACGAGAAACATACATACGCTATATGAATTGTACAGTCCCTCTGTCCGCAATGATTTCAATTGAGCAGCCTCAATTGCGTGAGCTAGCGGTGAATCGCAGATACTATATAACGACAAATTATAGCGCGATGGCAAAAGCTTCCGGTAGGGCAACGACAGCTAGCGGTCAATCGAGTAAATTTTTCAAAATGAACTGGAATGCATATAAACGCACCGCTTCGCGATCGGATTCTCAATTTTACAATTCGATATATGCGTGCTGAGAATAGAGAGCTGGATATATTCTGGTTAAATTAAAATTGCGTATCGCCTTCTTAGGGTCGCTAATGACCACTTAAACCTTCTTGTGTGGGTACGAAAGCACTAGCCACCTCCTCCGCCGTCGTGACAATGCCTCTTCTGAGTGTGCACCTACTTACTATCCAGGCACCTTCTTTTGCGACCACTGTTACCTTGGTTGTTCGTCTAGCGTACTCTGCCTTGCCGCAATGCGTATTTCCGATGCTACCTTTCTTCCTTGTCTTTCATGCGCTCCTCATGAAAACAGGAATGTACAAACCGTTGGAAGCGGCATCTTTACTTTCAGTCTCACTTCCGCAGGAATTCCCACCTCAAGTTCCTTCGTCTGCGTCGCAGAGTACACCAGGTGCTGAAGGATATATGTCTGCCAGACAGCGGGAAGGCAGTTGCAAGTGGGCACATTACCGAACTCAGCCACATTGAATAAGTTCCTGCCGGACTTAACAATGACAAATGTAGGGCCTGTGCAGAGCGAGTGACCCTACCCCATATAATATGGGCATGAGCTCTGCCCACCATTTTAATTGGCATTAAGGAGTTATCGGAGGCTTTGATACGAATCTGAGACCTCAGAGATTATAAGACCATCATCAGACAAGTTTTCAAAGCCACCAGGCCGCAAAAGGTCTCGGCCGCCTGACATGGACAGGAGAGCAAGTCAGCCTTTTTGGCACTTGATCTGAACTCAACAAAGCGTTCTATGCTACGCTATGCTACGCTATGCTGTACGATGATTCTCCGGAGCAATTTCAGAACGCAAAAAAAGTTAGTTTTTACTCAAGTATTCTTTTTTCTTTCTTTTTTTATGAAACTACGTGTATTTATCTAAAACATGCATAAATAATTATTCTTTTTTTTTGTAGGGGTGAGGGAATGGGAATACTTAAGCCTCATTTTAAGGAAAGGACGCAATAGCATTAAGGAGTACATCAGGTGTTCGGCGTAGTCGTTCACGAATTGTCCGAGACGTCAACGTCCCGTATTATCACGGAATGTTGTCCGAGGTCGTGTAGAATCGATTGCCCCACCCCAAGTCGGCCTTTTGCCATTTGCACTAAGGTGGCCGCCCGAGGCTGCCTTTCCCGAGTACACTTTGGCATCGAATTTATAGAGGACCCGACAGATTTAAAGGGTCACCCAGGATCCAATCGCTGCCATTTACTTTGCGAGACGGCTGTGTTCCGGATGCTTATGTCGTGTTCAGGGAGGCCTAGCAGCATATTGCGCCTCAAGTTTACCACTGAAATCTGTGACAGGGTGGATCCCCTGGCTACTATTACAGCTGGCCACCGGTTGCAGGGTAAGGGCGCCACTGCTAACGTAATTTTTGTTGAAGATGGACTGTTACTGTGTTTGTGCTGCGTAAGAAGGTATCGAAAAATTTAGGAGGCTAGGCGTTGAAGGCGTTACATATCATCATATGGAACTGGCAAAAATGTTGAAGGAACGGACATGGTATCCTGTGTGAAGACAGAAATGAGAAAATAAACTCGATCGATATATTTAAGGCTAGCAACAGTTATGCACACGATATCATATTTTTTTTTTTTAAATTTCGGAGTCGCGTTTTCTGCATGTATTTAAGTTCCTTCGGCTGGTATTATTCTCGGTGTGTGTGTTTGAGCATTCCACGTAGACTGCCACGGTTCACGCGGTACCTGGAAGCTGCCGTTGCCAAAACCACAGTTCAAAAGCGTGCAATTGGAGGCACGTACTTATGTAATTGGTTTGAATTCCTCTACCAAGCTTGGTCTCAGCAGGAATAGCACATGTATGCTATATATACAACGAAAAATCGTACCCTGTATAGTCGGTCGTTACGTCACAATTTGGTTTAAAACTGGAAAAAACGGCGCCGTATGAAGGTTGGCAGTGATGAGTACATCTAGATGAACGACATGTGTAAGAAGGCAAAAAATCGCGATGGCGTTCGCAGCGGATGCATCCATGTGATGCATTCATGAGAAGAGAGTTTAGGAGACGGCCTCGTAATCCGAAATGCATAGCAAGAATTGTGACGGGAGTGACGTGATCTCGCAAGGACTACTGGGCTTCCCTGACACCGCTTCGTCGTACGCGTTGTCTGTACCACCCATATGAACTGCAATGTTGATGAGAAAGCCGGCCGGGTAGGCTTAGGAATTCGCATTTTTATACAGTCGCTGCGTTTCGCGGATGGCACAAAGTTCTGAAGTTCTACACTGAGCGTTGGCATTCACTGCTGCTCGTTTAGTTCCTTCAGCATCTTTGGGAAGTGGGTTTGGAAGCTCGCGTCAGGTGTCAAAGGCCAGGCGCAACGCATGTTCGTCTGCTCACTCTGATGTTTAAAACAACAGTGGCGCATGCGCAGAAGTACTGAATAGATCTATAACAATGGAAATGCTGAAGACGTTTGTGCTAGTGGGCGAGGCTGAGCCGTCACGGCCAGCTTCAAAAATAGTGACGTAACGGCCGCTCTGTGATTCTTCCCTTTCTCCATGCTCAGCGTGTTGTGTTCGTCATAAGGCCTCTTCATAATGTCGTCCATTGCCTTGCTCTAGTCTACGCAAAAACATCGCTGGCTTTTCACGTAATAAGCGAAGAAATGCTTACTCACTGAAAATACCGCAATTGTTGGGTACAACTGCAACGACAGTAAGGGCAACAATCAAAGCACAGCATTATAGTCAGGGACAACTTTTTGCTGCTACGTAGCGAAAGCTACAGAGCCTACACGCGTCAATCACAGCGTAGTAGAATGTAGTCCCACCGGAAATTTAGCGGACCGTGCTATGAGATATTATATAATTACCAAAATATTCTAGATAATATTACATTAAGATTGCACTACAATACTATATAACCAGTACAGGGTTAGTACAGATCATTATAAAGTTAGTGCAATATGTCATGCGCACACCGATGGTTGAGCCGCTTATACGGAATCCAGCGAAGCGCACGCGAGTCATGTCTCCCGAAGGTTTCTGTAAGCTTTCGCAAGGTGTTTCTTTGGACACTTAGGTATTGTGTGCTATTGATTAGCCCCGAATTTGCCTTCGCATAGGTGTTCAATGGTGTAAAAAAAAAAAATGCGTGGCTGGCAGTTCGCAAGCTATTATTTCATCTCAAAGGCAGTAATGCAGCCGAAACCTTAAATGAGGCCAGATATGCGTGAACTGCTACAGATTTGCGTGAACTGGATTTGCGGGAGTAAGCCCCGCTCCTGGCTGCATAGCCACTGAAAGCTATCCGCGAGTAACGTTTCTTGCAGGATATAGCGCTGTCTCATGTGAGAACCTTTCTGTTCTTCTTTAGAGTATATACGCGCTATATGGCCAAAATATAGGAGGTTGCACTTCGTGTTTAGTTACATTGAGGAAAAAAAAACACTATTCGACGCCTTACGCCATGTCGTATGAAAATGGTAATACTTGTTACTTCTAAACTTTTTAGCCGCTACTCTCAATCGACTCTATTGTCATTATACGCTGCGTCACCTATAGGTCGTGGCGGGCCATCGTGTCACCGACCTAGCTTTCTCCCATTGGGGAGGCTGCTGGCAGAACTGGGGTCACAACAGCGATGACCGTGCGGGTAAACAACAGTACAGACCATCACCCACACTACGTGCTGCGTGGCACAACAGAAGTCCTAGCTTCCTTCGACAATTACTTGGTTGCAACACACAGGAAATGGCAATTGCGACCGGCCCCATAAAAACGGTGAATACCGTCGAGCTATGAGCGGAGTTGTGTCGCTGAACGGCGTTTTTATTTTGAAGGGGAACATGCGCGTCCTAGATCAAAATGAGTAGGCGTGTCATGGCATAACGCAATATGTGCCAGTGAGGGAGCACGCTCACAAAGATATGGTTATTGCTTGGAAGAAATGTCACGGTTGTTTTTCCTTCCGGTTGTACCCAGTGAGGGAGCACGCTCACAAAGATATGGTTATTGCTTTGAAGAAATGTCACGGTTGTTTTTCCTTCCGGTTGTACCCATTTCTTGTTTACAAAAGGCGTGCTTTCTTTCAGTGGGAAAGTTTTGCTTCCATTGCGCAACGAACGTAGTCATTCGCGGCTTACGGAAGTAACAACAAACTGAGAATAAAAATGCAGTACTAGTGCTTGCCCCTTTACTCAGGCAAATGCAGCTTCAAGCAGGATGTATGATGTGCCTGGTATATTGAGAATCAACACTCGTATGATGTCATCCCTAATAACCTTGTGCGTACCATTGTACGCTGGCTACATCGATTACTTTAGAGTGCCACTTATAGTGCGTGCGTAGCAAGCCTTCTGTACAAGAGCGAGAAAAAAAAAACCGAGACGTATAACACGTACTTTCCGTTGGAGACACGTGCGCACAACGAATGGTCAGGCTCATTATTTCTCTTAATATGACCTAACCATTAACCGCCAAGTACGACGTGCAGTCGTCATGAGGCGTGATAAATATAATCCTCAAGGTCATCCACGCCCCTCAAGCACGACGCTGTTTCGCTTTCTCTTTCGATGTAGTAGGCTAGTCAATTGATGTATTTACCCTTTGGCAAGGCTAGAGCCAAGGAGACATAAAAAACTTTTTTTTTCTTCGAGACACATTTACCTTGGCAATGGTGAGTAAAAACGCGATATTTGTGTATTTTATGTGTTGGCGACGTTCGCTGTAAATGAGTTGTTTCTTGCACTTGTTCGCGTACAGTGGATATATGAACACATAAAATGTGTATCCTTGAGTGAGGCTGATATAGTTGGTAAACCCGAAATGGTTTCCGCATGCAGGGTAAAGGGTACCCTTCTAAATGTTCTCGGTAACAATAATTATGGCGCGAAGGTGAAAGGAAGGCAAACATTTAATAACTGTTTAAATTTCTGATTTTATAGTCAAACAAACAAGGCAGTAACATATGTTGTCTGCCGAGAATATTTTTAAAAGGGTTTCTTTTTTTTTTTTTCAGAATAGGAAACCGCACCACTACTCAAACTGGACTCTGGCCTCGATCACATCTCTAATTACATGCTAAAAATCTGCCTAATCAGTTACCCCATTTTTGCGATTAATTTCTTACACCACGGCTTCTTATCTGAAGATTGGATACCGCAGATTGGACCCTATGTCCTGAAAGGTTCTAGAGCACATAATCTGGTCCAGTTTCCTGGCTCACCTCCATGAAAACAACCTTTATATGTTTAACACATCAGGGTTTTACAAGAGGGCTTTCCTACGACGCCTGATAGTGGTGTTTTCCCCTGGTGTAACTGCGCCAATAATAACAAACTATTTATTATCTTTCTGTTTTTCGAACGGCGTTTGACTCTGTAGCACATAACTTGGCGTTGGTGTAATTCTTTGCACGAAATATTTCTGCTGTATTTTTCCTGTGCTCTGGGCCTTTCTTGCTGACAGAAAATAGCCCACTGTGCTTATCGAGTGGAGGTCATCGCATAAAATAGTGTTGCCAGGTATTCCTATGGGATCAGTTCTGGCACATCTTTTTATATATTTGTTAATGGTGTATGTGGCTAAGTACTAAATCATTTCAGATCGTATGCTGATGAGTATTTGTCTTAGCGATGATATCTATTCCAGACGGCATGTCTTCGACCCCCGACTAAATCGATAGCTTAAATTATGATCCATTACGAAGTAACCTTGACTCTATATTACTGGGGTAGATAACGTGTATTGTGACACTGAATGTTTTCAAGTTCAATGTTGTCCAGTTTACAGTCAAGACATATTCTACATGCTGCACATTTCCTCGGTGGCGAAAATCTAACAGAGGTGTTAAATTGCAAATACCTGAGAATTCTTCCTAAAAAATGATGCCTATACAGCAAAAGACACTGGGGCTAGGCAGAGATGCGTAAACACGTGATGGATAGAACGCAGAAGGAACTCCGGCCAGATCAGCTCAGTCACTTCAGTAACCTGGCCAGGAAGGTGGTGAATTCTAGTAGATGTCAAACAAAATTAACTGGAGCTACTAAATAGGTCGGATAGAGAGAGAAAAAATGAAAGGTCGATATTTGAGGCGTACGAAATAGCAAGAGCGGGTTCCGGAGAATGCGTAAGCAATCCGTTCATAGGGCTGACTCGAGGTGAAATGGAGATTTGACAGGAAGCGAGAGAAGAAACGGGGTAAAACGTTCTTCGGATTCTTGACTCGTGTTTGCTTTCTCTTTTATTTTTTAATGTGAGAGCGCGGAAATCCAAGTCGGAAAAAATTATCCAGCGACCTCGCATCCCCAAGATTCTCGAGTCTACCTCTGGCAGGTGATAGTTTGCAGGTTACAAACACCGAAGCCCTTGGACTTGCAACCGATGTTTGAAGCCTCGAAAATTTAGGGGTATGCAACTGACATGCGTTAGTTTGGGCTGTGTAAAATAAATTGCCCAGCCCGCACTGTCCTGCAGAGCAACGGACTCGTGCTACTGACTGGTGGAAAATGGCACGACGATAGAACTCATTTCGCTAATGGCAGTCGCCGGACGTGTGACTGGTCGACAGGTTGTGGACGTCAGGAAAATTGCCACCGTACTCTAAGTCGCTCGGAAACGAGCAATAATGTCTCTGTTATTTCCTTCCGTATCGACAATACAATCAAGTTGCACGCTGCAGAAAAGTAAGTCTCGCTTGTGTGCCGTAGGAAACTGATTGAGCGTCTGTGAATTTGTTTTGCCATGCGTTTTGTAAGTTCCTGTTTGATGAGCCCACTTATAGCAGAAAGCCACACTACAAATAAACAGTTCAAGTTCTCGCACGTTACTGTTGTCGTGTTTTTCTTTCCTGCATCCTAGTGCCTAAGCGCAGCGCCGCTGTACATTGAAGACAGCATGGTATACGCTAAGGCCGGCCGCTTCCTCAAAATAAATATTGAGCCAGTTCTCGCTCGGTCAAAAAAAGCACTTCACTGTTGCAGTGCGTGCACTATCTTATAATATGGATGCAGCATTTGGCACCCTGAAACTAGGACATGTATTGACGAATTAGAACGCGTCAAAAAACTTCAGCACGGTTTGTGAATATTTTCATACCACCGAAAGGTCATCTGGCATATCTAAGAATAAACCTATGGTGGCCGCTTCTACGAGTACTAGAAATACTGAAATAAGTTAAAATTAATCCACGTTACGGTTGCGAACGTTCAACAGGCTCAAAGAAATAAGCATATACTTGATATTATTTACAGGTCCGCCCGGCTCGACTTCTCCCTAAATGTCAGAGTCTGAGAATAACACAAGCGTATATTCGGGAATCTTTCTTTCCTAAAGCTGTCCAGGATGAGGAAATAGTCGACGCCTCACCAATCTGTGTTGATAATCATTCAGCAATTATGTTTTTGCCATGTAAGCTTCTTTATTCTTGCGTATTTCGTCTACATGCTGAGGCAGTTCTAGTTTTAATATCCACATCTTTTAGGTACACTGTAAGGCTTTTTGTTTGTTTTTTCACATATAAAGATATCCACATTTTTGTGTGAACACCTTGCTGAATGACATTGTGTCCGGCCATTGTGTTACCATGGCCCCCGCTACCTCTCCCTCAACCATGCTACTTCTGTGATATTTTCATGTTGCCCCCTCTGCATCAATGTCAAAGTTTCAGGCGCAGGCATTGAAATAAATAAATAACTGCTAGTACGTACTAAGGTCTAAGCATTTAATATTTTATACCCCGTCTGATAAAATATACTGCCGTTTTGAGAAATTTCGCTTTCATAACTGCTGCATGTATTGAGGGGTATTCTCTGAAAAGAGCTGTTTGAGCAGCTAAGTGTAAGGTTATGAGGAACAAGTTGTCACATGTGACATAAACGAAGCCAGCAGTCAGTAAATTCAAAGCAAAAATAGTGAAACGTTTCTGAATCTTTTGTTATTTGTAGTGTTGATGGAAAATGAAGAGTGCAGCTCATTTATCGGTTAACATTTCACCCGCACTGGCTAAGTGGTAAGGGCACTCGACTACTGATTCTGATAACATGGTTTTGATCGCGGCTAATCGGCAGCGTTTCGATGGAAGCAAAGTGCAAGCCGCTTTCTGTGTACTGTGAGAGGTTAGCCAGGGCACGTTGAAGAAACCGAGATGATAATTTCCCTTTCCTCATAGCTGACAACTTCTTTGAACGTTGAGCACACTGAAAAGATCCCAAATCCATGTCTTAAATATAATCGGGTAGAATGTTGAAGAACCAACTATAGGCAGCTGATGGTATCCGAACTCCCGACCTTCTTCGAATAGGTTCTTCAGGAGACTGGAATTACATGTTGATAACCACTTGAATATATGCTATGGTGAAAGATAAGGTTTTAAAACTTGGGAAAGTTTATGACAACCAGGTTGCGTGAGCGTTCTCAGCTCTTCGCAGCTTTCGTGTAATATTTTCAAATATTTACAGGGTTTCTCTAAATTTTAAAGATGTATGATTGGATGATGCCGGACATACAAGACCAATGCAACCATCACATCACTTCGGGCTAAGCCTTGAGAGCTAGTCTGCGGTGGTCCAAACATATTGTATATTCCGGCAATCGATGACCGTTGGAGCTGCGCTCTATGTAGAGACACCACAGCCTGTTCACAGGGTGAATAAAAAAAATTAAGATGTCACCAAAAAAATACTAGCCTTGGCTCTCATGCCATACACCTGCCAGACATACGTTGATCAATGTACGGCTGCAGTGTTACTTTTTGGAACGTGCCGCTGCTCTCTTTTCTCGCTCGAACTCGCACGCTCCCTGATGTCTGGTTTGAACGCAGCTGACAATGGTAAATGCGACAGTGAGCTTTCCAATCCAAATGGACCTGCCTGTTGAGAGCGGTGCCTTAACAACGACGACTGCTTTGCAATGGCATAGGTGCCTGTCGGGTACAGCTCGAGATGTGCCCTCTGATGGTCTGTGCAGTCGCGCCTCCCAAAAAAGAACCCCCGGCAAATGGTGTCTCTTTATCTTTTTCAGTTTTTTTTTCTGCTCCAATCCTTTCATACAACTGGGCTGCCTTGCACGGTAGCGCCTTCCTTTTATTTTTCCCTCTCTAACGCTCTTTTTCTGGCGCTTTGATTGCGCTATTCCTCCTTGGCGTATAGCGCGCTTCGTCGACGGCAACGATGGTGCTGCATGTTTTAGGTCATACACGTGTCTCGTGTGTCCCTACTCTGGTATCTTTTAGAAGCTAAGAATATAAAGAAGAAAGAGATGTTCTGTACATTCTTTGTACTAGATTAAGTATTGAGATTTTAGAGCAATTGAGGACGGTGAGACGCTTTCTTGTCCTGGTCTGACCCCCTCTTCTTCAACACAAGCCCCCACCTTTCTTATTTTAATTTTTCTTCGTATTTTGCTTTCTGCTGCCAAGGAAAAAAAGCTAGTGAGAATCGGAAATGTTTTGAAACTGAAGGGGTGTTCGAATGACACTGTAAGGTCGAAACTTTGAGCAAGATGGAGCTGTTTGTGTGAGGGATGTGTGAAACCGGGTAACTATGGCTGAGGAATGTGAAGGCACGTATGGTGCTTACGGCGCTTTAGTTATTACACAGACTGGCGTTTCAAGTTTCTGGCGAATGCGATTAGGAGCAATAGCTTTTCCCTATAAAAAATATTTACTCCCGCAGCTAGGCCAACAGGCAATGCAGAACAGGACTTGATAATAATAATAATAATAATAATAATAATAATAATAATAATAATAATAATAATAATAATAATAATAATAATAATAATAATAATAATAATAATAATAATAATAATAATAATAATAATAATAATAATAATAATAATAATAATAATAATAATAATATAATTAAAAACGAATTGCGTTATATGCGGGCCCCGTGAGGTGTGAAAATAGGATTTGTTTAAGGAATCCACGTTTATCGCAACATCTCCTTCCACATATGCCGAGATAGAACTGTTCCTTCCGATTGCTCCGCGTATTGTCCGCTTACGTGAGGTCTAGCATTGAGTGCTCGCAAAGGTTTTCCTTAAAAAACTCCTCTTTCACGCATCCATGCAATACCTATTATACGTGATACTTTCCGCTGCCTACCATTGTGCGTTAAATGGTATAATATCACAATTAGGCTGGGATTGCTGGATGAGAAAAAAAAATAGGAAGGATCAACTTAGGGTTAAATCTACTTTAAGGAGCCGTAGCTTAGTTTAACATATTAAATAAAATACATTTGTGCTGCATGATTGTAAAGATGCCTGACTAACCTACAGAACTGCCGGTTAATCGCCTTTTTGAATCGGAAGCTCCAGTTCTCAAATTCCAAGCTCAAGGGCACGTCGTTACGCACCAGTGACGCGTCACTCACTCAATCGGCAGGTGAGGGTACTAACCACGCGACTCGTCGCAGGCTCGCCGCCGCATACTCGCTTCGCACAGCGGTTCGGCGTTCGCCGGAACGGGCGCTGCTCGATGCTTTGCAGAGCTATGGAAGAACCAGAGGCCAATACTTGTCGTTGGCCTGTGACTCGAAGACTCCGGGCCGAGTCTGAGCACCCTCTATCATCTAGATATTATGAGCTGTTTAATATTTGGACGTATTAAAAACCACTGAACAAAAATGTGGTGTGATCTTGATCTAAGTAATTGTAAGTGACCACCCATATGGGGCTACCTTTCCCTAAAAGTTAATGTATATATATATATATATATATATATATATATATGAAAAAATGGTGGAATAAAAAAGCGTTGTTACAGGGGCTATCGCATCTACGGTCGGGGCGAAGCTTAAAAGTTCTCCTAATTTAAGCCGTCAAACTATGTACAAGGTTGCGAAACCATTCACAACCGAGCTTAATACAGCTTCCTCTTGCATCACTATTCGAACCAAGCGTAAACCGCACAATTTGTTTAAGAGTTTGGTTGTTATTGAGAGGTGAAGCTGTCGGAGGTTTTTGTGCGGAGCATATCCTTGAACTGCAAGAACTATGTATCAGCGCTGTTTTGTTGTTCTGTGTGCTAACCCTAGGGTGAGTGCACTTTTCGAGTCTTGCATTGAAGGCATCTTTTTATATCGACAACCCAGTGAACCTTCCCTGCAGGGTGAAAGGTTGGCCGGCATAAAACCTTTGGCTGAACTCAAGGAGGAAGTATAATGTTGCTCTATAAAAAGAAGAAAGGCGTGCCCATGCCTTTAAATAGATGCGCTCGATTGCCCCCAGAAGGGAATGTCAGCAGAACGGTTTCCTTTCTCAAACAGCAGAGACCAAACAGGCGCTGCGAATGAGGTGTGCACTTTGTGATATTTGTCTACTCTTTCCACGCGAACGATGACAGTGGATCATATTGTTGCGAGCTGAAAGTGCTCGTGGAGCTGGCACACAAAGCGGCTGTGCGGGTCCGCTTAATCGCTTTTTTACGACCGGTCTTCCATATGAGTACCCGTTAGTAAGACGCTTGTCTCCATCGGTCTTTATCCTTGCAAGCGTTTTGTAGGGGTTGTGGTGGCATATGCATAGTGCACTCGATGTGAGCGGCTGTTGGTAGCACGTTTAGTTTGTGTTTGCCTTCTGGTACCCGAATGACTCCAAACGCGACGGGAGGACCGCAGCGCTCTTTATAGCTATGTTTAGCAAGCTTTCATAACCAGCCTTTCGTGTTTGATGACATGTTAAAAGCCCGACCAAACTGAATTTATTGTAAAAATATTATTTCCTAAATGTCATTTAAATGCCCTGTTGCCAGAGGAAACCAGAAGGACAAGTGGAAATCTGCAGTGGTGGTGTCTAAGGGGGACGTTTGTTTGGGAACCATCAGCCATCGTAAGGTGTCGAGCTCGGTTCAAGGTCACTGCATTCAATGACATCTGGGTTATCATGCCGCGAAGAATATACTGTATATAGACAAAAGTTCATTAGGACATTTATGTAAGGTGAGAATCAGTAATTCCAGCTTAACAAACATCCGCCGCGGTGGTGCAGAGGTTAGAAAGTTCGAATGCTGTGCCCAAGAATTCGGGATCGAATATTGGCCGCAGAGGCCGCTTCTAGACTGAGGCTAAAAGTTAGGACCCAGTGTGCTGTGCCATGTCAGTGCGCGTTAAAGAACCCTAGATGTGCGAAATTTCCGGAGCCCTCCACTACGGCGCCTTGCACAGCCTGAGTCGCTTTGCGACCTTATAGCCCATGAACGAAATCAAACCAATACAGCTTAACAGACAAATGCACCAAGGAAGACAACAGTTTGTCAGCTGCAGGCCAACACCGCTCGTAAACTTGCAAATAAAACAACAAAGCACTAACGAGTAATTTACGAACGCAAAATGAAAATTACTTAAAGGCGTTGCAGAGCGAATGGCTGATAAACATACGTAGAGCTACCTACTGCGGTTTTCAGAAGATCTCGCAACCTACGAGGTATATTAACACCGTATAAAATCGATTCACCCGATTATATAAGCTGCGATCTCTTAACAAGAGTAGCTGTAATGTATGTCCGCAAGTGACCAAATCACAGATAGTAGCGCTAATTTGAGCTTTAACATCCGCGGAAACTTCACCTGTGATACTTCTAAGGTCGTTTATCTGCCGCAGTTTATAGCGTATGCAACCTACGGGGCGTGGGCGCATGGCTGAAACCCCATTTAGATTACGCTTCAATAAACTTAAGGCACATATTCGGTCTCTTCCAAACCTTTTGCTGCCAAGGCATATACCTATTCCTGGTCACACATTTGATAAGATTTTTGTTACGGTTCTAGAATCTGGCTTCGGAACTAATCATGACCGAGGAATCAGGAAATCTTATCTATAAATTCAATACTGTGTCGTAGGGTTTATGCGAAAGCGGGGGAAAATTTAACTAACTACGATTGTAATTATTTTCCCGATGCTAAATGTTAGCCTTTGTTAGTGCTATTCTATTCGTTTTTCTCGTCCGATAGTTGCTTCGGCGCATTCGGATAAGAGTACATTTTAATATTATGGTTATTACACTTCAGTTGAAATGTTAGGGTGAAACAAATTAATTTTGTTACGAGGTGTCCTGCAGGTTGTAGCAATAGTGAGAGCGCTGTATCTTCACAGCTGTAGCTTCATCTTTCACGCGGGCATGCACGTACTGCTTCATCTTCATCCTTCTCTCTTGGAGAGACCCATCGTCATCGCTCAGTGTGATTCGCTTAGGTGCGCGGCCCGGGCTGCCGGTCTCCAATAAACCTGGTCCACCAGGCCCGTCTTTACACGTGGTCGAGTTGCGTCTTGGTTTCCCCGCTGCCTCGTCACCTGCATCTATCTGGAGCTACGTTCCTGTCGCCGCTTGACCGTTACCACCATGGTCATGCCCCAAGAGGGGACCACCACTATTGTGGGTTCTTTCCATTCCACCCCAGCTCCCCTTACTACTTGGACTCTGAGCAGCCGTCAGCGCGACCTCCAAATGTTTGCCGGTCTCCGCGGCGTTGACGCTGATGACTGGCTTGACAACTACTACCGCGTCAGTGCCATCAACCGGTGGGACGACTACCTTAAACTTATAAACGTCTTGTTTTACTTGTCCGATCTGGCTAAAACCTGGTTTATGAATCACGAGTCGACAATTCCGGACTGGGCCACATTCAAGAAAAAGTTACGCGAGATATTCTGCACTCCGGCTGTTCGAACGGAATCCGCTAAGAAGAAGCTGGGTGCTGGATGCTCGAGTTCAGAGATCCGGTGAGACTTACATATCTTATATTGAAGACGGCCTCGCACTTTTTCGGCGTGTAAATGACACCGTGCTAGAGGCCGAGCGGGCCCGGCACGTCCTTAAGGGCATTGGATCACTCGCCTTCAACGCCCTGGTCGTGCAGAACCCTACCACCATCGACGCCGTCATCTCCACCTGTCAACGACACGATGAACTTCAGTTCATCCGTCTACAGCCTGATCCGACGTCCTTCAGTTCTACTAAAGACTATCACTAAATTATTATCAAAGAAGAGTTGGCCTCCATGACTTATTCCCCCCCCCCCCGTCAGCCGCTCCTACCACCGGCCCTGTGCCAACGTACGCCCAGATCGCATCCTTGCCGCCTGCATTTCGAGCGCCCATCGGTGCCTCCCAGTGCCCACGTCGCCGCATGGCCCCACCTATCACGGCGTCGTCATACTACCCTACGTGGCACCTAGCCCGCCATGTTTGCTATTACTGCGGCTACAGGGGTCATATTTCTTATTTCTGTCGTTGCCGACTCCAAAATTAACGTCGCGGCTACGAACCACTTGAAAAAGGTTATTCTAACCGCTTATACAGCTATAACCACCGTTATTTCTTGATTATCCCCGATGTTCATCACCCCCTCCAGAAAGTTCCGCAGTGCCTCATGGTTACCGGTCTTCCAGACGCCGTTCTCCTTCGCCTTTTCGCCGCTCAACCTCGCCGCTTCGCCAGACTTCTCCAGTGCCCCACTCCTATCGGAAAACTAACCACTGCCGTTTTAGGAGAGAAAACTGCATTCTTCGGCCATCAAAAAAGTCCTCCGGAACGTCCCTCCAATATGATTTTATATGGGTTGAAGGCTTACATGTTGAGGCTTTGATCGACACGGGCGCCGCTGTTTCTGTGATACACGCTAACTTGTGTTCCCGCTTGCGCAAAGTGAAAATGCCTTACGATGGACCTGAACTCCGTGGAGCTAATGATGCAATCATTCTACCTTGTGCTAAGTTTACGGCGCGAGTTTTTGTTGACGGTGTCCGCCACTATGTAAAATTTGCCGTGATGTCTCCATGCGCTCATCCTATTATTTTTTGCCGGAATTTTTTGCCTGCCGCATCAGCCAGCATCAGCCGCATCAGCCGCATCAGCCAGGGTTATCTGCCTCCTGATCTGCCCGAGACTCAATATTGCCTGATGGCCGCTACTGACTTAATTTTGCCTCCTGGATGCGAACATATCGCACTTCTAACGACATTGATAATGGGGATGTGCTTATCGCGCCTTCTGATTGCCATCCAACCCGTGAAAGAGCCTTGTCACCAAGTCTTCTTCGCTTTGAGCACGGCACAGCGCTTGTAGTTGCTTTGAACACTTCCCCTGAGCCTATAAGGCTGATCAAAGGGACCTGTTTTCCTTGGGTCCTGGACATTCAACCGGTGTCCCTCACCGCCCTTACCACCTCCTCTTCCTGAACAGCACTTCCTTCCAATGCCTTTCTGTCTGCTCTCATCAGCACCATTAATCCAGACCTCCTTGCTTCTCACCGCCAAGCATTGCAGAAATTACTTCGCGAACTCCAAGCATCCTTTGATGTCACATCTGCAACCTTGGGCCGAACTTCTGCTGCACAGTACCGCATCATTACCCAGGGTACTTCTATTGTTAGCTGCCGCCTTTACCGCGTTTCTTTATCAGAACGTAAAACCATCGAAGATAATGTAAATGATACGTTCCGACGAGACAATATTCGGCCCTCAGCCAGCCCCTGGTTATCCCCCGTCGTCTTGGTTAAAAAAAGGGCGGGTAAGTGCGGTTTTGTGTTGATTACCGTGCACTTAACAAGGTTACTCGCAAAGACGTTTACCCTATGCCACGGATTGACGACTCCCTCGACTGCCTTCAGGGCGCCGAATATTTCTCCACCTTGGATCTGCGTTCCGGTTACTAGCAAGTTTCGATGCACGAAGCCGGCAAAGAAAAAACCGCATTCGCTACTCCCGACGGGTTTTACGAATTCAATGTCATGCGCTTTGGACTTTGCGATGCTCCCGCTACACTTGAGCGTATGATTGACGCTGTGGAAAACCTGCTTGTGCTACGTGGACGACATAGTTATCTTCTCTGAGACTTTTTCTGATGATTTATGCCACCTTGATCAAGTATCAACGTGCCTGGCATCCACCGGTCTCCAACTGAACACAAAAAGTGTAATTTCGCAAAGAAAAAAAAAATCAAGATTCTAGGCCACCTCGTCAGCAGCAATGGCATTCGTCCCGACCCTCGCCAGCTTGCCGCAGTTATCAACTTTGCGCGCCCTCAGCGGACTAAAGAACTTCGTAGTTTTCTCGGCCTATCCTCATACTTTCGCCGTTTCAGTCTCAATTTCGCTGCCATTGCACCACTGCACCAGTTTCTTACCGACCGTACTGCTTTCATTTTGTCCGAAAAATGCCAGGAAGCTTTTAAAACTCTCAAGAACGCTCTCATTTAGACCCTGTCCTCGCTCACTTCGATGTCAATGCTGAATCCATTCTCCACACCGGTGCCAGCGGTCTTGGTATCGGCGCCGTCGTTCTGCAGCATGATAGCGCTTGTCGGGAGAAGGTAATTGCGTTTGCCAGTCGCACTCTGACACTAGAGGAACTCAACTACACCATCACTGAGCAGGAGTGACTTGCCGTCGTTTGGGCAGCTCAGAAATTCTGCCTATGCCTCTACGGCTGCCATTTCACGGTCGTTACCGATCACCACGCTCTGTGTTGGCTGTCTATACCCTCAAAAATTTGACTGGATGCCTAGGCCGTTGGATTCTGCGTCTACAGGAATACACTTTCGATGTCACCTACAAATCGGGTCGTAAAAATCACGATGCCGATGCTCTTTCCCGTTGCCCGTTTTCAGAGTTCCCAACTGCTGCTGCTTTGCTCCTTCCTGCTTGCACCCTCGAAGCCCCAATGTCGTCAAGGGCTCCAGACATCACTAGTGCACCTTATGCCGCTGCTCCGCATCGCGACGCCCTTGTTTTCCACCAGCGAGCAGATCTATACTGCCGTTCTCTAATCGACCGCCTTATCGGTGCGACTCAGTCTCCTACTGCTAGGATGCGCAGGCAGCTTCAACAGTTCCTACTTGACAACGGAGTGCTCTCCCGTTACGTTTATTGCTCTGAAGGCACCTGTTGGGTCTCCGTGGTTCCGGGAGCGCTTCGCTGCCATATTCTGGCGGCCCTCCAAGATGATGCTAGAGCCGGTCATTTAGGCTTTCACAAAACTTACCACCGCGTGAAAAGCCGTTTCTTCTGGCCTGGCTTCTCCTCAAGCGTGGCAAAATACGTCGCTTCTTGCCTGTCATGCCAGCGTCGCAAGCGGCCGACTTAATCTCTCGCTGGCCTTTTAGAGCCTCTACCTGGCCCTGTCACTCCTTTCGCATTTGTCGGGATCGGCCTATACGAGTCGCCTGAATTGTCCTCACGAGCCAATCGCTGGATCATCGCCGTCTACCATCTGACACGCTACGCTGAGACCGCTGATCTGCCGAATGGCTCAGCGTCTGAGGTCGCGACCTTCTTTAGCCCTCGTTAGGAATGCAGACAGGCTATTCCAATCATTACAGGTGCGGAGAAGAAACGAGTTAGAATAGGCGTTTGAGTGCGGAATGTTTGTCTTTTGACTGTGGTTACGGCGAAATGAAATGTAGGATGTTGGTTGAATCCATAAGAAGTGCAATTGTGAGTTATGGTAGTATATTTTATGAAATATTGAGAGGCGGAATAGTTTTATTCGAGTCGATAACAGCGTGAGATGTAAGTATGCTTTCATATTAGTAACTATTGAGCCTGTGCTTGCCGATTTTGTCACAACTGAAAACATACTATCGAGAAGCATTCTTCAGAATCCGACAGATCCTTTGCCGTTTGTTTGTGTCCCAAGCCGGCTATAATTTCTCCACAAATATAATGCTTGCCTATATACATTGGATATTTCACCATTAATAAGTGCTTGCTGGGTATTGTATTTTATACCCGATAATAAGATATATTTTAGATGCACGTGCATACGAAAATCTCTATACACCTCAATGCATGCTCGACTACCTGCGCCATTTCCTTTTTGGGTGCCCGAGTACCCTTGCTATGTCTAGGACACCGCGCAGAGATCTTCCTAGCATTATAGAGACGGTGTGAAATCAGTCCACTCTTTTTGTCCACAGAAACTATTCCAGTCATTTTCTAGTTAAAAAGCAGCAGCTGCTTTTAACACGAAGTTTCATTAACACACTGGAGGAGATAGCGGAGGCCCAACTTGCCGCACAGCTCGAAGGACTGTCTACGACCAAGGCCGGCCGGAAAATTCTGGACAACCTGGGAATTGGATATAAAGGCAGGGAGCAGACGCAGCTCCCCGTCCCCGATGAGATCAGGCGCAACATCAGGGTGGACTCGGTACCGAAGAACATGCGCCCGGAGTATAACAAAGGGAGGAGAGCAGCGAGAGCCAAGGCGCTGATTGACCAGCACGCGGCCGACACACACGCACGCTACGTTGACGCGGCTGAGTATGGCAAGATACACGGGTTCACGACGGTCCTCGTCGACGCGACCGGTACCGTTCGCACGACCGCTAGCACGAGATGCACCAAGGCAGAGCAAGCGGAGGAGGTGGCCATCGCCCTGGCCATCGCCGACCGCGACTGCCACACAGTGCTATGTGACTCGAGGCAGGCGGTGAGAAATTACGCCAAAGGCAGGATAGCGAAAGAAGCCGTGCGCATACTGCAGGCAACCAAAAACGACGGCGGCAGCAGACAAGTGAGAATCAAGTGGTTCCCGGCGCACGCGGGTGAGGCGTCAGACCGCAACGCCAACCACAACGAGACGGCACACGCCGAGGCGCGCGCGCTAACTGACCGCGCCTCGGTCGACTGGCTGCTGTGGTTCAGCACCAAAGACCGAATGACCGACTACAACGAAATAACCTAGGTGTTCCGCCTAGCTCGCAGAGCTCTTCCACCCCCTTGACCGGGCCCATTCGAGAGCAAGCAGTTTTATTCAGACAGCTACAGACGGGCTCACTCCCCAGCCCGTCGCTGATGCATAGAATGTATCCCGAGACGCATCCGACAGACAAATGCAGAGTCTGCCGAACGGAGACGCCGGCTTCGCACATATGCTGCGGAATTGTACCAAGTATCAGGAAGAAGCTAAGTCTGGGAGGACCCCGCCGCGACTGGAAGCAGCCGCAGGGAGCGACAATCAAGAGCAACAACTCTAGGCCGTCCAGCAGGTCATCAAGGCGCTGGCCCAGCAGGGAACCAGCGAGCCGGCCACGGCGAGCGGGGACCCAGGCCGCGCGGCCGGTGCCCAGAGGACGACGTAAGCCCCGTCCGGAGCGCGCGCGCGTGAGCGCGCGTTCTACTGCAGGCCCCGAATAAACGTTTTACCAATGCAATCAATCAACTGAAGGAAGCTTTTCGTTTCAGAGGTCATACTTTAATGGGTGCAGAACAAAGACAAGCTTGCCAACGCTCTCTCCTGTCATATGTGATAAGGTCTGAGTGCAAGTTTGAAGCAGTTTGTGTGGCCGTGGGACCTCGTAGAATGGCAGTTGCACTGACGTTTCTGAGCTTGCAAAGCAATGCATGGGTATCGTTATCGTGCACAAGTTTTAATTGATTTTTTGCAAGTATGATTTCACAGTTAGGAAAACTATTCAAATTGCAGGCTTTCTGTGAGCATCACGCACGTGCATCTGTTGACGAGTGGTTATGTAGTCATTCCTTGCCTTCCAACCTAAAGTACACTTACCAATATACTTTGTTGGGCGAGTTGGTAAACATCCATTATTAAATTAAACAGCGCGACCAAGAAGACACAGGACAAAATAAAAGGAAGCCACAGTACAAGCGCTGACTCACAACTATGCCTAAGCCTTTACTCCAAGGCCCAAATAAAAACAAATATGACGAAAACGAAACAATCACGTGAAATAACCCCTGGCTTCACCTGCTGCACAAAAAGTCACTCACAAAAGACACCTCTTTGCTTGAAAGACCAAGAGAAGTCTTGCTGACACACTTAATGTCCGTTGAAATAAAATATGATTAAACTATCTCTCTCGTCATCTTTTCTTTGTGGTGAGTGACTTTTTGTGCAGCAGGTGAAGCCGGGTGTTGTTTCACGTGAGTGTTTCGTTTTCGTCGTATTTGTTTTTATTTGGGCCTTTGAGTAAAGGCTTAGGCATAGTTGTGAGTCAGCGCTTGTACTGTGGCTTCCTTTTATCTTGTCCTGTCTCTCCTTGTTCGCGCTGTTTAAATTACTAAAATACACTTCCCTCACTTTGTTACAGAGTAGATTAAGTTCAACTAAATGGAGGTTTAATGGGCTCATGAAATTCTGTTTACTACAATTATAAAACGCGCACTAGCAGCAGGTGTCTCATCAATCCTCTCTGCAACACAATTTTTTTTTTAAGCTAGCTTCATTAGCACCGAACATCTGGATGATCGAAAATGATGCTCCTCTTCTCCCCGCAACGGCGCCCCACCACGCCCCGTACCGCTCGCCTAACGTGGGAGCATTTAATGAGCTGGCGTGCCAAGCAGCTCCACTGACGTCAGTGGGAAGGCTGGTGCACGGCGATGTGTCGGCCAAATCGGCTGCGAGTGGTAGCCAAGACAATTTCTTAAAAATTATTTTCAAATTATTGGTTCCACTTACAGCTTTCAAATATGACTCAAATACTTACAAAGATCACCTCTATGAATTTCTTGCATTAGAAGTTTTCCTGAAGTAGTTTTTCAGTGGCCCTTTAGGAGAAGTGTACTATATGCCTTTGATGATAGGGTCTGTCAATGCACTATTCGTGCTTGAACAGCATGTATTTGAAGCAAAACCAAATGTACACTGCATCATGATGCACACTGACTAAGAACTGTAGGTTTTAGTCCTCTCACATTGGTGGCTCAATAGTAGAAATGTGAAGCTACAATAACTGTATTGTCTAGTATGGTGGTGGCATAAAGCAAGCACATTTTAGCACTGATGAGACATCAGTCGACTTGACACTATGTACAGATGCTGGAATAGCCTGGCTCTGAAATGCCTGTCGCACATGTATCTGCAGTGGGAATTGTAAATTGCACAGCTTTGTTCATTCAATGTCAAAAATGAAGGAGTGGTGTGCTGCTGTAAATGGAGCAGCCGTCATCTAGTGCCTGCAGTACAAGCATCACTCCTCTGAATCTTCAATAACAATTCTAAAACAGCGCAAAAGAACAGGGACGAGAGAACGAAAGCGCTCGTGTTGTACGTTTCGTTCTCTCGTCCCTGTTCTTTTGCGCTGTTTTAGAATGTATACATACCAACTCGCCCAGGCTTCTATTTTGGCAGAGTTCAATAACAAAATCAGCAATGCAAAATGTGCTAAACTCACTACGACTAATTACATAGATAAGACTTGCTTCTGAAACTTTCAGGCTGCAACCCTATCTGATGAATTAATGTACGCAGTGTCTGGCGTGGACGTATTCACCTTACGGGGTATTTATAATTGTATTCGAGCAGCGGCAATTTCCTCTACGCTCCCCACACTTCTCTTGTATGACCACATATTAAAGCACTTCAGGCTTTTTATTTCACTTTATTCTGCATTCACAAAAAGTGCATCAAAGGATAATATAAACGTCTCTTTTGAAGCGGTGGGTGATGGATGCCAACAGGGTAAGAAATGTTTCCTATATACGTTGGAAATTTTTCTCGCCATACCTAGCACAGTCTTACAACTTTATTTTAAAGCACAAATTTCATTAACTTAGGCTATAGGGAGTATGCACAACCGTCATGTTGGCGGCCATTATGTGGAGCATGTAGCGCGACGAAAGGAGGTGATCGTATCCAATCAGATAATTGTCAACTGGCCGAGGTTTACTGCCGAATGTGTGCTTTGCGCCGCAAAATGTTGCTTGTGACGGTTCGTTAGCACCTAGGATAAAGTATTTCAGTCCAGAAATCACATCTGGCCTCCAATGCTTAAGCCTCCAATGTTCAAAAATGTCTTTACTAATATCTACCGCGGACTTATCAAAGTTGTTTTCACTCTTCTTATGTCCTGGTCTTGAAGTATGATCTTAATAAACGCGACGTCTGGGTGAATATCAAATCAATTTAATCAATTCGTTTTAGCGCGACAGGATGGTATGCTCCATTCTGCAGAAAATTCGGCATCGTCAACGGAGTTGGAAGCGACTGATCAGGGCCATGCCTCTGGCAGGTTGTAGATTGCACATGACATGGCTGCGCACTGATTTGTCGGCGGATTATGTGATGTCAGCAGAACACATGACGCCCACCAGTTGGTAGGTTGCTCAAATCGGGCTTATCGATGGAAGGATGAGATGGAAATCGGATCCACAGCGGCCTTTGAGTCCTGGGTCAGATGCGCGCTACTGCTTGGACACGCAGACACATTCGTACATCCTGACTCAAGTGGAGCTGTGTATCAATGTCCGGTGCTCTTGCATGTAATGGGGTCGCTTAATTACTAATGTATGCGGACGAGCATGCGTGAGAAAGCAGAGAAAGAGATTAGGGGATTAGGGATTAGTTCAGTAGAGAAGTGCATTAACGCGAAAGGGAAAACTCGGCGATAGCTGGCAGACAGAAGGCATTAATCGTGCGTCATACTTTAAAGGAGGAGCTTATGACCCCGGAATTTAGTCTATTTCAAACGCCTGTCATACCCTTTACATTTTCCCAGTGTATGGCAGGGTGTTCTGACAGGGAGGTCACACTCATCATAACGCATACTCTGCCGCATCAGTCGTACTGATCGTGTTTACTTTTGCATGTTTTTCAAACTGCAACCCTCTATGGATGTTTGTAGCTGGACCATGCATTTAGTCCAGCTATCAATGAGGAACCAAATATTTAAGAAGGCAAAGCGCAGAAGTACACACTCTCCAAAATCTTGTATTATTTTCGCTTTTCCATTACGACTTGACAGCGCTTAAGTTAGTAGACTAATTATCTGGAAAGAGCACCTACTCAACGGAAGTTTTCGTGAGCAGGAGGAATGGCGCAAGGCTTAGAGAACCTCTCGCGGTTGGAAGACCGCCAGCAGTGGCGAGCCGATAGCTCATTGAAAGTGAAAGCCTGTACGAAAACACTCTTCCTGTCAAATCAGACGTACTTCTAGCGCTAGCTTTGGCGTGGGTTTTTACTACCTGCATGCCTAAGGCCGCCGAAGGGACTGCACAGTGCCTTGATGCTCGCGCCTCGGCCCATGCCTCGGCTAGGGACCGCCGATTTGAGCGCACCCTGCGCCAGTTGTGCGAAATTACTCCAGCGTTGTCTTTAGTAAACTGTTCTCAGATGGCAGCACGGGTAATATAGACTAGCGAAGTGTGCTGACACGACAAACGACCGGACGCCCTCGGATGTCGCCATAGGTCGGCAAATTTACGTGTGCTCACTCAGGCTCACTCAGAAAAATTCGGGCCATCTGCGGGCTCACTCTCACTCAGACTCACAAGGCTCGAACTCACTCACACTCATGAACTAAAACTCACTCAAGCTGGCGACTCACTCGCGCTCACTCAGACTCATAACTAATCTGGGCTCACTCACTCATTTCAGCTCACGACTCATTCGAACTCACTCATCTCGACTCACGCATTTTTGACTCACGACTCATCTGCTCTCACTCGCTCACTTCGACTCACGACTAACCTGAACTCAGACTCTTCATGGACTCACTCATTTCACCTCACGACTCAACTGAACTCACTCGTCTCGACTCACTAATTTTTGACTCACGATTCTTCTGCGCTCACTCACTTCGACTCACGACTCATCTGAACTCAGACTCATGTGGACTCACTCATTTCTACTCACGGCCTATTTGTGCTCACTCATTTCGACGCATCGTGACTCACTCATCATGGACTCACTCATTTCCACAACTCATACGAACCATCATTTAGATTCACCTGCACTTTCTCACCCATTTCTTCTCAATCGGATTAATTTGCCCATTTAAATTCACGGCTGACTAACGTTGGCTGATGCTTTTACACGCAACGGACAACTGAATCGCGTTTTCATCCGACGGTCTAAGTTCTGCGACTAAAGGAACAATTGAGAAGATACTATTACGGCACCTCTCTTAGAATTACTAACATTTTGGAGCCACCTTATAATAAATATCATAGATCACCATTAATATGTGTGGTTATACGTATACGTATATTACTTTCAACCATACCGTATATCACCACTTCGTAGTACGCACCAAGAATCTTGCCTATCTTTGTGTGTGTGTGTGTGTGTGTGTGTGTGTGTGTATGTGTGTGTGTGTGTGTGTGTGTGTGTGTGTGTGTGTGTGTGTGTGTGTGTGTGTGTGTGTGTGTGTGTGTGTGTGTGTGTGTGTGTGTGTGTGTGTGTGTGTGTGTGTGTGTGTGTGTGTGTGTGTGTGTGTGTGTGTGTGTGTGTGTGTGTGTGTGTGTGTGTGTGTGTGTGTGTGTGTGTGTGTGTGTGTGTGTGTGTGTGTGTGTGTGTGTGTGTGTGTGTGTGTGTGTGTGTGTGTGTGTGTGTGTGTGTGTGTGTGTGTGTGTGTGTGTGTGTGTGTGTGTGTGTGTGTGTGTGTGTGTGTGTGTGTGTGTGTGTGTGTGTGTGTGTGTGTGTGTGTGTGTGTGTGTGTGTGTGTGTGTGTGTGTGTGTGTGTGTGTGTGTGTGTGTGTGTGTGTGTGTGTGTGTGTGTGTGTGTGTGTGTGTGTGTGTGTGTGTGTGTGTGTGTGTGTGTGTGTGTGTGTGTGTGTGTGTGTGTGTGTGTGTGTGTGTGTGTGTGTGTGTGTGTGTGTGTGTGTGTGTGTGTGTGTGTGTGTGTGTGTGTGTGTGTGTGTGTGTGTGTGTGTGTGTGTGTGTGTGTGTGTGTGTGTGTGTGTGTGTGTGTGTGTGTGTGTGTGTGTGTGTGTGTGTGTGTGTGTGTGTGTGTGTGTGTGTGTGTGTGTGTGTGTGTGTGTGTGTGTGTGTGTGTGTGTGTGTGTGTGTGTGTGTGTGTGTGTGTGTGTGTGTGTGTGTGTGTGTGTGTGTGTGTGTGTGTGTGTGTGTGAGTGACTCAGATCATGATCTAAATGTGAGTCCGGACTCACGAGTTAGATCATGATCTGAGTTTGAGTCCGAACTCACGGCTCAGATCACGATCTTAGTATGAGTCCAGACTCACAAATCAAATCATGATCTGAGTGTGAGTCCGGACTTACTCACGACTTAGATCATGATCTGAGTGTGAGTCCGGGCTCACTCACGACTCAGATCATGATCTGAGTGTGAGCCCGGGCTCACATCCGGGCTCACTCACGACTCAGGTCATGATCTGAGTGTGAGTTCAGACTCATTAACGACTCAGATCATGATCTTAATGTGAGTGCGGACTCACTGACGATTCAGACAATGATCTGAGTGTGAGCCCGAGTGAGCCCGAGTGAGTCGACTCATGAGTCCGCCGACCTGTGGATGTAGCTTCCTCTGAAGTTTTCTGCAATCTTCATTGGCATTCCTGCACTAA
This sequence comes from Amblyomma maculatum, assembly GCF_055883805.1. Lineage (NCBI taxonomy): Eukaryota > Metazoa > Arthropoda > Arachnida > Ixodida > Ixodidae > Amblyomma > Amblyomma maculatum. The sequence continues at coordinate 76,740,801 of NC_139349.1, read as the reverse complement.
TAAATAAAAATAAAGTGCTTCATGGTGCCAACAAAAATGTCTTCACTGCAGCCCCGCATTAAAAGCCAACAGACAGAATGAAGTATTACCTTTTTTACTTTTTTAATGGAATAGAAACTTTTTCGCGTCTATAGGAGAGTTCCATGCAGCTTTCTAGTGTCCACACGCGATGATGGGACATTGATAGTAGGGCTGTACTTACTGTAGGTAGAACTACACGTAGCCGAAGTATCCAAACATAAAAGAAAAGATATTTGCTTGTAGAAAATGAGGGTCTCGGTGACAGCCAAGCTGGAAAACGTGTCTGGAAGGCGACCGTGAGAGAGGATGTGTTTAGCAGCTTTGTGCGATTGGTCCGGTTGTCCAATGATATAAGAGGAACATGGCGTACCAGTAAACGTGGCTCCGTAGTTCCTTGCTCAGTTTCCACCCATGTAACACCGCTTATTTCCGCTTATTTAACCTTAGTCCGCCCCAAACTAGAGTATACTTGCTTGATCTGGGACCCACACCAATCCAACCTTACAAAAACACTCGAATCCGTCCGAAACAGAGCGGCAAGATTTCCCTTTTCAGACTATTCATGTCACACAAGTGTTTCATCACTAAAAAACAAAGTTAACCTTGCAAACCTAGAATCCCGCCGTAAAACCACCAGGCTCTGTCTTTTCCACAAATTCTACCACTCACCCCTGCGCACTGCCGTTATCACCCCTGCGCAACGCTACTCAGCCCGGATCAACCACCAACAAGCCGTCCAACCTCCTCATGCATCTACGTCATCTCATCTCAATTCATTTTTTGTTCTAACACCAAAAGATTGGAACGGTTTGCCTGCCAAAGCTGCGACTCATCTCGACAACGCGCGTTTCAAATCATTGATTGAAGATATAATAACTTGATGTAAGCCCACCCCTCATGTAACGCCTCTCGTGGGCCTTTGAGGTACTATAATAAATAAATAAATAAATAAATAAATAAATAAATAAATAAATAAATAAATAAATAAATAAATAAATAAAAATATTACAGCGATGTTACGTTTTTGTTTGAGTCGAACGTTATTTTGACGTTGTTAATTTCTTGTTTTTTCAAATGTTTTATAAATGTTACATATGAGGGTTAGTGAATGTTTTGATGAACATTTAAACTACATAAATATAACAAGTATGCAATATAAATGTAACATTTGTGAAAATGCCTCACCGTGGTGGCGCAGTGGTTACGGCGCTCGACTATACTGTGCCCAAGGACGCGGGATGGAATCCCGGTTGCGGCGGCCGCTTTTTGATGGAGGCGAAAAGCAAGGCACCCGTGCTGTGCGATGTCATTGCACGTTGAACAACCCAAGGGGGTCGAAATTTCCGGAGCCCTCCACTACGGCATCTTTCATAGCCTGAGTCGCTTTGGGACGTTAAATTCCCTAACCCAAACCAAACGCTAAACTAAACGAAATATTTATGAAAATGTAGAGCAACTTTGCGCGAGCATATAGACCCGCCACTCGTGATGGTACACAGCTTGCACGCTTTACAAAGACCACAATGCAGTACAACTGTATGCTACAGTACAGCTCCTACACTCACCTCTGAACAAATATAGATTCAACCTTTTATATCCATCGCCGACAATCATTCCATGAGTGATAGTGGCGAATGAATAATAAGCAAATCTTGCTAACAAAACATTAAAGCTGTGTTTTCATTCTACGAGGGGCATCATCTCAAAGCTCTAGTTGGATAGATATGTTTTTGAAAAAAACATGGTTACTGGAACCAAAAAGGCCAAAAGTGCTGGGACTCTGTTTGAAATTTAGAGGGTGTGTCCGGAAAGTAATGCAATTATATCGGTAGAAAAGAAATTATCCACGATATCTTTACAAACGTTTCAATTCTTTTAAGAAGTCCTCTTTGGCATCTACACGTTTTTACCAGCGACTCTGTCATGCACTGTACGCATTCCTGGTCGTTTAGAGCCTTTGTCACGGAGGATCCCTTAGATGCCCCAAAACGGCCTTTTTTTCAGGGCTCTCTTGATCCTCGAGAAAAGGAAGAACTCTGGAAAAGCCAGGTCAGGACTATAGAGGGACCGGGGCAGCTTCGCCAAGTTGTGCTTGGCCAGAAACTGCCGTACGCGCAGAGTGTGCCGGGAGCGTTCTCGTGGCGCAATTGCCAGATATCGGCTATGTCCTTTCCAGCTCGAAGGACCCCTTCTCTCAGTCTCTCGAGCACACCCACCTGGCATACAGCGTTCACTGCCTGTCCTTGCGGTACAAATTCGTTGTCAACTACACGCTTGGCGTTAATAAAGATCATTTGCATTGTTTCAATTTCGACTGGCTCATCTTTGCCTTCTTGGGACGCGGGGCTCTGAGGTTTGCCATCCGGAACTTTGGCGGTTCACGGTGCTATGACAATAGAAATTCGGCACTACGAAAGCAGGACAAAGCATATTTCCCGTAGACTTGCTGAATCATTCGATAGGTGTTGCCAAGACTCTCATTCAGTTATCACAGAACTTGATCGCGTAGCGTTGTTCGCGTGTGGATGCCATCGCACGTCGTGACAAGGGCACTATCAGACACACTGAAACAGCGATCATGAAGCTCCAAGAGCTCAGAGCAGTCGGCGCTAGGCAGTGATAAAATGTTGAACGTCCCGCTTGCTTAACTCAACCCATCCGAGCGTGGTAGGATCGACTAGAGCGCCAGAAAAAATAATAATAAAAAAAAACGATTGCATTATTTTCCGGACACAACCTGTATATGCTATGCTGTTTTAGAGTTATTCAAAATATTACTTTAACATTTATAACATTAATCTAATGTTCGGTGCTGTCTGGCCAGCGTTCGTTTACTACCGCTGTGTAATTTTACTGATGCTCCGTGAAGTGGCGAGCACTTAAAACGTCATGTGCTTATAGGCATTTTGTACGGGCATCTGGTGTGACTTCCACGTCACCGCACCTGTTGACCGTTGGTAAGATCGGCCGAAAGCACGATGTCAAGCACGATGTCAAGAGAACGTTGAAATCATGGACTGCCTTCTCTTTTTTTTTCTTTCGCTTTCTATACATAAGGCGAGCGTTTTATTAGTGCCTCAGCCCTTATAAGGAGCGTCATCTGCCGCTCGTGTCAGCAAAAAAAAAAAAAAAAACAAACGAAAACAAAAAAAAAAAAAGCGCTGGGGGTGTGTTTTCCAGCGCTCCATTGCTGGTTTCGGATCCATTTTGTTCTCTAGCATTTGTTGGGTTAGCATGATAACAAAATCAGGCGAAACTAACGAGTGGCCAGTGACAGTGATCAGAATATAACAGCCGACACACAGAACGTCAGTCATATAAGGTTTTTGAAACAGTTTCTAAACGCTACAAACACCTTGCTCAAGACCAAAATCTGTCAAGGCAAAGCGCCCATATTAGGGTGTCTATTCTGATTTTTCTCAAGAAACGTTTCAAAAATTCTTTTATTAACATTTTAATAACGTCTCTCTGCAACCTGCAATTACGTTTCAACTATTGACACAATTACTGCCGTTTTGAAAGAATTTCAAATCGCAACAAACGTTTCCAACAACATGTTTTATCCCAGCAATTGAAGAAAACGCCACACAAATTAGTACATATCTAAGCACTATTTAGGTATTCAAACTTGTTTATTCGGGAAGCAAAAGCCCTGTTGTTAAGAGCGCTCCTTTCACTTGAACTCTGAAGCTGAAGGCAAGGTTTATCCCAACCACCGTCCGTATCGAGGACAGCCAAAATACCGTGTTTAAAGCAGTAATTGGGTTACATGAGGATCTTCAAGACGAGAAGCAGATATTTGAGCGATGACATTTGTTTCATGTTGCAAATTCCTCTTCTTTCTTGGCTTAGTGGCTGACGATTGTGTACAGATGCATGGCACCTACGTTTCGAATGCTGCTACAAATGAGTTAGCAGTTGGCTCAGCGGGCCTGGTCGGTGCCAGCGATATCTTGACAAGGCCTGCGCACCCCAGCAGCCTACGTCACGACAGGCGGATGGCGATAAAGTACCAGTAAATGAAGGTGTGAGCGCGAATCTGACTCGAGTCACATGATGTCGTCTCGCCCCTTTAGCCAAGCCTGTGCCCGCAGATTCAGTGGCTGATCCTTTATCGCTCATCCGCTTGTCGTGACGTTCGCTGATGGAGAGAAGGTGATGGGAAGGCCTTGTTAGAATCTCAGTGGTGACGGTCTGGTCCACTCGCGCAGGCAAGTATCCTTTCCTATGTCCTGTGCCGCAACTTTGGTCTTAGTGTCATCCCGCTCGGTTGCGATGCAACGCATAGCCCGTATTTTTGTTGTACGCATTCTAGTCAAAAATGAATTTTTCTATCGTTGCAAGTTTATGTGAAAGTATAAAATATACTAGTTCCTTTATTGTTCTTTTATTTTTATTTTAAAGTTCCAGTACTTCACTTGGCCTTTTGGCGCAGCAATCGTTTCAACGCTGAGCGTTTCAACAGTTTCTCTGTAGCTTTTTGCTTCGAGTGTTCTCCGCTTCACGCTGCTGTTTGCAGCCTTCACTCGCGGTTGTTTCCTACAAGTGCTGCGATGTAATGTGAAGCTCGTTTCCTGCAAAAGTAAGTCACTTGCCACTTGTCTCGTATAATGAGAACAGCACACTTAAGCGGCTAAGCCGCTAATGCATATCTTATGAGCGTAAGGCATCACCGCCTTCCTTCGTCCTTTTAATTATAACTTGTTTTTCTTATGCCTGGGCGTTCTAACGCTGAAATCGAACCCTCAGAACGATACACCGCGTTTTTAAGGCGTTTCAGGTGCACCGAATTTTTTTTTCGCACGAGTATGCAGCCATATGAGTTTTTTCAGGTCATTATTAGAATATAACTGCATGCACAATCGCCCACGTCACTGCTGATTACTGATTGTTTACTGATGTCTCGTGCGCCAAACTGCTCCGTGATTGTCGGTTGTGTGTTCGTACGACTTGGCAGTGTACCTGCGTGAGTATGCAATTTAATATTTCGTGGGTCTAAAACATTCTTGACTAGGTATTGGCGGGTCACGATTACTTACTAACTCCCCGAAAAGTCGCATGAGCACTCAGTAATTAATCAAATACATTGGCATGACATATTTACGCTGGAGTTTGGAATCATGTTAAATCGGCCCAATATATTCAACGTGGATTGAAAATAAAAATAATTGAAAACATTGTGACAAAGCACACCTTGAGCACGGTGACCACTTTTTCGAATAAATTCGATGCTTCTTCAAAGTTCTGCCAATGCCAGTATTACCTCGTTCCAAGGAAAATTTGGAATGCCACGTTGAGTGTGTGTGTGTGTGTGTGTGTGTGTGTGTGTGTGTGTGTGTGTGTGTGTGTGTGTGTGTGTGTGTGTGTGTGTGTGCGCGCGCGTGTGCGTGTGCGTGTTCGTGCGTACAAAAAGTATTTTTCAATGGAAATTTGTCGAGAAGGGATAGCGGTTGCGGTAGAGCATCTGTCATGTCGCCAAGACGCTGAACTCTAGGTAGCGGGATGAGCCTGCTTCTACTGAAGCCGTGCTATTGACGGGGCCGAAATGCAAAACTGCAGTGCGGTGTATGTGCAGAGGCAGTTTACATTGAGAATACGCATGATGAAATATCCACTGATAAGAGGTGTCCCAGCAAACTTGAAACAAGGTTTAAAAAGTTATGTATTTGAGATAGGCTTGGGAAATGAGTTGCATACAGCTGCCAGCAGTCTTGCTCACCACAAACGATTTCTTGTTTTGAATATAATTAAAAAGGTAATTAGGTGAATTTTTCTAATTGGCTTGCTAGTGAATTTAGACAACAAATGGGATTTGAAAAGTTGAACACTACCTTCAGAAACTCTCATTATATTTATTGCGGTAAAGAAAGCCTCACGTATACCTTTTTTCCAGCTCCAAATAGAGCCCGCGAATTAAAAAAAATTCACGTGACCAGCGCAATCGCGCGCCACGATTGCCCTGCTCTCAATCGTGGATTGAGTGAACGAAAATCACATTCGGCCGCGTCTCGATGGCCCAGTTCCACTGTTAGGTTGATAAGTAGGCGATGGCTAACGCCTGGTCAGCCGCTCACCACACTCGCAGCAATTTGCACCGTCACATGCGCCGACTGGCTCACGCGGACGAAAAAAAACACCGCACACATATTGCCCTGGCGCTGAAAGTCACCACCGCTGCTGATTTTGTTCTCTCAAGCCATCGTTGAGAGCAGGTCAATCTTGGCGCGCAAATTCGCGTCACGTGATATTTTTTGTAATTCGCGGGCATTCCTTGCGGATCGGAAGAAAGGTACACGCGTGGATTTCTTATAGCAAATAAATGAAATGGAGGCTTTTGAAGGTGTTCTTCATTTTTGCAAATCACATTTATTGTGTGAAGTCTATAAAAAGTAAATTAGAAAAATTAGCCTAATTAACCAATGAATTATTTTAGAGACAAAAAAATTACCTGTGGTGCGCAAGACGGTTGGCCGCTGTATACAACTTATTTCTCTGGGCTATCTGAAATATTCAAATTTCTAACCCTTGGTTAAAGTTAGCGGGGATACCCATTGACCATTAGCTGCTTTATGAGTTCTGCAAGGCAAACGCCACTCCTGTAAACCTCCAGAAACATCTTGCACTGGTCGCAGCCCCTCATTCCCATAAAAGTTAATAATCTCACTATGACTTCGGGGCAGCTATGGCTCTGCTGACCCTGACAATATTTTCATACAGGACTGGAACCTGATGTTTTTCCCAATCAAACCACCCACTAACTATACCCCGCGGCGAGTGCTCCGTCTGAGTACATTTCCTGTTGTTGATATTTGCTAGTACGTACCTGACTAGTGTTTGTTTTCTAACCCACGTTGCCATGGTCATTTTCTTTGTCATACCTCGGTGCGCTGTCCTTAATTCATCTTCTATCTTTTCATTTTGCCTCCGTGTTCCTACCTGAAGCATAGGCACTAGGGTACATAACTACTACGTATATTTTTGAATTCCAAGCAAATCGATAAGCAGGACAGCGTATAGCCAAGATATTTTAATCTCATTTCATACCACTAGAAAGTCCTTGGTCATGTTATCACATAGCCTGGATGGCTTTGATTACCGCTTCAATTACCACAGAAAAAAACATCTAGCATGCAAGACTGCGAAAATGTGAAGCGTTCTCTCGAAGTGTCACCAAAGGGAGAAAGTGAAAAAAGAAAAAAAAAATGTGATGGTGTTTTTTATCTCTTACGGAAGAGGTGGTGTACCATCGGCACTAAGTACCAAGGTTGTATTTCATCAGCTCGAAACTTTGTAAGGGTTCAGACTAGAGTTTGAGCGTTGAACACAATAAAGGAATCGTTTCAGGAGCCACGGTAGCCCCTCCATAGGACTTACAAGACCTTCGATGGAACACGTGAAATTCCATTCCATACATTTAGTTCGCAACCCCGTTTACCCTCTGCACGCCAGCTGGTCAAGTGTTAGCCGGATTCAGCATTTCTGCAGCGAAAGGAAAGCTATTCGCCAATTCCTTATTTTTTTTCTTTTTCGCGCATGGAGCGGTTCCATTTGGCCATTTATGCACTTAAAGACGTTAACGCTGCGGGCGATCTGAGCGCTTACGTACATTGGCCGTGCCTGTCCTAGTTGATATTGAGACGCGATGGCTCTCCGTCGAAAAACAAACATCTCACTTGAAATGTGGAATTGACTCTAGTGAGTGAAGTTTTCGGCGCATTGCTTTTTTTCTTGCACACTTGCGCTACCGAAAAAAAGTAAAACCGGCTTAGATTCGTACTCGTGCTGATGCTTCTTGCAGAAAGACTGCTCTCAAGTCCTGTTGGATGGGGACAGTTGCTTCACTCTGCTAAAGTCAGGCAGGAGTTCTCTGTTGTTTAACGAAACTCCATCGTAAAAGCACTACGATGTTGCTGCTACACTCACGGCGCACATTATGGTCAGTGTTTGTCGCCCACACTTATCATTTCTACTGGTGTTTTCTTCCTGCGCTATTGAAAAAGAGAACATGTTCTTAATGTCTCTGTTTTTTTGCCGAAACTTTTTATCATACTTAAATGTTAGTTCTTTTCTTACATGCTTCCCGCTCATTTCGTACTTGTGTTCGTTACATTCGCTTTTATGGTACTCTGTCCTTACGGGTTTGAGAAGAGAACGGGAGGATGGGTAAGGAAGAAATGGAGGCGTTGTGCTTATTCATTTCTTGGTTATGCGACGTTTCAATTTCCTGCTAACGGAGCACGACGGCGAGCTGGTCGCTCAAAGCAGCCAAGACGCAGAGCGCGGCCTTTTTGGAGGCGTAGAATTGCTCCTCCTTCCGCGATGAGGACAGTTTTGAATGTGTGTTTTCGCTTTCAGCTGTCACGGGGTCTGGAGAATCACTGTTACCATCATCTCCTGCTTCGTTTTATAATAGCTTTCCTGAATACGATAGTTGAGTGAGCCTTTCGAAGGTTTGGGCTAACTTAGACCATGCTCCAAAATGCATACAACCGCTTTTTTGTGGACGTCCTTTGTTTCTCAGGCAATGAAAATAGCTATTGTTATTTTTGACTAACTTTGGTAATTTGCTTGTGCGGATGAATTAGTGTGCATATAAGAGCTTGAGTGGGAGAAATTTTGAAGTCATCGTTAAAAGTCTCGTGCTGCCTAATAAACAGCAAAATGGTTTGAGCAGTCAAATGAAATTTAAATAACCTGAAAAGGCGTCCGCCCCTGCATATGGCAGTATCTTAACTAAAGAAAAAAGAAGCTTTCGCTCTACATTCTATTGTGATCTCTGAAAATCTCTGAAACCTTAGGATAAAGAAGTTCATGGCGACGAATTGTCTACCTTGGAATCTCTAAGGGGTAACGCATGGCTACAGAACTACCAACTGTAAGAAGGACCAGCAATAACCATCGCATTACGGCTACGTTTCACGGTAAGCGGTATAAATTTAGTGGGGAAGTAAAAGGGGTGCTTGCTTTTCGGCAGCATTCCTCCGTCGCAGTTTGGTAGAAACCTCTGCCATGCGGCTTGGACGTAGTGGCAGTCGCGCGCAACATTTAGTCTGGTGATCTTCAGAAGTAGGCACCATGGGGACGACTGCGTAAGTTCAGTGCGCATGAAGTGGGATACCGCGCGTTGGTCTGTTGCGCTGTGATACTTTCCTAAGCGGTTTAGTTGCGCGTTCATATTACATTCCCCTATTTATTTCTATATACACCGGACGTGACCTGTTTAATTATAATTTGAGATTGCGCCCAATCTCTAGGTTCTTCGACTAAGTGAGTTGCCGAACCGTAGTTCGGCATCCGTTTAAATCGACGACTGCGCGTACCGACTAGCGTCGTTGATGGAAAGAGCGGAAGCTCCTACATTACTAGTGAGATGCAAGAAGTCATTGCATTTATAATATAAGATTTCTCTGCGAGTTGAGATGAGCTACCAGGTGCCTGACAAATCGAGCGTCTGCACCAGCAGTAGTAAGATGATGTCACGTGATTCATATGCTCCTCAGATCGACGCTAACGCTGGTCGCTCTAGCGTTGCAGTTCGGGTCCAACAATGCTGGGAGGCTACAGTGAGGTAGGATGATCACCAATCCGACGGCTATGGGTTACTTGTGTTTCCAGCATCTCTATAGTTAAGTAAACAAAGGAGCCCTTAGATTCTTTTTGTTTCAGCGCATAGCTATTGCGGTGGCAGCAGAGCATATGTCGACTCAGTTTTTATTTCCTATCTTGACGTCGGGAAGAAAATGGTGCAGCTGTACTGTCTGGGCCGAAAAAGAGGAAGCGGGTTCGAACACCACGAAAGGCAATGCAAAGTACACCGCCACCTCAATGCTACGTCAGACATGTGACGCGGCAGGTCTACTCTCAACAGATTACTATATGCATGTCTAAAGAAACGGGAGAGGACAAGGGCACACGCCGGCGGCGAGGAACTTAGAGGGCTCCATAGCCATCTTGACTGTTCCACGTGACTTGCCTCAAAAACGTACCGGGACGCATTTAGTACTGCGGTGTGTCAGCTTTTTTACACAGCTGCCAATGAATCGATGTTGCATGACAGCGTTTGATTTTGTGTATTATGCACTTTACAGTCTCGCTTCCACGTGAAACGTGCTGGGCCCCACAGAGGTTGCGTGCCCATGCCCTCCTTTGCGCTGCAGCGGAACAGAATCCATAAGTGGCTGTGCCATCCCCAGTACCGTCTATCATTACCTGCGCCGGGGGCGCACTTGGAGAAACTATAGTTCGTTACAATATATGACCTTTCCCTATGGCATTAGCGACTTGCTAAGCCTGCAAGTTGCAAACAAGTTTCCATGTTCGGTCACGGGACCCATCGCAAGAGACTCGTCAAGAGCTGGATCTGGCTGTGCTTGTCGTTCCTAGTTGTTCAGGTGGTCAAAACCAAGAAGAGCGTACTCAGAGCCTTCCCTATCACGAGCTCTAGCCTATGGCTTCTTAGGGGGCTCGCACGAGTGTCAGCGGGGGCGCTTTGCTCATTTTACTTCCCTCATCGGCAGGGCCTCGAATATCACTAGCGTCAATCACGAATTCCGAGTCGCCGCCGCCGCCAATCTATGACTGCTTTCACTCGCTCCCAGACGCAGAGCGACATCGCGAGCACAAGAGGCCCACTTCTAAAGTATGTGTTTCCGATAACAACTTCTGCTGTTCCCCGCTCTCGGGGGTTAGCTATTTGGCTGCTTATTCATTGCCATCATTGCTGTGACGTCCTTCGCTCCTTCGTGAATTTCCATCCATGACACGCACTGTGCGTCCTCTTCGTATAGCCTTCTTACTCTAGCTCCTCTAGCGGCGCCTCCAGGATTGCGTTGTCGTCAGTTCCCCCCGCTCCTTGTGCTGAGTTGGCAACGTTTCGCTCGCCCTGGCCTTAAGTCCGTCAGATAACGGGAGCGGCAGCCGTGTACTGCGCTCGTGCTACGAGTCCCGGGTGTGGGTCTGGCCCGCTGTGCTCTGCGTTCTGGATGCCAAGTCGGTCTGCCCTTCGCCCGCATACTGGAGCTTTGGCACCCAAATAATTTCTTCTTATTGCTACAAGACCTCACGCAGTTTTTATTGCGAAAGCAATACTACTCTAGGTTTCGAGCTTTCAGTGTAGCGCGGCGGTATCCACGTCTTACCTACGTGACGCTGGGACGTCACACCCTACGTGACACTAGGGTGAGAGCTGGGCTACCAACTCAAATGGTTGGCGTAGAGCGGCGGTAGCCACGTCTTACCCACGTGACGCTGTGACGTCACACCCCACGTGACACTAGGGTGAGAGCTGGGCTACCAACTCAAACGGTCGGCGTAGCGCGGCGGTATCCACGTCTTACCCACGTGACGCTGTGACGTCACACCCCACGTGACACACGGCATGGCAGGAGCTGCCAACTTTGGTCTCTCTTTTCACATGAGACGGTTATGTCAGAATAAGCCTGCCAGGATCTTGGCATTCACGTTACCCCTATAGGCCACTAAGGCACGTTCATACGGCTTGGTTAAAGCGAGGCTTTATATGTAGGCTGAGGAAGAAGAAAAAGAGAACACTCGGTCACCCGCAGCTAATTCTTTCGCTCAATATTTGGTTTAGCAGCGCTGAACCCTTGTAACATTTTCTTTTGATTTCAAATTCTAATTCAAAATTCTGCTTACAGTTTTGTGTTTAATCCGTTTACATTAATTAGACGCTTTTTTGTTTGCATTTATAATTGCACTGTTTGTTTATCTGGCCAGAGTGTTCCACTTTTGTCCTGCACTGATCAAGTGCCTTGATTTGTTCATTGCCTTGTTTATTTTTGGGTGCTGTCCAGAAGACGCCTTTATACGGGGCTGCGGATTGGTCAAGCCACCTATTGCAGCTTTCTTTTTTCGTAGTCCTCAATCTGTTGAGAGCATGAAGGGAATAAAGATTTTAAATATTCAAGCTTTCTGCGACGAGCATATTTGGAATCCTGAATGCATACCTCGAGCATCTGTGAAAAATCGCACTAGCTGAGCGCCAGCATCGTTGCAGGCTGTATCCGAGAGTTAGGAAGTCACTCCGTGACTCATTGTTTTCGCAACGTAGTTTCCACAGCCATCCTTTGGTTACAGCTGCTTTGCGATGCTTTGTTTCTTGCTCCTCGAGGTAGGATGTCGGGTCTGCGACAGTAATTTTCAGGTTCTTTAGTTTTTTTTACAAAATTGTTCATTCCCCAGTGCATAACCGGTGTTGTGATGAAAAGATAAAGGCGGGAATTGTTTCCTGGAATGGGCCACTCGAAAATTGTTTGCTGCTTCGGCTTGAAGGAAAACAATCTAAGCTATCTTGATGAGAGTTGAAGAAAAGTGTGCTTACCATTTACGAGTACATACAAGAGCAAGCTGAGGTTACAATAGGGGAGCCACACAGACAAACCCCTGCCTTAGCAAACGAGTACATCTCACACAAAAGACATTACCTCCACAGAGATCGTTATGTCACAAAGAGAACGTTATCTACGTAAAGAGCACGGAGCCGCACTTATGATCGAAGGGATCGAACTCTTTACCATGGACTGAAAGGCACTTTTAAAGGATAAAACAATTATGCGTTTAGGGCGGTTATTTCCTGGGATATGCCCCAAATGGTATTCAGCAATGAAATGTTTTAAGTAGGAAGCCACGCACGGCAAAAAAGGTTGGAAATAAATACGAGCTAAAGTTCGTTAAAACCTAAATGCAACAACGAACATGTCTGGGCACGTAAGCGTCTGGACTGTTTCTCGGCATCCATTTCCTTCTTCGCAAGCCTTACCATCATGAACGACTCCGCCTACCTTCCACGAACCATCATCATGAGCGCCTTCTTGTTAACCAGCTGCGACCGCTGAATGAACAAGGAAGTCCTGCCGGCGATTACTGACGACTTGAGGTTTTCCTCTTTCTGTAAACTAGTGCAAAGTTATATGTTGCGGGAGTCCCCCGCCGCATGCTTTTCACGGTTTCTCATTGCTCGTTTGCCATCTGTTTTGACACAGCAAGGGAGCCGGGGTAAGTGGGAATGGGGAAGGGGGGGGGGGGTGATGGCGGCACTTTGCGTCTTGTCAAAGTGTTTGGGTTGTGCGAACCAGCTTCCTCTTTTTAGGTTTTGACAGTGCCGCTGCAGCGACGTGATTTTCGATATTGTTGTGGGCACAACGCTGGCACCATTACCAAGTTTGGAGTTTGAGCACGTCTCCAAAATACTAGAATGTCAACCGCCCATTTGTTCTTTTGATACCTGGAAGACCTCCTCACGAGCCTACCTTATACCGGCCCGTTTCCGTACCAAGTACTGCTGGAAAAGCCAATGATGCTGGCAAGACTTGAATAGCTTTTTGAAAGCTGCTTTTTGTTCGTAGATGTAGACTGGGTTTCTTCGGTGACGCTTTTCAACGACGGTGTCGACGACGTAGCTGTTGCAGTGGAAGGCGAAAAGGTTCGCCACAGACTGGTAGCTGCTTTCCTGTAAGACTTGAAGGTGACAATTACAACAAAGCGCTACTTGGCGCCATTCTTCTTGAAATTGATTGACGACTTGGGCATTGACGGCTGGCGTTACCTGTGGTTTGCGATGTACTTCAGCGGCCGCTCAATTCACATATCTATGCCTGACGGAGAGGGAACTTGTTCTCAGTTGTCGTGGGGTTCCACACGAAGTACTTCTCAGCCAAAATAAGTTTAACATTGTGATATTTGCTCATTTTGGCTGAACAGCTAACATTCACGTCATTGCTTATGTTGATATCTGCATTCGGGCTTCTGATTGGACATTGCCTTAATTTCGTGCTATGTTGCAACTTGTGTCTTCTACATCAAGGCAGCTACGGCGTCAGGGTTTATTCTTAGCAGCGCAGCAAAGTGTTGTGGCCGCATTCACGAGCAAATTTGCGTCGCAACCCGATAAGTGCTCACGGAGCTGTGATACCTTATTTTTCCCACCGCATATGCTTGGGAATTGCCACTGAACAAAATCGTTCATGGTTGAGGCTTATCATACCGTACGGAAAATGCTTATTAATTGTCCACGTTCTTTGCTTTGTAGCAAGTACAAAATGGGGCCCAACTGAGCACTTATTACTATGACTTTTACGAGACTATTTGTAGGCTACATACGGTGCAGTCACCAAATACACTTAAGAACATTTTCTTCTTGCTTAAATTAAAAGCATACACAAGCGTACGCGGTCCAGGTAGCCTTGGCCTGCCCCGAGCATAAGGGGTAGTCGTCAAATACACCGTAATATAAACATTTCCTTCTTGCTGAAATTTAAGCGCGTACGGAAGCGTACGCACTCCAGATATGCCTTGGCTTGCTCCGAGCTCCTCTAAAGAAGACACTATTGACGATGCGCTTGCCCGCTAAATGTCGATCTAGTTGTCAAACGACCCGCTTCGTTTCTATTTCCGACTACTTACAAGAAAACGCTGTCCCCCGGGGATGAAGGTATTTTGGTGAGCGGCTGCACAGCAACGTGTTAAGTGCACCCATCAGTGGCGAATTCCATCAGGCTATATTCTCCCATGAGATTCTGCTTAGCTATCATGGGCGATGATTCATCCTTCGGTACGCTTGCTTGTTCATGCTATGCAAAAGAAATATATGCTACAATCTGTATAGAACCTTCTTAACGTATACGCTTGCCTTCACGTATACGCTTGCCTTCGCCCAACTGTCCGAGATGTGTATGATCCGGATGACCGTAGCGGATTGCGGCAGTCCGAGAAGAACCTCGCGCCCCAGGTTGGCCAGTGCCAACTCTGACAGGGTAGCCACATTGGGGCACCCTATATAGCTGCCCAACGGTTGCGCCGATGGTGACGGTGACGCCGACGCGGCTTAAGCCAGGAAAGGGCATCTCAGGCATGCGCCCTAAAAAACCCAATCTGCCCCATGACGAGCTCCCATCACAAGAGTTATGCACTTAAGTAAAAAGATTTGCTGAAACATACGGCCCGATGGCAGTGCTTAGAGAGCAAGAATAAACAAACAAGAAATAGTCGCCTTCGACCGCGGTATTGCAGGGTTTACATTCGTCTTGGGAAGTCCCCTTGTCATAGGGATTGTCAGCTGACTGAGACTTCGCTCCATGCGTTTGCCTAAGTTTGCACTTCAGGAAAACCGTCTTGGTTTCTGTCTCATCGTGTATTTACGCTAGAATGAATCGTAAGTTCCGTCTCGTATTGTTTTATTTTACATGAAAACACTAGCTCACGCAGAAAGGCAAAGTGTTCTTACCAGAACTTAGAACTCTTTCAAAATTCGCAGTGCCCACGGTGTTTATGCATATAAACCTCCTATCCCTATTTCGAGAGGGCAGCTTGCACTGGCACGGCCGCTTTCTTTCTTCATTGCACGCATAGGCTTGATTTATTTTATTTCTCTTTGGCAATGCTTTCATTTACTCCACCTCTTTCTCCGTCTCCACAGCGAGTAAAAAGAAAACAAAGCAAAAAGAAGAGAGAGAAGACAGAAAGAAATGAGGAGCCGGATCTACCCGTTCTCAAACCGTCTTATACAGGATGTCTCTTTTGCTGGAGTAGTCAGTACGTTAGTTCTAGCGGAAGGAAATGCGTTGCACTTGTCTCACCAGCTTTTCCTCGCTACGGGTCTGTCCTCGGAGGGCGACAGCATCTCTGTGCTTGCTGTCATCGGTTCAGACGGTTCTCAGCTCGGACGTTGGCGGTTCGGGTAGGTTTGTATGTGGCGGCCTGTCTTGTGCAGCTGGCATCAACACGGCCTTTTCTTCCCGGACGTGTTTTGACATGCGCCTGCGCCACGCGTCTTGTTTTTCCTCCTCGTACTTCTAGAATTCGGAATTGCATGTCTATGGGGAGAATCCGGCCGTTGGCTCCCCTCTGTCGGCATGAAATTGCACCGCTTTAATTTTCCTTTTTTGCTTTTCTGAGCATTCAAAAATATCCCGGAGGTATTCTGTTAGAGTGCTATCTCTACATGGTTTGCTATCACTCGTCGCATGGATATACTGTCAGCATGCTCTAATCGTAGTAGTAGTAGTAAGCTGTTTTATTGAATAAAATAAAATAATAATAAAGGAAGGAAAAAATTTTTGCCTGCCCCAGTATCTGCTATCGCCCATTGTCGTTGAATGTATTTGGCGTTACACCAACCACCTACATGGCAATTTGCACTCTCCAGAGGTCCTTATACCCACGTTCGTCTAACCTCCAGCAGGTTTCACTCACCACAGCGCATACGCCTACTGACGCATCACGGTGCCACAGACCCTGATCGAAGCAAAGTCACGGACTCAGCTATGTGTCGAGCAGCTGAAGCTGCGTGGAAGCTGAAACTCGACTGGAAAGCAGATTCGGTACTAACACATACGCCACCGCACGAATGAAGTAGATAGTCGGTACTTTTTTGCTTTAACTGTCATGCGCAGTATGCCCTTCCATACCCTCTTCGTCTTTTACTATTGCAAACGAGATTAGAGAGTGTTTTTGGAAGTAAATAAGAGTGGTACTAACTGTATATGACGCGGCAGATTTTACGGGCTTGCGCTGAGATATTTAGGAGGTGAAATAAGGTGATCGCTAAGAATGGCGAGGACTTGACGCAGCAATGAATTTACATACTTCGCACCGGTGGACTCCTTCGCCTTTTGTTTTTAACGTATTTTAATTCAGCTTGGTGTTACAACGGCTTCATAACAGGTTTTGAAGGCTAATTTCGGCTGCTTCTCTTTAGATCGTGGTGGAGGGCTTCGATTGCCATATCTTTTCGTGCACTCATATCGGCGTGTTTGATAGTGCTAGTGATTTTTCAAATG
The DNA here is from genome assembly GCF_055883805.1 of Amblyomma maculatum. NCBI lineage: Eukaryota > Metazoa > Arthropoda > Arachnida > Ixodida > Ixodidae > Amblyomma > Amblyomma maculatum. Next base: position 76,723,984 of record NC_139349.1, on the reverse strand, counting down.
CATACCCTTTTCTCAGCTTTGTGACATCATGATTATTAGCAGGATGAATTACATTCTTCTTTGGCCATGCCGTCTTGGCTTACACCCATTGACTTAAATTATGTTTAAAGGAAAATGCCTTCCCTCATACTGAATAATGTTGTTCCTTTATTCTTAAGATATTTGTACGTCCCAATTTTTTCCCTGTTTTCCCTCGTTCATATCTGTAGGTTCTCTTGTTTCACATATTGAGGATTCCACTATACCTAGATGTTTGGGAAAGAATCAAGGCATATTTTAAATTTGCACATACATGGAAAGCTTTCTATGTTGCCTGCCTTCCTGGGTTCTTTGTATTCTTTGGCAGCAAAACAGAATGGGTTATTTATATTGCGTATTTCGCCCTCTGGAGAAAATTGAGCCCCACTTAAGTCCTTCCTTACTTCCGGAACGAGATATAACATCGCCATCGGGGCGAGCGTTTTTCCCTGGATGGCTTTACTTCTTTTTCCTATCATTTTTACTGAGGAGCACAGCAGGCCCCTTCTTCAATTTCAGGGCTCAGCTTCTAGTTTTTTTTTTCTTGTTTTCGTTGTTTCTGTGCAACAGCGTAGGGTCACACTCGCCCCTCACTGGAAAGACGACTGATACCCACAAGAATGAGCGAAATAAACCACGGAAGAACCGGTATGACATTATTGGCATGACACATGCTATATTTTTAATTGTAGAACCCCCATTATTTTCGCTTTTCCTGCTCCGCCCTTCGTTCTAACCTTCAAGATGCCACTCCACAGCATGCAAGTTATTGGAAATCAAGTTTTAAAACAACTGCCTTGTAATTGAGGATGTGCTCTTTTACCCACTAATCCTTCTGCAAAGGGACAATATGGCACAATACGGGTCCTTAAATTGTAAATTGTAGGATGCCGACGGTGGCAGGGAAAAGAACTGGCCGAAATGGCTTGCTGGCGTTTTGCCGAGAAAGAGGCTTCGCTACTTTACCCGACACTAAAAAAGAAAAATGAAATAACACGCGCCGAGGGTTTCGTGCAAAGTTCGTTTTCCTAATGCCATTGTTAGCTATCACAATCTGTTGCAAGTTACAGAGTGTCCCGTTCGCGCTCTTGAAATGATTCTTCACCGTCTTCGTGCAACCTTTTTTTTTATTATTGAAGTGTCCGGTCCCAGTTTACAACATGTAGTTAGGACGCTCCTTATAAAGCGTACATTACAAAGCCTGCATTTGGTGATCAATTAGTAATGCTAGAAGAAATAAAATATAGCATCGATCCTTACAAGGAAGTTGTACTAGTAGAACAATAAGAAATAATAAGAGCATCTTCCAAACAATGTTCATTTGCCTCCACAATCACCGATGGCAACGAACCATTATGTGCATTAAGGAGAACAATAACAGTTCAAAGAGGTCAACCAGAGTAAATTATTGGCCTGTATTTTTCACTAGCTCAATCAACATCTTAGCTTCGATGAAGAAGAAAAATACAACTTTCTAGCTTTCCAAGTGATGATTCAGGAATGGAGGGGGAACCAAAATCTAAAATAAAACTTTTTTTTTTTTTTTTTTTTTTTTCAAACGTGTGACACGGGTCAGCTGCAGGAATAGGAATTGTACCGGTTGACATGTATTTGCACAGAGACTGGGCCAGCCCTGTGGGCACTCGTTGCGTTGAAAGCTTCGCGATTCACACCAAGAGTAAAAAAACGAATAAAGAAATGAACCAAATATATAACACGTAGGGATGCGTGGAGGCTATTTCAGATACGGAAGAAAAGAGCTGCTTCGTCCTTTTCGCGAAAACCCACATGTCGGTCAGCAAACTTGGCAGCCCCATTTGAAGAAAGCAATTTCATTTGGGGAGGTCGTTCGCAGCTCTATGCGTTCCCGCATCTTTGAGTAATCAAAGCACGTCCGCAGAAGGCAGGTTCGGAAGACGCTGGAATGGTAGTTCGCGCCTCTTCTCAAACGGCGCGACCACTTTTACTCCTGGGCACTTGAAGGGCTGTTACCCGTGCCGGAGGGGCCCCATCGAGGTCGGGCCATTAAGGCGACTGTGAATATGCCGCACCAAAATGGGCGGACGTTTTACGAGCTTTCCGCAATCTCGGTTTAGCTCGGCTTGGCTTGAGAGCAGTCGGCGCTTTTGGGGCGAGGTACCCGTTTCGAAACGCCGTTATAGGAACATTGTGAGGACTGGAATTATGCAGTGGGATTTGCACCTTACGATCGGGTGGAATCATTTCACCACGCCTCGTACAAATTCGCACCTCGAAGAAAGATTATTTGTTGAGAATGATCAAGAACAGAGCTTTTTATCAGACCGAGAAGCTGATGCTTCGTATAGTTACGGATAAAAAAGTTTGAGCACAATGACCAGAGCGATGAAAATTTCACCGTGCTGCTAGTGAGGCTTCGTTCTTTGCGAACGCGCCTGATACTCTTTTGATCGGCGTATTCGTAAGCTGAGTGCCAAGAATTGTTACCTGCCGGCGCAGAAATACATCACTTGTGCTTATCTGTTTACCCGCGGCTGTACTTGTTTTGTGTTCGAACAGTTTCATATATCACATATGCCCGGTCATAGGCCCCGATATTAAAGGAACCGACCGTAGCGTTCAAGACTACGGTTTAAGAACCGTGTTCCGTCGGCTCACCTGCGCTGCAGTGAGGTAGCGGCTACTAGTTTGCGCCACTAATGGCAGCACGTTGCTTAGAAGCTGTACTTTCCGCTGATTCTGCTGGCATTTCTACGAAGCAGCGGCCAGTTAGCAAAAATTTCGCGACCTGCGTAAGCAATTAAGCACTGCAATATAGGAAAACACCATTTTTGCTTATTTAAATGCCTACCTTTGAAGCTCACGTGCCGCTTCTTACTGTCCTAATCGCTTCATTTCCTACACAGAGACATGCGGAAGCAGCTACAAAGGCGTTACCACCGGAGACTCCAGTGTATAGCAGGTTGTCTCGTCCGATAAAGAGGCGTTTTTTAACCTATTTCTCCAACGACAATCACTGGGTGCATGATCGTCAACTCAGCCGGTAGGCATATGGGGATGTGCAGGACCGATTCCGGCATAATCTTCGACTACAAGTGCAGATTACCACCTTGATAAAATGTCTTCAACATTTTGTGCGTTTGGCTACGACAAGAGCATAAATTACGTGCTCGTTGGGAAGGAGTGCTTTGTATGTCGCTGTAGTCTCAGCAGCTACGGGCCTTGCAATGAGAAGGTACCGTTCTCCGGCACACCTACGGACAAAATGTGGAAGCGCAGTGCTATAATAGGATGTACTTTCAGCCTAAAAAGTGTCTTTTAACACGGGGATATTATATATGAATCGAAATTAAGTGCGTATGCCAAGCGCCACTTCAGAAAAAAAAAAGTCCATCCAGTACGAATGCTTCTCCTTGTGGCCACGTCATGCATAGAAAACTAACCGAATGCCCCTCTCTGTACTTTCGGTTCGCCTCTTCTACCGAGCATTAGGCATCCAGAAGGGGTGGGTGGGTGGGAAGTCTCGGCAGCGAGCACCGCTTTTCGTCGAGCGGCAAAACTAGGTGCTCGCCCTATGAATGAATAAATGAGGCGCTTATCCGCAATAAGGCGTACGCATCACATCGTTTACCCCGCCGGTGTGACGTAGTGGTTACGGCGCTCGACTACTGTTCCCAAGGAAGCGCGATCGAATCCCGGAGTCCCGGAAAGTGACTCATAGCCTGAGTCACTTTGGGATGTTAAACCCCACAAAACAAAACAAAAAGCATCACATTGTTAGAATTGCTAACGCAGGTCACTACGCACAGCAACGTGCAGCGCACAAACTCTGGGTATTGTGAATACGAGAGCCTCATTGCGGAAATCTGCCTAATTGCGGTGAACACGTAGTTTTGAACCGGAAGCTTCACTACGCCAGCTAGCTGAAGCCTTCAGCGTCAGTGTAGGTGGGTACCTGAAAGAGCGCCAACTCGGGTCTTTCCTTTCATATGGGAGGGCGACATTAGAATTAGCCTGCCATAACATTTGAATTCACGGTACCCCTATGCCACGCAGGCACGTTCGTAACAGGCATGAAGTGCCTTGTAAGCTTTGAGCGCAGATGACTTTTGTGGCCATGGTCCCAAGATCTTCCCTTCCGTTAAAGGGTGAGCTTCCAGACGATCCAATGCAGTACGCAGCGTATGTCGTTCAGTTGCAAAAACAGGGCAATCACAAAGGATGTGCTCAATCGTTTCATCAACGCCACATCGTTCACAAGCAGGACTGTCAGCCATCCCGATCAGAAAGGCGTATTTGTTTGCGAAAGCAACGCCCAGCCATAAGCGGCATAGAAACGTTGTTTCACGACGTGTTGTGTGGTGGGGAATATGCAGGCGCAGTCCGAGGTCCAATGCCTTGAGGCGACGGTTGGAGAACTCTCCGGTGTTCCACGCTGGTTGTGTCAGCTCTACAGCCAAACATGCAGATAGACTAGCCTGAATGACAGACTGTGCCTTTCCCACCTCCTCTCCTCTTCTACCCTCCCCCTTTATACCCTCATTACCATTCCCCAGTGCAGGGTAGCCAACCGGAATTCATTCTTTCTGGTTAACATCCCTGCGTTCTACCCTCTTTTTCTCCTCCTCCTCCTCCTCCTCCTCCTCCTCCTCCTCCTCCTCCTCCTCCTCCTCCTCCTCCTCCTCCTCCTCCTCCTCCTCCTCCTCCCCCTAACAGGCATGGAAGTGTGTCCTGCATAGAACGCAGATAGCCAGCTACAGTCTGGCCGTGCCTTGCTCTGACAAAACCATCGAACTCAACCTGAGTTCCGTTGAGTTCGATTGTTGTTCGATTATGGCACGGGCGGGCTGTATACGTGGCAGCTGGCATGGCCGAGCAGTAAGTGGCGGTATAGTTTCCTGGCATTATGCTTTACAGGAGCTGCCAATTCGGGTCGTTCCTTTCATATGGGGGAGGGTGATATCAGAATCAGCCTGCCAGAACCCTTTGCATTCACATGACCCCTAGGACACGCAGGCACGTCCATACGGCTTGGTTAAAGCGAGACTTTATATGTTGGCTGATAGCTTACGCTCTCAAGTCATATCCTTAGAGGCTGAATTCGGCCAAAGACGTAGCCAGGCAAAGAAGCTTCTGCTTCTATCCAGATTTAACCAGAGCTAAACCATAGCTATTTTTTTAAAGCTAGTTTAAAGTTTTCTTGCGCGACCACATATTATTGATTTATTTTTAGCAAAGTATGGTATGCGATGCACGTTTTGCATTATTCAAGGATAACTATACAATAGATACACAAGGTGTTTGCTGTTTTTATTTTGGCTTCAACTTATGAGAAAAAACGTCGAACCAACATAATTTTCGCCGCGTAGGTGATCGTGGATTGTCTTTGTCGCACTTAATTTTATGTCAAGTTGTTAACCATTTCGTATTATTACGATATATAAACGATTATTTTGTACGTGCCGTTCGTAAATTACGCTTGGAAAGAGCTTTGGCAATGTTCGTTGTGTCAACTGCTTGTCGTGTCGTTGGTGGAAATCATGGTTAGTTTCGTGAAACTGTTCAAGCAACACGGTTTTTATGTACTCGTTTTTCAATTGAATAATTAACCAATGTTAACAAAAAAAGCCTGTACAAAGATATTTTTGAAATGACCTAACCTGTTCCTGCTTACCGGTCATTATACACTTGTGGGCCGGGGAAAAATGTACTAAAACGTGTAAAAATAATACCTGTACAGCCTGCTGTGAAAATGCTCATTTTTAAATTGCATGTAGGAGTTCTACCTGCGAAGACATGGATGGCGGAGAAATAAATATTTGTGCTATGGGGTGTGAACTGCGTTTTGTGTAGAAAGCCGGAGACTGTTGAACATCTGTTTATAGATTGTTGGGATGTGTTTTTCTTTTGGAATATCCTACAGCGAACTTTGGAGAAATATTTCCCTTTAAACCCCCATTTAATTCGGTTCTTAGCTATAGAAAATGATGACGATGTTCCGTATGATGTGATAATGCTATTAGGAATGCAAAAAGTGTTCAAGCGCCGAATGGCTGTTCGCCGTGCTGACCTTTGTATCAGACCTATCCGAGAGTATTTTGGGGATTCTATCCGCCAGATAATTGCTGTTTTGAAAACTCTGTCATGTCTACCTGAGTTTGTCAATGTATTGGAAAAAGTGACCGATTTGAGCGTTCTATATTTAGAGGTATTCCATTTAAACCTGCTAACACGTAAAAATCGACCAACCTGTAGTCTTTGTGAAATTAAGGCAATAAAAAAAAAGGCATTTGTTTCGCAATGGATAAGCGTTGCATTTTTGAGTACCGATGTCGATGGATCGAATCCTCTTTGTCATATTTTTTAAAGTTTTTATTGACATCTTGCACCAAGCAACTAACCACTTTCCAGTCGCTGTGTGCTCCTTTTTAGGTTGATAATCCTTTTCAGTCTGAGCAACCGTAAAACCAGTGGTGAACACAGCCAGGAGATGACATCATATATTAGGGTGCGGAAACAATAACAAATTGCAATTAACTGCACCAAAATCCTTTAACGTTTTGCATGGGTGTGTGTTACCATTTAAGTGGTGTTCAGAAAACGCTCTGAGTAGAAATCTTAGTTTAACTAGCTGACAGACGACCAGGAAGGAGAAATAAAAACCTGCGCCCCAGTGAGAAATAAAAAGTGGTTGGATCCTACCGTTGAGAAATTGGAATTACTCTTCCACGAACGCTTCTTCGTCCGTATTGACTGAATTTGGCGGTATACTTAAAATGACATTGCAATCATGGTACGAAGAACCAGCTCTTTGGCAATCATTAACTGCTATATTTGCACTGCGTGATATTATTAGACACCTGTCCTTCCCAAAAATGCAGGACTTAAGGAAATCTATATTCATGCACCTTTTATGTCTCCTCCCAACAAAATGACGCAGCATTGGAAGTATATAGAATGTAATAAAAATTGGACACGTATTATTATTATTGAGTGTTTCCTATAAAAACTATTGTTATGATGCTCCATTCGTGTTATTTCAAGACTAATCTGCAAGTTATTGCTTCGAGAAGCTGCTTGTAGGCTGTATTGTAGGCTGGCGTCGCTTGGAATGGAACGTATTTGCATTGCAGAGTCCCGAGTGAAGTGATGCGATCTGTAACGTAATAATTCCTGAAACGATTTTCATTGCACTGTCTGTCTTCTCGCTCTCCGAATGGCGTATAGTACTATGTGGTGTCTCTGTTAGCAAACAAACAACACGCTAGCTGCATTCGGCGCATTGTCGATGCCTTATTAAATTAAGGAAGCCCGCCTCGTGCTGAAGGGCGCAATTTCCGGATGAGTGCTCTCTATTGTCCACTTCAGAGCCCCTCCTTTTGACAGGATACAAGTGCGTTCTCCAATAGGAAATCCGTGCAGTGGCAGGAGATATCTCATCGGTGTCTCTTAAGCAAATAACAAAACTAAGGGAAAGTGGAATATGACCGCGTGCGCTCAGACAAACAAACGTGCTGGCTTTTTATTTTGCTTGATGGAATTGGGGCTCCGGCATCCTCCAATACTTTACTGTGTTTTCTTTTCGTATTAACTTTCGCAGTCTGACGTTGACCGCTTTCAGAACAAATTAGACATCGTTTTCGCATATTCTTCCTTGAGGTTTAGGCTTCAGGTCATAAAAAAAAAAAAAACTACACTTTGGTGTCGCCGTATTTACGTAGTCTTTTCTTTTGCGTCATTCATTTCAAACTTTCTTTCTGAACCATATGCTATATATGCCTCCTGCTATTCTGACGCCGAAGGGGGCACATATTATTCCCCGAGTTCTGCGCTCATCCGAGCTTTTATTTTCTCTCGAAAAAAGAGAGACAGGACAAACACCATTTTTGACATTGGGCATACCAAAGTGTAATATATTTTCTGGAGGGTTAAGAAATTCTCTATCGAACAATAGAAAAATCTTAATTTATGAATTCTTTTGATTAAATGAAATCTCAGCCAGCTTAATTTCGTATGAGAGACGTTGTTTAATTGTGTGTGTAAGTTTATCAGTACTTCATCTGTGTTGCCCTTCATTAATCTACAGTAAACAGGGTAACATTGGAAAAAAAAATTAGAGGGTTTAACGCTGCTGAACTGAGCGTTGAACGGTATCTCTGTTTATATAAGACATAATTTTGGTTTCAGTGTTTATTTTAATGATCCCTTACGCTGTAACGATCTACGAACACAGTCTTGTGATCACTATAATTAACTGCCGTGGTTCCTACGATTATTATAAAACTACTGTGCTGGCATCTGCGGCCGTTACTTTGATTCACAAGTGCGCCAGTGTGCTCAGCGCGTATCACCGTAAGTCGGTCTAGAGGGAAGGAAAGGCACCGTATCTCTCACATTTGTGAATGGACATCTGAACCGCGCCGTAAAACAAGGAAGGATGAAGGGAGATAAAGAGCTGCCATAGTGGATGGCTCAGGAACAATATCGACCACCTAAGGACCTTTAACCTGCACTGACATCCCCAAGTGAAATTTCCGTTGGGCCTAGTTGGTTCATGATTTTCCACGAAACTGAAGAGAGCAAACAATAGACAACCCACCGAGAACACACAGAGAGAACAAGGACAGGCGCCAGGATAGCGACTATCCTTGTCTTCTCTGTGTGTTCTTCATGGGTTGTCTACTATTTGCGCTCTTCAGATCCGTAGAAAATCATCCCCAAGTGGTCAAAGTTATTCTTGAACCCTCCACTATGGCAGCTCTGCCAGCTTGCATTGTCATAGGTTGGAAGTTGGGGCGGGGTGGCTGCTCTCGGCTCTAAGGGGCTGGGAACCTAAGGGTCTTCGCCATTTGCGGTGGAGGCTCCTTTGCCGCTGATGTTTTTCTATCTGATGGGAATGCCGTCATTGCACTCGCTGCCGCTTCTATGGTGGCGTACAGCGGGTGTTGCGACTCACTTTTCTTTCTTTCTTTCTTTCTTTCTTTCTTTCTTTCTTTCTTTCTTTCTTTCTTTCTTTCTTTCTTTCTTTCTTTCTTTCTTTCTTTCTTTCTTTCTTTCTTTCTTTCTTTCTTTCTTTCTTTCTTTCTTTCTTTCTTTCAAGGCAATAAAAAAAAAGGCATTTGTTTCGCAATGGATAAGCGTTTTTCTTTCTTTCTTTCTTTCTTTCTTTCTTTCTTTCTTTCTTTCTTTCTTTCTTTCTTTCTTTCTTTCTTTCTTTCTTTCTTTCCTTCTTTCCTTCTTTCTTTCCTTCTTTCCTTCTTTCTTTCTTTCTTTCTTTCTTTCTTTCTTTCTTTCTTTCTTTCTTTCTTTCTATGCGCGTCGCGGTGATGCAGTGGTTAAGGCGCTCGACTACTGTGCCCAAGGATGCGGAATCGAATCCCGGCTTCGGCGGGCGCTTTTCGGTGGCGGCGAAACGCAATGAATCAAAGTACTGTGCGATGCCAGTTCACGTGAAAGAATCCCAGGCGGTCGAAATTTCCGGAGCCTTCCACTATGGCGTCGCCATAGCCTGAGTCAATTTGGGACGTTAATTTCCACAACCCAAACCTTTCTTTTTCCTTCTTCCTTTCAATTCTCTAATCACACGAGGCAGGGGCGGTGGCTCACCTACAGAGACATTTGGCAGGCCCGTCCATTTTAAGGCGAAAGCCTTTAATGGCTCATCGTTGTCCATCCGTCGGCAAAACCTGTCACAACCAACCAACTGCGCCACGTCCGGGATCGTGAGAATTAGCACATCATAATTCTCCTTGCCTACCGGAAGGATGATAGTAGTGATGACAATGATGCTGCAGTTAGGGATGATGACGGTGATGACAGTAGCGATTACAGTAGCGGTGCAGTTAATAATGATGAGAGCAAACGTGATGCACCGTGTGTAGCAGCAACGCTCAGGCTTTCGAATGTCTGCAGTGTAGGTTCCACAATGTAATAGTAAGAGCCTTCTCTGGGTTCTGAAGAAAACGGTTTACATGATTTTGTATGGCATGGGTTATGGCAAGTTTGAGGAAAAGAAGATTCCGCAGTGCTCTTCGAATTTTTTCTTTCCTACAGTCGCAACAACGACACAGACATCACATCAGCACTCGTAAATTCGAACCCGACCACGACGGCGCGTTTCTGTCGAGGTATGGTGGTAGTGAAATACATTTATTGGCTCAAAAAAGCATTTACAGGGAGGTATGATTGGACCAGCCCTTAAGAGGCCAGTCCTCATAAGCATTAGGTGGGGTCCTTAGTACGGGACTCCAGTGGCGTCGGCCGCTGCCCGGGCGCGCTCAACCAAGGCCTTTTGGGCCTGTAGGTCAAAGCATAGTAGGGTTGGAGGGGCAGGCCCACACCATGTGGTAAATATCCAAAAACTTCTCCGCACAGTGCGGACAGCTGCCCGAGAAAGAGTGGTCGAAGTGTTTGAGAGCTGCCGGGCACAGCAAAGTATTTGTATAAAGGCGGAGCAGAAGCCGCTCCTCAGCCTTTGAGAGGCCTTTGCACGTACGGAGATAAATGCCGTGACCAGATTGTTATAGTAAAACAATATCTTTGAAATAATAAGCTGGAGTGAATTCGAGTTCCCGATCATCGGGGTCGGAGGGGAATGCCCGGTGAGAGAGCGCGTGGGCGGCGGCTTTAGCTGCCTCATTTTCCTCAAGGCCCATGTGAGCAGGAGCCCGAGGGACGCGAAGACGTCCGTGTGTTGTACGAAGTCAGTGCCCGTTAAGGATCCGCAAGTGGTCGAAATTTTTTTTTTCGATGTTGATTGCCTCAGGGTATAAAAATGGTATGAAGGATGAAGGGTGTAGTCAAATAAATAAAAAAAAAGGTTGGCTGATGCAATGAAATCGAGTAGTGAACGATGATCTGGCCCCTGCGTCCAAGCGGCATAAGACTGCGGATTAAGGGTGGCCAGCTGCCACCAGGTGCCGGATCCGCGTTGGCTTCAGCGCTGGACAGGTGATGGAATTCAGCTTCTGTATTTCTGGATTTGCAGACGGGGCACCCAGGGTGTGGATACCAATGTCGAAATTGAGGCCACTTTCTAATCACTGCCGGTGTTAGGGCCACCGCAACTCTAATCCTTCGAAGCGCCACCTCCTCTGCACGGATTAGACAGCGGGGGAGGCTTACCGTACACGGAGATATCAAAGTACGTTTGCGGCGTCGGAATTATTCCGCAGCCCTCCACTATGGTCTCCCTTTGTCTTCTTCCTTCCTCCTTTCCTTTACGGCGTTTCAGGTGTCCATTCAGAAGTGCGACAGATACTACGCCTTTCCTTTCCTATAAAACATCTCCAGTTTTGTAAAATAAAATGGTCTGCAAAATTTAGCGGCCGCTCTCCGCTCAGTGTGGCTGGCCCACCAAAGCTGCACCCCTTCTCGCCACACCTATTTGAGTTGGCAGTATCCTAAAAATGGCATTGGTGAAGGGTGGCAGTTCCTGATCCTACGGGGCTGGGACGGTAGGTCAACTCCGCTTGCGGCGAGGGCTAGTCAGCCACCGAATTGTATCTGTTGTAGGCCGTCATTGCACCCGCCACTGCTTCGATGGTGGACGACGGCTGTTGTTGCCGCGCGCGTCTTTCTCTTCCTCTTCTTTTTCCTTTCTTCTCTATTTTCTCTTCTGTCCGCACGAGGCAGCGGAGGTGGCTCAGCTACCGAGCCAGTAGCAGGCCCGTGCATTTCCTTTTCCTTCTTCCTACAGTCACAACAACATTCGTATGGAGGATCCCTAGACCGTTATTTCCACTTCTCCTCTCCACAGTAGCGGGCGTGTGCGATGCGTACATCAGTAGGAACACCTGGGGCTTATTAGAGGCCAAATTACGCAGCCACAGTTCGTACGTTAAAATTCGCCGCAGGGAGGTCATGATAGAAGCAAAGCCATCGCTCTAAAAAATTCGATAAGGACATTTAAGATTACCTAAATGGCATAATGCGAAAACATTACTCCGCCATAGCCCAGTTTTGTATTCCTTGGGGTGCCTTACTGAAGTAGTTGGTGAACTACACAAGGTAAGATGGAGTCTAAAGTCAGACTCCGCCCGCACCACTAAAGTATCGCGGGGAATTGGTGAACTACAATAGATCGAAGGGGTTTTGGATTAAGGCCTCGTTAAAATGGTTTGTGCCTCCTTGTGCGGAATGTTCTAGCCTTCGTTTCTTGTCGCCACCATGACCTGCTATCTTTGGTTCCCGTTGTTTGAAATCGTCGTCCTCCTCATGTTCTCAGCGTTTTACATCAGGAAAAAAGGAAAACACTGGTGAGGCCGTGGCGTCAAAATTTTTAAAGCCGGAAGTGATTCCTCCGCCGTATTGAAGCTGGCCACCTCGGTCACGTGACAGTGTGATTGCGCGTGCGCCTTGAGTGCCAAGGGCAAGCAGACGACCTTGCACGGCCGTGAGATCTTGCTTAGCGGGTCTCAGCGATCTGCGTATGCGCAGCGATGGCCAATGACCAGCAGACAAGCTGACACACGCGAATAACTTACATAGTCACGAATAAAGCATTGCCATGTCGAACTCCTGCGTGCTTGTGTGCGCCGGTCGCGCATGCAAGGCAATGCGCCGGGCATCCATGACAAAAACGCTGCCTTCGTCGAACACGAAGACAGTGTTCCCTCTGTCTCATACTGTAGTGGAATGTTCTCGTTTCAAATTTCTTCTCTTCTAGAGTACACGGATATTCCCTAATTTGTCGTCGCAGCAGTGCGCGCAAAGGAACGTTGACGCACAGATAACCTAACATTTAGCTTAATATCTGAAATATTGGCCGTTCAATGAAGTACATATTACTAAAATTTTTTACTCGACTCTCTTCTTTCTGCGTGGCTAAGGCGTTCACAAAACAGCTGCTGATATCAGGTGACGCCTGTAGGCACGACTTAACTGAAATGCATGCAATTTCTCGCGTTCCCTCTCCATACTTTCGGCTCATAGGACACTCTAGTATATGTACCATATAAAAAAAAGAAAGCTTTGCATACGGGTGCTTGGAGGCTCACGTACCATTGTAACTTATGTCCGCCTTTTTGTTCCAACCACTCGAAAACTGGCAGAATTCGATGCAAGACGTCATCGAAGCGCAAGTATACGCCCTGGTGCCTCCTCTTGTACACGCGTTGTTGGCGAAAAACGGCGAAGGTCGTTCCAATTCGCTTGTGTCAGCACCACAGGCTCAAGTGGGTGGCGACACTTTGTATTAATGACGTATCGTGACTTTTCTTTGGCACAATATGAGTTACAGATATTCCGGCTGAATAGGCTTGACGAGTAATTTCGTCCCCTGCTCTTTTAAGTGTGAATTTCACAGAATGCCGACTGGTGGACCGAAGTTTTCATAGGTTTGCCGACATCGAGCCGTGTTGTACTGCTGACGCGATCGACATGTGCAGTGTGGCAGCTAGCTGATGATATTCGAAGATGGAAAACCAGCGAAGGCGAGGCTTGTGATGTTTTCGTACTAGCTCAATATTGGTCAAAAAACGATAGGAGTTGCATTACTGCTGGACTTTGATTTTACGTGGTCCGAAAGCGACTCAGGTAAGAGGGAGCTCGCAGTCGTGAGCTTTTCATAATTTCGTCCTTCTGGGCTCCATAACGACCACGGACATCGCAACACACATGGGCACCTTGAGTTTCTCCGCCATGGAAGCCCGGCAGCCAAGATTGGTATCGCACCCTAATGTTCGGGTCCAGTTGTCAAGTGCCTCACCAATTGATCCAACCCGGTGAGGGCTACACTTATTGAGAAGCGTCGCGTTTTGGTGCAGCATACTAAAATGTGTCTTCAACGCTGAGTGTACGATCTTTCGAATCTTTGTTACATCAAGCATCTAGGTCTTAATCTCCTTGATGTTGGTTTTGAAGCCCTGAAAGAGGGGAACAGTCCATCTAGCTCCAACTAATTATCCCCTCTTTCTCTTTCTTTGGTGGGACTGATCGCTTTCATGCTTTGTTGTTCATCACATTGTGAAAGAATTAAGAAGGGGCTCATCTTGAAGTATTGGAAATGCACTGCGCAAAACATATTTCCGTCTCTGGTAGACCCACCCTTTCGTAAGGCAGCGAGAATGAAACCTTTGTTCGTTTTGGAAGGGCAAGACAACGGCAAAACATTATATGCCTGCTTTCACTGTGAAACAACCTATTGTTGCTTTGTGGGTGGCGAGGGTAGGTTTATTTTGGGCATAGCCACGGGTAGCAAGGTTAGCATATCCGTTTCAAAAATAAAGTTGTACTACCGCCGTAGCATATTTAGCATATTTTAAAGCACGCTATAGCCGTATCCGATCGCACCTCGCGTAAAACAGCAACACAATCTCGCACTGTGCAGCGAACATCATCGTTTTTGTGATGTTTCATAGGTAAATACGCCACACATAAGCGCCATCTGGACGAGTGAGGGTGAGGTCCGTGAGCGTAGTGTTGGGCGAATCCTCCAGGGGGGAGACAAATAGCGGTGGCGTGATGCAAAGGATGGTGATGATGATGATGATGATGATGATAAGCTCTTTATTTACTCCCAAAATAGGGGAACCAGCCGAAAGACTGGTTGCACTGCTTAGAGAAGGTCAGCAGGGATCCCTTGGGACTCTGCGGCCTCCAATGCGCGCAAAATGAGCTGGCGCTATTGGGCGAGCTCGGTGGTACGCAGGAGTGACTCCCACGCATCCACTGTAGCTGTATTGTATGCGTTGTGTCGTGTACATGTCCACACCATGTCAATGAATGTGGCCGGTTGTGAGCAGTGTTTGCACGTAGGTGCAATATTCTTTATGAAACGTTTGCTATATGCCATGGGTTTGGAAAGGTTCCTGTTTGTATTTTGCGCCAATTCACGGCCTAGCTCCGGGATAGATACCGGTGTGGAGGGGGGATAGACACCATTCGAGCCGATAATGCTGGAGGATGTCTGTGTACGTAACAAGGCGTAAATGAGTGCCTTGGGGAGTGTCAGTGGAAGCGGCAGGCTGAAGAGAGTGCTCCGCCCGGTAGCTGAGTTCTAGGGCTTGAGCATGCGCCTACTGCGTTCCCGCTGAGCGCCTCATGGGCTGGGGCCCATATCGACAGACAGACAGCGGCAGTGCTAGAGAGGCTGAGAAGCCAGGCTAGCCCGCTGCAGAGAAGATTAGCAAGCGCGGAAGCGAGCCATGATCCAAGCGGCAGCAACGAGGGGGGCTGCCGCCAATGGCTAACGTCCGTGAAACTTGGTTCCGTGATAGTTGAACAATTACTTTGCAAAAGCAATACTACTCGCACTTTCAAGCCTTCGCGTGACCCGGCCGCAGTTGCGCCTTACCCACGTGACGCTGTGACGTCACACCTCACGTGACACACGGGCTGGCAGGAGCTGCCAACTTGGGTCTTTCGTTGCACATGGGACGGTTATGTAAGAATCAGCCTGCTAGGACCCTGGCATTCACGTTACCCCTATAGGCCACTAAGGCACGCTCATATGGGTTAGTAAAAGCGGCGCTTTAAATGTGGGCTGAGGAAGAAGAAAAAGAGAAGAAGAAGAACGCTCGGAACCCGCAGCTAATGCTTTCTCTCAATATTTGGTTCAGCAGCGTTGAACCCTTGTAATTTTTATTCGCTAGACTACATTGAAGTCAATTGTGTGGTCTCATTATTTACGACGCAGTTAGAAAAGTTGTGCTTTGTTTTTTTCTGCCACACGCATTATTACTAACTTTCATTTTTTTTTGCTTTGCTCCCTTCTTACTTCCTCTTATTTCGCCAGCGCTAAAGCTAACATACATGCAAAAAGTGCCTGGATTAAAGCGTGAACCCTTGGTAGAAAGGAGACAGGCGGAGGCGGGAAATGCCCTTCTCCGTTTTAACAATATAGGAACAGAAGGAAAAGAAAACTGGGGCGGGAAAATAGAGAATGTGTAGGGGACGGATGATGAGAGGCAAGCGAAGAACGCCAGCCAGAGTCGTAGGGTAGGGAGGAAAGGTACGGGCCCTACGGGGTGCCACTAGGTGATTGGCAGATTGAATCGGGCCACCTGATCTGCTTGCATGGTTTGAATACGTCAGCAGCAGAGGCTCATGAGCACCTTTTATTTGTCCCTGCACGTAACCAAATAAAGGAAAAAAAATTGGCCGTGGCTTCCCTACCGAAAAAAATGGTATGAGGCAATAACCCTACATTTTCTCTCACAGTCGCACTCAGTTCACGTAAGAAATCATATTCAAGTCGCATATAATTGCGTAAGATCTCTTAGTTTCTTGTACATTAACATAAATTATGGAATATATTTTATGATGTGCACCGTATGAGAGCTAGTAACGTTGGTTACTGTATGAGAGTCTATGTTGATGAGATTTTGAGGTTATTGCCCGGTAGAACGTCGTTGTTCAGTATGGTTGTGCCTGGCGCTGGGCTGCCAACTCCTCTTCAATTCAGTCTAATCCCATCCAATTCAGTGTAATCCAATCCAATCTAATCAAATACAGGTCATTTTAGTGAAATACTCTCCAACCAATCCTGTCCAATTCAATCCGAACCTGTCAAATTCAAACTAGTCCAATCGAGTCCAGTCTAATCCAGTCTAACCTAATCTAGTCTAATCCAATCCTGCCCAATGCTGATTACACGCTCGCCTGAAATTCGCCACTGACTAGCCTATCATCATCCCTATTATCATCCTCACGATAGAGAATTAAGATGCGCTACTCACTATGCTTAGCCATAGTTCCTCAATACTTTTGAGGGACTATGTTGCATTAAAGACGAGACATCTTCTTCTGGTTGCTTTTTGATTGCCAGACGGCGCGGCGAGCGTGTGGTGTACGCCAGCTGCGTCGGTTACTAGGTAACGGCTATATGCCTCCCGCCACGCGAAACTCCTCACTCGTGGCCAGTGTAGCTTTCGCTACAAAAACAAAAAGGAGAGGGAGCCCGTAATAGCCGTAGCTTTACCGGGCTCACATAAGGTACATTGATCCTAACTCCTATTTTACCACATTAATCACATTTATTCGCCTTGAATAACTGTGCTAAATTCCTAGAGGTGCGCCAGAATAGGCGAGATTTAATGCGTTACTCGGTGACTGAAAGCTGCCACAAAACTAATGTCGCGTACAACTCGAGAGAAAAAAATAATTAGAGAGCACTGCAGAAACTGCAGTGGAGAAATGGAAAAACCTGAGCGTTGCTATTGCACGGGATAATATCGCGCGCCCCTTGTCGAACACAACCAAGGAGAATAATGACGTGCCCTTCGCTGTCCCAGGCGTGGCGTAATTTGTTAAAACACTCAGCTTAGGATGCGACGTATGGAGGTTCGATTCCCGGTGGAGACAGTATTTTTTTATTTTTCTAATGACGTCATCGGGATAATTGACAATCGGAATCCTGCGGAATCTACGATGTGTGGTGCGGCATTCGAAGAAGCGTCCAATGAAAGGCTTCGCACGTACGTCTGGATTAGCAGCCCGGCGGGGTCAGCTTAGTATATGCATGAGGCGCCTGTTGACGTCATGACCGGATATGGCGTCATCACGGCGGCACTTCCGGTAATTAGCCACGACCAGATGGGACGTCGTTCTGCACGTCAGTCTGTTGGCCACCAGCTTGCAAACAGGCAGTGTGCTGCACACTTTGGTATTCGCTGCTGACTTGTTGGAAGGCCACACTTGATTCATGGGTGGCACCATTCTGTATGTCAGTCTGCTGGGCGGCAGTTTGCCAGAAGGTCATGTGCTGCACACTTTGGTACTGGCTGCTGATTTGTTCGAAGGCCACATGCTGGGCTATTAGGCATGGAACAGCTTCTGGCTGTGTAGCTTCGTTATGCAAAGTTACGCGCTCTCCAAACATACACTGGACTGTTACTTGGTGGACAGCCGAATGCCAGTCTTCCAATGGGTTTGCAGCCGGGTGCCAAGTGTATGCTTGTTGGAGAGCCACGTAGGAAGTGGATGCCAGCTTGAGAGCTGCATGATAGTAGAATATATGTATGACGACTTTATGCTGGGCCAGAACTTTCTAGCCAAACAGGTGCTGCGTGCCTGCCTGTTGGACAGCTTTTGTCTGCTTGAGAGACTGCATCATACTCCTTAGTTGTTTGCTGAGCTGCTGGAGGCTTGAATTCAGCCAGTGGAGGCTTGACGTCTGCGAGTCCAGGGAAACAGTCATTCAGCATCTTGTAGATTTTATCTGGTGCTCCTTCACCAGTCGGGTATGCATTCATCGAACCCGGTGTAAAGGAATCATCAAGCGTTGGTAATAGGGCACATTGTTCCTGGTAGTGCAGCACCATAGTGGGTTCCTGATTGGGGTCAAGGAGGGCTTTCACGTCTCCAACAGGTTTGTAGGCTTCCTTTTTAGCACCTGCCGGCAAAAGAAACGGCATAACGTACTGCATGGTCCCATTCTCTTCCTCGTAGGCAGGGGACAAACCATCCCAGCAGGGATTATCACGCTGGTGTTCTGGTGGTACATTAACTTTACGATGGACGTATGGGGTGGTGCGGCTGCACCCTTCAGGCTGGCATTGCTTGTTACCTAGAGCACCGTGTCCACAGACGCCGTTCAGGTGGCCGTCGTGGAGAGTCTGCTTCGACGAGCAAGGGTCGTCGGCGTGCAACGCGTCTCTAGAACGCATCACTGCACCTTTGCGCGTCACTCCTGATAGCAATTCGGGCCGGCCTCGGAGGAAGGAGTCGTTTCGGAACACGTGCACGTCGTTGGCACCATCATGCTTATTGGCACAAAGGACTTTGTAGTGTGGGCTGACTTTGCGGAACCCGTAAAGATTGAGCTGCCTTATAAAGCTGTTGATGTTGTTGGTCTTGAAGAGGTCCTGCCGTTGGTCCAGGTACTGTGTCTGAAACTTGGCGTATTCTATGACGACAGCCTTGCCGTCGGCAGACCAGGAAATGGCTCCTGAAGTGCATTCGTTCACGATCCTCCAGAGTTTCTTGGGGAACCGTATGGTGACTGTTGCAGGCTCTTTGTCTAGCGAGGAGAGATGAAACTTCTTGTAGCCTTCGTAGGGACGCATGTCCAAATGCAGGGTCGACAATAAACTTCGTGGACTAGAGAGCATGGATGCCTCCGACTCAATTGCCACGTAGTTGTTGTTGTTGTAGGCCACGTGTACCACCTCCGCGCTTTATATACGCTCACTTCGTCGTCGTCCATTTGCTTGACACGTGCACTGCCCAGGAGCCACAAATGTTCATCAGCGTGCAGACTTGCCGCACTTGGCGGGATCAAACCAGCAGACAACAAGGATAGAAGGATAGATGCCCCTTTTGTTGCCATTGGAAGGGATGTAGTACAGCAGAAACCGAGCCCTCCTCCCATTAAGAAGTCAGATTCAGGGATGAAGAGAAAGAGGCTTCTTCGCTTGGACTACGTTAACAGTTCCTTGGAGACCTTTTTGCCCGTCGACGAATGATGGCCGCTTTTGAACTTTATTCGTCGCGTGTTTTGCGCTAGTACGAATTGCGTTTGTGGCATCAGTAACGCCTCCTAAAATACAAGATCTGCTTTCTGTCTGGGGTTGTCATCATCCGCCATCCTACATGGTGCGTTCCGCTGAACGCACACTGGGTCGCATCACAATTCAAGAAACGGCGCCCGAACGTCGAAGCTAAATCATCTTCCTAATGCTGTTGAAGAGCAACATAATGTCATCGGTCTCGCCCTGGCCACCGTCGACTCCCAAGGTATTCCGGCTGACGGTTAGGGAAATGATTGAGGGTGTAGGCTAAAGCCTTCTTCCCCGTCATTCTTTACGCGTGCGAATAAAAGTTTTCTCTCTCCATCTATCCCTCTTACTGCTGCACGCAGCCAATTTGTCGAGCCGGTCGCAATTCTGTACGTGCCGTTTTTCTCGCGCGCATTCTGCAGCATGCAAGCTTCGGCGTGAGAAACAAGTGTTTTGTGCCTATGTGTCCAAGTAACTGGAGGTGGTGAAGGGTGGCTGTTCCTGGTCCTACGGGGCTGGGACTGCTAGCCTGCCACCGAATTTTTATCTGCTTAGGCCGTAATTTCACGCGCCACCGCTTAGGTGGTGGACGACGGCTGTTGCGGCGCGCATCTCTCTCTCCCTCTTCTTTTGAAGCGAGAAGCTTCGTCCGTGTGCTGTGCGATGTCAGCGCACGTTAAAGATCCCCAGGTGGTCGAAATTACTCCGCAGCTCTCCACTGCGGCTCCTCTTTATCTCTTTACACTTTCAAACCCACCTTCTTCCCTTCCCTTACGGTGCGGTTGAGGTGCCCACAGAAAACAAGTGAGACAGTTACCGCGCCTTACCCTTCCTATAAATCAACTAATCAGCTTCACTAGGCTAGTCAACTTTCGAACCCGACCACGGCGGCCGCGTTTCGAAGGAGGCGGAACGAAGTGGAGTCCGTGAGCTGTGGGATGTCAGCGCACGTTAGAGATCCCCAGGTGGTCGAAATTACCACGTAGCCCTCCACTGTTCCCCTTTCTCTCTCCCCTTTCACTCCCACCTTCCTCATTTCCCTTACGGCGCGGTTCAAGTGTCCACAGAGCAAGTGTGACAGATGCTGCGCCTTTCCCTTTCTGTGAACCAATTATTAATTAGTCTAGTACACTCCGAGTCTCGCGTATGCAGTGGTCTCAGAATAGGCACAGCTGTGCGCGCGCCGGTTTACTTTCGCCGGAGCCGCGCGCTCCGCGCATGCGTCGAACTGAGTGACGTCATGGGAGAGGCGCGGGCTGCCGGAGCCGCCGCTGCAGCTGTCTCTGCTACGGTGCGTATATATAGGAGCGCTTTGAGAGGAAACGCAGGCGGGTGAAGGGTAGCAGTCCCTGGCCCTACGGGCTGGGACGGTAGGACAACACCGCTAGCGGCGGAGGCTAGCCAGCCACCTCATTTTATCTGTTGTAGGTCATCATTGCACCCGCCACTGCTTCGGTGGAGGACGACGGCCGTTGTTGCGGCGCGCGTCTTTCTCTCCCTCTTCTTTCACGAGGCAGCGGAGGTGGCTCAGCTACAGAGACAGTAGCAAGCCCGTGCAATTTCGTTTCCTTCCTCCTACAGCCACAACAACAACAACAGGAAACGCAGGCAGTCTACATGGAAGACGATGCTGAAGTGGGGGCTTTGAAATTTGCTAAGAACGCGAAACGCATGGCTCAATGAGCTGCTCAAACGCCTGTAGAGCGGGATGCTCGCATTGCTAAACGGCTACAGAGGGCGGCCGAAGTTCGCGAGGACGCAGAACAGACGTTGCGCAGAAAGGAAGAGTGGATTGAAAGGCTTCGGGAGAAACGAGCGACGGAGAGCCCTGAGGAAAGAGAGGAGCGCATAGCGAAACGGCAACGATGAGTGGCGGTGAAGGGTGGCTGTTCTTGGCCCTACGGGGCTGGGACGGTAGGTCTACAGGCGGGGGCTAGCCAGCCACCGAGGTTTTATCTGTTGTAGGCCGTTATTGCACCCGCCACCGCTTAGGTGGTGGACGACGGCTGTTGTTGTTGTCCAATTAACTTTTGGCAGATACCCACAGAGTGGGATCGGCCAATTGGGTAGCAAAAAAAAAAAAGCGAAAAGCGACGTCGGTGTGTCTCTGCTGGCTGCTTAAACTGGTGGTACGCACGGCTGATAGCCGCTTTTGAGATTGTTGTTGTTGTGGCTGTTGGAAGAAGGATGGATGGATGGACTAAACTTTAAAGTCCAACATATAAGGTGATCTACCCACCCCCCGACACGCAGGTCAAGGGGCGGGTGCCGCCGCCTCAGAGGCAGGCCGGGAGGTCTTGGGTCCCAGCAGCCTCTTCAGCCAGTTGGACGAGTAGGAGCTGGAGCTCAGGGTCCGAGCTGCGCAGCAGGGTCTTCCAGGTGTCTCTACAGCCTATATTGTTCGTCCTCCTGGGAGAATACGGGCATTCCCATATTATGTGGTCGAGGGTCCCTCTCGCCCCACAAATATTACACTTGTCACTCCTAGCCTCAGGGAACATGTGGTTCGCCATAACCGGGTGCGGATATGTATAAGTTTGCAGTCGCCTCCACGCCACTGCTTGTCTGCTGTTTAATTTCGGGTCTGGTGGGGGTACCAGTCTACGATCCAATCCGTAGTGCTGCGTGATCTCCCCATAATTTAGCAAGCGCTCTCCGCTTTCTCGGTCATCAAGTGGCCCTGTAGCGGTTCGGCGGTAGAGATCTCGAGCCAGCTTGTGGGCCCCCTCGTTGCCGGGGACGGCTTCGTGCGCAGGAGTCCAAATTGTTTGAATTTTCCTGTCCAACTTTTTCTGGCCTAGGATTCTGGCTGCTAAGGGCGAGATCCTGCCCTTGCTAAAATTTTGTATGGCAGTTTTGCTGTCACTGATGACAAACTTCGCTTCCGTTCCGACGCAAGCTAACGCGATCGCAGTTTCCTCGGCTATTTCTATGCTCCGCCCGCGCAAAGTGGCAGCTGTCACGGGATTGCCCCGGCCGCTGACGACCGTTGCCACCGTGAAACTGCCACCACCTCCCGCCGCGTCTACATAGGCCACTTCATGTTGCGAAATTTCGCCAGATCTAATAATTTCTAATGCTTCGGCTCGTTTTTTCCTCCCGTCTTTGTTATATTCCGGGTGCATGTTTTTTGGCAGCGGGGGAATCGCCAAATTTTGTCTGACTTCTCTAGCTATCTCCACCTTGACCGTGGGACCCCTATCCGGATTTATTCCAACTTTCGTCAAAATTACTCTTCCTGTGTTCGTGGTGCTAAGTCTCTCAATTTGAGAGGTTCGCACCGCTTCCGCCAGTTCTGCCCATGTGTTGTGTACCTCTAGAGCCATCACTCTCTCTGTGGATGTGCATATGGGTAGTCTCAGCGCTCTTTTTACGCATTTTCTCATTAGAGACTCAATTTTTTCTTTTTCCACCGCTTTCAAATCTAGATACGGCGTTGCGTAGCTCACTCGGCTGAAGATGTATGCCTGTATCAGTTTCATCAAATTTTTTTCCTTTAACCCTCGGCCTCTGTTGGCCACCCGCCTAATTAGGCTCAGGGTCTGCATCGCGTGATTCTCCAGCCTCTTGATGGTCTCGCCATTATGTCCGTGTGACTGGGGAATCAAGCCCAAGATTCTGATTTGCTCGACAATTGGTACCTCGTTACCCGCCACTTTAATTTTGATCTCCGACGGTGCCTTGCACCTTAAGTGCTTCGGATTGTATATAAACAATTCTGATTTCTGCGGCGAGCCCGCTAGGCCTCCCTCTGCCGCGTAATCGACTATAATGTCGGTGGCGGCTTGGAGCAGGTTTTCGACGCACGAATCACTTCCCCGGTTGACCCAAAGGGTGATATCATCCGCATATATACTAAATTTTAATCCTTCGAGCTTTGCCAATTACTCGGGGAGTTCCCTCATAGCCACGTTGAAGAGTAGGGGGGACAGCACTGATCCCTGGGGCGTACCCTTACTCCCTAGCTCTATTGCGGGGGATTCCAGCGTCTGGAACTTCATGCAGGCCGTTCTACCCGTCAGAAAGTCCCTGATGTACCGATATGTCCTGGTACCTACATTAATATTGTTCAGCCCTTCCAGGACCGTCTCATGTTTTACGTTGTCGAAAGCCTTCGTGAGGTCGAGCCCCAAAATTGCTTCCGCATCTTTAGACTTCATTATGTCATTATTCATTATTAGACTTCATTAGAGTCAATTATGTCATGTTTGATTTGGAGCATGACGTCCTGCGTACACAAGTGAGGACGGAATCCGACCATCTCATGTGGCCACAGATCACCCTGCTCCATGAAACTCATCAGTCTGGTCTGGACGACGTGCTCCATCAATTTCCCCACGCATGAAGTTAAGGAAATTGGTCATAAATTTGCCAGTTGAGGAGGCTTCCCTGGTTTCGGTATTAAAGTAATGCTTGCCGTTTTCCACTGTTGTGGGAGCTCGCCTTTTTCCCAACATTCCTGCATATACTCCGTTAGATACCTAATGGAGTCATCATCTAGGTTCCTGAGCATTTTGTTCGTTACTCCGTCAGGGCCTGGAGCCGACTTCGTTTTAAGTCTTACAATCTCCGCCCTCACTTCCGCTTCTGCGATGGGGGCGTCCAGCGCCTCGTTAGGCGCTCCACCATAGTCAGGAAGTGGGGTTCGTGATGTTTCCCCCACATACGTCTCAATTAATTTGCTCATGAAATCATCATCGTTCCCTTCGAAAGCGTGCCTCGCTTTTGCCAATCTTATACCAGATTGCGTCTTCTAGTTGTCTGGGTCCAACAAGTGCCGGAGGAAGCTCCACGTCTTGGAGAGGTTCATGCTTCCCTCCATTTCGTCACACTTGTCCCAATTTTGTTCGCATAATTTGAAAGTATAGTCTTCGATTTCCTTATTATGTCGCGCAATCCTTCTTCTGAGGTTGCGGTTCCATTTCTGCTTTTTGAGACGACGCTCCATGCTCTGCTTAGCTTCCCACATATGCAGGGTGTGAGTTTTGCGGGCAAGGTCTCAAAGGAAAATAATCACAGGGGAAAACGAGACGAGGAAATTGAGAAATTAAAGCAAATGATCGAAAACTTAACGGGGATAGTCGAATCGCAGCGGTTCGAGATCCAAAACTTAAAGAAATCACAGAGGCAGGCAACACCCCCTCCGCAACAACCCATTAGACAAACGACCTCCCCAGCGGTACGTCAACAGCCGCAGGGACAGGATAAGATGGTCACAGAGGCGTTCCTCCCACCACTGGTGAAACGCAAAATTCAAGACACCGACCCTATTCAGGCTATGGAGAAAAGGATGGAAAATTTGGAAAGGTTAGATGCCAAGATGAGCGAATTTATGAACCATATCAACATCCAAATTCAAGCTGTCCTCGGGGCAGTTCAGAAACAGGCCGAGGAATGCCAAAGGTTAAGGAATGAGATGGCCGCCATAAACGGGTGGCAACAAAATATAGAACAGGTCGTCTCGCAACTGCAAAATGGCCAGGCGCGCAAATGAAAATCAAATCTGGCAGTGGAACTGTCGTGGCTTCCGGCGCAAGCGGCCGATTCTGCAACAGTACCTTCTGCTATTAGATGAGACTCCATTGGCAATTGCTCTCCAAGAAACCGGGGGGCCCGCAAAATTGTCGGGATATCAGGCATTTCATAGTGGCAGGGGAGAGAAATCCTCGGTCACAACACTCGTGAAAAGAAACATTGCAGCCATTGAACACGATTAGAGTCGAGAGAGATCGAGAACGTGTTTGTAGAAGTTTTAACCGGAAAACAGAAAGACCCTAGTCTATTCATTCTAAATTTATACAGCTCACCCAGGCAAAGGAAGGCGAGGTTCAAAGCTCTGCTTCGCGAGGCCCTCAAAATTTCAAACAACCAGCCACTGTTGATAGTGGGGGACTTTAATGCACATCACCAGGAATGGGGGTACCCGCACCAGTGCCCAAAAGGTAGACAGCTGTGGGAGGATACGCATGACCTATGGCTCACTCTGCACACGGACCCCGAGAGCCCAACGAGGGTGGGCAATAGCGTCAGTAAGGATAGATCCCCAGACCTGACATTCTCAAAAAACGTAAAAGGTCTAGACTGGCATAATTCGGATTAAAATTTTGGCAGTGACCACTACATAATTGTCTCCACAGTGGGGAAAGGCGTTAAAACACGCCGGGCTCGCGCGCCGGCCGTCGTTGAGTGGGATGACTTCAGAGATGTCAGGAGGGCTCAATAACTAGAGCCCATCAGAAGCATCGAGGAATGGGCGACGGCGCTCATATAGGAAGAAGGAAAAGAAAATGCACGGGCCTGCTACTGGATCTGTAGCTGAGCCACCTCCGCGGCCTCGTGCGGACAGAAGAAACTAGAGAAGGAAGAAAAAGAACAGGGAGAGAAAGACGCGCGCCGCGATGGCTGTTGCGGCGCGCGTCTTTCTCTCCCTGTTCCGGCGCGCGTCTTTCTCTCCCTGTTCTTTTTCTTCCTTCTCTACTTTCTTCTGTCCGCACGAGGCAGCGGAGGTGGCTCAGCTAAAGAGGCTGTAGCAGGCCCGTGCATTTTTTTTTTCCTTCTTCCTACAGCCACAACAACAACAATCTCAAAAGCGGCTATCAGCCGTGCGTACCACCAATTTAAGCAGCCAACAGAGAGACAACGACGTCAGGCTGCTTTGGCCAGCTTGGAGCCGCATATTCAACAGTGGCTTACGACCTGGGCAGCGGAAGTCGCCGCCAGGCATGATCTAGAGGCCACGATCAGTAGCCGGAAGGCCACCCACGGAACGGCGGCAACATTATTTTCTACAGGCCTTCACTAAATAACGATTATACCACCACCCCCTGCCAAGGGCTTCCAGTGTCTTACCTCCCTTCCGTGGTGCAAGTGGGCAGTTTTTTGCGTCGGTTGAACCGTTCGCCAGGTGCATGCTAGGTTCGTGGCTCTGCTGTTCATGGACGTCACTTGCTGCGACCAGCTTTCTCGCTCGCGTCTGCTCAGCTGCCATGGCGTTTCACCCCGAATGCATAGGCGGCGGATCTCAGACAACGTTCGCGTGCCTAGGTGTTGTCGTGCGCGTTGACGATTCTTTCAGGCGGCCTCTGCTAATCCGGAGCGCTTCCACTGTGCCATGTTCGCAGCTGATTTGTTCATTTCCACGATGTCGCGGTCCATAGTCGTCGTATGTTGCCCGAGTACGCACATTCCTGTCGCTGGCGATCCGCAGAACGCCGCTGTCAGTGTATCCGGGCTTGGCAAGTCCTCTACTCTTGGAAGCCAAGCGGCACGCCTTCGACGGAATGCGTGCGCCATGTGTCACTTCCGGTTATTAGATATGGCCGGATGTGATGTCGTAATGACGTCCCAT
Source organism: Amblyomma maculatum (assembly GCF_055883805.1). Taxonomy (NCBI): domain Eukaryota; kingdom Metazoa; phylum Arthropoda; class Arachnida; order Ixodida; family Ixodidae; genus Amblyomma; species Amblyomma maculatum. The sequence continues at coordinate 76,697,200 of NC_139349.1, read as the reverse complement.
CCGGCATGGCCGCTGACGTCTCCAGGGGATTACGTCACAATCTCGCGGAATTTCGCGAACCTTGGAACTTCTCTTGGCCGGACGGACAGGGTCATGATCGCGAGTAGGAGCCATTAAAGGCTTTCGCCGTAAACACGGCTTGTGCTTTTGAGAGGTCCTCTGCACCTAATAGCATCGACCGACCGATTTTCGTGATGATGAGCGATTTTCGCCGACCTACTGGGGTGACAAGAAGTATATCTGCAGATGAAAGGAGGTTCCCCGCGACGTAATCGGATTGTTGTTGTTGTTGTGGCTGTAGGAAAAAGGAAAAGAAAATGCACGGGCCCGCTACTGGCTCTGTAGCTGAGCCACCTCCGCTGCCTTGTGCAGACAGGAGAGGAAATAGAGAAGGAAGTAAGGAAGAGGGAGAGAAAGACGCGCGCCGCAACAACAGCCGTCCCACCACCGAAGCGGCGGCGGGTGCAATGACGGTCTACAACAGATAAAAATTCGGTGGCAGGAAAGCCCCCCGCCGCAAGTGGCGGTGACCTCCCGGTCCCAGCCCCATCAGGGGAGTGTGCCTCTGATACACCTGGACTAATAATCGGATTATCTGCGGCGTTAAGAGTGTCGGTTGATGCTATTGTCTGAACAGTCTCCTGTGAGAGGGAGGCGCTACTTTTTCACGGTAGGTATAACGTTGTTCGGTTATACCTAAACTATAAAAATGGCTGTAGTTTGACCAATGGTCATCCTGAATAGAATTGCGGAAGCGCTCTTCTCGTCATTTCGTTCCCTCCGCTGCACTCTCGCCTTTTCTCTTGTCTAGCCTTCTCCGATCTACTGCTCTTTGCTAGGCTGCAACTTCTGGATCCGACAAATTACGAAGATTTGCTTGCTTAAGGCGATCACTCTGATCGGTTCAACTTCTCCATGGTTGACTGCTCCGGTACCGGCGCAATGCCACATCTGTCGTGTGGCGTTCCTTGGACGCGTTCGAGCATCCCCCGAAACGCTGACAGCGCCCCAGACTGCAGCGCTTCGTTTGGCCCCAGAGGCTGTCATGCTCGGAGGGCCACCCTTCTCTATGGAAAGCGCGCCGCGTTCATCCAACTAGTCTAGGTGGCGTTGGTTAAAGGCGCTGTGGCTGGTACATACGCGCTCCTTTTACCAAAAGCCAACTAAAAAAAAAAAAAGGTTTAAAATATTCGCGGAATGAAGACGCGGAGTTAAAGGTGCTTCGCGTCAACTCCTATAGGAAAAAGTATGAGAGTCCGCTAAGTTTCTTTACTTGTACCCGACTATGGTATAACGTTTCAGCAATGATTTCAGCGTCGCATGTCTCTAAGGTTGTCCAATACAATAGTCATGCAATTCGCGATTTTGATTCGGGCTTGAGGTATTTAGTGGTTATACCTTTCTTTCCATGCCTCCTTTTTTTCTGAAACAAAAAAGAGTTTTATCGCGTCCATGTCCGAGCTCTGCCCAAATTACTTGTTTGCGGTACTTTTACAAAGTTTTGTTCCCTTCCTTTTTCCATATTAGGTTGCATGTAACCACTCCTATCGTAGCCCTAGATGGGTAGATAGTATCTCTAAATAAATAAATGCTCTTACCGCACATATTCAAGTGTTTCTTGCTCTCCGGTGAGCTGGTGATTGTTTTTATCCCGCGTGAAATTTGCCTTTTATGCTCTTATGCTATGTGAGTATTCTTGGAAAACACATCCCGCCTGACCTTTAAATTAGCCTGCGTCTTATTGCGGGCGTTTCCGAGTGCTAGCAACGTACTACACGTGCTGCCATTTGGTACGGTGATTCCCATAACAGCTTACTGGGTAACGACGCCAGGTGGCGCTAATCATAACACCATCAGTGTTTCTTCTTTCTTATAGGCTACTCTGTATAAATTTATGTGTGCGTGTGTAATGTTTGTAAACCGTTTAAACCTAATACCTTCCTTCCACGAACGCGCAACACTGGAAGCGTAGCGAAAGTTCTCAGTTTTGATACATGTAAACCAACGTGGTGTAAAGGAAAGGCGAAAACTGGTGTGTGTAGATACTGGTCACTACGGACGCTGGAAGGTGGGATATGCTTTCGGTGGTACGTGCGCAGTTTCATTAGGCAGGCACTAAGGCCTTCTGCCGACCTCCCGGTTCTGGTCGTTGGCGCCTAGTCGTCTCGCCGTTACACCGAATTGCGCGCCATACGACTGGACGCGGCAATCATCATCAGTGCGCCCGTTCTTGGCTGCTTTCGTTCTCCTGCGGGCGTTCTTTTTTATGTGGCTAGGCAATAAATGCCATTTAAAAATGAATGGCGGTGTTGTGAAGGGAAGCTGGAAGTAAAAGAAGGGATAGAAAAAAGAGCAAGAATGAAGGAAATAAAATTTATTTGAAAATAAGGAAACCAGGAAGCGAAGAAAGGTTTGGTTTGGTTTGGTTTTGTGGGGTTTAACGTCCCAAAGCGACTCAGGCTATGAGAGACGCCGTAGTGGAGGACTCCGGAAATTTCGACCACCTGGGGTTCTTTAACGTGCACTGACATCGCACAGCACACGGGCGCCTTGCTTTTCGCCTGCACCGAAAAGCGGCCGCCGAGGCCGGGATTCGATCCCGCGTTCTTGGGAACAGTAGTCGAGCGCCGTAACCACTGCGCCACCCCGGCGGGGTGCGAACTTAGTTAAAGTCAAATGATTTGTTAAGGTAATGGAAAAGGCTTCATGAATAAGAAAAAGTATGTGTGTATCTCGTACAATACAAAAGTTGTCATTGCAATAGAAATGAATTCCGCGAAGCTTTTATGCGCAACACTTTGTCAAGTAATTCGTTGTTGCTGCCGTGGCTCTGACGGCTGAATGAAAGGCCTACGTGCTTTACAAACGACACAATTCATGCCTTATGCTCGGCACTTATTCTTCATTTCTGTGAAGAACGGAAGGCAAGCGCCACTCATCTAGTTGACGTAAAAAAAAAAAAAAATAGCGCGAGATTAGCCATGTGTCCTGGAGGATCCAATCAGTACGCTCTCTGTGTCTTCGCGAGTACTTAGTTTTGTTCATTTATGTCAGCACATTTGCAATAAACCTACCGGAAACGCCTTCTTATTGAAACCCAGGAATTGGCGCCTCATCCGAGTTTACGTTATCTGATTTTTTAAAAATTGAAATTCGCTTGAAAGCCCTATTGTACATACACCGAGTGTATAGCTTTTGGGGCAAACATATAGCGCGAGCATCAGAAGCACTCCCTCCAATTCATTTGCTCAAATGGGTGACCCGAAGTCTGCTGCTGACAGCGCCAATGAATTTGCCCCTTAATTCGCCCCTTAGCTAAGATATCCGGCTATCAGCATGAGAAGCGAAGAACACGCTTCTAGAGTTCATTGCAACTAGCACCTTAAAACTGCTGCTTCACGCATGGTTTCAATTGACTTGGGACTCGCTAAAGAAAACCTTCCCCGTTTAGATTGTGGCTGTGACTCTACACAAAACAGTTCGAAACGAATATTTCCGGAATGCTCAAGTTAAAGCAACTTTTCTAAGTCACTAATTATAGTTCTTTATATGGCTCTTAACACCTCCAGAGCGCGGTCACATGCTTCTCGGCACATAATGAGTTCAGTTTCACATCTCATGTTTACCAAAGGAAGCGCCAGCATTTGAAGCGATGCAGCAATATTTTAGTGGAGCCCCATTCAGGAGCATTTGAGGCTCCAGATAGATTTTCCCAGCTGCATCATCAAACAGGCTTTTTATGAGTTGTAGAACTCAGCACGTCGTGTGAATTGGCTCGGCGATGACACGGAGTTGGCAGACTGCAAATAACCCTTTGCGGTACGGCGTCCATGTTCACTCACGCGACGTTTCACAATTCCTCTCGAAGCGCCTGGAGTTACTGCCAGCATGTCAGTGAGGCTGAAAAAGTGACAAAAAACGCCGAGCACACGCGAGGAGCTTTCGAAGAGCACAGCAGCTGACGACAAACAAGATGGAACGAGCAGCGATTCCTTATCACCGCATCAGACCACCGCAAACATTTCCCGAATGCTCAGAAAATGAGTGTGTACGTTGCACACGCGCCAAAAAGTTGTCACTGCGTAGGACACACTAATAAGGAAGTAATTACTCATTACGCGCAGTCATACAGCTACACACTACAGGGCGCTAAGCTCCCCGCTGTTTATGAAATGCCACGCAGCGACATCGCACCCATCTTAATTGGGAAACCGGAGACTACCAACGATGCCTAAAGGCGCACCAGGTAGATACGCGTCTCTCATAGCTTGAGTAGCTTTGGGACGTTAAACCCCACAAACCAAACCAAGCAAGAAACAAGTACGCATCAGAGAATGAATTTCCAGAACACGTGTATTCAACTGGCCCCGAGGCGGATTTGGTTGAAGCGGAAATCTTGACAACCGAAAAACACTTCTGCAAGACTGCATTTGGAGTCTCCAATCATCCAGACGACGGCCAGCATGTTGAACAGGTCTGAGAGTATACTTCATTTTGAGAGGAAATATTATAGAAAGACCTGAAATGTATATTACCTGAGACAATTTTTTAATGAACAAGGGCTCCGTGTCTAATCCGAAATATTGTTTCGGCTTTTGACTTTGTCATTGACCCAGTCTTCATATATTACTGAAGTTGAACCCCAGATGAGCCGAATGACCGCGTAATTTCGGGTTTAGGATTAGTGTTTTCTTTTTCAAAAGCTTAATATATAAATGAACGTCGGTAACTTACACGGAAAGCATAGGATGTGCTATCTGCTTCTGCCATCACTGTAGCTTTTACTTTCCCTCACGCGCTAGAATTTTATTTTAAGTTAAACTGTAGCTGGTGTTTTTTGCTGACACTTCATTCGATGCTAAAGGAAGTAATTCACTGGGCAAATGTTTTTCTTATCTATATACAAATGCCGACATCCTGTGAGCGGTTAAATGTTCGGAATGGCCGAGCTGTAAAAGTTTGCGAGTGAATTGCGTTATTTTCGTGAAATAGGTTCTAAGTATATACAGACAAAGTTTCAGATTTTTTAAAGCAGTAAACGATAACGAGAATCTGAACGCGACAACGAGTCAAAATATGTTTTTGAATGGAAAAACAAAGAGGTCGGCCGGAAATTTGAGCCTCTGGCCTGCTACTCTGCACAAATTAAGGAGAAAAGGAGAAGAAAGGGGGTCGTGGGGGGGGGGGGGGGGACGCTGTGATGAGAAGAGATATGAAATAAATATGCAGGCACAGTAAATTGCATTACAAGTGCGAGTCCAGTCGCGTGTCGCTCAAGAAACTGCAAAAATCGGCTGTTGTTTAGCTTCGGTTAAACCTAGTGTGAAGCGAAAGCTGAAGCGTAGTTACACATGGCACATCTCTTTATTCAACAGGGGTTTCTTTGGCTATGGCTAGGAAGAGACCCCGGTGATCCGTGAAGTTCGTCTTAGTTCGAACTTGGCGTACTCCGAGTCAGTGGCGTGGCTGCGTACTCGATGTTGACGTCAACCATCATGTGTCTCGTCACGCAGCGGCTTAGCGTTTAAGGGCAACGCCGGTGGCTTTTTTCACCCTTTTGTTTTGGCTGAATTACATTCCTCGGCACGTCCAGACTCCAACACAAAAAACCGCTTTTCGAAATTCCAAGTAGAAGTACTTTTAAAAAAGAAAAACAGCAAATCGAAACCGAAACTGTTTTCACCGCTAGAAAGGACGTCCCAGTTGACGAATTGGTGACGTCACACTCAGTATTAGAAAAACACTCGTACGTCCATTGGATGGTAAAAATAAAGTATGGAAATCATGACGCACTGCATAAAAGGTAGCTCAATATAAGCCTCACAATTTCATATTTAAGCGGGAAGTGGACAGTAACGCCGATATACTGTTTGTGATGTCAGAAGCTCAGTGTTGTCCCCAGAAATAGTCTCAACTTAAGCCATGAAAACAGCATATTTTAAAGTCGTGTTGCACGTGAACAGAATTTTGTAGAATGCGCGTCAGGACAGAGGGGAGAACCTACAGTAAAATTTTTACTAGAATATTCGAATGTCAAAAAACCTCCGGAGTTGCCAGCTACTTCCACATCAGTTGCCCTTTGATCTTGAGCTTGACCTTTGGTGGGAACGTAGCTACCCAAAGTGGCTGTGGCTTAAGTTCCAACTTGACCTCGATGATGTTTGAAGGACATCGGAAGCACGCGGCTACCTTGGATTTATTTCGCTTAGTGAAGTATCACTTCAAAATTATGAGTTGGCTTGAACCTAGCGATAGAGCGAAAGCCGAGAGTATTGCAGCGATAGCCTCTGCAACACGGCCTTTTCAATCCATGCTTTTCATAATTTGTTGTAATTGGTTCTCAGGAAAGGAACGACACGGTATATGTCACGCTTGTTCGGTGAAAACCTGAACAGGCACTGCATGGCACGTCTTAGTTTTTGATCTTCAAACATTTTCGAGGTCAAATTTTCTTCCATGCTGACGACCTGAAAGTCTGGCGTAGTGAATATTTCGTTTCAAAAGCTCGCATTGCCTGTAGAGCTTTCCACTTGTCCCGCCAAGAGCCCTGCAGTAAATCCTCCGAGAGAGGCTTGCTGTCAAAACGCCTGAAGGAACTAAGTTCAGGCCTAGTGTTTGCTATAACTGAAACCGGTTTTCTTCCTTCTTATGCAATGGTTTACCTTGCCAACGAGAACCTTGCCCACCGTATTCGCCAACAGTCGTTTCGTTCAGTGTCCACGTTTGGATAGAGTGCAGATCCAATGTCCAAATCCCTCTGCGATAATGATAATAATAATTGGTCTAGAGCAAAAGGAAAAGCACAGTATCTGTCACACTTTTTCTGTGGACACCTAACCGCCCTTTAAGGAAAGGGATGAAATTATGAGTGAAAGCGGAAGGAGAGAAAGAGGTGCCGCATTTGACGGCTACGATGATTTCGACCTACCGGGGATCTTTAACGCGCGCTGACATCGCATAATACACAGACTTCTCTCCGTTTCAACGCCATCGAAACGAAGCCACTGGCGGTCGGGATGGAACTTAGGTACACCGAAAACAGTCCTCTGCGATCAATCATTTGCATTGCCGGCACCTGCATCCATGTCAATGAAACGAACTCTGCGGTTTACTCCTTTCCGCTTGGCCTTCAACCAGGTGTCTGAAGCAATGATAATAATAATTGATTTACGGGAAAAGAAAAGCGAAGTATCTGCCACACTTTTGTGGACACCTGAACGACGCCGTGAGGAGGACGGTGGGAGTGAAAGTGGAAAGAGAGAAAAAGGTGTCATAGTGGAGGGTACGAGTGTTTTGAACCACAGCTAGTACTGTATTGCTTTGTGTTTGACTGGCTGGAATACGATACAAGCGCCATATTTTCGACTGGTACTTTCTCCGCCTTCTTTTTGTTGCACGCGAACGTAGACCATAGCCATTATGTGATCAACCACTATATCAGCGTCAATTTAACTAGTCTACATAGGTATATTCGCATGCATATAACGTCATATCACGCATGCGCAAAATAACGTCGCTGCCACAATCTTAGAATTTCTGGAAATGACAGGCTAAGATTTACAACATCTTCTACTATTACGACGTCTAGCACGAGGTACTCACTGTATAGCCCACGGGAACTGAGTAACTTATGCCAGAGACGCCACAGCGAAGGGTTCTAGATAACTGCATCATTAACGCGTACGGAAATCGCATATTATACCGGCGCTTTGCATTTAGCTTTCATCGAATAGCGCCATGGTGGTTGAAATCCACGAGCCTGTAGGCTCAGCAGTCGGGCGACCTACACATAGCCTCCGCAGCGGGTACTATAGGATTGTGTGGGGCGGGTAGCCAGTATAGGTAGTGGTGTGGCATCTAAGCTAAGGGATTTCGCCATACCGCCGAGGAAGCGTGATGCTTTCTATGCTAGCAAATATAGCGAAACTGTGCTGTAGCTGCGGTGTTTCCGAAGTCATACAGTGCCGCCATATTGTTATTGTTGTGGCTGTAGGAAGAAGGAAAATAAAATGCACGGGCCTGCTACTGGCTCTGTAGCCGAGCCACCTCCGCTGCCTGACTGATTGTTATACTGATTGTTATAGGAAGGGAAAGGCGCGGTAACTATCTCACTTGTTTTCTGTGGACACCTCAACCGCGCCGAAAGGGAAGGGAGGAAGATGGGAGTGAAAGTGGAAAGAGATAAAGAGGATACGTAGTAGAGGGCTTCGGATTAACTTCGACCACCTGGGGATCTTTAACGTGCGCTGACATCGCACATCACACGGATGTCTCTTCGTTTCGCCTCCATCGAAACGCAGACGCCGTGGTCGGGTCCGAACCCAGGTACTCCGGCACAGTAGTCGGGCGTCTTACCACTGCACAACCCCGGCGGGACACCTCCGCTGCCTCGTGCGGGCAGAGGAGAAAAATAGAGGAGAAAGAAAAAGAGGGGATTGTAAGACGTGCGCCGCAACAACAGCCGTCGTCCACCACCGAAGCAGTGGCGGGTACAATGACGGCCTACTGGAGATCGCGTGAAAGACCTTACAGTCGTACTGAAATAGCCTAGTTAAGAGCTGAATTTATTCGCACGCGCTGCTGCTAAGCCTAATATGCTCCGAACTTTATTTCACTACAAGCGTGCTTTGACAGTGGGCTCATATTTGTATCGAGTCCGAAACAAAAAACTGGAACACAGGTTAAGCGTTTGTGAAATGTAGGTAGGAACTGTTGCTGAGGCGAAAGAACTGTGACTGAATCTGTGACTGCATTGCATCTCTGCGATTATTGGACTGTTAATAATCGTGGCGCTAGCCGTTCATGTGAAATAGGGTGCCTGGATGCGCGCACTCCCTTCCCGCTATGCTAGATGGCGCGCGCATCGAGGTACTCTATTATGAAATTTTTCACAGCTGGATGGCGCTACTTACTAGCAGGTGACTATGCTCTGCTTTGTGGAGGGGCCGAAAATAGGTCAAATTCGCAACTACATGTAAAAAGTGAAACGCAGACTATGCATAAAGCACGCGGTTACCGCTGCGCTTGGGATGGCATTTAATTTGGTCACAGGACCTTCACTTTTAACGCTACTTCAACAAATAGTTCTCCACGGCAAGGTTGCGTTTAGGTTTGTCTGTCGGGTGCATCTGGCGGCCTGGGTTCGATTTTAGGCTTGTGTCGATTGGCGATGCTGCGGACAGCGTGCTGGCTGAGCGAGGCGCGTCGTCGGTGATGGTGGTCGCCCCCGGTCCTATTGGCGCGGCGACCGCTCCGAGACGAGGACGGCGGACGGAGAGCGGGACCAGTATCCTCCACGTCGGGTCCTCCGTCCGAGCTCCGCCTTGTCGACATGCGCTGCGACAATTACCGGGAGATGGAATGGATACGAAGTGGAGCAAATAATTTGCACATCTGACAATGGGCTTGAAAGAATCCAGGTTAAATTCGGTTAAATCTTCGAGTTTAGAGGGCTGCCGAGTTTCTTGCGTCATAACCACGAGCACACGACACTTGTAAAAGGCTGCGACCTGAACCATCGACAGCGCAGAATCTCTTGCCCTTCGTCGCTTCATGCTTATTTATCAGCAGGGGACACCGTTAACAATATTACGTTCGCTATTTGTTTCTAGGACGATGCTCATGCCGCGTTAGAAAGAATATGGTTGTAAAAGGAAGTCCGCATTTCTTATCCAGTGACGGAATGTTTTCGAATATGTGAAGCTATTTTTATACCGTGTTTTTTCTAGTTTGCGAACGTGGGGAAACATCTGAAAAGCAAATAAAATTTGAAAACCATATCGTCGCTCAGGACTACCGTTTATTTGTTTAATGAAGATTATCTGTTCACGATTCTGACGTGAGCAGTGCAAAGAATTGAAAGCATTTGCAAACATTTGCGTGCTCGATGATGGCAGTCCTACACGTATCTGAAAGTCGACAGTTCTTAGTTAATGCATATTTAATTACAGACATAGGGCGAAAACAAAAACGCCTCAGACCTTCACAGCGACTTATAGTGGCGCATTGTACCGATGTCAGTTTCCTGTCGTACTCTCTTGGGGTCGAACACGGCAATGTGGTTAACTGTGCGCTGTAATGAACAACCTCAGTGCGCCCAGGAGAGGGGGGGGGGGGTTCAAAGCCGTACCCCTAGTGCAGCTCTGCACTATGCCTCTGCCAGAGCGCAAAAGTCTGGATCTGCATGTCGCTCAGCACGGATCTCCACGGACCTTTGCTGATTTCCTTGACGCTTCGGGATTCCTGGTGTTGTAGAGCTCTTCGTCGGCGTAATAGGCCTCCAGGCCCATGTCTTCGAACAGCACTGCACGAAGGAAGACTTCTTAGCCTCACTGACACCGAAATCTGCCATGTGTGTGACATAATATCGTCTCGTTTCACGCCAGCGTTCATTTAAGGTTCAGTTTTGGCATAAAATTTCTTCACGTTCTGAACACAAAAGCAGTTTGGGCGAGTTGGTGTTTACGATGATCCGTAACTACAGCTCGAAAAACGGGACAAAGATGAAGGAGGGACACCCCACAGTTGTGTCCCTCCTCCATCTTTGTCCGGTCTTTTATTGCGAAAGCATTACTATCACTTTTCAGCCCTTCGCGTAGCGAGGCGGTAGCTACCATTGACCTTTAGCGTGACCTTTGGCGCGCCGCCAAGCACAGCTGCGCGAAAAGAGGGGCCTGTTGTGCCAGTGGGGTTATCGCACAGTAGCCCACCGTCAACACGGTTGTGCCAAGGAGTTGGTAACGCAGCGCTCGTCACCCGTTTCGTGAACGAGGGCTGTCAGCTCCCTGGGCGGTAGCGATGAATCCGAGTCGGCGATGGTGAGATGAAGAAAAATCTTTATACACTATTTACAAGCATTTAAACAAGGAGTTCGGTTCTGGGGCCGAAAGCTAACATAGCCATACGCGACTGTTCTCGCTCAGCGACGGCCGGGGAGATTCCGCCGCGTCTGCACTGTCAGGGGGCGAACTGCTCCCGATGGACGCTAGTGACGAACTCACACTCGGAGTCTCGAACGGAAGCACTTGCGACTCCGTCGCCGAGGACCGTTGACACTCAAAATGGTCCAATCCGACTGCAGCACTTTCGCAGGGCCAATGGGAGAGCTTGCTGCGCTCTCACTTCAAATATGCCGCGGGGCGAGAAGGGGTTCACCGTCAGGGCCACGGCGCCGTGCTGTCTGGATGCTCAGCTCATGTTGAAACACGTCGCTTCTCTCCCTTTGGCACGGCTCGCCTCCAGTGTACTGGTGCTTTGCAGAGAAGTATCCGCATTTTGTGAAGGAGGCGTTAGCCGAAGAAGTTTGGCTTCCGGCTGAATTTCTGGGCGGCTTTGGCCAGGCACAACAGCACCCCCGCCATCAGACAATGCGCCGGGAAGACGAGCTGCTCGCATGTGGCTCGGATGCCGGGCGCGCTCGTTCGCCAGGTTCCTCCAAGCTCGCGTCCAGTGTCCGGGCGCCAGGTAGCCTCACGTGCCTCGGGTTCCACTCGCCAGGTCAGGATCTCTGCCGACAGCCTTGTTGCCGGGGCACGCCGATCAACTTCGCTCGGGTCGCTCCGATGCCCTTGCCACTCGCCACTGGTAACGGTAGACTGTTCTGCGGCTTGCGAAACCGACCGACAACAGGCAACACCCAACACAAGCAAGTACCCTCGGTCACCCGTCAAACACCAGACAGAGGCAAAATTTCAAATTCAATTAGCTAAATTGTTGTCCCCTTTTTGCTCCCACTACAACAAGAGACAAGTGTATAGGATGCAGTGCACAAGGTTCAAACAACAATTTTGCACATTAATGATTCATTAAATAGCAAGGAAAATTATTAATCAGTAATGGAAAGAAGTCTCCTTGAAATCACTTAGACCGTAAACCACAACTGAGGAAGCAAGGAGGTCATTCAATTTTGCCCCGATCTGCCTACAAAGTTACCGTTAGTGACGAAACGCTCGTCGAAGGTAGCTACGTCTCGAATGCATGGCTCAATGCATCCGAGTTCGCCCTGTGCTGCTCTCTTCCGCAAGCGGCAGAATGCGTAGCAGTATTCGGGCGGTTTGCCTCTCCTCCCTCCGCTACAGCTTCGGCTGTCCATTTCTCTACGAGACCTTTCTTTCGACTTCGTGTGTGAAAGAACAGACGAGCGCAAGTTACTCGCTTTGCTGAACGATCTGTCTCGTTCCTTAAGCTTGGCGCACCAATCGCGCATTTTCTCAGCGCGGGTGCATTTGTGCCGCTGGGATCGCCGCTTCTTTTCCTTTCGCGATCGTTTGCGTTTTCTGACCTTTCGATGAGAGCATTCTTTCATGCACCTGCCTTTCCGCTCTTTTCGGCGGCAGCACTTTAATTTTTGCTTTCTCTCTTTTGGTGCCAGCTCTTTCAAGCTGCCGGTAACCGGAGCTAGTATGGCGCCGACATCGTCGGAGTGCGTTGCCGTGCCTACATCGCTGCCAGCAGCGCATGACTCACTGCCAGTCGCGTCCGAACAAGGACAAGGCTCGCTCACGCCTACCCCCGAGCTAGGCATATCTTCGGCAGGCTCGCCTCTAAAGTTACACTGATCTGCCGGTGTGCCGCATCGCTCAGCGCTAACGGCGCGATCACGTTCGTCTGACAGCTGCGGCGCTTCGGATCGCGTGAGGTCCATGCTCGGAGCACGTCCGGACAGGAAGATTCATGGCTCCTATCTAGTCGCTCGCTTTCGACTTTACAAGTGTGGCTCTCGACAGCGTCCGTGTCATGGGTTTGCCTTAGCTGTTCAACACTTGTGAGCTGCGCAATTTCCATGAGCGCAACTTCGTTTTTCTGTGTGTCATGATCTACGTCGACTCTGACTTCGGAAATTGCCAATTTGTCGTCTCCTAGCCTGACTACATTTCCGTCACAGTTTACAACTTCTGCTTCTGAGTTGTCAGGCGGTTGATTTACTGCCAGTTCCTCACTCTCGATTGGTGGAGTGCTTACAGCTACGTGGGAATGCGTGCAGGACGGTGTCACTTCGGATTTCTCGCCGATGGAGTCGGCTCCAACCGTCTCAGCTGCCAGTGGTTCGACCAAGGTAACCCTAGAAACTTCTGTTCGAGGCTCGATCGACTCGCTGCTGCTATCGCGTTGCTCGGCCGCTTCCCCATGCTGTCTCATTCTCTGGTGCAAGTACAATTTGCTCCGAGACTTCCTGACTGTCTAGCCATTCGGTTATATCGGCTTTCAACTGATACGCCAAATCGAAGAACGTTTTCGTACAGTTTTTCTCTCGCTGATACCTGTCCCTAAGTTCCATTGGTGACAGACAATGTCTTTTCAGCAAAGACTCTTTCAGGTAATCGTAGCTTTTCAAGTCAACGTCTATCACGCGCTTGATTTCTTCCGACGCCTCAGCGGAGAAAATAGCTACCAATTTTTGTGCCCAAGTATCTCGCTCGAAGCGCTTACTTTTGCAGACACGCTCGAAATCTTCCAGTACTCTGCCATATCCTCGGCGATGAGGAACGGTGGTGGACAGTCTCGCGGTATTGAACCGTTACATTGAATGGCATTAAAAGCTTTAATCTTTTCCACGCTCATTCTATGCGCTGAAATCTCCAGCTGCATCAGTTGCCTTACGCGGGCGTCCTCTTTCTCGTGACGTTCCCTACGTTCACGATCCTCTTTCTCGCGACGTTCATCGCGGTTTTGGCGTTCTAGCTTTACACGCTTTTGGAGTTCTAGCCTTTTGGCTTCCTCCTTCCCCTTTCTCTCTTAAATATCATCCCAGGCCTCTGCGGCTTCCTCAACCGTCACGTCTTCTGCCTGCATGATCTCAAGCATTTCCTTTTTTCTTTTTGTTGAGCCCAAATCGATGCCCAACTCCTCACAAATTTGGAGAAGTTCTTTGACCTTGTAACTCTCCATCTTTTACCGGCCTCTTGTTGTTTGCCTTTTTAGAATAGTGTACTATACGTTCGCTATCTCGCTCCTAGCAAGAGATGCGCAAGCCTTTCTCACACTGATTCCCCTCTCAGCATCCCCTGGTTTTCAAAACACTTCCTGTAGGCTTGAAACACGCAAGGTTAACATGCTACGCTCAGCCTTTCTCTAAGCTACCCTGTGTGTTAGAGAAGTCTGGCGTTTAAGGGAAACTTCAGGTACTCACCACGCCGATGTGCCTGACGCCGGTCAATCCCGCAGCTGCCATCCAATGTTGTGCCAGTGGGGTTATCACACAGTAGCCCACCGTCAACAGGGTTGTGCCAAGGAGTTGGTGACGCAGCGCTCGTCACCCGTTTCGTGAACGAGGGCTGTCAGCTCCCTGGGCGGTAGCGATGAATCCGAGTCGGCGCTGGTGAGATGAAGAAAAAGCTTTATACACTATTTACAGGCATTTAAACAAGGAGTTCGGTTCTGGGGCTAACATAGCCATACGCGACTGTTCTCGCGCAGCGACGGCCGGGGAGATTCCGCCGCGTCTGCACTGTCAGGGGGCGAACTGCTCCCGATGGACGCTAGTGACGAACTCACACTCGGAGTCTCGAACGGAAGCACTTGAGGCTCCGTCGCCGAGAACCGTTGACGCTCAAAATGATCCAATCCGACGGCAGCACTTTCGCAGGGCCAATGGGAGAGCTTGCTGCGCTCTCGCTTCAAATATGCCGCGGGGCGAGAAGGGGTTCACCGTCAGGGCCACGGCGCCGTGCTGTCTGGATGCTCAGCTCATGTTGAAACACGTCGCTTCTTTCCCTTTGGCACGGCTCGCCTCCAGTGTACTGGTGCTTTGCAGAGAAGTATCCGTATTTTGTGAAGGAGGCGTTAGCCGAAGAAGTTTGGCTTCCGGCTGAATTTCTGGGCGGCTTTGGCCAGGCACAACAGGCCCCAACTCGCGCCGTCAACTCGCGAGGCGGTAGCTACCAGACGCGGCCTAACTCCCACTCCCTCTGTGAGGGAATGAATGAATGAAAACTTTATTTCCACCGAAAAGGAGCCCCTCATCTCCCGCCCCCGGCACACAGGCCGGGGAGCGTGTCAGGAGGGCTCCGCAGGCTGAGGTCAGGTGAGGCTACAAGCACTCTTCACGGCCTCAGCCGCCAGGCGGGTCGCGTGCCGCTGAACGGTGGGATCTCCGCTCCGCAGCCAAACCTCCCAGGCTTCTCTACTATCAATGTTAATGCCGGCGCCTGGGGAATCGGCGCATTGCCATATTATATGGTCTAGCGTGCCTTTTTGGGCGAAATTTTTACACTTAGAATCTTCTTCCTCCCCGGTCTGTGTTAAGAAAACCCAGACAGGGCAGATGTAGTTATCGGCTTGTAATCGCCTCCAGATGCATGCTTCATTGTTAGTGAGAGACCGATCTGGGGGAGGGTATACTTTTCGATCTAATTTGTAAGATTCTGTGATCTCATTGTATGTGATAGCGCAATCTTTAATTCCCTTGCATTCGGGCTGTTCTACCGCTGCAATAAACAATAGTTGGACCATATGCCGTGGCCAGAGTGCATCACTGCATAACCATAAGAATAACCATAAGCACCACAACCAGCTACACCACTAGCTGAACCTAGGCGTAGCCATAGCTATTGCTTTCGCAATTACCAGACTTAACCAAGCTAAGCCATTGTAAATTTTTTTTTTTTGCGCTCTAGTTATGAATCTTCTCAACACAGCTTTTGCTTCACTGCCTCAGCTTTACATTTTCTGTTACCGACAACAGGTAGCCTGTAAAGCGTACGCTCAACCGATATAAATGGCTTGCTGGCGTAAAATAGATAGCATGAGCTCCCAACTGTAGAGCGCCCAATTTATTCATTTATAATTTATCATAGAATATTCGGCGTTGTCTGCATGAGTAAATTCGCCTGTATTAGTCACAAACTTTTTTTAGATGATGTGGGCGAAAATGAAGAGCAGTCTGAGCTAGATGCTGAGCGGTAGGCAAGATGCTGGCGCAGCACGTGCTGGTGGTGGGCAGGAGGAGCCATCGGAGCGCAATAGCAAGAAATGATTAGCTAACCTCAAGCAAAGGAAACCGAATCGGTGGCCCCGCCTCGCATTCGGGAAGTACCAGGTTCGATCCCTGCTACCGCCGGGCGCCCACCGATTTTCAATGGTTACAAGCTTTCCTACGGGCTGGTGCTCTGCTCTTTGGGGTGGAGCGTTTGAAAAAGGGGTCATGCGCCAAAAATGTTGCGCCGGTGGACCAGCGATTCGTTCCATCGGACAGCTATGCCTCGTGAAGCAGATGCCCATTATGTAGCCCTTTCTCTGCGCCGTCTCGGTGGCCCATAGGCCTTAGCCGCATATCCAGAGCCTCCTACCAGGCACTTCGCTTGATAAACCCGGCTGTTAGGTCGGGGTAAGCCTGTACACATTTTTCACTGCTTGGGTACCTGGCAGTGGGATTCGAACCACCTGTCTCCCGTCGCCTAGGCGGGCGACCAAACCATCGGATCCTCTTTTCCGTGCTTGAGGTTACCACGCTACCACATGTACCCAGTCGTTGGGGGAGGGCTTGACGGAAATCTCTTAGCGTTATTCTACTACCGCAGAGGTGTCACGTGTGAGCAAGGCGCTATGTGTTAGGCATGGGAAGAATAGCTACTGCTATGTTGCCTGGAGTGTGTAGACTACGAACTAATTTGCGTTGGATAGATTAGTAAGACTGCATGCAAATGGCCGCATATTCGGCGCACGGGCATTTTTCAGGTGACTGACCGTCAGCGTGGCGCGAAAATCCAATGAGGAAGACAGTGACCACGATGACCACGACCCAGGGCGTGAACAGCTCGCGGTCGGCGGCGTCTAGCGGCGAATAGGAGCCCGGGGCCAGGGCGCCGCCCGGTGCATAGAGGCCGCGGCTAGCCGCCGGAGTCTGCCTCCATGGAGGTTGCCTGCTCCTTCCTCGTCGTCTTCGCCGAAAGCAATGTTCACCAAGAGTGTACAAAAACATTTTCTTTCTTTGTGTCTGAGTCCATGTAAATAATATACCTCATCTTAGTTTTACCGAATTGTTAAAAAGGGGGCAGTCATCAGCGTAAGTGCTAGTTGATGCCCCACAGTACTTGGCATGCACCCATGTGGCCTAATTCCACCTAGCCTGATTAATTTGTCCGTATCATATTTTTTTCTCTCCTAGGCCAAATAGCTCGCGTATTGCCGTTCCCCGAAAACTACAGCAACGGAAGTGCCGGGTGCGTCACTCAAAAATATAACGCAACCTTACGTTTTTTTTTTTTCAAGCATGAAGCGCAGTACAGAAATTGAAATTTCATATTAATAAAATCGTTTTTTAAATTGAAATTACTTACTGTAAAGAGCGTAATAGATATATGTTTATTGACTTCCTTTTTGTTGTGACGCCACCCGGCACTTCCGTTGCTGCAGTTTTCGGGGAATGGCTATACGCGATAAAGACGCCTCGAGCTAGAACTTTCCGACGTACGGCTGCAAGATTTTCTGCGAACTCTATTTAACATTTAAGGCCGAAATTGTGCTCGTGTCTGTTGAAATGGCATAATAACGGCGGATAAATATGGGACTATCAGATCTAGCCTTAGGAATGACTGAATTGCTAAAACTGGAAATCAGGTAATAAAAGAGCTGTGCCACACACTACTAAAAACAAATAAAAAATAAATGAGGAGGACGCTTAAGTTTCGCCTTAGGAGTAGGCGTAATAGCGCTTTTAGCCCCGCTTTGGATTTCGAGATTTAGGAATAATAATAATAATAATAATAATAATAATAATAATAATAATAATAATAATAATAATAATAATAATAATAATAATAATAATAATAATAATAATAATAATAATAATAATAATAATAATAATAATAATAATCGCTGCAAGGGAAGGGGGAAGATGGCAGTGCAAGCGAAAATAGAGAGAGGTGCCATAGTGCAGGTCTCCACCAATCTGGGGATCTTTAACGTGCACTGACATCGCACAGCACACGGACGCTTCTACGTTTTGCCTTCATCGAAACGCAACCGCCGGCATCGGGATCGAACCCTGGTACTCCGGAACAGTAATCTTGCATCTCAATTGCTGCGGTACCGCGGTGGGGCCGAGGTTTTTAATAATAATAATTGGTTCACAGGAAATTAAAGGCTCAGTATCTGCCACAGTTATTCTGCGGACACCTCAACCACGCCGTAAGGGAAGGGACGAAGATGGGAATGAAAGTGCAAACAGAAAAAGAAGAGCAGTAGTTGAGGGCTACGTAGAAAAAATAAAAATGGAAGACGGAAGGAAAAAGAACGCGTTGTTTTTCCTTCCGCTTTGCATTTATATGCTTTCTCCCTAAAATCATCACAGGAGTACTTCTGTTCAGAATCAACTACAAAACACTAAAGAAAATAATAATAATATTCCCATACGTTTGCCTTGGACTCTTAGACTGTTGGCTACTTTAAAACTATCTTGCAAGGCATATATAACCTGTCTTGGAGTGGAATACTACACTCGATAGATCGTGCTGGAGGATTTGTTTCCATCCTCTGCTTCAGGTTAGGACAGACCCTCCGAAACGTTTTTGGTTGCGAAAAAATCACATCTATTCTGCACCTCGCACTCACGCCTTCAGACCATGAGGCAACATATGTAGGTTCGGAATGATAAGAGGCTTCTGTCCTATCGACTCTCCTACCCGGTGCCTTAACATTGCTCTGTTTTAGGCTTTTAAGCAAACTTTAGCTTACAGAAGCAACGACCCCTTGTGAATAGGCTACTGCTGCTAACATTTCACTCTGAAGAGGGAAGGCAAATCCCATCTTATGGTGAGCGCGGACCTCAAGCCCGTAACGACAACACCCCCTTCAGCATGCTCGAATGCCCAGGTGTGAAGATCAGGACATGCCCAGGACACGTGGTGTGGCCGCACGTCGATACGTGGATCAAGAAAATGCATAAACCCTTCTTGTGACACTTCAATAGTGACCTTTAATCCCATGCCTCGCTTCGTAAACACTTTCAATACCTCGCTCATGGTTCCAGCCTTGAAAGCAGGCATAGCAAACATGTAGTAGCACTCTACTATACCTAGGGCGAGGTCTTTCATATTAGGCTCAACACTGTGGTTGGAGCACGGCAGAAAATTATTACTCAAGATAATAGCCCCTCCCATGGCTATACAGACTCCTTTCTCCTGGACATAAAGTACATTATGCGCTATCATAAATGTTGATCTGAGGTAAGAATCTAAAGCTTGAATGAATTCCAGGTAGTCTTCAAACGAAACACAGCGCAATGTCATTCCTTATGCAAGTTATTACGATAAAATGGGGAAGGGAAAAAAACAGATCCACGAAATCAACACTGAGGATGTTAATTCATCGCCCCTTGTTAATTAAGGAATACCCGATTTCCTAATACTGAAATGGTCTGCATTAGATAGGCCAGACAAATTTTGCTGCAAATACATCAAAACCTAAATCTGCCAAGTGCACTTTTGTGACACAATTAAAAGTTGTGGCAGCGCTTGCTTATGAGGGTTTATAGTAAAAAAAAAAAAGTTCACACAATTTGGCTTTTCGAACTCTGAGCGAACCCCCGTTATTCTAAACTCAGCAACCATCCACTTGTCCTGTCTGTAACCTTGCAACTCTTCACTGACACGGCGTGAAAATTCTTATTCACGCTGCATGAATTTTATGCGATAAATATTCATGATCAAATTCAAAAACAAACAAACAAACAACTTCCTGTATCCGACTATACCACTTGCAAGTTCGTCCTCACTAGCTATCCTGCAAAGACCTAGCGCTTCAGCTTTCAACTTTTTTTGTTGTTGTTTTGTTTCAGCGGTGCTGCAACTTTAACGGCACTAAGTCATCTATATAAACCATCCACACAATTCACTGAAAATGTCAAGCGCTCACACCAATGCATTGTCTTTGTAGGGTGGGATTGAGGAGGTTATCTAATCAACAGGAAAGAGTGCAGATGTATCAGATGCCACACTCAGAAGGACGTTAAATATGTGCTTGATTTCGTTTATGGACAAGAGTGACGATGGCTGTCATATGCCCCGAACAAAGATAGGCGATTTCTTTTTTCTAGCAGATACAAAAACCACTACTCGCCCGAGAAAGGATGCTCGTTATGTTATTTTCATCATCAGCGCTGCCTCAAAAATGTTTAAGACGATCATTGTTTTGAAACGATGCTACATAGGTATGAAGCTGCACGTCATTGCTTGTTCTTACTTTGCATCATGGCTTTCAAACGGGCTATCTGTTTATGTCCTTTATTATTATATACATATTTATAGTACAGTGACCCCACTGATTTTCATTAAACGCTTTCTCTGAAACGTCTCTTAGGAGCCTAGTAATGAGAGCGACTCATCGATTACACGCCAGACTTCGGTTCTTTGATGTGCCTGCGGCAGGCTCTCTAACGCACGCAATTACTAATGGAACAGAAGGAGAAAGCCCATTCCCGGTCTGGTTCATGCTGTCCTCGAGCAAGAAAGGCCGGCTCACTGCTCCTTTTGTTCCGCACTGTCTCTCCTCAGATGACGTGAGGTAGTATAGTGACATCGGTTGTGTCATAGCGCCCTCGGGGACGGCGATCTAAAACATATAGTCTGCCTAGAAAGAGGTTAATGAAGCGTTTATGAGCGACGCTGATGGGTCCATTACGCCAAACAATAAAAATATAATATTAAGCTGGTTTGCAGAAGCGAGGGTTATGTAATATTCTTGCGCTTTTAGTTTTTTTCTCTACTTCTCCGCTTCTGTAAGCTTTCCCAGTGAACGCTCTTAGTATTCTGTTTAGTGTAATGTCTCACTGAGACCAATAAATGACACATTGGGGAAAACCAGCCAGACGTCCTCGTGAGGGGAAAACCAGCCAGACGTCCTCGTCTGTCGTCTTTTATTCGGTTTCTGAACGCTGTACTTGTTGGTGACGACAGCATTAGGGTGACTTTATACCGTCATAGCCGATTTCTATCATGACGAGAAAGCTGTGTTTCGTGCACAACTTGCCTAATATGGCATTGGAACACTGGTTTTCGCTATCATCCGACATATGCCGTTGCGAGCTTGCGCTAATGGACGATTAGACGAGTCGATTAGCCCTTAAGTGCATTTTGGCGTGGTGGATTTCAGACGTAATAAAAAAATTAGTACGGCTTAGCTCGGCTAAGCCCAGCCATTCAAGCGAAAGATTTTTTTATGCTTTGGTTTTCTGTGTTACTAAACTAGGTTAGAGTCACATAGACCTGAACCACGTTTAGAGAGGGAAAGCTTCGTTAAGCGTAGTCAGATATGGTCTGCTCTGGTTTAACTCCTCAATGGCTGTCGGCGAATGTCAAGGAAACTCAGCCGAAGCGCTGGTTCCAGGACGCGATTACTCTGTCTGTCTGCGAACCTCAAGGACAGCACAGACTGGTCTAGACGAAGCGAATGTGTCGAGGGAGATTTGAAGGGGGAGATCCCGGGAAGCCAGTCAGATGGGCAGCGATGGAGGAAAAGGGTAGGCAGGAAACTGGGAGCCTGTGTGCCACTGTTGAGGCAAGGTTGCATGTTTGTGGAGATATGCACTGGTACGAAAGAAGTTTGCCAGGCGCGTGAAGAAGAAGAAGCAGCGCCTGTGCGAAGTAGATGATGAAGCGAGCGCCCCCGGCTCGGCGTGCCGCACGTGCACGTGCGTGTGCAAGGATGGTTTCTCGGAGCTATAGTGTCCGAGTTCGCTCGCTTGAGAGCAGTTTTAGAGCGCGGAACTATAAGCTATGTCGTATACACACATTTACATGGGTACAATTTGCGACTTGGCACGCATTACTAACTTCTGCAGAGTGAGATATTACAGGGTATTGGTAGAAGATGGTAAGGAGTAAGCTGTATTGGGGGTTACATCTCTCTTATGAGAGCATCCCACGATTTAAATATTGGGGGGGGACATTGGTAAATTCATAAGCGGCCACAATAGCTAGCCTTGCCGTATGATATTCGATGTGAGAATTGCCTTCCCCAAATTCGCTACATTCCAGACATAAATCTTTTACCGAATGCTTTTCGCATGTTGCAAGCTGTTTGAGCATTTGCCATATAGCTCAGTCTACCATTCTAGATCTTCTCACTGCATTGAAAGAAACCATACGAGAGTGCTGTATCAATGAATAATTTTTGAACAAGCATATAAAGCGCGCCCGCAGTATTATGCAGTCGAGAAATACAGTACCATATTTTAATATTTCATTACAGCTTCTTTGTGGGCGAGTTGGTGCATATTGTATACTAAAAAACTATAGTGCAAAAAAAAAAAAACGACAACCACACGGTGACAGGGTGACGACGCACAACACAAGCGCTCACTGTCAACTGCTTTATTGCCGGAAAATGACACCTTATATTCAGCGAAAAGAGAGTGAAAAAGATGGAGGGAAACGGAAAGACATACGGCAAAAGAACAAAAAAGACCCCTAGGCCCGAGGTTGCGCCTTACATCTACTGAATTTCGCGCAACCTCAAAAACGTGGCAAGCATATATGCCGTGCCTGTCCTTTTTTCGGCTCCCAAGAAATTGGAAAGCTGTGTCCGCGCATCTGTAATGCCAATGAACGAGGATGTAGAAAAAATTATGAAATGCCATCTGTGAAGTGTTCCTATGGATTGCTCTACTATAATCCCATGCCACGCGTAAAGTGCGATGTCGACCAAACTGACCGCTGCGTCAACGACCGATTAGGAGAACACGCCATAAAGCTATAGATCCTTGATGACAAGTACGCACATTTAGTTGCGCACGTAAGTCAGCACAAAGGATGAGTGGCATGATTTGATCGGACGAAGATTCTAGGCAAAAGTTCAGACAGGCCGTTTCGGATTTGTTTAGAAGCCTACTACATAAGGAGGCTTGGCAGTGAGTGCGTCAGTACCCCGTCCGTATCTTTTCTAAAGCTAAGTTTGACTATCTGGAAGCGGCTAACTGTTGATCATATGAAAAGAAAGAATTGACAATTTGAATTTGAGTGCTATGCTCATGCTTGCCTGCGCTTGCGTCCTACTATGTCGGTTCCGTCATCGATCCTTTTTGTGTTTTTTCCCCACCCTACTCACGCATTTTTCGCCGCGTATAAGGTGCCACCTTCCGGCGATAAAGCAGTTGGCAGTGAGCGCTTGTGTTTTGTGTCCTCACCCTCTGTGCGTGTGGTTCTCTTTTTTTTTTTTTTTTTTTGCGCTTAAACGTTTTAGTGTGTAATATTTCAGAATAGCTTCATAAATTGTTGGTGATGTCAGCTTCCCTGCTATTGCTGTTTTAGCACACTCAGCTTTCGGGGGTTTTTTGTTCTCTGTGACTGCATCAAAGGCTTACGTTTTCAAAAACGTCGATCATTCTCACAAGTACGGCAATATATGTGGACAGAGGATGGCGTGGCAGGCAACGTGCCTTTGTTTTTTCGCGTGCGCTTTCTTATGCTTCCTACTATGGGTATTATAGATCTTATTAAAAGATGAAGAGAGCTTATATAAAATGACTATGCGGCAAATGATAAAGCAACGGTAATAGGGGACTCAGTCCATGCTGTGACTCAGAATGCTTTTTTTTTTCAATGATTTGATATCTTTTCATACAAAAAAGCGGCACAAGTTAGCCTGTCGATAAATAAACATATATGCACAATCTTCGCAACGTCACTTGTAAGTAATCACGTGGAAGCAGACCTCGATCGAGCGGGAGCAAGGATCGAGAATGCGAGCGCGAGCAGATATTTTTGCACGTGACGAGACAACCTAGCATAAAAAATATTTTTTAATTTGGGGGATTAAAACAGTTGGTGACAAGTGAGCTACGAAGAACGCCTTAATGGGGCCTTCTAGGTTGATTTAAACCACCTGTGGTTCTTTAACACGCACCGACGTCACATAGTACAAAGGCGTATGCCGCAGGGCCGTTTCTTGCTCTCCATCTCCATCGAAACGAAAAAACAGTGCGCAAAACACTCTCGACCAAATGAAAGACAGGCACAGGACGCCGGCTAACATCAGCGCTCGTCTTTTCTCTCTTCTGGTCCCTAGTCATTTTTGCGCCGTTCATGTACTACATCTGTTGCATGTTTCTACTGCAGGATGCCCCAAGAGCATGAAAGCAATATATTTCAACGATGGGAGTATGTAGCACAGCACGAGTAACATGTCTTTGTAGCCATCGAAATTCTTTCTCCAAGGTCTGAATGGACGCTAAATTGCCATTAGTTACCTTTCCCCCGGTCGCCTTTTAAAATAACACTATTCTGTAGATGCCACCAACATTCGCCCGTATATTTGAACACGTTTTTCTGTTCCGATGTGTGCCGTACAGCGCCAGCATTCGCGCCATTAGATACATTTAGTTTAGCACTGCAGCTTAGTGCTATCGCCCAACGCTACCACGCTAGCATTAGTCCGCATGCGCAGAATACCTTGCGGCCAACAGATGGCGCCACATTTCCGGCAAATGACGGCGGACGCTGGGGCCAGACGGCGTGTAGTAGCGGTAGACAGTGAATAAACAGGGTGAATAAACCGGCGGTGGAAACTAGCAAAAAACGGCTGGAAGATTGGTGGCTTAAAAGCAGAGAAGTGACATAATGTTAGTAATGTAGGAGCAAAATTTAATAAATAGAATGATGGTTTAGTTAACCATTCGAAATCAATAATTAAGATATAGGGAGAAAAATGAGCATGATAGCTACTGCTACCACCCCGTTTCAAAGGGGACGCTCCTATATTCCATCCATCCATCCAGTGGCGGTAAGCGGTAGCGCTCTTGTCCGCGCTGCTCCCATGCTCCTGGATAAAGCCTTTTGATCTAGACAGCAGCGATGTTCTGTGAACTTAGCCGCCGGTGCGCCGATCCTTGCATTTCCGCTCTGCATCACATCGGCGCATTCGTGAGAGACGACTGGTTCCTCTTGCCATCCTCATAGACAAGGGAGCGGGGCTGGTTCTGGTTCTATTCATTTTTGTTTTCTGCAGGATGCAGTTGCCGGCTGGCAGGCTGTCTGTTGGTACTGTGCGGCTTACCATCTGCGCTATGACTCGCCAGAGCGCCTGACCTACTAAGCTTCCCGCGTGCTGCGCGCACAGCAACCAAGCGAATGTCCGCATAGTGAACGTGGCCTAAAAACTGCGCCATGTGCAGCGCGTGAGGAGGAAACCAGAATCGCGGAGAAGATTGTTGTTTCTTCCTGTATCAAAGGGTGTTACCCCAAGATGGACAAAGGGGCCCCTAGCGTCTGCTCCTTTCTCTGTGTAAAATTTTTGGCGACAAAATTATTGAAGGACTCTGGCCAAAGTTTGCCCTTACTTTGGAGAAACTTAGGACGTGATGAGTGTCACTATTGCTGTACTGTACAACTGGGAACCAAGCCATGCATCTTGATTTTTCTTGGCATTGGTGGTACCTTACAGTTAAGAGACCAGCATTCGCGACAAGACTTCGTATCCTGCAGCCGTATCTCGGCAGTTTAAGTTGCTATTTACTCCAGGCAGCTGCTTCTTATTGTGGTTATTAACCGAATTATTTTATCATTTTATGATATCACCCTCAGCTTCCGCCTTTTCCGTTCTTCGCTGCGATCTTTAGAAGTTCGTTTATATACGTATCAGTTCGGCTTCCGCTTTCTTTTTGTGGCTGGGTTCTGGAATAAAACTTAGAGCGGAAAAACTTTGCTTTTTTTTTCTTTCCTTTATTTACGACAGCGCCATAAAATCAGGCTTTTACGATGGTCGCCTCCGCTAATGAATTTCCCTCAAGGAACACGCGCAGCGATCTCTCCCGTGTCGTTTCCAGGTTGCTTTGTGTCGCGATCCATCTGTCCGTGCAAGCTGTGCCTCCAGAGACTCTGCAGGAAACCGACGTTCCCACGAGAGACAGCTCTGTAATTAAACCTCAGCTTCGATTAACTGTGTGTTTCAGCTTTCCCAGGAGAATCCTCTGCTGGGATTGCTCGCTTTAGCCACACTGCGCTGTCAAGCCTAGCTTTGTGAGTTTAAATTTTTGTTTCTTGTTCCTCGTTAAGTCTGATTCGTCTTTATCGCTGCAGTTCCTATTGACACTATAGGCTCTGAATCGCTTCGATTGCTTCCACTTTATATCCAGAAGAAATCAAAAAACTGCTCTTTCGTGTTTTTGATACATTTCCACTCCCATCGCGTCGTTAGAGATATTTTTCAGTCATGTGAAGCACTAAAATAAATAAGGATTGTTCCCCTGACGTTCTGAGGATACCTAAACGGGCTTGCTTTATTTACCCGGTTATTGGTGAGAGGTGAGTTATCACTAGTAGTAAGATGGTTTTTCTTTTTTTCGTAATTAAAACATATTGCATTAACGTTGGCACGAAGAAATGATTGCCGGGAAGTTCAGTTTAGGAACTAAACCAACAATATTAACATACTGGAAGCTGGGGATAAGTTGCTTTTTATTATTTCTTGACTTTGCGCTAATATCACTGCTACAAATCAACTGGTGTTGACTCTTGATTGCTACGTTTATGCATTCCTGCTTGACTGCCGTATACGACTGCTGTGCGTCTTGTTCACGCAAACAGTCTGAAGGGTAGTTCAATAACAGTAGGTGCTCTCCTTAAACGCATTGCCGCATTCGACACCAGCGTGTGATGACAGCGGCAGGAGCCCTCATGCACATTTATGGCTTCTCCGTTGTAGATGCATGGTCTTTATGAGTACTGGTATCCTTGGTGGTTGTCGAAGTGTTGCCTGCTGACGTCGAGTTTGCTGTGGGGTTTTCTTCGGAGGATTCCGAGCTGCTACTTTCGTTGTTGTTTCCGGTTTCGCTCGTCGCAGGCGTGGTTGCTGCTGCACGGATGAAACGTTTCTTGTGTTCCTTCTGGGTGTCAGAAAGATCGTCTCCTGCGCGAGTAGAGGACAGAGAGATGAGAAAAGATGGGCAGAAATTGCCTGTACATTGCCACGGGTGGTATATGAATGGATATTTAAGAATTAAGCAGCTCAGCGCATACGCACAAAATTAAGCCTCAAGGCAAAGTCGCCTGCACCATTATTTCAAGGTAAACCTTTGCCGACCCACACGGCGAGCACAAGATAATACTTGACGAGCGCTTTGACCTACAAAAGCGTAAAGCAGACGCAAAAAAAAAAAAAAAAAAAACTAAAGTAAAAAAAAAAATATTGGGGATCCACTTGGTAGAAAGGGGATTTATTATGAAAGTGTTTAATCCCATACTCCGCTCAAGTTACTTGCTGTTTATGCTTCAGCGCGCACAACCCTTCAGGGGAGAAACAATAATAATAATATAATGATTGGTTCACAAGAAAGGAAAGGTGCACTATCTGTCACACTTGTAACGTGGACACCTGCACCGCACTCTAAGGGAAGGGAGGAAGGTAGGATTGAAAGTGGAAAGGGAGAAAGGGGTGCCGTAGTGAGGGGCTCTTGAGTAATTTCGGCCACATGGGGATCTGTAACGTGCACTGACATCGCACAGCACACGGACGCCTCTTCGTTTCGCCTGCATAGAAACGCAGCCGCCGGCCGTCGGGATCGAGCCCGGGTAATGTGCCGGAGCACAGTAGTCGGACATCTTAACCAATGACAAATACAAAAAATACCATGGGGTAGCAAAGAGACGAAAGCTTGCTGACATGGCCTTAGAGCAAAACATATTAATGATGACTTTCTCATTGTTAACATGGGACTCGTCGACAATACTCAATTCGCTTAACGTAACATTCCCAGCGTCGTTTTCAGCTGCAAGCATTGAATCCGTGCAATCCAGTACCTGTGCTTGCATAAGCTGAGCTAAGGAAATTATTCGCCAATACGTAAAAAAACAATAATAATAAAAAAAACACTTTTGTTCTTGTCTCTCAAGCAGTTCAGGTGTAAAAACAGATTTATGAATTAAGAAATCAAGGAGGTTGAAACGACTTGTGTAATAAGCTAGGCACGAGGGTACATCAGCGTGGCATCATTCCACGATAGTCTGAATGGCACCTATCGCTAAGTAGAGCAAGTAAAAGACTAATCTTTCTTTTTTTTTTTCACAGGATCATTGAGACTTTGGATGGGGAAGTTACAGGAGGGGCACTGCCACCGTAATCTGGTAGCTAGTTATTTGTAGCACAAGAAACGACATGATGTGAAGAAGCTTGTGCAACTGGAATATCCCCTAAAGGTACACACCAGGCTGTCCTTTTGTACAAAACCGATACGCAAGATATGTAAGAGGGAACCTCTTTACACATACCGAAATCAGTTGCGAAGTTCGCGTATTAGTTGTTTTTGGTAGCACGTCAAAACGATACAGGAAGCAGTGCTATCAAATTCCGCTTGGAAAATCGATTCCTTCTTTAAACGTTACCCGATGGATCACAAATAACGGTCAGGCCTAATGTTTATATTATTACTTCAGGTCAAAACGCTACAGGAAGCAGAGCTATCAAATTTAGCTTGAAAAATAGATAGCTTCTTTAAGCATCTCATAAAGGGCCACTAATAACCATAGGCCTACTGTTCAGGTTCTTACTTCGGTCATCAGATGTGAACGTTGGAAGCACATATTCCAGACCTATCATGAATATAAAATGCACGGTATGCATAGCCATCGCAATAGCATGTGTAGAGCTGGGATATGTCAGCTGCTATCTCTGTGTAGGAGCTTCAATACAAGTTATAGTCTGAGACTTAGCAAACTTTGTACAATGTCTGTGATATAAACGTCTATTGGGGTGCTGAGTTATTCCAAATTGACGTGAACGCCTTCTCCCCAAACATCGTCGATACAGCGAAGTCAAAAAGACGGACGGAACATTACAAAAATGGAGCTTATAGGTGTTGCCGCACTTAAAATGGAGTGCAAATAAGGCAGTGAAAAGTGCTCGGATAAGATTCACACATCGCTGATCTTGCATAATTCCCCGCCGTGGTGGGTAATCAATAAGGCGCTCGAATGTTGGTCCCAAGAATGCGGGTACAATCCCCGCTGTGGCGCCATTTTTCGTTGAAGACAAAAAAATAATTGTGGC
Source organism: Amblyomma maculatum (assembly GCF_055883805.1). NCBI lineage: Eukaryota > Metazoa > Arthropoda > Arachnida > Ixodida > Ixodidae > Amblyomma > Amblyomma maculatum. Next base: position 76,668,226 of record NC_139349.1, on the reverse strand, counting down.
CGTGTATAGTGCGATATCAGCAGCACGTTAAAGATCCCCAAGTGGTCTAAATTTTAGGAGCTCCCACAACGGCGAACGTCATATTCTGAGTTACTTTGGTAATAAACCTTATTAGCAACACTAACCATCATATCGCATAACAAAGGCCACACATGCACTGCAGTTCAACATGATGAAAGAATACGATAGTTTTTTATGATATTTTTCTTTGGGCTAGCTTCGAGTGGTCCCCTCGCGCCACTGTTCGGTTCATTTTGCACTCGTCCGTAGTAGTATTATCAAAATGCATGCCGCCAAGCTTCAGACGTGGGAACATGACGACCCCAAACTATGTCGGCTGGCAAGCAGATGCCGTTAATTCCAAGAGATAAAGGCACGTTGCTTAGGCGGCACCGAAATATACTATTGGTTAGATCGGATGAACTAGGCCTATGAAGACAAGAGCGTCCACCGATGGTTACTCACCTTGAACGGAGCAGATGGCGGCCACCATGAAGGCCAGAAGTGTCAGGACGAGCGCAGCCACCCTTACTTTGCCCATGTCGAACGTTCGCTCAATGCTCGACTTGCTTGGGGAACCAGGGGCGGAGTTTTTTCTTTGGCTGAGTTGACACGCTGCGTGGATAGCTTTTATACTGTCGCACTAAAGGAAGATGCGCGCGTTCATTGTCAAGCGGTCGGTGTGTATCTTCAGCTGAATACATTTGGCGACGAAGAGCGTCCTAAATCGCCACGCAAATTCCGCTAGCCACAACTCGTTCCTATTTTCTTGGAAAATTGCTCTGAGAGCACGCTAAACCAGACACGCGATCACGGTGTTAATACCTAGACGGGGCGGCTGTGTACGGCTTCTGGTGCAAGTAAACAAAGCGAGAAGACAACCACACAAATCAGGCCGTAAGGAGAAAATGCCGAAGCTGTGACTGGAGAGCCGAAACGAATGACATCGACAGCTTTATTTTGTGAGTGCTGATTGGACCAGGGACAGCATTGCCACAGAACAGTGTTTGCGGTTTTGTATTGCCATTTTAGCTTCGTTCTTCATTTTCACTTTTCATCGAGCCTAATCACGTTCCTTCCAAATGCCCTGATCGCATTTTTCTAGTCTTCTTACCCATCAGCAGCGCAATGAATGAGTGTATACCAGGGCGAAAGTATAAAGACAGCGCGTGGTCGCTGGCCAGCATTCGTGCGGAAATTTGTGATAATTCGCTGCTTTAGCAATGCTATATGTGCAAACCAAAAAAATAGTTAACCTGAAGAGCCTGCCAATAAGGAAAATGAATTTGCGATAGGAGGGCTTCAACGGCGAATCAGAAAAAAAATGTAAACGTCCATCTACCCTTGAGCCATTTTTCAAGATAGTCAGCTGTTGGCCGCAGTCGAGGTCGTGTGCTGACGCTTAGCTCTTGGCTCGCTGCCGCCCTAGGTACGGCTGCGGTCCGTGTCTTTAGCGAGATGGCGCATGTGTATTGTGTATTTATCTAGGTTAAATATGAAGGAGCGGCGCAGATCGAACTTATTGAAGACGACAATGTTCAATGCACAGCGCGGGAGTGTTTTGTGGTTGGAAAGCGTAATTCTGATCTCTCAACTGTAGGGTTCAAAAACTACTTTTTCTCCTCCGTGGTCAAGTGTCAGCTAGTTGAAGGGTGATTTTGGCTCAAAATATTTTCTGAACTGTACTTAAAAACTGAGAAGGGTTCAAAGCTGCTGAACTGAATATGGAGCGAAAGCATTCTCCTTCTTCTTCTTCGCGGCTGTTCAAGGTCATTCATGACTGCTGCCACGGACTATGCCTGGCGTACCTGGCGTACGAACCTGGCGTAGTATTGCTTTCGCAATAAAATTAGAGGGTCTCTTAGATGTCTTGATAGGAGAACGGCGAATGCTTACCCTTCTTCGGCTATAATTTGCCTCTCATCGTTCGGTTCTTATCGGTGTTCGTTGCAGTGCTACATAAAATTATAATTGGTTTAGAGGAAAGGAAAGGCGTAGTATCTGGCACACACTCTACGGCAAGTGAGTTTCGACGGTACACCATCGCTCCTGTCGCGTGGCGTTCCTTGGCGCGCGTTCAAGTGTGGCATTGCGGATGGCAGGAATGATAGACAAAAACTAAGTCTCGCGGAATCTCGCGGAATATGACAGATTTCGCAACACAGATCTCGCGCACAACTTTCGCGCACGGGATTTCATTCTATGAGCCTAGAAAGGCTATCGCCTTTAAAGGTAACACACGCCATGGAAAGGTTTAGACGATTTCAGTGCAGTTAATTGCATTGGGTCGTTGTTACCGCACCGTGTGACTCCCGCCCGCCATTCCCAACGCTTCTGTGGCGCAATTGATTTATACTACTTATTTGAACACTGAAATCTACTGACTTCAATTTTTTATTTCTTTTTTTACAATTCCCAACATTCAAATAAATTACTAACATCTTTCCTGGGATGTGTTCTCCTTTAGGTTGCATTATGTGATGTTCTTGATTCTTAATAGCCGCAAAACCAGCCATGAATAGAGTCAGCAGGTGATGGTATCTCAACGGTTACACTATGCAATTATCTTCCCCGTTATCATTTCCGGCCTTCAGTAAGAATATGTTACTTTTAGGTTGTGTTCAGAGCCACCTCTCAGCAACAATCGCTGTTTAACTCGCTGAGAAACAACAAGTGAGGAGAAAGAAGTTTAGGAGGGTGTTTTAATTGATGCTCTTATGTTTCTGGGTTGCTGGGTGGATCCTCCGTTGAGAAAACGGAATCACGCTTCCTTTCCTCCTGCAAGGCGCCTAATTGTGCGATGTCAGTGCATAATATAAACGACACCAGGCCACCGAAATCATCCCAATCACTCCACGTTGCACTCCCCACAGCCCAAGTTACATTGGGAAGTTAAACAACCGCAATTTAAGTAAGTCATCACCAAAGCAAATCAAACCATAAATGTTATTAGTGCACTAGCAGTAATTAGCTTAATAGGAGAAAATCTGCCCAGAGTGTGGAATAAGCGGGAAGAGCAACAGGTGCACAGAGGAGAATGAAATACATTTTTGCGGCAGCTGCGTGCCCTAGCAGGAGGTAGCGCGAACTTCTGCGATCGTGTTTCTATGTTTCAGGAGCGACATTATAATTTAAGTCGTTGACTTTAATAAAGGCTGCTGAATCTTCCTTATTTCATATACACGTATAACGCTCAAAACGGAACTGCAATTTGCACCTAGTTGCATATAGATATATAACAAGCGATTAAAAACCTGAACAGATTTAGTGTGAAAATAAGCATTTAGTTGCGTGTGGCCTATGAATATTAGTATTCTAGTGATCATTTGAACAATGATTCACGTGTTTTTCATTTCAATGTGTATGGGAACATAAAGTGCAAACAGAAATACCGTGAAGGCGACTGTACTTTAGGTAATATGTAGGTACGCTGTAATAAACCTGCCTTAACATGTACACTGTGCTTGCGCCTTCATTTAAAAAGGAATTAAGCTCCGATTGACCCCGTTGAACTAAACGTTACCTATGTGTGGCAGCACAGCCATCCAGGATAATGGAGGTAAACTAAGTTACCCAAAGAGATTTTGCTAGCTGTGGTTATTTTTGCAGTTACAGATAAATCGAAGGAAAAGGTACAGACAAGTTTTGTTGCTGTGTGCTAGAAGGGTTCTATGATGAAGTCCGTGTGTCAGGTTTAAAGCTATACTGCATGCAGCATTACCTCGATGGTCGGATGTTGGTTAGAGAATAAATGACGAAGCATATAATTAACATGTGGCAAAGATACTACCTACATTAGGTTTAGGCCGTTGCAACGGCACATTTCTGAAAGCTGGGGACGGGATTTACAGGCTTTTCCCGTGATTTCTTCCGCTAACATGTGCACACATATATAACTTCTTAAAAAAAAAAAAACAAAAAAAACTGCTAGCTGTCAGTTTACTTCACAACTACCAGAAAAAGAAGAACAAGACACGTATAAGTTCACATCGTTAGTGGATTCCCGCCGCATTATTTTCTGCTCATCTTGTCACAACGTTAGTCTGGCGTCACTAAATCTGAAAATTTTCTACTATATTTTCTCGCCAAGGAAATCTGTATTACTACTTGCTTACGCACAGCTAACAAGGAGAGCGTGTGGCTTAGAGGGCGGGCTGCAGTTTCTGAAGATGCTTGTTCGACCACTTGTCGGTTGTACAGTGCCTCTCGTAGGTTAACCCCTTAAGCCGGAAATATCTGAGTGAACTCCGACCTCCCCTTTCTTACCTGCCTACGCCGCTATAGTGTCTGATCATATGCCTACATGAAAGCGAGAGACTGACCATATTGACACTCTGCCCGCTTTCCTGACTTTATTGGCATGACAAGAGCATTGTAGTGTAACAACAAACAAAAAGAAAACAGAAAGCGATGACTGCTCCGGTCTTCATTTAAGCAAAGCGCGCACTGCCCCTCCGCAGCTGGTGGGATTTGCGCTGGGGTGTGTTCCCGGCTGGAAGCCTCGACACGGAACGATCGCGTGCGTGATTGTTTCGAAAGTGACGGCTCCACGCCATCGGCGCGGGTTCGCCACTCGACCGTGGACGCAGCGACCTGTGCGTGCGGCTCAAAAGACAAGGCCGTTAGCATGCGACCGCCTCCTTGCGCCTTCCGAACCGGGCTCAAGGGTACAGCTGCAGGCGTTGTTTTTTTTTTTTCTTTCATCATTCGTGCGTAAATCCCTCGTAGCGAAGAGCAAAAAAGATAGAAGAAAAAAAAAGAACAGGATAGAAGCAACAACAAGAAAAAGAAAAATCCGCCTGTGAATAACAGCCGGGAGCCGACATTAGTTTGAACACATTTCGGTGATGACGTTGCTGATGATGCAGTCATGATTAGAAATGCATACACAGTCTTTAACGGCACAAAGCCTGCCGTATCGTGACAGACCCCGAGAGGCGCCACTCCAAGGCTCTTTTAATATATATTTCGTTTTTATTCTTTTTCAGTCGTAAGAAAAGAAAGCGCCCTTGCGAGCGGGGGGCTCTCGTATGTTTGCACAAGGCACAAGAGTTTTTATTTTAAATTCTTCTGCAGGTCGTCTCCACGTCATCTGTTTATATTGCTTCTGCATATGGTTAAAGTCACGCTCTCTTAAAGGCACACCGGGAAGAAGTTGAAGTGAGATAGTATGAACAGATTACTGCACCTAGAGGATAACTACGCTGAAACTGCACTTAAAACATAAGTTACATCAGCTACGAAAAACCGACAAATGAAATACAGATATTGCCACCACCAACCAATTCCCCCCCCCCCCCCCCCCCCCCCCCCCCCCCCCCGAAAAAAAAAAAAAATCTGCTACGTTTCCACGCAGTTTTTGCTGCGAATGTTAGAGGCGAGGATAGGTCGCCGCTGACTTCGAGCTATCAATAAGTTACATTTTTTTTAAGAAATAAATTTGTCTTTTGTTTCTGTAGAAACCTAAGCATACCTCGATAGGGGGATGAAATCAATATGCACTAACAAAGGAAAATTTATTGAAGTGGCCCTCAACGTTGAGGAAGTATAAGACCGACAGAAGTTTAACCGAAAAAAGTATAAATATAAAAGGTATATATACTGCAGCATAGTTGAAGGCTCCACTAGTCGATTTCCCTTTGTGAGATTAGCAGCCCGCACTGATGCCAAAACGAAATAATTCATGATAAAGGTCAGTTAGTGAACAAAGCTTATTAAAATCAGGTTTGTGTGATTCGGCTTAGCTTCGCACAGCAGGGGCGTATGTACGCCCACTGCAGTGCACACTCTTTCGTAAGATCGTCTCCTGTAATGTCCATGAAAGATCTACAGCTATGAGACCCCAGCCTCATTCTGCGTTCGCGCTATAAGACAAATCACAGATTACGAAATATTTTGTCTTTATAAAGTGACAAAGAAGTTGGTCCTTCAGGTTTGTTCTTATATTCTCGATATTCCTCGCACCTTTCAAAAGAGGCAACTTTCTTTAAGATGATTCATTTTCTTATATTTCTGGCGCTCGCCGTGCCATTGCGATGCAATGAACTGGACCCAATAGTTCGAATTTGCAGATTGTGTGTGCTGATAAAACATATTTCCTTGCAAGCAGAGAAGAAATCGTCCTCAAAACGACATTTTGTGCGGTACCTTATTAGGTGAGCGCTACATCAGTTGCTATATGGTGAACTGTTATGAAAACGTTTTGTGTTCTGTGGGCATGTTCCGGGAATACCAGGAGCTCGGACACTTAGTAAAAATGATTCTTATTGCCATGGTACACAGTCGCGAGACTACGACTTCTGGCGCGATACTGTGAACAACGAGGACGCTGAAGCGTGGCTGGATTTTAGAGTGTGCTCCTGAAGGTGAACTGTCACGCCTTCCAGTAAGTCCGTCCCAGTAACAACATTGCAACAAGACGTGAACATCGCTATGTTCAGCTAGTCACATACTGCGCGCTGCTTTGCGACTCGATGTAGAAATATAACCTCACTGGTCGGTCATGGTGACAGTTAAGACCTGCCATATTTTCTTCTTCTTAATAGAAGACTCTACTCTACTATAACCACTTTATTTCTCCGTGTTCGCAAGGAAAACAACCTAGCGCTAAACACGATGGACACGCGAGAGGCAGACAGGACGACACCCTTGTCCTGTCCACATCTCTTGAGTCCGCTATATCACATTAACATGCCTTCATTCAATATGGGCCAACTATCCCATCAACAAATGTTTTCAGTGTTCACAGGGCTTTTGACACTATTGATCGAAGACAGTCATTGCGTTGGATAGGTGCAGCGCCGCAGTTTGTCAGAAGGCGACCTAAATGTAGTTTTCTAACCCATTCCAGCATTTGCATCGTGCTCCGTGGTTGACTCTGCGTATTCTGGTAATTCTTAACTGTAGTGAAAGTTAACTTACCTTTGTGTCGTGGGATGGCAAAATCATATACCATAATACTTGAAAGCCTCAGGTCATCTTGGTAACCATCTGTCCTGATTTTGCCTTTTTTATTTGTACAGGGTCAGGCAAGTCATTATGATTTAGTCCCACTTCTTTCTACTGCAGATTCAAGAGAGAGCTCCACCGAGGGAAGGTTTTGATTAAGTCCGGAGCTCACCAAGGTGAGCTCAGAATATTCTGAAATAACAATATTTGAAGAGATCGCCGTGAGCTTGCAAGCGTGTCACCATATAAAAAACACCAGAAAAAGACGAAGCGTGCGGACACAAGAAGGACGGCGCCAAGCTGCTCTTAGTTTGCTTCGCTTGAGATGCATTCATTACATTTGGTTGCTTCTGGCTTTTATTTTTCTTCGTAACCGTTGGTTTTACATGTCAGGCGATTATTTCACCATTGCTTCCCTTGATTTTGTATAGCCTCTGACATAAGCATTCGGTTATGGCATAAAGTGGTGTTAAAGTGTTGCATGGTAACTACTAAAGCTATGGCGACAGTTGAACGAGTAATGAACACCCTTGGTGGTCGTTAAATACATTATTCGCAGCTTGCTTACTATGTAGGGAAAAAAAAATAAATTTTAGTCACAAGGCTCAATTGAGACTGAAGTTATTTTCAAACGAAGCGAAGAGGTGATTGCTTCTGGGTAAAAGCATTTTTTTTTTCTATTTATTGCAGTATTATGAAAATGCGTTTCCACTGGAGATTGAAGTATTTTATTCAGACACACTTGGTCTCAGGGGACAGGAATTTAGGCAATTCACTTTTACCGCACGAGGCCCCGTCACTGGTTACATTGCTCAGCAGGATGTCAAGACAAATCAGCACCAACTGTTCATGTAAAAATAATACTACTCCACAAAGCAAAAAGCAGAAAACGGCGCTCAATACGTACACATATTGAGAAAAATATGAAACAAAAAAGTTTGCTTAATGACATAAAAACGCAACTAAATAGGAAGCGCATACTATACAAAAATAAACAACGAAAATTCTAATAAATAAAACTCTAAATAATCAAAGAAATACTTTTCTCTGTTCATGAAGTTATGATGGTCGCAAGGCTGCTGCAGAAATTTCATAGAGATTGGGTGTTTGTTTCGTATATCGGGAATTAAGTAATCAAATTTTTATGCCTCATGCACTTTGTTCTCATCTGAGGGATCCGTAAATAAGTATGCGTGAAACCTTAGGGTTTATTGCTCTGCGGTTGAAAAGCACTGAAGAAAACTTGATCGGGGGTAGCTTCATTGTATTACAAGCTTTTGTTTAAAATAAAAACATTGTGCTTTAAGAATGGGTTTGTAGATTCCAAAGGATCTAATTTTGCTATGCAACGCAGTGCTCATTTTGTTTTCAATAACTCAATTCTTTGACTTTTGTTTGTCTTTGTAGTAGTGCCCCAAATTCGGAGAGAGTGACATAAATTGGAATGAGCTAAATCAAAATGCAATTAACGTTTAAGGCAGATTAGAGCAAAGTCTAGCTTTAGAGAAAATGCTAATAGGTGTAGAGGTATTTGTGTGAATCCCATTTATATGAGGTGTCCTATATAAATTTTGCTCATAAAGGACGCCTAAGCATTTGTAAATGGAAACGCGTTCAAGGGCATTGTCTTTGCACCTGATCTGGATACTAAAATATTGAGGCTTATTGCGTGGCTCAAACACTACATGCTGAGTTTTCTGCATGTTAAGTTATATCGAGTTTCGACAGAGCTCGCACGAAAGCTCATCTAGCCAGGGGATCGCGGATATTTCTAGAGGGGATTAATTTTCTCCTAAAAAACAACAACAACTAGGTCGCGTCATCCGAGCACAGATAATTCATGTGTATTGGTTATATCAACAATATAATTAATGTAAATTATAAACAATAAAATACCTAAAATTTATTCTTGTGAAACTCAATCCTTTGACTTTTGTTTGTCCTTGTAGTAGTGCCCCGAATTCGGAAAGAGTGACATAAATTAGAGCGAGCTAAATCAAAATTTCATTAACGTTTAAGCAGGATTAGAGCAAAGTCTAGCTTTAGAGAAAATGCTAATAAGTGTTGAGGTATTTGTGTGAATCTTACGATGGCCGGAAGCCTGAAGAAGCGGCTGAAGGGTAAGCGGGCGCCTAACACCCAGACAGCAGGGCATTGGTGGTAGTCACGGGCACCTGAATAAGCGTGTGGGAAGGAAACGCGCTTGTGGCGCACGAAAACCTACATCCCAGAAAACGTAGAACGCGCTAACTCAGCCAGAACCGGGAAGCGGGCGTCATATTGGAAACGTTAACAAAGAAACGATCGCTGTCCGCATACCGAGTCAGGCAGGTGTACATAAATAAGCAGAGCCGGACATAGGGTTGCGCCTATTATCCAGCTACGACGACTAGACGTTTGCATGAGAAAGGCAATTGCTTTAACCTCGGGTGGGGTGAGCATGCGCTAGCGTGGATGGTGCGTCGATGTTTGAACAACGAAGCTCAGGCATTGTCAATGGAGATGTACCTGCTTGCAGGTTCCGTGGCTTATCGTTTGGACAGCAATAACGCAGCGAGCCAGGACGACGTCCACTAATCGCGGTGCCTGGCGCGAAGTAGTAGGGGAAGAATACATCTGAACGACAACGCTAAATTACCATTGACAATCATGACGTTGAAGTGACCAAGTACTGGATATGAACGCGTAGGCGACATGGGGAGAAACGAAAAGTTACGCTCTCGCCTGCCTTTGTTTCTTCTCACTCTCTGTAATAGGTACAGGGCGCAGTGGTGTGGCAGAGCCCGTAATTTGACAGGCCAATTTTGGCCACTCGGGGCACCGCCGTTTGCATGTTGTTTTTACTTTTTTATACTCCTTTTGCGGGTGCAGATGCCTCGGGAGAAAGTGGAAAGGAGTGGTAGGCATGAAGCAACCAATCATGCTGATGCTTGCTGAAATATTATGCGGTTTTGGGCTGGACCCCTATGGGTTAAACCAGAGCCCGAGGGCCCAGTTGAGTGCTTTTGGCTACGCGGAAAGGTGCAGTGAATCGTCGGTTATGCCGAGGAAGGGGTCTGCCCTGTTGCTAGCCTGTTCCGAGTTTTGTTTCGGGTTTCGTCATCAATATCAACTCGGATCACCAGGATTATCAATTCGGATCGTCACCACGACTCTGAAATTCACTATCTTATTAAATCGGTTTTAAGTTAGCCGAATATCCTATTAAGGTTATTAAATTGGCATTCCTACGTCAGACAGCTGCTGATCAGATTAAGCGTAACGCCACGGATAACGTAAAAAGAAAGTTTGTAAAATAAAATTTGATGCAGAAATATGCAATTTTACAAATAAATAAAAAGTTTTAAATTTGATGTCAAATGCTTCTCCGAAACTAAAGGACAGGACTGCCATCGAATTTTTTTTCTTCAAAATTATCGATAATCGCTTTCTTTATATTCAGAAGGGCGATTACAGTTGAACTATTTGCTCGAAAACCATATTGCGCAGTCAGGAGAACCTGTAGTTTATTAAAGAAGTTGTTTCGCCGTGATTTTGAAGCTTTTTCTAACACTTTCGAAAATATACGCAACATTGAAATCGGTCTGTAATTGTTAATTTCATCTTGTGGACAACCCTTATGAAAACGAAAATTCTCTCAACTTTTACGTTGTCCGCCGTGTCCGGGAAGAGTTGTCTAGCTAGCTAACTATTGCTTATGTGATGCAGAGAAAGGTATATAAGGTCAGTAACGGATGATATAGGCACAACCGTCATATCATCGTTTGCAGTGGTCGTATCGTTACCTAAAAATTTAAGGCAGGAAAAGGTGCGAAGTTGCGGGAGTGCTACACTGAGGCAACGAATTGGCAGGTACCATTTTAGTTTGTAGCTTCTGTCTACGGAATGCAGGAAGATCTTTATAAACGCACTTTTGTTTGCAGAAAGAGGGGAGAGAGAATCGGGGAGAGGTAGCTGCACATGTCGTTCAGTTACTGCAATGCGAGTTACATCGTTCCTACCGCACCGGTTCAAACCGTTTGTAGAAAGAAAATTGTGTTTGCCTGGCTTTTTTTTTCAAGGCTCACAAAGACTACCACTTTAGATGTGTGCTGTATGCCTTTTCTGCGTGCTTGTATCTTTAAATCCTAAAATTGAGGTGAATTACTGAGAGCTAACTTCGATTTTGTGAAATCATGTCGCTTCTTCCTAACGAATCGGCGGGTACGTATACTAGGGAGGCTAGATCGCCGTTTCTATTTCTTTCTCTGATGTTCCCGAGTCCTCAGCTTCATCATGGCTGGGTTTGTCACCGTAACGATGGTAGTAGTTGTGCAGTTGAGGTAAGCTAATACGTGCGAATACTTCACAGGTGCGATTTCGAAAACAAGACTTAGCGCCAGAAAAACAAGGACATGAGAAAGACACAGAGTGCGCTGCGTCTTGAATCCTCTGACATACCCCTTCTTTTTCGCGTTAAGCCTGCATTCCCAACTCATGAGCCCCCGACTAGCCCGAGCTTCCACTTTTCTCAAAATCACAAACCGTCGGGCCAAGGCTTTAAATATCGCTTAAGGAGCAGGAACATCAGGCATCACGATATGCGATAGTCCTTCCCTTAAATCTGCCAGGATGGCACAGTGGTTACGGCATTCGACTACTGTGCCCAAAGATGAGGGATCGAAACCCAGTCTCGGCTGTCGCTTCTCTGTGAAGATGAAGAGCTAGGCGCCCATGTGGCGTGTTCGATGTCTGTGCAGGATGAGGAACCCCACGTAGTCGAAATTTCCGGAGACCTTCACTACGCTGTCTCTCATAGCCCAAGTCGCTTTGAGACTTTAAACCCCGTAAACCAAACTACGCTACACCAAAGCTTCTTTTAAGCAAAGGAAATGGAAGGCCGATGTAGACAGGCGGTTCAAATTTGCTTCGTTTGGAGATGCATGCATGTGCCATCCATATTCTTTTATTCCTTCGTGAAATTGTGATCAAAGTGTGTGGATGAAGCATTTTGTTCTTCAGGGGGTTCATATTTGGGCACCTTCTGTTTCCCCGGGCCCTTCCCTGGGAACCCCTTCAGGTCTTTCTCCCGGTCGGCCGCCGTCCTTTTCCGGAGGTCCCCCACAACCAGGTCCCTGTCGACGTGAGCCCCTGTAGCGTTCTCTTCGGCGACCTCCACCTTCTTCTGGTAAGCCCTCTCCTCCACGCTGACCCCAGCGGGACTTGCCTCGCCCTCCGCGTCGATCACCTCGAGGCTCGCCGCTACCGCCGCCGCCGCCCGCGCCATCGACGCCACCTCTTTCTCCCTCTTCTAGTCGAGCCACTGCGGCAAGCGGGTAAACAAAGGATAAAAACATGGCGATGTTACCCAGCTCAGCTAGACGCAACTGTGCCTGCACCTAAGCCCCTCTTGTTTACATGGTTGGCATAAAACGTCATGGAGAGGAGTTTAGTATTTACTAAATGCAAACCTCACTGCTATAGAGTAGGAGTTAAGGTTTGTACGGGAACATGCTTCACGGCTGACCAACCTGTGCTGATATGGAGATCTTCACACTAAAAAAGACAACATTTACATTGCAGACCCTAAAGCTTTGAGCATGTCTTTACTACAACGCAGACGCTTAGACAAACTGAGGGGACGCTAAAGGAAGGTGGAGTTAAAATGAAATGCAGAGGTTTGGAAGATTGACATGACCGCAGCTGGCACTGGGTAGGGTTAACGCGGGACATAAGGGGGAGGCATCCTTCCTGCTTTGAGTGCCACTTCGGTGATGTTTATTGTTAATTTAAAAGCTCGAAAATTTCAAACCCTGGAGAAACTCGGCAGTGCATTCTCACATTAGGAATGCTCCCCCACGTCAGTGATGTTGAACATTTGTGTCAAAACTGCCCAAGACGCATCTGTACGACTGGGTCATGTTTTAGTGTCCATTTCGCTAGGATACCTGCCATCGGTAGTATTTAGTGGTCATGGTGCATTGCTGATGTGACGAAGCGTTGGGAGCAGTGCTTGCAAGGTAGATCTGTTGAGAAGGTGGTAAACGGGAAGAATATGCTGATATTTCTTTATTTTCAGGTTGGTCAAGGGATGACATATATATATACTAGCGCAATCTCTGACATGACATATCACTAACCCATAGCCTTCTCCCACCTACCACACACCCATTATGTTACCCCTTCGGAGTCATTCTCTCTGCATCCAAAGCGCACTTTTCTCCCTCGTTCTGCTCTGCTGTTAGATTCAAATTCAATCCGGAAGTCGCGACTGTCTGCATCATCCATTTGACGGTTTAACAGAAAGAGTTGCATCATTTTCAATTGAGAGCCTGGGACATGGTAGCAAGCATGGTTTATTGAAGGCAACTGGCAATTATGCTAGAGTTAAAAAAAAATCGTGAGTCGGATATAGCTTAAGACCGCGACAGACAACATCATGTGCAACGTTTCCGCCGCAAGGTTTCAATATTGATTTAGTAGCCCTCTGAAATTTATGTGAACGTAACGACACACAGACAGATTATTCGCACAACACCGTAGCGAATGTATCGTGCAGGGACAGCTGCCTCTAAAAGCGAAAGTGGTGTCTGTCGTCTTCACCGTAGTGGCGCTGGTTATCCGCGTTCTCCGACCGTTTGCTCCGGGACAATTCCTCGCTGCCTTCCGTGAGGTCGTCCAGAAGCTCATCCGCTTCATCTGCGTGAACGTGCATCTCATTAATGCGAATATACACACTATAATGAGACATCGAAGTCGAATTTCATATATACAGGGTGTTATTTTTAACTTTTTACAAGTCATTATTTCAAACCCTGTGAGTGAGACGTCAGTGCAGTCTGTGCGGGTGTATTTTACAGGAAGGCGGCCATTATGTGCGTGGTAGAGCTCAGTGATTAGACAATTATCTAAAGTTGAGTAATGAACTATTTATTTCGGACTTTAAGGGTCAGCATTATGTTAAGAAAATGAAGGCCGTCAGCAGAAAAGCGAAGTCCGATTATTAAATTCCCTTTATCGGCAATGCAGTTCAAAATATTTAACGTATGAAATACGCATTTTTAGCTCCTAAAGCTGGCTTCCCGCAATGCACATTTTTAAAATGTCGTTGGATGTTATACTGTTGAGAAAAAAAAAAAAAAAAAAACACTCGCTACTTCTACGGCATAAAATAGACAACGCTGCGCCATTTAAAAATGTGCGTTACGAGTAGCCAGGTTTACGAGGCAAAAAAAAAAAACAACAACTATATATATATATATATATATATATATATATATATATATAGTTGTCGTACATATATATATATATGTGTGTGTGAAGGATAGAAGCCAACAGTCGGCGTGGCCAAGGAAAGCATTGGGGATTGTACTTTGTCTCTTTTTTTTTAATGTTTACTTTGATAATCACATAAATTAGTAATGTAATCTGTTCAAGGGAAAGATAGTTAAACGCAAAGTAGAAGAAAAAACAACGTGCCGACGGTGGGAGCCGAACCCACGACCTCCGAATATCGCGTCCGGTGCTCTTCCAACTGAGCTACATCGGCCGCTGTCCCCCCTGCTTCTTTCTTGGGTATTAATGTTGTCTGTATACGAACCTCGAGAGTGTTCACCAGCGCCACCCTCAACCAAAGCGGCGGACGTGAAACGTCCTGTGTTACCGCCAGCGTCACGTTGAACGATCACCCTCATTTCCCCTTTATATATATATATATATATATATATATATATATATATATATATATATATATATATATATATATATATATATATATATATATATATATAGCGAAGTATACGCTTCATTAAAGGGAACATTTTTTTATTTTTCATTTCACTCGACGTTTCGATCGGAGACCGATCTTTCTCGATCGCAACGTCGAGTGAAATGAAAAATAGAAAATGTTTCCTTTAATGAAGCGTATACTTCGCTATATACTCTTTTAGCAGTCTAGTACGTTATGTTCTCGCAAACTATATATATATATATATATATATATATATATATATATATATATATATATATATATATATATATATATATATATATATATATACGTTATTTAACGTTAAGTATTGTGAACTGCCTTGCCAATAGTGAAAATTTAAAATCTTGACAAAGCTTTTCTGTTCACGGCCTTTCTTTTATTTTTATAGTGATGACCGCTCAAAGTGGAAAAATAAAAAGTTCGTCAGGTAATTTCTGGTAATTAATTGCTTAATTACTGAGCTATACCGCGCGTATAATGCCCGCCTTGCAGTGCAATCCATCAGCACAAACCACACTGACCTGCCTCATAGAAGGACTTGTAAACTCCTAAAAAAACACGTACCATATAGATTATGGAGTTTGAACGAAATTGATGCTAATGGGGATGGAGTGGGCTTGACGCCCACTATACAGGTCGGTTTTCTTCAATTAATGCAAGTCAGTTCAAGGCCCGATGCTCGGCATACCAGGGTGCAAGGCCTGGGAAAGGGCTCCAGAAGTCATGCTACGTTAAAGAGAGCTTAGAACAGGCATCCCAAAACATGTGAAACAGTAAACGGAGCTTATAGAAGATTTAAAAGGCCGAAAATAAATTAAGAATGTCGCCATCACCGGCTGATTTCGCGTTTTTTTTTTTTTTTTTTTTTTTCAGGAACAAAAAGGTTTTTGTCACTGATCCCAGAGCCAATCGGCACACCACCATTCGCAGAAGAGCAATTAATTAGTTGTCCCTTTTTGGTGTGGATTCCACAGGTTTCGATTGATTGGTGGGACAAGATTAAAAATTATTTTATATACAGTAAAGATATATTTTGTAACCATAAAACGCCATGAAAAGCTGATTTAGAATTAAAATTGGATTTTCTTCGCATCAGTCTGTCTGTGGAAATAAGACGCTTGAATGAGTTTTATTGACTTCTGCAATAAAAATATTCTTATAAACAGACTGACTTAACAAGGAAAGCTGAACGCGCAACTACGACTGCACTAATAAGAAATACGAAGAACGCAGTATTTTAACTCGTTTTCTAAGTCAGGAGCCGACGCTTAATGAGAACAGAACACCACATATTTCGCAGATCTTTGTCATTCCTTCTCACTGATCACAGTATAATCAGCTGCCTTCAAGTTCTTCACGCAGATACGCTTTAGGAAGATTTAGAATGCAGTTATCCTTCGCATTTAAAAAATAATAAAATCTCGATCATTGTGAAACAGTATTTTGAACGCATGCTTAAGCTTGCGACTTGCACTAGGGATGAATGGTGGCAGCCTATTTCAAAGCAAAAAAATTACACTTTTTATTCTACAGCCCGGCCTTAGCATATTTAGGAAAATTGAGGCGAAAATGATCAGCTCTGGCTACTCACCGTCTTCAGCATGCTCACCATTCCCATGGTCAGCGCGAACTGCGACTGCAACAAGAAGAAACACGAAGAAAGCAAAGGGAAAGACCTTCATCTCGACTCTTCTTGGAACTGTGCTGTGCGGCAGGCCTCGAAGCACGTTTCGAATGGGTCACACGAACTGTACGCTCGTCGTCTTATAGACGACGATCGCGTGCCACGTTGGCTGGCAAGCTTCCCTTCTGCCGACGTTCCGTGTCCTCGTATTTCGTGCTCTGCTGCGTCGGTCTTCAGCCATTGTTGCTTCAGCTGGCTTTCTCTACAGCACGTGTAAAGCACGACGACGACAGAAGATCTAGAAATGGCAGACCATTCTAGCATCTGTGCTGACGATGAAAAACAACATGAAAGAAAAAAAACAACTTGAAAAATGCATGCTCCTTGTGAAGTAAGTTCTCAAAAAAGGCCTGATTGCTTCTTTGCCTGAAGAAGGACCCAGGACGCAGCAGAAGTAAAGGCAACGGAAATTGTGAATTTGGAAATATATCACACATATTTCTCCTTCAGCTGTAAAGTTGCAAAATAAAAGGCGGTATAAGCAATTCCAAATTGGTGCGTACTATTGTGAACATTATAGTAAAATAAGTGTCATCATCAGCCGCATGCGTACCAGCTCAGTTTGCGAATATCGGTGTGAGAATTAATACGAGAGCCCACAGTAATGTGAATAACGTAGTAGAGTTCTTTAAAGGCACGTCGCCCGCCGTGGAAGCTGAGTAGTTAGGACATTGGACTGCTGATGTCGAGGACAGAAGTCCACACCCTGCCGTAGCTGCTGCTTTATGATGGAGATGAAATGTAAACGCACCTGTGTACTGTTCGATGTCAGCGCATGTCAAAGGACCCCAGGTGGCTGACATTATCTGGAATCCTCCGTTTCTGTGTTCTTAGCCTGAATCTGTCTAAAGCCACTAAACCAAACCAGAACAAAAAGACGTGGGAACCGAAACTTTGTATTAAGTAAAGGCTGCAGCTGCTCAAAACTCTTGGAGAGCAAGGTGGACAGTACACTTTCAGTTTTTTTTTTGTTTTTAAAGCAAAACACTGTTTGTTCAGCTCATCCAGAGAAGTCCTTGAAAAGCTGCATGACATTAATCCATTCCTTGATGCCTTGCACTCGTATATTCTTTTATGCCACGAGGTTCTTGGTAGCTTTTAGGGCATAACGTAATGGTCACCTGTCGTGAAAATGCCGGCGTCAATGCAGTTGGCCATGAGCGTATAATTCTAATTGTTGGGCACTATAATGACGTGAGAGACACATGACCTCGCGAATGAATTTTAAGATTCCTAAAACACTTATGTTAAACGTGACGTTGCGCATGCAATAAAATCGATTAATACGTGGCCTGTAGATTTGAATCAAAAAGTCGCCGCCATGCCTAAGCGATTTCACTTTATAAAGTATTGGCCTTCGCATTAAGAAAATTCCCTCCGGTATAGGCGAGATTAAAAACCCACTACGTTTGGTTTACAGCCAGACACGCTCCTAACTAGTCCAAGCCATTCGCGCTTGTACAGTAGAGGAACAGGCGAAGGTTTATATACGTCGTGCGGTGTTTCACGTAAGTTGGCATCTATGACTGTATGCGGAAGCGTGTATGGCAAGCATTACAAACCAGTATCGCATCAGACATTAAGGCGGAGCCTAAGTGTGTTTATTTATTCATAACTTTGTGGCATTCGCAAAATCTGTGAAGATTGAGCAAACAAACCATCCTTGAA
Source organism: Amblyomma maculatum (assembly GCF_055883805.1). Lineage (NCBI taxonomy): Eukaryota > Metazoa > Arthropoda > Arachnida > Ixodida > Ixodidae > Amblyomma > Amblyomma maculatum. The sequence goes on along the minus strand of NC_139349.1, from coordinate 76,650,176 downwards.
CCACCAGAGAAGAAAAGTACAAACGTCTGTATTTTTTTGCTCCACTCCCAAGTTCGTGAGTTCATCCATGGAAAGGACTGTGTGAATAATTCAATGTTCATCTTTTTTTGTCTGAAGAGACAGCGTAAATATGTAACTGCGTGGTGTGTTTCGCAAAAATTATTAAAGCTTATGTGCCTAAAAGCGTGGTTTTTAGTAAATAATGTCTGACTCAGTTGTGCAACCTTTGGTCATATGTCTATCTCATGGTTACTTAGAGAGGTGAAATGCAGAGATTCGTTTCGAATACTGAAAAAGATACTCGTCTCGCATCTTAAAGATGAAAAGAATGGCGGCGGTTTCCTCTTTCGTTTTTCTTATATCAGTCATATTTCGGATTGTGCTCGCAGGATCAAATGTAGCTGAAAGATAGGACCAATTAAAACCACATCAGTACCCTTTTATCTACAACCCTTGTATTTCTCCAAAATTGGTACCGAGTATGGCCTCCTTGCCTTGTCTCTGTGACGTCAATCCTGAACAATTTTCGTTGGGTATACTTCGCGCCGCATTCCCCGTGGTAACGCATGAGCTGAGCTTCACCAGACCACGACGGGGGTTTTACGCAGCCTTGCTTCTATTCTTTGAACTTGCCTAATTTGAATCCGCTCAGGCATTGAAAGGAATTTTCCAATTTTCGCGTGTTCTCACTGAAGCTGCCTCATCTCACTTCACTTCTTTCCCCTCCCTTGCAAATCCTATGCCGGCGGTACCACCAATCAGGAAAGAATAAAAAAAAAAAAAAGAAGCTGCGCTCATGAAACACGTAGTCCACGCTGCTCTGAGTAACGCGCTTTGCTTTGGTACGTCGTGCGAGAGATTATTATATTTATTTTTGCGGCTATTATCCGGCATAGTCCAAGGAACGATACAGATAGAAGAAATTTTGTGTTCGAGACCAAAGGAAGCATCAGGCTTGGGTCGGAAATGTTCTCTCATCTACTGGCCCTTAATTAACATCACACCATATTGACGTGGAAGGCTGCAATAGCCCTTTCCAACTGGCTGAGCCAGGATCGTCTCTATGAGGCACTAGCGAAACGCTTTCATCGACCCACGAACCTTATATGTGTACGGTGGCGCCACTCAACACATTGAGGTAGGGTGCTTCGATACATCTGTCCATGCAGGCACCCTTCATAGAAGGTTTCAGATTATCGACGGTAGTCGGGACAGTGCGTGCCCTGACAGGACAGTAGCTCTGGGACTTGTATATCTCTAAACATAAACTGAATGGAATGCACAGATACAGATAATGAAAGTTCTATATATTCTTAACACGTACAGGGGGTCGAAAGGGAGTAAAAAGTTTATTTGGCCTTTTGTTTTTGTCTTTAAACTTCTCAACAACGTCGCTGACAACATGGAGAACCGGCCAGTGGTAAAGATGCCTTATTCTTCGCTATATGGCCGGTTTGCTGCTACGTCTTTTTTCATTGCACCGCTAAGGCGACCTGTCAATGACCGGTTATATCTGATTAGGTAGCACAGCTGATTGAAAGCATTTGTAATCAAAGTCAGCCTTGCATTGCTCGCACTATCAGAAGTTTACGTTAATCAAATTAACTAGCTCTATATTTTCTTTTAACTATGTCATCTACAACTGAAAAAATGGCTGATTTCATAATATGTTTGATTGTTTTTAATGAGGCAAGATTGCTCCAGAACCTTGTTTGAACTGCTCCACGTGCTCCCGCTGTTTCTGGTAGCACTAGCTGGCGTTTCTGTAAGAACCACTTCATATGCAAAACATTCTACACAGTGACTATTATGAGGAAATAAAGTGGGACATACTGATAACTGTGCGCCTAGAGCGAGGCTCTTGTATCCGATAGATCGGGTATTCTAATCCTGACAAGCTGACCAGGCGAGTTCGTGAAGTGACCGTGAACGGGCGTGTAAGAGTGAAGCTGTGAGTAAACTTTACCCTGTGTTTAGGATATTTATTGTGTTTTGTCGCACTCATGCACCTTTTTTGAGAGTATAGTTGAAAAGCACCCACTGTACCTGTGTACTGTTCCTGGCCGGAAGCTCCTCCATGAGCGGCAGCATTACCTTCCCCATTCTGCAGAAAATTCGGCTTCGACGCCGGCGTTGTCGTCGTTAGCGTTGGTAGAGAAAAACGGAAAATTATGGGCGCGCTCTGGTTAGGGGTAGTGTGCAGGTTGCATGGCCGGACAGAGATTTTTAGGCTTGTGCGACGTCAAGTGGGCAAGTGACATAGACGAGTTGACGGGAGTGAGCATGCATGGGAGCTCGTGTAGCTCCTGTGAGGTGTAGCTCCTGTGATGTCGAATCTAAGGCATTTGAATCCGGGGTTAGACACGATGCCCATAGGACATACAGGCAGATTATTGCGCTTGGTTAACGCCGAGCTTTATATTTAGAGAGGACGGTCTTTCACATAATGTAGTAGCCTCAAGAAAGTGGAACAGCCTCCTTAATGAGCATGGAAACAATGACACAGTGATGTACAAAGTTACAGGATTGCTTACATAGGCGACGAAAGGCAGGGCTCGAACAAAAGCCAATGACGCCAGCTATGGGAAGCCCAATCAAAGCACCAAAATAAGTTGAGTGTAGAATCACAAAGAAGGAAAAATTATTTATATTTCTAGTTTCCAAATATATTTATATAAATACATATATATTTCCAATCATGTGAAAGACCATCGGTCACAGATACGCATAAAGCCCTGTTTTGACCAAACTGTCCGGGCAGCGTATTGCCAAACCATATCCCGTAGGCGCACTGGAGCAGATGACGCTCTGAGCGAGTTAATCGGCGATTGTTGCTGAAAGGTCTCTCTGAACGCAACCTAAAGGTAACATACACTCACTGATGCAGGAAATTATAATGGGGAATGTAATTGCTTAGTGTAATTGTTGTCATGCCGATTGTTGCTGAAAGACTCTCTGAACGCAACCTAAAGGTAACATACACTCACTGAAGGCAGAATATAATTGTGGTGCAAAAACATATTCAGAAAAAAAGTTACAACACAGGAATCGAACAGATGTTTCAGTGGCATCAGGACATTAGATGGGTGCTGTTGATCCATGGCGCCACAAAAACGACGGGAACGGTTGCCTTTAAAGGCGTTTTTATTCGTTTTAGACAATATATACACTATTTGTCGCCCGGTGGCGCTGCTCAGAGCCAAAGCCGTCGTCTGCTCGAGTGCTCCTACGGGATATGGTTTGCTAATACGCGTCCGAGCGTTGCTACGTGGAATATGAGTAAGGCGTCAAACGTCTCGCCCAAGGGGCCTAGAAGTTCAACTTTTACATGAGTGGGTGAGATGAATCTTGCTCACCCATCTGAAAGCAGAAACCCGAGTTGGCAGCTCCTTTTATGTGATGAACCCGTAGACCTAACACTACGCGGCCATTTCACAGGAGGACTACCACCTGCTAAAGCCATTCGAGTAAATTTCGTTGATATCGCCGACGCTGGATTTTCCCGCATAACAGGGCCTTTAACGCTGTCAGGTTAAAACATGGCTTTTATTAAAATATTTGTCTGCATGTTTTTTTTTTAAGGTGACCTAAATCAGCTAAATTCAATCGTGGCACAGCCCACACCTCGCAACATCGGGTGCTTAAAGGCACCTTTCCAATTTATAGTCGCTCTTAGAGTTTGCATTTTGGCTTGAAAATACGTAGCAAGCGTTATTGGTGCGTTAAGACATAGAAATGCGATGCGTCACATGCGTTATTTGGTTCCAATGTTTTTTGTTAATCATACGTAAGACATTCCTGTATAAGAATCACCACGCGTGCTCTTTCTATGACTGGTAAGTAATTTTTTATTTAAATTTCTTTTCTCTCCAGTTTCGGTTCCGGTATCAGCAGCCGAGAGATGGCTGTGACGTCACGATCAAGTATATGTCACGCGCGGCATGAAAAAAAAGCGATATAATCGCTGACTCTTCAGGTTTTGTACTTCCTACCGTTTTGGCAGGCTGGCTTTATTGTTCCGGTTAACTAAAGCGACTCAGGAATGATTATATCGCTACTTTATTCATCCCTCACGTAACCTAGACTTGACTTTGACGTCAAAGCCGAAACCGAAACTGGCGATGGCTCGCCAGAGACGATAAGGCGCAAGCGTATCTCTTATGGAGGCCAACTGTCTCACTCAGCGCTTCGATGAATGGGCAAAAGCTGGCGTGAGCGTTGCTATGGCGACATTGACGCGTACAAGCAGATCAAACACTCGACCTCATGTACAGCACCACAGTTGCTGTCCCACGAGCAAAAGGCTCGATTGCACGGCCTTTAGGGAAAATGAAACCCTTGACCATGCATACTGGAACCGATGACCTTTTTTGGTACTCGAGCCGAAGACGTTTTCTCGGGCTCGAACGCACAACCTTCACTGGAGCTCAAGACCTCGACCGCACTTTTTGACTTGATTTTGTGACTGATTTTTTCTATCTCTCAATATTTCTTACTGACATCGATGGGTCCTGTATATGCGAATCATGACAAGATAATAACAATAAGATAAGATGGTGACCTCTAGAAAAAATGTCGTGACTTCACTGAACGTGCTTAGCACAAGAGCTTAGTTCCTTTAAAGCGAGGTCACTCACGTACACCTTACATGCCGTAGATATGCTTGCTGGCCGACGGTTCGCGCCAGAGTTCAAAATAAATCGAACTGATGTAGGAAGGGCCGACTAAATGGCTGCATCGTACATTTTAAGCCTACAGATTCCTCAAGGTAAAGTTTATTCGAGAAGTAGCTACGACAAGGCAGAATGGAGGCGCGAGAGGATCAAATGAGGTTCGTTAACACGGATTCCAGCGGGAGCCGAGACTAAGGATAGAATTCGGGAGGATGTTTGGCTGCCCGGGCCCCTTCTCCTTTGGCTCGGTAAGGGCGGCGAACTTCGCCAGTATATCAAAGTGCGCCAGAGGCTGAGCGGACCGCGACTCCAACTAAGTGCGAGAAGCTAGTGCGCCGTGCGGCAGGAACGTCGTTAATCTCGATACTTCCGCGCGAATAACGAATAAGCGGTCCCACTAGCGCGTCCCGGCCTCGAAGGACCTCCTTAGCCGTGCGAACGAACGAGTGATCGCCTTCGGAAGCGAGACCTCCGCTTTCGCCGCGACCCGCCGCACTTATCTGCACCTCGAGGCTCATCTGTTTCACTCGTTGCCTTCGCAGGTGCTTCTGATAATGAGGACGAACTTCAACGGTAGGTAGCTCTGGATTCACCGTCCTCGCTTTTGTTATTCTCTTTTCCTGGGAAGCGGGCAAAGGGTCGAGTGAAGAGCAGACAAATGAAGGCGTTTTTTATGCGTGAATAAACAGCCTGAGATTTTTAATTCGGCAAAAAGCTGAATATCGACCCAAAGGCAATGAATGGAGGCGACAAGTTAAATATTCACACGTTCAAAATGGTTCGCCAGAGAATGCCAGCGGTAAAACACCCTTGAAAATTGTCCTTAGGATTGATTTATTAGAGACTGCACCAAAGTCATCCCGACATGGGGTGTTTTAAGGGCCTCAAAATTCATTGCCACTGGAATCGGAAGTTCCAGTTACACCGGAAAATAAAAGGCAGAAATCTCTTTTGGGGCCTTAGTATATAGCGCGATTGACCGGTGCATTTGCTGCATACGTATACCAGACTGTCTTGCCAGTTGAATCTTTGTCGGCACGTCTATCGTACAGGGTACTCCTTGCGACGCAAGTGCATTATGATATCATCAACCCAGATTTGCGTGCTTCCTTTCATTGTCCTACCTTTCCTTTCCCCAAGTCGGTAGCAGCCAGATAGTTCACGTTTTTCCCGGAGGACCTCTAAACCTTCTTTCAACAAGGTTACTGTTTTTGTGCGAAAACTACTTTACGAGGCCTAACCGGGAATTCGAAATTACGTGTTTTTCCACATCTGACAATTTAGTGCCTGAAAATTTAGTAGGCGCTACCAACTGGTGCTTCACCATACGATGTTAAGGATAGATTGTAATGCACCCTTCCAGCACTCTTGCATATGTAGCTAGACAAGCTGCCCCTAGGCCACACAGGCACGCTCATACAGCTTGATGAAACAGGGCCTTTATATTAGTGCTACTTCTCTGCATTGTGGCCAGAGCATATATCACGGTCCCGCTCCCAATTGTGTCTCTTGCAGGTGGCAGTTGCTGGGCGGTTTTTATTACGTCATGAGATCACGTGTAGTTGGCGCACTAGCAGGCGTTGCCATCTCAGGCTTCTCCATTGAGATGGGAGAAGAGATTGGGACCCAGCCTTCCCCGACTCTAGGATGGTCAAGTTGGACACGCTGTCCCTAGCCCAAGCAGGCAAGTTCGCACGGCTTGTTTACAGCTGGGCTCATGGCAACTTGGACAGCCATACATCACTGTCCTACTCCCAAGGACCATTGCGCCTAATATTAAGGAAAGTAATACAGATTGATCTTGCATATAGCCCAAAATCTTGTTACTGCCTCTATTGTCGACAGTGAGCAGGTGCGTCCGATAGAGGAGGACTACCCTCTCCACAGAGTACCTGCGGGAACAGGATCACAAAGCTAAACACATAGCTAAATCATGCAGTAGTTTGAACCCCGCCTTATTTTTTTGCCAGTACAAAAGCTTTAGCAGAAAGTTGGAACATAAGGAAAAGTCATAATATTGAACAGAAGATATCTCAAGGAGGTACTATGGTTACTGGTAGTAAACAGACATTGAGGTGCTAGGTAATAAATGGTACTTATCGGCATCCTAACTTAAACTAATCTGATTAAGTAGAGATGGGCATTGTATTCAATGCGGAAAACAGACAATCGATGGCTTCGTGGTATTAAGAACTGGACCACAAGGCGAACCAATGGAGCAGGGGCGGCAGGGAGCTTGCCTGGACGAATGAGACGCGAGGGTATTAGGGAATGGTGCGGGAGCTGGTGGAGCGGGAGAGGCTTAATGGAGGACTGGCAGGTCTACTTCTTACTCTGCTACTCTGCAATACAAGGGTGTGGGCTTTTCATGAGGATGGGGCCAGTACGGGATATCGCACTTGACGGAGTAACAGAGTCTATTCAGTAGTGAAGCGCTTTTCTACTGTGACTGCTACGACGTTGCAGCCATTGCTGTAGGGCTGCCTCTGGTAAAATAACTCGGTGCAAGATGCGCATGAACGGCTTCGTTTTCAGTGACGGTTGTCTGTGGTTAAAACGCTGTATCCAATCATTGGTGGCAAACTTAAATATCTCCTCTGCGGCCGTTCAGTCAACGAGGGTTGCTGTTTCAAGCCAAAGTTAGATGGATACACCGCTTGGCACACTTTTTTCATATTTGTGAAATGACATGAAAACTTACCACTACACATGTCCCGGCTTAAGAACGACACTCACAAGGAGTCCGCTAAATTTAAACGACCACTTTTCTTAACCCTGCGACGCTGCATTTCTACAACAGCTTATTCTTTGCACTGCACCCCTGCACATACTGTACCGACCCATCCTGCTTTCTCTTATCTCCTTTATGGTATGCCAATCTGGAGCGTTGATTTCACTACTGTCCCGTTGCCATCAGAGTCAATTGATAGCTTCCCTAAACGCCCTCTTGCACACTGCCATGTGTGACTTGCGTCGCACTAACAAGGCGAACAAATTGGTTAGGCCCCTGAAACTATAGACATATTAGACGGTTAGCTTGCATTCAAAGTGTAACTGTAATCTTCCTCTCTCACGACGAGGTCAGCGCTCACACACTAGCAAGGTCAAATAACTCTTAAGAGTGGGGAACGCATTTGAAATCACCTACTATATATAGTGTATATACAAAGATTCAGTACCATTCTTTAGTGAGATGGGGGCTATGGGCTTTGAACAAGATTATAGCTATAGTGCTTTTGGCGCTGAAACTTGCCAAGATGCGCTTATCAAGTGCAACGTACGTACAAGTGCGGGAATAAGTAAACAAACCACGCTTTTCCATTTAAACTAAAATCACGCCTTCTGTCTTGGAGATAAGAAAACATTACTTGTCCAAGTGAAAGGGCGCTGGTGTCTACGGCTTGCACATACCGTATCTGCAAACTTCAATTAAAGAGCGTGTGAAAATGTTAGGGTGAAATAGCTTGCTCTCACGTTAAAGATCCCCAGGTGGTCGAAATTACTCCGTAGCAAGTCGATTGCTAGAATGCATATTTCGGGAATGCATTGAACGCATGGAGGATGTGAGGATTCTTCCAAATTGAACTTGACAAAAACAGTTCGACCATAACCCCGCTGTTCTTGCTCTCAGAAGAATATCGGAGTAAAACGTTACTGAATAATTTGCTTCCAGGGAAACGGGTCAGAAATAAGCTACAACGATAAACATAATTACGAAATAGGCTAGAAATGTTCCGATGTATTGTTTTTTTAAACTCTGTTTTATTGCTAATAGAGTGATGCACGAAGAATACAAGCATCTCTTGTATTGTAAGCATCTTTCGCATGTTGTTAGCACAAGCTAAAGATATTACAGCGGTTACGACGATGGCCACAGCGAAGCACCGGGTCGAGAGTATCCTAATCCCATTTGATAGGCCGACGACCGAATACAGGTCTCTGAGGCATAAATAATAAAGGCTTAGACGATCGTTCCCCGCGTTGGTGCCCGGTATTCATGAGAAGCAACACGCATCGTTGCTTAGCGAGAGGAAAATGGGTCCATAAAATTCTCGCCATATTCCTTCGCGGCACGTGGCATCCAATACTGTGATGGACGCAGGGAACGAAGTTACGCCTTGCAGCTTAGAAATAGCTTCTTCGATGCCCTTTTGGTTTTCTAACGAACGCTAGAAAACCGGAGCCACAAAAACGGTCGGGTTAGCGCACCGTTGAATTTCATCACTCATCTTCATTTGCCCCGAGCTCATGGAGGAGACTCACTACTTGGCTACTCGGTACTGCATGCTGCTTTAGTCTCGATGGGGAAAAAAGGAAAATACAGAAGTATGTACTTACGCGCGTTCCAAGGCTCGTTGACAGCCCCACACAATTGATGGCTAGGCCTTAAATAACAAAGTCGGTTGTCCTTAAGTGTGAGTTTTGTAAGCTCACTTATAACAAAATACAACGATTACCCTGTTCTAGCTTTATTCTGATACAGCATGATGCATATACGTAAGCGTCCTGCTTGATGCATTTATGACAGCTTGCACTATAACTTTTTGCCTTCCCTTGTTTATGACACACTCCTGCTATAAAAATGAGGGACCAGAGAAAGCTTGTGTGCATCATTTAGAGAAAAGGTCACCTATCTTGGCTCCCTTCTCAGAAACGCCTTAGTTTGAAATTGATCGGCTTTGGATTTAAACACTAGGATTCGAATCTGTTTATGCTCATGTATAGCTACATCGGAACAGTACTGTTTGACCTAAAATTGAAGCCAACGCGGTTTTCCATCCAGATATTTGTTGACCGATAAAGCACATCAGCATTGACTGAAAATGCTGGGAGGAGTAGAATATATCTAAAACAAAATAACGGACAAGAAACATTCTATAAGGTTTGTTGGTTCGTTTTGGGAGGTTTAACGTTCCGAAGCAGTTCGGACTATGAGAGACGCCCTAGTGAAAGGATCTGAAAATTTTGACCACCTGGAGTTCTATAACGTGTATTGACATCGCATAGCACATGAGCGCTTTGCTTTTTGTCTCCGTCGAAAAGCGGCTGCCGCGACCAGCATTCGATCCCGCATCCTTGGGCACAGCGGTCGAGCGCCATAACCACTGCCCCACCACTGCGGCGATAAATCATATTTTCGGTCTCAGGGCACTTTAGGCTACGAAAGACATTACAGTACTACTTTAGATGAAGGTTCAGTTACCTCAGCTCCTTGTCTAGACCGCGAATATCTATTGATAATCGACCTAAAACCTCATTTTGTGATTCATTTGTGTCACTCACTCACTCACTCACTCACTCACTCACTCACTCACTCACTCACTCACTCACTCACTCACTCACTCACTCACTCACTCACTCACTCACTCACTCACTCACTCACTCACTCACTCACTCACTCACTCACTCACTCACTCACTCACTCACTCACTCACTCACTCACTCACTCACTCGCTCACTTATTCATTCGCTTACTCTCAAAAATCACTGCCTCAGTCGCTCTCCGACTAACTAGCTGTACTGCATCACTTACTCATCACTTAATATCCCTTTTTCCTTCATTCGCTCTCTCTCCCTCCAAGTGAATCACTAACTTGGGCAGGGCCGCCGTTGCCGATGCCTATAAGGCGAGAAGAGAGTGACAGCCAAGGAGTATTAAGCTACTTAGGCGAAATAAAGTGAAATGTCCCCGCATTAAGCAAATACTGTACAATATCTGTGTAAGGTGATTGCTTTTCTTGTTGTTTTGAACCAGAAATGGAATGATATTCAATCGCCATTATTTTAGATACCAATACCCGCGTTCAGCCTATGGTTTTGTATCTTAGACGTTGAAAAGGGACCCTATTTACTATCCCACCTTCCTCCCTTACTATACGGAGCAGTTGAGGTGTCTGCAGAGAAGCTAAAAAGGCTGTGGTGGCTAATTATGTCGAATAGGATGGTTTGTTTTTAACATATTACTTTGCGCACTCTGCATTTTGTGGTTCTTCGCTTAATATTCGCTGTTAAGCTTACTGGCATATTGCCTAGTAGTCTAGATTAAGTGACGCGTGTTGGAGTTCAGCTTTTTCGGCCATTAGTTTGTCTATCCTTTAGCATTTGGTTCATTACTGAGAAAAGAAGAACAAGAAATCGGTATTTATTCCTCTGCTTGCCGTACCCACAATTTGGGCGAAAGGGCGCTGCGGTTTCCTCTTGCCGACTACGATGTATTTTGAAAGCTTTGTCTTGAAAATTACCTCCGTGTTAGAGGTACCAGCGATAGACGTTTCGGCATTAGTCCGAGCGACATGTTGAAACTGCTATAAGCGGACAGGGCGTGCAAGAACCTACATATAGTGCGTCGCCGGTGAGGTTTTAAATTTGTATCGTAGCGGGGCCAGTTTTGCTGGAAGGGGTAGTCGTCCAAAATTATTCTTGCGAAAGCTTCGTCCTTCGGACAGGTAAGCGGCGCGCACGCTCCAGTAGTGCAGTAATCAGCAGTTGGTAAAATTTTAAAAAAGAATGCAGATTGCCCAAGCTTTTTAAGAGCATAGGCGGCATAAGCCGTTGAAGAGGATCAGTTTGGTTACTTATCGTGTGGGCTGCTTCTCTAACCGAGCTTATGTGTTGGCCCATGTGACAGACAGGCTGGCAGACAGGCGACCGACCCTTCGCTCGCCTAATGGACGCGCCACTCACAGGGCCCCTAGTGACACAGCGATCTGTTTGAGGTGGCGGCTGTGCGTTCTGTCCACTTCTCTCCCTTGATGTATTGCGCATAAGAAACGTAATTTGGAGGTGGAGAAGTACTGGTATTTTTCGTCGATGGCGAGACCGGGTTATTATCATTGCCTGCAGTCAAAACAACAGCGTCATCCTGTTCACCAGGCCCGCGCATTCAGCAGTTCAGCTTCACTACAGACGAGTCGCCTTTGCCGATGCCGAAGCCATATAGATCGCTACAGTGATAGGGTAAGCGACAGTCACGCGCTCAAAAGGCTGATAAGAAAGACACGAATCTAGTGCATAAGGTAGCCTAACGGAGCTTGTTAGCGTACGCGATTCCGCACCAAGAACCACCCGTTGCCGTGTATGCGTTTCATTCCGCCTCGGTTAGCTCGTGTGGCCACACTGGTGCCTCGGAGCTTCTCAGCAGGGCCAGACTACGGCGGACTGCTGGTAAGAATAACAAAATCTCTGATATCTTCAGAGAATATTTTCTATGGTTTGGCTCCCTGAGCACTTAATTTTATGAAAACTGCACTTGGAGCGTTGTGTGATTTGTTACTTAAAGTGCCAGGTGTGACATTGGGACTGTGTGACTCGTTTCGCCAATGTACCAGACAGCACGCTCACTTCTATAGGTGCGGCATGAGCATCTCCTCAAGGGCCTCAGGTAAAACAGCTGCTTTTTGCGTAGAAGTGTCCTCGCTTCAAAGCGCCTCCCATGAAAGAAGGCCGATTAGTGAAATAGCAATAGCTGATTTATTTAAAAAGATTGTGCAAGTGCATTTATTGGATATTGTGTGCTGCAGAAAGAGAAAATTCATCCAGCAAGAAGTATGTCCCTCGCAGAGGGTAATACCATCTTGCTATATTTATCCGTCTACATGGCAGTGTTGCTGCAAAGCTCTAGGGAATGACGTAAGCATGCACTGCTGCTAAGGCAAAAATAGACACTAATCATAGTGCATTCTAAAAGGGGGAGAGAAACCCTGCACTCTGCAAACACTGCGGATAAACACACATAGGGGGAGAGAAACACTGCAAAGAGAGAAAAAATATATTCAGGGTATATATTTGTACTGTATGGTAAAACGAAAGCCCCAAGCGACGAAGAAAATGTACAGAATACTGCGTGCCAGATATGAATTTATTTAGGTTACTGCTTTGTGTCAACGGCGCAGCGCCACGCAGTTCTGTCCGGACTCGGCGTGGTCAGGTGACTTTCCACTGCCGGCGGGAGTTTCGGAGAGACACGCTCAGCGATACACCTGCAAGCAACGGGGCCGCCAGTCAAGATGCTTTTTGCTGCATGTCGGGTGAACTGCCAGCTGCCTTTCTTTACCGCTTTTGTTTGGTGTGGGCTTTTGTGCCCTGAGTTTAGCCGCGAGTCATGATACGTTTTGCCGTGTGTCGGGTGAGCTGCAAGCTGCCTTTCCGTGGCGCTTTCGTTTCGTGTGCGTGTGCTTTCGTGCTAGCATGAAGTACGAGATTCAGTTTAACGAGGCAGCCGTGGACGGAGTACAAGGGCTTACAAAAAAACATAGGTTACTGCTGAAACCAACTGCACTGGGAGAATGAAAAAGCATCAACGTTGGCGCGACGTTGGAGGCTCCTTGTCGACGCCTTTCTACATAGTTACTTACCCACTTCGTGAAGATCTGACCGCCACTCTTCTACCTCTGATTCTACCACTTTACGATGTGTAATTTTTTGGAGTCGGACGTCGATGCCTCGCGGCATTCAGGGTACAGTAGACGCAGCCTCCTGAATGGCTGGCTGTGTGACGTCATAAAACCCTGACGTCACTGGTAGTGACGCCACATACTCATGACGTCACATGAATCATGACATAATTATGACAATGAATCAGCGCTCTTTATTGTATCATATATTACAGGACTCATGCCGTCATAGGAACGACGATGAGGTGAGGGGATGATAACACGAGATGTCAACTTCCAGTGGCAGATTTTGCGACTCGATTTCGCGACAATAGCCATCTAATGCTTTCGCACTGATAATTTGTAGCGTCCAAGAGGCAACCGCATGCATGCGGTGCGCACCGGCGAGTATCCAGCCATAGTCTGCGCATGTGTGGCCTCCCTAACGACGGAGCTATTTTCGTCAGTGGACTAACTAGCGCTACGCTGCTGGTAGCTGGCGAAGGCTAGGGATCTGTTAGAAGAGGACCTGTGCAAACTGCGCAAAAGACACTCCGCGCCACTAAGAACGAGTCGTCGTTTGACGCGATTATCGCTAGTAGTGGCGTGCATGAGTTACGCACCACTTGACTGTGAGCGAGCTCAGCTGTCTGGCTAAACTTCTCACTGGCAGCGGCTTTACGTTTAAGCGCGAAGTGTTTTTAGTTTTTGTTTTTGCTTTGTTCTTGGTACCACGAATTAAAAAAAAATGAATAGAATAAAACTCATCGCTGTCGGGAGTTGAAGGAGAGTTGTAAAATAGTTGTTAGAAATAAATGAGGTGGCATATTTTTCAGTGTCACTTTCTTGCGGTTGAGATTCATTGCATTGGGCCCTAAATATTGATTGTATTTTAGAAGCTAAACGTTAACCAAAGCTCGCAGATGTTGTATGTTATACAGGTATTTTTACTAGTCACTTCCCTCGACTCGATATGGCTCATATTTTCAATATTTATTTTAATTCGTACGTCCGTATTTGTTGGCGAAGGTGAATTAATTATTTAGGTCGCACTGCCTTCAAACCTAAATAAGAAAGCCAAAATGAATACTAATGGTGTGGAAGTAAACGCTAATAGTTGCGCAGCGCAACTTGTGACAGATGTCAATTCTGAGTTTATTATCGCCGCCCCGAAAGAACAAATAGTCCAGGAAAGCATAATTGCGGATTTCCTCAAACGTTGTCTGGACGTGTCTGGTCAGCAGTCAGTGAGCCGTAATGCGCCGTTCGCATGTATGGCAGCTTCTTTCCTCCAGGGTAGAGTCGGATGATGCTTTTACAAATTTCTCCGTCTTATTGAGCCAATAGCACTCGTTAGCAATGTCCTGCCATATGCACTGACAGCCCTGAGACTCTTGCTAGACAATTTTTCTTTCAATGCGTCTTGCACTTTTCCGGTGATTAGAAAGACCGTGCCCTTCAATGACCGCTCACGGGGTCGTGCAGCACGTTCTTACCGAAACGCTTCCACAGTCCTAGCGCTGTGTACAGGCGATCGAGCTGTCTGTAGAAACATCTGCCTTCGAACTGGCTTTCAAAAGCAGTTGGGAGTATAGTAATGGCCAGGAATTTCAAATTATGCGTGAGTTGTGAATGAACCCGGCGCTGTTTTCTGGCACAAGATGCGCCGCGCCCTTCTCCCTGTTATTTCGCATGCCATTGTTAAAGTGTTGCTGGTTCGTTTTTAATTACGTTTGCGGACCAGCGGAGCAGGCGCGGTGCCGAGCCGCGGTGCTACAGTCGCGGTCGCTGGCAGCAGCTCTCAGGCAGCGGGCGTAAGCTGGCTAACGTTATCTTGTCCCTCGGGCTCCCTCTTAGGATGATGGAAAGTAAGCGCGTTATCATGTGCGGCATGTGATTTAGAGCCTTCAGAGCGTTGTGCTAGTAAAGAAGGGTGCTCCGCATGCATAACTCGCTAAACGCTGTTATGCTGTTCCAAAAAGATTCAGTGTAGTAGTATGAAACAGAGCACGCTGTTATTTGGGTGGTTTGCTTGTTTGTAGATTTAGCGAACTAAAGTGATTCAGGCCCTGAGGCAAGCCGCAGTGGAGGTCTCTGAAATCTTAGCTACCTGAACCTACATAGGTCATCGCGCAGTACACTGCCGCACTGGTTTTCGCCTCCATCGAAAAGCGGCCGCCGCGGCCGGAGCTGAACCCATGTCCCAGTCGAGCGAGCCACTGCAGCGCAGACACGATATTAGTTTGCTGGCAAAGAAGCCGTTAAATATTTAAGCGTTCGCTTCGTGATGAGGGAGGTGAGTACTGAGGTATATGTATCTGTCTAAAAATGTATATGCCTAAAAAGTGCAGCTCTCTGTATGTATTTTTAATCCCAGCTGTAAGTATCCCTTGATACTTCTATATTCTCAATACATTCATTGCCTCGACCCCACCGTCGTGGATGATTGGTTAGAGCGCTGGACTGCTAAACCCGGGGACGCATCTTTAACCCGGCCACGGCTGCCGTTTTTTGACGGAGCAGGAAAGCAAGGCGCCCGTGTATTGCGCGATGCTAGTGTACGTTACAGGACTGCAGGTGTCCCATATTAACCGGAACCCTCAACAGCAGCGTCTTTGATAGCTTGACTATCTTTGGTACGGTAAACCGTATAGAAATTAAGGTACCAGGAATTCATACCTGCAGCAATCTAATGTATATCGGCCAGTCTTTAAATGCGGGAAACTGAATTTAGAGTGTCTTGAAATAGGCGAGGAGATAGTGATTAGCGTCTACGCATTTAGAGTTCTACGGCGACAGAGAAAAGTTATAGTATAATTTACTTAAAATTTACTTAATATTACAACGATGACCTCGGAATGAATTCCTAGCTCAGGTTCAATTTATGTCAGTGTAATTTTGCAGCTACACGGTAACTACACTGCACTAGAAAGCTGCATGCACCTCTTTTGATGCGCAATGTTTGCGCCTAGGTGGATACAAGTGAGTACTTATTCCCTTCCCAGTATACTTATTCTCTTAAAACCGATGTAAAAGTGTTTCAGAGTGTGCTTCAGCCAAATGCGAATCAGGTGCTCTTGCACTTTGGTTTTCACTTCGGATTCGGGTCGCAAATGCATATTAGCCTGCCAGCTATCTACCAGATTATGTTTAGCAAAGACTTGCGCCAATCAAACATGGATGAAAAGAAGACAAGGACAGAGTGCTCTGTCCGTGTAATCCTCTCGTCCACGTTTTTTCGGCGCATTTCTTTGCTAAATTATCTGCTACCGATTTGCCCACCACCGCGTACTATTTAACTACTCCGTTATGTGAATATCCGCCTGACATAGATATGAAGCACAGCTTTGCGTCTGACCCCGGATGCAAGGGTACCGGTGAGTTCGATTTTCATCTCAAAAGAGTTGCCCAATTCGGCACAGGGCTTTCGACAAAATGAACATCGGCTAAGTCGAGGAGTGGAGGCTGTAGTGCTAGTACACTAAAATTTGCCTCATGTACAGGGAATAAGGAAACAGGAAATGAACACAGATTAGTTGGTCAGTTTAGATGGTGTATAGGGTTTAACATTCTAAAGCTACTCAGGCTAAGATAGACGCTATAGTGAAAGGCTTCGGAAATTTCGACCTTCTAAGGTTCTTTAACGTGCACTGACAACGCACAGCCCACGGGCGTTTTGCTATTCACTTCCATCGAAAAGCGGCCGCCATGGCCAGGATTTGATCTCGCGTCGTTGGGCGCAGTAATGGGAGCCCTAACCACTGCGCACCATTGCGGGGCAAACCAGATTAAGAATCCATCAAAGAGAGAAGAGGAAACTACTTATTTACCGCACAGATGTGGCATATCGATATTGGACACCACCTGTGCCTTTGCGATAAGCTTAGCTACAGGTAGTTTATTGTGTGAAGCTGGAGAAGGACCGAGCAGATTAACTCTCGGGGCCACCACATGCACTCCAAACACGATTAATTCCATAACGGAGTAGAAAGAGAGTAAAAGGGAGCATCATATCGTCTAGCCCACTCCCTTGTAGGGGTTCAATAAGCACTGAGGAAAATGTTCGCCACTAAACGTACGTAATGCCATACTTTGTCGAGGAAAGCATATTTGCTTCTTAAATCATATTAATTTGATGTAATTAACAATAAAAGAAAACTTCTAGCCGCTGCATCAAAAGTTTTGATGTTAGGAATGAGAGGACATTGAGAACTCAGTTCGTTGCTGCCTACAGATTATCCGTATTTCTAGGGATGAAAGTCTACCCGAGGACTCTGGAAGCATGCCCCGAACTTAAAAAAGGTGTTCGCTGGAGAACATTCTACTCCCTTTTTCCAATTCATGTGCTAATTTGCGTTTAAGGTGTTGTAAATTGCTCCATATGAAAAATGGTTTTCGGTGCTCTGCTCAAAGCATGCAGATTTCCCTGTGGGGAACTAGGTACTCGCATTTAGGCAAATATTGTGATAACCGAAGTTTCGGTTTCTAAGCATTTAACTCTTTTTTTTTTTGGATTACCCGCAATGTAAAATAAATAAAAATTCGGAGCGGACTGGCCTTAAATATCAATAACAATGACGTCGAGCTTGCGACAGAACGCGTTAAGAATTCAGCCCTTTTCCCGCGGTTCTCCTGGTTTTCCCGCTATTGTTTTCAATAACAGCAGTAGCAAAGAGTCCGAAGGCTACTTGCGGATGATAAATAAGGCAAATATCGGCATGGAAATTTAACTAAGGGCCCAATGAAATCATACTTTGAAATTTAGTTACTTGCCTTTGTGCCATTGCGCATCCTCAGTCTACTTAGGTGCTGATTTATTTCCATTCGCTATGGCGTCAACAAACTATGCTGAGGTTATAGTAACTAGGAAGGTTAATTAAGACTCGTCAGATGCCTTCTCCAGGACTTCAACGAGGGAAAAACCCTTTCAGAAGGATCAATTTGAGTTTCAGCACGTAGTTCTGAAAGAACAGCTGCGATTGCAGCTTATCAATTTTGATGACTAACTAGATTACATGCTGCCACCCTCGAGAAAACGTTCCAGCCGTAAAGAACAAGCAGTTCGAAAAGCCCAAGACTGGAAGCTGCGGTAATTCGGCTTCGCTGAATCTGTTTGTTCAGTTGGGAGAAAGGATGCGTGAGGCTCCCAAAAACCGCTGCAGTATTACAATGGTGAACGCTGGTTCCCAAATAGGCTAAAAGAGAAATCAGAAGATAAGCGCGTGAAGTTTTTACAACTCAAAATAAAATGACAAAACAACATTTTACTGCATCCTAAAATATTTTTATTGCAGTGTTTCCTTGTCATAGTATACCTTTTTGTTTATTCCTTGAGGTTTACGTTCAGGGTGTTGAAGCAGTGAAATTGTTTCGTGTCGTTTACGAAAGTAAATAAACATTGTTTTATTTATTTCAAGGACCTTCTAAATAACTTCATTTTAGCGCATCTTAAAGCGCTTATTTTCAAAAGTAGGGAAAAAGGCAATGTGGTATTATTAGCTTATTTAAATGTATTTGCATGACTTATTTAACAATTTGAGTATCTTATCAGAAATTTGAAACTGCCTAAATTTAATGTCATGTATTCAGATGACGCACAAAATTCACATAGAATAGCATTTAAATATTTATATTTTTAAATATCTCTATGGTTGGCTAAAATTATATTCCATAAAAATAAATGTTTTTCCAAGAAGGTAATTTGCTTTTTTAGTGGCCCCGAAAGAGTCTACAACTCCGGATGGCAGCGAATCCGTAGAACGAAATCCGCGTGGAATGCAATACCCGTGGACATGCAAGTTCTATCTATTAAAGTGCTGGTTTTTAACTTTCTGTTTGATTTGTATATATGTGCTCTTTCTGTGCTTCATAATTTTCATGTTATATATGTATATCTTCGCCTTAATGTCACACGTCTTGTTGATCTGCCATTACTGGGCCTCGGGCATCTCTCAAGCTATCGTTGTAGCTTTTCGCCCGAGGCCCATTTCCTGTTATTACTGGAAATAATCTTTTTTTTTCAATTTCAATTCAATTCAAATAATGAAGTTGATTCTATCTATCCTACACGGGGCAGGATATTCTGTTCTATGTGAATTCCCTGCGTCCCTGTCGGAAAGGAAGAATCATCGTTTGTGCGTAAGAAAGTGCGCTATAGCGTCCACTACCTGCGGGCATATACCAGAGCTGGAAATGTATATTAGTATGTGAGTGGAAAATGTTATGTCAACATCCTGGTCTGTTTACTTCTTTCCGCACCTGTGGATGGCTTTTGGCTTTGTACGAAGCGACCGGCAGCTTTACAGGGGCAGTAACTGCTAGCAAACTAAGCCTCATGATTTCGTCCTTTCTGCGTGGTCGTTTTCTCTCTCTCTCTCTCTCTCTCTCTCTGGAAGCCTGTAAAAGATTCGGCACATGCACTTTAGTGTTCTTCATATGGGCGGCGGTGCTTAAAACATTTAACTCAAGAATTAATTTCACTTTACTTTATTTCATCCTTCTTTAAGTTCGGAGGATACTTATCAATGATTTTTCTTATCCTCGTCGTTATTTTTACGACACTAAATGTGTCTGCACACAGAATTCACTGAAATACTGCTAGCTCCCATATTGCGGCCATAAAATTTATATCGCAGCTGTCTTCTGAGACCTATAATGCAGGCTTAATGCTTTAACGTAGGCGCATTTTAGGAACTCTGGCTAGTCATTCAATAAAAGAATACGTAGGTTTTACAGCCTGCTATAAAGTCGCCCCTCTTCTCCATAAACTTGACTAGTTTCCTATCGGCCGAAATATCTTCTCCGTTCCTTGCCTAATCTAGATAGATTTGTTGTATGCTTTGTTTATTTATTTATATATATATTTTTTTAGTGTCGGAAGCTTGTAATAAGCTTCTGTTGCACTGAGTTTAAAGACCAAATAGCTGAAACATTACTGCCGAATTGACATTATTTAAGCTAGCTTGAACATTTCTTGTTCGGCTTCGAGCTTACAGGGCTGGCGATATCCGTTCTTATTGCAGCGAAAAACTCATCAGCTTTCCATTTAAGCCCCCAGTCTGTAAAGTTTACAAAACTTGATGTGTGAATTTGTTAAATGTTTTCTAACCCTCAAGTACTTCATTCGGGAACGTATTTGAATAGTTGAATGGATGCATAGTAAGATCCCACCTAAATTTTAAAATCGGGTTTTGGTGGGTGCCCTCAAGTTCAGGAAGTTTACTGAGAAGTTTACTACAGGAACGAATGCTGAGTATTCGTTCAAAGCGTTTTTTACCTAAAAATACTAACATGAAATTCATTCTCCTTCCAAATACAAACTTGAGAAAGCTTTAGGATGCACATACATTATTTGAGTTTTAAAACCCTATCATCGGTCACTTCTGTTTAACCCACTAATCATTAGTCATTTTTTTGCAGGCCTCTAGGAGGCCGTTCGTTACTGACACTCAATTGTCCTTCATTATCCTCGCGCCATAGGGCTTCAGAAAACGTTATATTGCCGACAGGAGCGCTGAGATAAAAATAAGACTTTGCACGAAATGTTCTTACCCCACACACTACTAGAGTCGCCAGGTTGCAAGTACTACGCTATAGTGGTCTGATTTAAGACCTCTCGATCTCGCTACAGACTGCAAGGCATGACCTTTTGAGGCACAGTAAAAGGTTGCCTTCCTATCAGATGTAACCCTTTTTCCATCAACAGAAGTCCACACAAGGTTTCGCTTTCACCGAAATAATCTAATTTGTGCTATCTGCTTCCTTGATATTCCGCTATGGGTCACTTTATTGCGCCGCTCCACTTGTTTGAGTATATTTACTGGTTAGTTAACAGGAAAACGTCTCAAAAGCAATTCGCGACAAAGAAGGAGCTACCTACATGTGGCAGCGGCTTTCAGACTAGTGAAATTGGCGGTCGAGGGTGTGCACGGAAACAGTACAGTTGTCGAAGCCGTCAGCCCATGCGCGTAGCTTCAATTTCGCTGAGAATGACATTCGAGATCGATAACATTTTACCCGCTTCGAAATGAGTCGACACAAGTTTTGGTGCAATTAGTTGATTGATTAGCAGCCGGTAGGGTTTCGTTTATTTTCCTCGGACACGATTCCTAGAAGAGCCAGCTGTGCTCTGCCGGGCTTTAAACAATGGCGAGCTATGTCTGCTTTCCTGCGTTTTTTTTTCGGGATTGAGAATCTCTCTAATTTTAGCGCGAAAGCGCTAAGCATACATTGCCGGATGAAATTTGGGGTTGTCGCTTTCAATGTTCGTTCTGATGGCCATTAAAAAAAGTCCCAATGAGGCAGAGTTATCAAAATTCAGACGCAGGGCAAGAAAAGTTTGAATTTGTGCTAAAATTCTTACCGAGGTTCGTGCATCCAAAGAGTAGTATTTGAACTGAGGAGGCAATTTGGTTCAGTTTGGTTGAGGCAGGATTCTAACTCAGGGTCCCCGAATTCAGATACGAACACGCTACCAATAGGCTACAAGGGGCCTTTTTTTTTTTCAGACATGGTATGTTTTACAGGCGGTGATATACAGAAAGGGCTGTGTACACAGACGATTTACAAAGCACTCAGCCGTTGCTGAGCTCTGGAACAGAAAACACAACTAAAAGGGAGGCAAAGATAAACACCTTGCCACCAGTGGAAACCAGTCAGGTTGAAAGTCATTTTCTTCATAAATGTCGTTCAGTTGCGGCATCAGTATGCTAAAATGGATTTTAAGTGGAACTCCAGGTTCAGTGTTGCGATCCAATATGCGTGTTTCACAGGCTATAAGGTTAAATAAGGGAAAACGTCATCTGGTTCATAATCAGATTGTGTAACACCAAGATACCGCGCACTGTACGAATTTAGAACAAAGTATTTCTGTAGACTTATTTGCAGCACTCCCCAAAAGTGAATTGCGTCTTAGCAACTAATGAAACAGTTCCCAATTGTTTCGGGCACATCCCACAGACTGCAGTTTACGGAAGATACAAAATTATTTTTTTCTATGGAGCCATGTGTTAGCAGGTAGAGCTTTGGTGTGTAAATTAAAGAAAAATTTTTTCGTGCAAAGAGAAATCGGCATTTTGCGCACCGTCGTTAGCATACCATTACACTTAAGACCAAAGTATAAAAAACGATACAATGGTGGCGGAAAAGGCATTGCTATCAATTCCTTGTATAGACTCTTGCGCGAAACAGAATATAAGTACTCATTCGAGAACCGTACTGTCAAAAACCGCCCCCAAGCATAAACGTCCTGCATAAATCCTAGTAACTGTGGGCGGTTAGTAAAATCTGAAGAAACCATTAAGTTTGGAAGCAAATTCATGAAATTAAACTGCAAGAATGCTCCAATAATCGAATGTGAACAATCACGAAAGAAGAAGAAACGAGAAGAAACGAAGAAACTGCTTTACATACAGGGGCACTAAGCCGAGCTCTCCCTGCACAAACAGGCCTAATATATTATCACGTCGAATCGGTTCAAAATTTGATGACCAAATAAACGTCGCAAATATTCGGTGAAAACGCTGAATGCAATGGCTAGCCACAAGGGGTCTTTTTTAGCACAATGTTTACTAGTCTGACAAAAAATCTTACGGAATATTTACTACGTGCGTTTATGTGTTATATAGAGCGATTACAAAACACAAAAATACCAGCCTTGTCGTTGCACTGCACTACAGCTGCAGCTTGACTATTAAAGCAACTAAACGCCAATATTAAACTTAACACGACAAATCTAAACGTGCGGCGGGGAAAGAAAATATACAACAACGAAAACCCGTTCTTAGGAAGTGTATTTCATCGTAAGTGTCAGCAAGTTGCACCATCATCTGGGCGAAATGTCTTCGTGGTGGGAACGAAAGCATGACGATTCTAAACTTGCACCGGTGAATGCGCTCTTGTCTTTGACATGGTGAATTACCCTAGCGACACGCACTAAGACGCACAGGAGTAACTAAGACGATACAAATTCGGAAGCAGGTAAAAAATTAGGATGACGCTAAAGCTTCACTTTACGAGTAGACGCAATAGTTCCTTTAACACCACCTTCTCATTCCGCGACTTTCGATAAGTATTTTGTTTAATTACTTCAGTCTTAAAAAGTATCATTCTGAACATCAGTACAGTCATGAGCAATATGAGCTATAACAAAGTTTGAGCATTCATTTATTGAGTACTATATAAAATTGTACGACAAGAACAGAATATTTAGTTTTTTAAAGAGGTTTCCTGTGGATGCATAATATCCATAGGCCGCCATCATATTTAATAGAGAAATACTTATAATGTTCGCAATTTTGAGCAAATTGTTTGTTCTTTTTAATATTGCTCATGACTGTACGTATACATATGACTGTACCCCTCATGTAAAACCCTCACCCAAGAGCCCTTGAGGTATCTGTAATAATAAATATCACAAGTACACGTTAAAGAGTTGCGCGTACTCCAACACGTTTACAATAGGTGTCCCTCTAAAACCCTTGGGAACAGTAACCCTTCGTAGCCGATGCGGTGCATGTCCGCCAGGCATGGAGAGCCTGCGTCGGAGCTTTAATGGTGGCAAGTTTGTTTTAATTATTACGTTTTCTGAAATAATCCCAGTAGTGAAATCTCCTCGCCAATTTTGGCTTTATTTGGGCCCTCACAAATTCGTTAACTTCATTCGAGTATGGCTGTTTCAAATTCCCGTGTGAGGTGATGTGGTTATGACGTCATCACCCTGTCGACCAATGAGGGTGTTTGCCGACCATCGTATATGGCGACGGTGGCTTTTCGGCGGCATGGGCTGTATGGGCTATCGCTTAATGTGCGGAATAAAAGGCGGAGGTTGATCCCACCGCTAGGGACGCCGTGACCACCTCCTCTAAGGAAAGCGGAGCCCCTCACGTGGCCTCGGATACATGTTGAAAATAGAACTGAAGCTGCCCTTGAGGAATATAAAAGTGTACTATCTGTCTAATCACTGGATGGATGTCTCAAACGCGCTGCGCTAGAAAGGAGGATAGTAGAAGTGGAAAACGAAAAAGAGAAACAGCCGCGGTAGATACCAGCTGAAAACCCAGTCACCATTCCGTTACCTCCTTCCCTCACTGAAGCAGAAAGCAAAAACATTTCTATGCTGAACGATAGAAACAATATTTTCGAGGTTTCTAAACAAGTCTGGGAAGCGATAGAGGATATGCGGCTCCATATTAGCAACGCAGGTGCCGAAGGGTACCATTGCCAGCACTCTGCTTTTCAGCCCTGAAGACACTGCTCTGCCGCACAAAGGAAGTGAACTTTTTGAGCAGTTACTTAGCTGCAGACTTAATGAGGGCGCTAGAGTGAAGTAGTGAAGGCATACTGTTCGCCCTGACAATTACATTTTACCAGTTTCAGAGTCGCTGAGCAGAGCTTTCACCTGCTTTGATGCACAGCACAGCGCTTTGGACAGGTGCCCTCGGGCTACTATTGTAGTCAGGTGAAGTTCAACAACTTGAAAACGGGGATAGGTTCGGTGACGGACTCGAACATGGCTCTCCAGATCATGCTCGATGATTACGCACGGGCGGGATACGCTGTCCAATGTGTAAACTAGACAAGCAGAGCCATGTCAAATCGTCTTTGCCATAAGTCGCAGTTTGCGGGTTGAGTAGGCGATGCTAAAGGAATGCCTACTCTTCTGCGGTTTATCTAATTTACAGGAACGTGAAGAATGCTTTGAAGGAAAGTAATTCTAGAGAAAACGTCGCAGATTGAAAAAAGACGTGGGAAAAATAAGACAGAAAGCCACCATTGGTGGGTACCTTTCTTTGCGTTTGGCAGCTCGAGTATGTTTAAAAATTGAGATAACATAAAAGACATTGGCGCCAATCCGCTTATCGAATGCAATAGTAGGAGAGCAGTGCTATGTCTATGAGACGTTTGCGGTTACACCTCCGGGTTACAATTCAATTTTGCGTGGTTTTGGGGAAGTGGCGGATGTACGGGAACTTCCTTTTCCTTACCGATTCCACCGGGACCCTCGGATGACACCGGAAAAAAATATTATGCAAAACCCCGCTATGGAGGTGCGAAACACGCGTTCCCATTTCCAAGGGATCGCCTGTCAAGGTGCTCTCAGGATAGGGATTCTCGTTCAGCGGCTCCGATGGACAGATGGTTCGGAGTGCTTCGGCCGAGGCATTATTTGAGTCCGGATCAAAATTGTCCTGCAACTTGCGGCTTGGGTTTGTGCATGTATACTGTTCACACTACATAGAGTAGGTGACTTGGGAAGTGCGCCAGTTCTGGTGTTGTAAACTTGCTTCACGGCATCAACCTAGGATATGGAGCATATGAGGGCGCTTTTCATTAGACGATTATTATAACTGTTCTCATTGGGAAAGGGCTTCTCAAGCAGGCGAAAGAACATGAAGTGCAGGCAAGAAGCTTTTAACCAGTTTTTTTTTTTAGGAAAACGCCTTACTATAGGCTATGTCGGCACCGGAAGACTCCGCAAAATGTGTCGCCACTAGTCATGATTCGAAGAGTAGTTAAGTGAAGTATATAAAGGTAGTGATTAATCAACATTGACATGGTCATAAGGCAGGATCAGTTGTGTCAATAAATAATGTCAATAACTAACGATAATTTTTTTTTAATATATTGAATTGCCATAATTTATTTATTTATTTATTTTTAGATGCTACAGCTTCATTCGGAATGAGAACAGTGGAGTGTGTATATTCCAAAAATGACAAAAAATGCAGAGCAATCATACAATTCGAATCAACAATGCAAGCAAGCAAGCAAGCAAGCAAGCAAGCAAGCAAGCAAGCAAACAAACAAACGCAGAAATAAACTACTGATTGAATTGTGTTCATGAAGACAACGATCAACGGTGGTTGATTGCTTTAACGAATTCATGCAATGATAGGGAGCAATATGAAACAGGTAGCCTGTTCCAGTCTCACAAGGGAAAAAAAAACTGTTTAAACGTTTCGGTTCTAGCAAAACAGGAACTGAGGTTAAGTTCATGGTAGTGCCTTGTGGATGTACGATGCGCTAGGTTAATGTAACTGGTTAATATAAGCCGATAATGAACATTTACGATACAAAAAAGAAATTTTAAGGATTGTACTTACCGGCGACATGATAATGTTGTTAGGTGCAGTAAAGGAAGAGCAGAAGTATGCGAAAAATTCCGATGATACTGCTGAAAAATGAAACGAACAGCTTTTTTTTTTTTTAACACTTTAGTTCTGAGAGATATCTGCTCGTTTGTGAGGATTCCATATAACGCAAGCATAATCAAGTATGGGAAGGATTAACGATTTATACATGAATAACTTTACTTCACATGGAGTTTGAGATAAGTTACGTCTCAGGTAACCTAATGTCTTAAAGGTTTTACCGCAAATTGACCAAGATAAGTTAGTATAGTGAAAATAATACCCAAATACTTATATTCAGAAACCATTTCCAGTTACAGGCTATTAATTGAGTAGGCAAAAACGGAGCACCTTGTTGCACACGTAAGTAGATGTGAAGAATGTGTAGCACGGTTTGAAGAGACAAAGGTTCATAGCAAGAGTGAGGACAGGACGGCATAATTAGCCTAGAAGCCTGCCTTATCAAGAAACTTGACAGAGAGGGCATCAGCAAACCGTCTTTATCTCTGTTCGCAGCTGTGATCGACTTTTTAGTGCAGCTACTTATTGATTCATTACAAAAAAAAAAAAGTGTCTTTCCGTGTGTTACACACAGTGTAGCCCTCTGCCAATAAAGTAACATTTTTCTTTGATTTCGAGCCATCGCAGAGCAGCCATTGACGACAGCTCTGCCGTTGAAGCAGAGTTCGAATTTGCTTTTTCTATTTATGGTATTATCAATGTTCATTCAAAATGAAAAGAAATCACTTCCTCCATAAGTGACATCGCAGATTCGGTTTGTAATTTCACAAAAGCAGGCACGAAGTTTAATCGAGATGGACGGAGTCGCGGACGAAATTACGATTGTTTAATTAGACCAAATATATATTATGTTTATTCAAGTCATGGCTTGACGGCACACTTACCAAGATTGTCTTCTAGAAGATATTACACGAATTAAGCCGTTAATGTTGTAGTACATGGGATACATTTTTGTCCTGTACCTTAATAAAACGTCGAGAGAAAAAAGTGTCAAGCTACTGTGTAACAACCCGGCTCTTACTCTACCTGCGTTGAGATTTTCTTAAGTGTCATTCCGAAGCGAAACTCGGCTTGCTGTGGAGGCTGTATGGCAGTCATCATGTATGTCCCACTCTGAAGTACACGTTTCGTGCTGCGTGTATGCGCGCGCGGTGTTCAGTGGCTTGCAGGTACTTCTTAAGGCTTTCACTGGCATGCTGCCAGGTTGTGCGTGCGTGTACATGTGAGTTATGACTCTGAAAAACCAAGTAGTGCACTTTATGGTCCCAGACTGTAGTTTTGTCTCTTTATTTTTACTTTGTATTTGCTCTTCCCCATGAGGAGTAGTGGGTTGCGGGAACATCCTCCGGCTCATGTGATTCTTCCTGGCGCTTACAGCTCGCTTTAGTTGTGGCAGAAGTCTACGTTTATACGCTTGTTTTTCACAGGACATTGCTTGTGGGAACATTTTGTGAAAGAAGATGTATATAGCTTTCCCATTTTCATTGAATGCCCGCTCGCAGCACAAGGCCATGTAACGAATGGAAGACGCTCTTCATCCTAGTTTTACGCTGAAGTCTAATTTTGTTTTTTTTGAGCTCACAGTCAGAACTGTTTAACTTCAATATTACTGCTGTTTCGAGATTAGGCTGATCGAAGATTCTCCTCTTGTGGCTATGTCTTTATGTTGTCTTGCTGCATAACCAGTGTGAAATTGTCGCAGTGGCCACAACGTACCTGGTAGATAAATTGGTTAGTTTAATATTTCCTTCTAATATTGTCACGTTTTTCTAACGTTCTCCTTCGTTATGCGTTTACACTTTCATTTATTGTTATTAAAAACTCCCCGAGATGGCTTAGCGACCTCCCCCTGTCATCGTTTGACGCGCCTATCAGTGGAGAATACCAGCTGTAGTTAGGGACTTCACTAAACATAGGCGAATACTCTAGTGAGTTTACAGAGGTCAAGAGCAACATAGACGACGACGGAGCGCTCTAGCCAGGCTCCACGATCATTAAACAGAACGGCACCAAATCTGTCGCGTAATCCTGTTCCTGGGCTCTCCGCCTCATATTAATATCGCTATCTGGTAGATGCACTGAATCTTTGTGACAGGCATGTCTTTAGCAATTTCGGTAAAGCTAGTCCACTTTCAACTGTATATTTCATTTAATAATTCTGAAGAATTTGGATATTCTTACATAGAGTAATGCCTCGTTTGCAAGTAGCTATTCCTCATTATCCTCAAGATCCTTCCTCCGAAGTACATAGTATGTTCTACTAGCCTGGATGCCACTCCGTACCCGATAGTCGGCGCGAAGCGCTTGTGTTTACAGTGGGCATAAAAACGATAACAGGAAACCCCCCCCCCGCTTGCCGTACTTTTAGTTTCTTTTTCTTTTGCTTAGCCAGAACGTCTGCAGAATGATGCTTATGAAACAGCCACCGAGCAGTGCAAACGGAAAGGACAAAACCACAAAATATAGTTTCATCTACGCTTAGGGAGGATATAGTGGGGAGGACCGCCTCGCAATGAGATAGCAAACGTCTTTTGTATATCTGCTCTGGTGATACACGTACAATCAGGCCGCTTATGGCAAGGCTTTCTCGCGGTATGCCTTTCTGCAGTGCCGCCTAGGGATGCGTCTGTACGCTCCCTTCATTCGCCGGGGGCGTTTGCGAGACGCCCCGGCCATACATTTCCATATACAATCATGTATGCCCGTGGCCCGTGTATATATGTAATCGTGTAGCTGCGCTTTCTCGCGGTAACTCACCGCATCGATACAAAAACAGACGGGGAAAAGAAGTGGCAGCGATAATATATTTTTTGTTTCCTACGAATTATGAGCAAAAAAAAAATCCAAGATTGGCTGAGCGTCAAAGGATTTCCGGGCTCGTTTTTCATAGAGGATTTAGATCGCGGCCGTAAAGAAGGTTGAAAATTTTTCTGGGCTCTCTTTTCAGATGCCACGGCACATTTGTTTTTACTTGTTTACAGTATCGTTTCTCACAGTTAGTTTGTTCTAGTTCGTGGTCTTCTCATTATGGTGCGCTATGCTCCTTCTTTTACACTCTTGCTATTACTGTACTAAAAAATGCGTGGGCAAGGATATGACCACAATTCCTGATAATGAAATCAGTGCCATCTGGTAGGCCATTCTGATCAAGTAATGCGATGAAACCCCTGCTAATCATCGGCTGCCCTGCATCAAAGCCCCAAGAGTTGCGTCTAACTGTTTTATGTGCCACATGCAGTGCGGATGATAACATAAGGTGCAGAGATTTGCGATAAGTAGCCTAGTATTCACACACAAAAAAAAAATTAAATCATTACTTACGGAAAACAGATTGTAGAAGACGGTGTACATTGGCACATAATGTATTTGTATGATTACTCATTAGCGTCCACCCAGGGGAGCCATACGCAAAACTAATCTACACAGCTCACTCATAAACGTCATAGTTGAAGAAAATGTTTGTCCTGATACAGAGCTTCAACCGAGGACCACCGCCTTAGGGGACAGTCTCTCTGTCAGCTTAGGTAACCGAGAAGGCGAGCAGGAAATAAGGAATTGCGAGAACGAACTGACCGAAAACTGGTCGAACACGCAGCATATGCAACAAAAAAGAAGCATTATCAGAAATCTTCGACAACGCTTCCTTGACTGGGATTGGTGCGCTGTAACAAGAAAAAATTAAGCACAGGATAGTCTCTTTAGCAGCATGGTTGATGCGCATGTTCGTTAATTCTCCAGATTTCAGTTCAGCTTTACTCCATTGCCACTAAAAGAAGAATTGGATGCTCGCGCGATATTACTAAACATCCGGAAGGATGTCTCCAGAGTGCTTAATGCTTGGCACTGAAGTATTACTTTTATAAATAGACTGAAGTAGGAAGCTATATAAGTGTAATCGCCCATAAGAGGATATATTTTATCTCATAGCTTGATACAGGGATCCCAAGCTTTTCATGTTTGTGAAAGGACGTGCTGTATCTAATTGAGCACATCAACCGACGCCTTCATTTTTTTTTTTTTGAGGAAATACGCATGGGGAAGTCTAAACAATAGTAGCCATATATGCCTATGGCCGCTGCTAGCGCTAAATTTCCATGGAACCGCTGGTTTTCCGCAATGGAACAGCTGTATGCTGGACGGCGCCACGTACTAGCCGGTCCGCTATTGGTTGCAGATAGAGTCGGATCGCAGTAGTGCAGGGGAGGATTCGAGAAAAGAACGCCCTGGTGCAACAGGAAAGTCACGTTTTGACCAGGATATAATCCTCCTTGCATAAAAGCGAAACGAAGTTAACGAGAGTGGTAGGAAGCTAGTCACCATGACTATTAACGAGACTGCTGCCGGGCTCTCTGCGGAGAAGTGTTTTTGTTTCGGGATGCCTTTCTGTGCGAATTACTTCTGTGAACTAGAAGTGTGCAACACTGTAACCAGAGGAGAACGGTTTTTATGTATTTTGTTTTAGGGTCGTTAATAAACATTTTTTTCCAATTTCTGGTGAGTGACATCGATAAGTAGGACGTGCTTCACCTCATAGCGTGACATACTGGCCGGTGTTCATAAGCGAAAATTTGCTTCGGTTTCTGGGGTTAAACGTCACAAAGCTGCGGGAGAAATGCCGGCCTCGGCGGCAGCTTTTCGATGGAGGCGAAAAGCAAGGCGCCCGTGTGATGTGCGATGCCAGTGCACGTTAAAGAACCCCAGGTGGTCGAAATTTCCGGAGTCCTCCACTACGGCGTCTCTCATAGCCTGAGTTGCTTTGGGACGTTAAACCCCACAAACCAAACCAAATGAGAGACACCGTAAGGGACGGCTCCTGAGATTTAGACCACCTGGGATTCTTTAACATGCACTGATAATACAGGAACGCCTTGCTTATCGCCTGCATGGAAAAGCCGCCACCGCGGCCAGGATTCGATCCCGCATCTTTCGACACAGCAGTCGAGCATAATAACCACTGCACCACTACGGCGGATAACGCGCAAAAGCGTTCCACAGCATGCAAATAAAAAAAAGCGCCAACAACAGAGACGAAATAAGCATCCCTAAAAGTTGGACAAGGGACAAGAAGTGGTAGCCGTGACAGATTTTCTCTTGTTGGCCTCCAAGATTACCCCGGAAGGTGACTTCAGCCATGAAATTAGGAGACGCCTGCTTCTGAGAAAGAGCGCCACGACTAGCCTTAACCACCTAGTAAAGAGCAGAGACATCAGTGTAACTCGTGCTATGGTCTTTCCAGTTGTGATGTATGGACGCGAGAGTTAGACTGTGAAGAAGGCTGACCACCGAAGAATTGACGCTTTTGAATTGTGGTGCTGGCGGAGATTCTTGAGAGTTCCTTGGACTGCCAGAAGATCACATCAGTCGATATGGTCGACCTTAAACCCTGACTGCTCATTGGAGGGTCAAATTCTAAGGTTAAAGCTAAGCTACTTTGGTTATCTGATGAGAAGAGAGGAGTCGCTGGAGAAAACTTTGTTGCTGTGAAAGATTGAAGGTCACATGAGAAGGGGTAGGCAGCGAACGCGATGGTTAGATGGCATACTCGAGGCGCTACAGATGAAGCTATGTGATATTAGGAAGACAGTAGGAGGCCGGAAAGCTTGGCGTGATATAGTCCATAGGGCACGAAGAGTTGTACACAACTGAACGACTGGACTGGACTGAAGAGTTGGCTCCTCGGTAGGTCACAAAGGGTTATAGTCAGGACTTCAACGAACCACAAGCATTAAGCCACCGATAAACGAAATGGTCCAAGGAAGGAAAAGGCGAAAAGGGAAGGGAACCCAGGCAAAGCTTACAGAAACGTTCTAATCTGCACTTTTTGTTTGTTTGTGCAGGTGACTTAAGCAACAATGCGGATTTAAAGTTGCGTGCATTGAGCGGAACTGTAAGTAAACACAAAACAGGTAGAGAGGAGGATGCTCAAAGCTCTGATAGAAGATTGATTAGCGAGCGAGTAAAAAACGAAACCGCACTTTTCATTCATGTCTGCGCGTTCTTTTCACTTCGATCAGCCCAAAAGACCGCTGGTTCTCAAGCCGAGTAAACAGCGGCCTAATTAAACTGCTAATTGAACTTTTGGGTGCTCGAAGTGAAACGGTGTAATAGCGTTCCCTCGGCTTAAACGAACAGTGGAGGCGGGCGACGAGGTAAAAGATAGCGCCAGATTGAAAGAGGCTCCGGCTGATTGCTGTTTAACGACTTTTGCTGAGCTTTTCTTGCGATGAGAATGACGGAAGTTTGTACCAGTGCATAGCTTGAGCTCGAAGTTTGTATCGATGTATTGTTTTTCTGGGTAACAGCCACGAGGGAATAATGGCTCGATTTTGGGGCGACAAATACAGTTTAATTTCTGCAGGCCGTAAAGAAGATTGAGCCTTTTATTATTATTATTTTTTGCCTCTGGACATACAGCTAAGGCTCAAAGCTTGAATGTATTTACATAAGCGTATTAACATACCAACGTATTGATATATGAACGTAATAACTCATTTTGCAGCTGACTGTGAAAATCAGAGGGACAGATGATATTATGTGCACACGGCTTTCTGAGTGGGCATTATTTTTTTGTCAGATATAAGGGCGTCGTTCAATATTCCAGAATTTTGTTTTTCTGTTCAGCGTCGCGGGGTTTGAGACACAATGATCGTAATGATGTCGTCGCTTTCAAACAACATGTGCATTGTTCAAATTTTAAGGCGAGGTATCTGACTACTTTAGAGTTGCATTTTTCTTTTTCGCGCTTGCTCAGTGCCAGTCGACAGTTATTTTCATGTGAAAGACTTTGTTCGAGGCAGAACTAGGGCTGTTTAATTAAACAAGTGCCCTAGAACGCTGCTTCAATTTATGCTTATAATGCGATCCGAGAGCATTCATAATAAGTCTAATGATACCCACACAGACTAAATATTTTCTAGAAATACAAATAAGAACGAGAAAACATTGATAGGTATGTTAGTATGTGTGACAGAGAAGCAACGACAGAAACAATAGATGGAAACGCCTTTGAAATGGCGCCTTGAAGCCCGTGGGTCGTGTTTCCTCCACATAAGCACGACACTCATCGCATTTTGAGCTGCTATTCTTTGAGTTGTTTTTTACCTCGAATGCCTATAAGCTTAAGCGGAGGATAAAGAAAACTGGACTTTAATGGCCTTTCAGCGGTGTACGCAGAGATAGGTAGATTAACTCTGAATATACGCGGTACAAGCGTAAAATAGCCTTGCTGAGGCTAGAATATTGGTGTTCGCTTAATAAATAAGGCCGAAAGGAGCAGAGGTATACATGGTGAATTCATCGGCCAGAATCCTGACGTGATTTAGGATAACGCTGTTTAATGGAGAAGTAAAAAAAAAAAGGATTTAATGTATAAGCCACAACCGGAAACACTTCATCATATGGTCATGTGTCTCCGCTATATTTGATAGCGACAATGGAATGAGTGGCACGTTATGTAAATAATGGCCACTTTTTTTTTTTTTTGATCTCGCATGAGCTCCATCATTGCACAGAAGCAGCTTAAGAGCACAAATAAAAGACCGGCGTCAATTATGGCTGACTGCTGGGCCGCATGGAATACTCGTGCTGCCTCCTTTTCTTAATGGAACAAGTTGCTACAGCTACGTATATGTGTGTCAGGGTTTGCTATAGTCCGTCCCTACGCTGCCTAAATATGCGCTCACTCAGCGCCTCGTATACACGAATTACTTCAAGCTCCCGCGCTCAAAGGCGTCGACATCGTGCATTGTTCCTGGTCACGGCCGTCGAGCGTGCGTTCGTGGCTTTGTCCATGTGAGCTTTGTGGTGCCGTAGACGTAGTTAGAACGCGCTTTCATGGTGTTTGTTGGGACCCGCCAGCCGGTAAAGATATAGATGGTGCAGCATGTGATACTTGTGATGGTTCCATAAATCACAGGAGCAATCACGGCCGCTTGCGTAATTGCAATGCTCTGCTACTTTTGTGGTGCGAGCATCTCGCAATAGCTTCTGGGGGATAATTGTTGTAGGTTTTGTTTGTGGGAGTTTGTGACATCGCTTTTTCAGCTGAAATTGCTTTTGTGGTTTATGGGGGTCGTGGTGTGTGCTTACAAGTCTTTGTTGTATATTCCATAGCAATAGTATATGCGGCCTGTCAGCACTAAAACATTGAACTGTACTCGATCATTCCGAAGTCTTAGCCAGAAGTTTCCGCGTAGCAGCGCGAACGGTAAATCGCCTACTGTCACTCCTTACAGTAAGCTCAGTCCTACTACAGCAGTAGAGAAGTGGCTGCAAAAAGAGAACAATTTGAAGAACACTAAATAAGATTGATTTGCTACCCACGCAAAAAAAAAAAGACAAAAAAAAAAGTGGGTCGGCCCGTTGCCTTTTGTACAACGATATCTTCTTAAGGTGGCCATGCTTTTTCAACGGCAGAACAAAAAGGTTTCGTACAGGAGCAATAACTACCTTCCGTTGTCCTGCGATGTTAACCCAATTTCTACGGCTTACTATGCCTAAATCTTAAAGTAGTGTAGACAGCTAACTTTAGTTGCATTTGTGTTCGTTTCTGAAGTAGAAGGCATTTCATATGGATCACCATTTAGTTAAGTCCACTAGTGCTAAATAATTTAAAACTAAACTTTCTTTCTCTTCTTTTTCTGCCTTGGGTTCAACAGCAGAGCGCTTACTGTTACGTCCAAGCGATGTCTAGGTTTCTTGGTGGGGTGAAAAAACTGCGATATAAATGTTGCTTTTTCACTCGATGGGGGTGATTACTCTCTTTTAGTGTGGCTGACTTGACGATGCAGTGAATATATTAAAATATGGCAAAGTAGCGACTACCTCGCAATTATATCAGTCACAGACTCAGGGAGGCCCAGGTTATTGCGCTGGTCCAGCCCGTGATGTGCTCGTCGGTGCGGCAAGCTAGCCGTGTTCATATAGTCGCATCACACCCTAGTCGCAGTTTAAAGACAGCAAAACCCAGGAAATAATTCACAGCGCATGCAAAGAGGCATTTTTTGTATTTTCAAATTTCTAATTTAAATTTGAGCACAACGTCGTGTGTAAAGAAAGCATCTCATTTTAGGTCACCTCCTGGAAGTGTAGCTTTTTTTTTTTGTGTGTGTTAGAGATCAACAACCTTGTTACATGGAATCTAAAGAAATCACTGTGCGGCAGAACTATGGTTGGGCGCTCAGTTCTCGGGAAAAAATTAAGATGCTAAATAGTAGTTTTGCAACGACGCCACCTTTGTTTTTTTTGCCTGTTATTTTCTGTCGAGTCACAAACAGCTTTAGATTATGAGGACCTTTTACCGAAATTGTATAATTGGTCTCGCAGCGGGAGCTTTTCTCTATTTTTTACTTCCATGAAGTTATGCTAGTGAATGCATATCACAGCCTACCTCTCAGCAAAGGTATTGGCTAAAACTATTCTTTCGCTTTCGAAAATATTTGTGTTCTACTAAATGACACATGATTTATTTCTCTATTGGAACTTTAAATCTGTGGTTATGCGGCTGTGAAATGCACCAGAGATTTTTCGCTTGGTTATCAGCGTGTGGCGTATACTCGCGGAAACTTCCATGTTCAGCATACATCAAGGCCAAATTCTTTCTTTTTGCAGAGTAACATCATCAGAACTTCGCTTAAATATACCCTTGAATGCCTCTGTTTCGCTCAACCGCGAACAAACATAACTGACTTCAATGAAGAAGTTAAAGCCATATCAAATAGCATCGTCTCTCCTTTTATAGATATCATTCAGAAACTTATCCCCATGTGTCATGATCATTACTTAGAAACTGAATTACGGGCACAGACTGTGGTACTGAGGGACGTCGCATAGAAGGAGGTTATTATGAGTTGCAACATTTGTTAACTATTGTTCTTGAGCGCAAGCATCAAAACGTACCAGGCTAACGCAGCTGCTCCACCCGAAGTTAAAGAGTGTAATTTGCTGTCTGAAAAAGTTGTTAAGTGCAGGCATGACACGTGCTGTATGGAAAGGCAGATTGGCCGCAAAGCGGCAGAGAGAGACGTGGCCAGGACGCTCGACCGCCCGCAGAAAGGGCATCGCAGACTGGGCTTTATAATTGTATTGCAGTGTTCATTCTTACCTGAACGGGCTATCACCTGACAATGTCCCCGGATCACTGTTGCAGTTCTTCCTCATGATATGGAAGAAGCGACAGTCTTGATGCATAACAAAGTTGTATGAGGCAATACCCCTACCACTTCTCACACAATCTCACTCAAATCGCATAAAATCACATAAGCCCACATAGGATCTCGCACATTATCATAAGTTATGAAAAATATTTTATGATAATGATGGCAAAACATAAAATTCTATGCTATTCGTATGAAATGGTGTGAGGTTATTGCTTAGTAGAATTTTTTGTTTTTCAATAGGGTGAGGTGGTTGTAAAATTAAAAATTAAATGTAGGTTGCCTTGCTTTACCAAGATGGCGGCACACGCCGGCAAGGTGTATGGGTGGGGTTGCTTGTCATAACAAGCGCTAGGGAGGGAGAGCAGAGGCTTTCAATCGAGCACCTTATGGCTGCTGATATAGATGTGTTATTCTCGAACTATTTTCGGACAGCCTATACTTCTTTTTCACAAACGTTTCGCAGCGCCGCAGAAGGCAAGAACAGCCTGGGCGAATCAAGATGGCTCGCACGACATAACTCCTACCCTTCACTATCCATGGCATCACCCGTGGGTCGGAGCACGGCCATATAGTGCGCGCCATCTTGATTGGCTCAGGCTGCCTTTACCTTTAGTAGTAGATTGATGGACTTTGATAATAGAGAGAAAAACTTATGGGAATGAAGTATAGATGACTCCGGTGACTTAGCGGTGGATTTGAACCAGCGGCTGCGCGTCCTCGACTTCTCTGTCCGCTTTAATATATAACCATTGCAGACGCCGGAATCTAGCTACTATTAAAAATGAATAAGACGTTTTTCAAGAAGAACCTATCTCATTTTATGGACAAACTAGTTCATTGTCTTTTTAAATGCATTTACCTCAATGCAGGCTGCCAGAGCAGTTGAAAATAAGACAGATACGGCGGCACATTGCATCGAAGTACTTTTTTTTTGTTTTCTTTGTATTTGCGCTATGTCCTGTATTTGCTGTCATCTTATCGCTTTGAATTTCCCTCTGGAGACAGTCTGAAAGTTACGGAAAACTCATAATTAGGCGCGCCTTTTTCTGTAAAACTAAATATTGTTATCGGCATTCTAAACGCCTTATTTCTAAAGGAGAATTCAGGGGAGCTGAAATTGACGACAATAATATTTTCGACGCACAGTTAGAACTTGCAAGTACATTGCTGCTTAGTTGCTCTTTGTTTGCGGGCAAATGATCCCGGAATCGGAAGCTTCTTTTTAAAGTCTTGCCTTGTTCCTGCCTGTTTAATTGCCTTTGGTATCTTCTTTGATAAGGTGATACTCTCGCTAACATTCGTTAGCCTTGCTCTATAGGAAAGTGAGAGAGAGTCACAGAAAACATATAGAGAATATAGGGGATGTGTTGAGCATTATTTCATATTAGCGCTGGAATTCTTCGCGACTTCATATTTACAACTGAAAAATCCAAATGGTTGGGTTTAGCACCCTGAACTCACACGCGAGATACAGTGGAGGGGTCTCTAATACGCTACACCACCTGGTGCGCTGACAGCACATATGATAAGGATCTTTTTGCATATCACATGCATTAAAATGCTCCCGCAGACGAGATCAAACAGACGACCTTGTGACAGGTAGCCAAATCTCCAACCCACTGAGCCACCATGGCGGGCATTGCTTTGTGAAGAGGTTTTATTCTAATTAAATCAAGTCGAGGGCCTTCAGATGTTGAGGGAGAATTTACAAGCTAAAAGAACCTTCGAATCATTGAATAGTTGGATTTATATTGCCCTAAGAAAGGCTGTCGCTGAAGCTAACAATATATATGTCTCTTCGCAATGGCTAACGTATTTTGTCCTTTTCTTCTGCCTTATTCTTTCTCTTTTGGTGTTTATATTACGCTAACAAGAAGAAAAAGGCAACCTTCACAATCATTTGAAACACGCACAGCCAATTGTACGCAACTGGGAATAGTTTCTGACGTTTCTGTTTACCTTAACGTGTGCGCTAATATTAAAACGAGAAAGAGCTGACGAAATATTTTTTCAAGATCTGGTATATGCTTGCTGAAAAAAAACTAGAGCCTTTTCCTAGGCTTGTCACCCATTAACTGCATGCCTAAAAGTGCAGTGCCCTTCAAATGTGTGAAATTGATAGCTAGAAGAAAACAAAAAGGAATCATGGCCGACATGATTCCTTTTTGGCTATTTTGGCCATGAAAGCGAACAGATATGATTCTGTTCGAAAATAAACAGATATGATTCTGCCTGAAAACAAACAGATTTATGAAAACAAGCAGGTATGCTTCTGTTTGAAAAATGCTTCTGTTTTAAAACACACTGAATAATGGCCAAGAACAGTAGTGACCAACTGGTGAGTGGCACGTGTTCTGCTACTGCCTTCAGCCATATTTAGTTTCTTTGTAGTAAAAAAACCCCTAGAAGCTTCTCATCCATACGTTCCAAATGGAGGAGTAGGTATTTCTTGTCGCTTTCCGTCAAGATAAATATTTATCGTGCCAATCTGGTGCAAATGCATCAAATATGTTTTGCAACCTTTTGTATATTGAAATTTGTTTTGGTTCTTTAGACAGCGGCTTATTTCTGTTCACATGACTGAATAGCGGATTCGGAAGAGGAGTACGGAATGCCACTGCATATTAAAATCAGAAGCGTTCGCTGATTCACAAAGGAAAATTCGTTGCATTCTATTCCGCGAAAGCTTTCAGGGACCAAGCCTCATTATACAACTAGACGTTTTGCATCTTGGCGGCTGTTCTTCAACTTGAGTTTGTCGCCTACCTACTTCTATATCGTAAATTCTCTTTCGGTCAGGAAAATTATTGCGGAAGAAATGGAAAAGGAAGCAAACCTTCATTTAAGGAATGGAGAAAAGACGATGTTATTGTGCGGGAGCGCGAAGCAAAGCCGAAAGATACAGTTAGAAAACATAATGGGCTGTGCCTGAAAAGCGACCGCTGTGAGCAAGAACGAACGTGAGCGGCTTACGAGACTAATTTTCTTGAAGTCGCTGCCTCTGTTCGCGTGTCAAAAAATTCTGGGGACGGAGGCGCCGCCAGTAGCTGCTGCAGTTTCTTGAACCAGCCAATAAAGCTTTCTTTTTTTTATGTTCGCCTTCTTTTCTTTTCCGGCTGCGGCGACAGTCGCGCTTTGGTTGCGCTCAAAGCCGACGTTGTTGTTTGCGTCGCTCTCCTCCGTATGTTTTCTGCAAGTTTGTTTCTTGGACTGCCCGGGCTGCCGCTGTGTTGTCATTCGCTTCTACTGGGGAAGTCGGCGCGAGCTCTGGTGAGCAGGGGATGAAAGAGAAAAATTGCTGTTCCCAGGAGCTGCTGCGGTGCTGGGCCTCCAATCGCGGCTGAGCTTTTCGACGCTGTTTACGGCTCGAGCTGGTTCGAGCCGACGTGTGCGCCTTGTTTCAAGCCACGTGGTGCAGGCCAGGGCAGCAGTCTCATAAACTCCGAAACGTTTTATTTTTTGTTAGTAATACGCAAGTTTACAAATACGTATCTACAAACGTACTGCTGCAGGGCGTCCAATCAAAACAGCGAGAGGTGGAAAGGAAGGTAGCACGCTCATGTGTAGCCTTCTGTTTTATTTCACTTCGAATTGTTTCTTGCGACAAGGATATTCCCCACAGAAGCTCCCTTTTTAATCTTTTGAACTAATTGATGATGCTCGTACGTTTTCAAGCATCTTTGGGCTGTGTCATACGCGACGAGAAATTACGAGGTTGACCTGAACTGTATAATTTCTACGGGTTGGGCTACTCTAATATGAATAACTTCGTGTTATTAGAAACTATAGGTGACATTTCGAAGCAGCATTTATTGGGTTAGCCTTTAATGACTAACATAGCCCCTTTTTTGCTGAAGGCATATCATGTCCGTCACATATCCGGGCATAAGCCGGACTCCCAGAGAAAGTGAAATATTAGCGGATAATTAGAGCAAGACATGAGTTTACGAGGTTTTTTTAGTGGAGGCCGATGCCATTTTTATAATATGTTGAGCGATCTATAAAAATTGCTTTACATGCTGTAGTAATGGCGATCGAAAGGGACGTGAAAGTAGAGGTGAGTGATATTACCTAGTAAGCCAGCGACCTCATACCGAAATGATAAATATTTAGCTTACAGGGGTACGAACTTGGTTCGTGGTATAGATTAATAGCTTCCGAATAATATATGCAACCATATTTGTTTCAATAGCCCCCCAGCAGAGCGACCGCGCTCGACAGTGTCGCGAAAACATTCCGCCCATCGTGCACGCTGTTCGAAAACTGCATGGTCGTAGTGTGCCCGGCAGCACCCAGTGCCTCTTATGCCATGTCACCTGTCTCACTAAGGCTGTATCTGCGTGCCGCAGCGAAAACTGCAATATGCTCAGAGCAAATCATTCAATCGCTCGGTCGGTCAGTCGTGTTTGGTTGATAGGTACTTCGGCAGTCATGAGTCAGTCAGTCAGTAATTATAGTGACTCTCTCTCTCTCTCTCTCTCGATATATATATATATATAATATTAATAATAATCATAATCATAATAATAATAATTATTATTATTATTATTATAAAGCAGACTGACACACGCTTAAAAACATAACAAGGTTTTACTTGCGTTTCGACTGGGGACGGGAACATAGATGAAGACGAAACGTAAGTAAAACCTTGCTATGTTTTTAAGCGTGTGTCAGTCTACTTTATAATAATATAACTTCTGGTTCATAGCGCTTTCTTCGGAACTGCTTTCAGAAAATTCTTCCGAAAGACTTTTGGTTTGCTTTGCTTGTGACTGCTTGTGATTTCTTGTGTGATTTCTTGCTTGTGACTAATGGGCCAGGGAAATTCAAACAGGATGTCGCACAACTTTGCCGAATATCTATTTTATTCTTTCAACAGGTTCGGACGGTGGACCGTCCTTCTTCAAGCGACGGTCCACCGTCAGGAACTGTTGATAGAATAACATAGATAATCGGGAAAGTTGTGTGACATCCTGTTTATATATATGTGGGTTGGGTTGTGAGGTTTAACGTCCCAAAGCGATATATATATATATATATATATATATATATATATATATATATATATAACTCCAGGTGGTCAAAATTTCCGAAATCCTCCACTACGGCGTCTCTGATAGCCTGAGTTGCTTTGGGAGGTTAAATCCCACAAACCAAACCAAACCATAATTGGTTGATAGGAAAGGAATGGCGCAGTATCTGTCACACTTGATTCTGTGGATACCTGAATCGCGCCTTAAGGGAAGGGAGGAATGTGGGAGTGAAAGTGGAAAGAGGAGTCGTAGTGGAGGGCTACGGAGTAATTTCGACCCCCTGGGGATCTTTAACGTGCGCTGACATCGCACAGCAAGGTGAAGGGTGGCTGTTCCTGGCCCTATGAGGCTGGGACTGGTAGGTCAACGCCCCTTGTGGTGGGGGCTAGCCTGCCACCGAATTTTTATCTGTTGTAGGCCGTCGTTGCACCCGCCACCCGGTGTTGGACGATAGCTGTTGCGGCGCGCTTCTTTCTCTCCCTCTTCTTTTTCTTTCTTCTCTATATTCTCTTCTATCTGCACGAGGCAGCGGAGGTGGCTCAGCTACAGAGCCAGTAGCAGGCCCGTGCATTTTCTTTTCCTTCTTCCTACAGCCACAACAACAACAGCGCACAGCACATGGACGCCTCTTCGTTTCGCCTCCATCGAAACGCCGCCGCCGCGGTCGGGTTCGAACCCGGGTACTCCGGCACAGTAGTTGAGCGTCTTACCACTGCACCACCCCGGCGGGTCAAGTGAGTCTATGCTTGCCATTTTTTTGCTTCCTTCTGTCATTGTTATGCTTTGTAGAAGTTTCTTCACTTTAAACATAGCAATTAGACGGCATTAAATATCTTACAGAAGCCTCATGAGCAGAGTGACACAAGTGTGGAAAGTTAAGAGTAGAACGCGCGGAAGATGGCATCCATGTGATTCATACACGAAGATCAGTCACCGTGTAAGGCTTGCAACAACTGCAAATACACCACTACCGTCTGAATATAATTGTGACTGGCTCGGGGGATGTATCGTGAGCGCCAGCGAGCGCTTTTCCTGGATATGTGTAGCTCTATTAATTCCTGAAAATTAACTTTGGTTTGCAATGGACTGATCTTTAATAAATATGTCATGTTCTGTGGGTGGCTGCGCTATGCTGAAATAAGGACACTATGCCCAGCCTATCACCGTATTCTTGAAAGGATTGTTTGTTCTCAGGTGTGTTAGGTGTGTGCGCTTGTTGTTCATTTGGGAATTCCTTTATTTAAAAGGATGTGTATTTTTCTGCCGATACGTATGAATAATATAAATGCCGGAAAGAAACTGAGCGTAATTTAGGGTAGATGCGGTATTTTCTACACATGGTAAATAAAAACGAAGAACATATATTTAGCATGTCTTTAATATGCCTATAAATCTGCATTCCTTGTCAGCACTCCGCAAATCAGTCAGCGTTGCGAAAGCTATTGTTGCAAAGTTTACAAGCACTGTATAGATGCTAAGGAAACCGGATCGTATACACGCATTTAGTACATAAGGAAGTATGTTGTAACGTGGGTGTAACAATGGATGATGCACTTGTACGATCATAAATACGGACTTCAATAATATGTAGTGAATGTGAAACGAGCGTGGACGCAGCCGCGGACTGCACGCGACCGGGCTGACACGTGTCTCAATGTGGTTATCTAGGCGAACTTCTGCCCACGAACAGAACGTCAAAATTACGGCGGCCACACTCCCACGTGCACTAGACGGTCGTGGTCATCCGAAATGTTATCGGTCTCTGCCGCTTTCGCTTTAAAGATGACAGGGAATTTTCCAGGCAATGTTCCTTCACAATCGCGATAGGCGTCGAACAACGCTACAAAGAACCGAAACTCATCGAGATAAATATGACAGCATGTTGAGCAACGATACGAACCGCGGTTTGTTTAGCCGGACAGAATAGTAATGGCGCATTTTGACGGCATTTAAAAATATGGTCTAAGGAATGAAAATGAAAAAAAAAAAATGGCAACGCTGGCTTGTTTATGATGGTGTGTGCGAGAATATTTGCGTGCTTGTGTGAATGACTGGAACTCGTTATATTACTCAAAGGTTGCCTAGCGCGCAAGTTTATTGAATAGCTAGTACTTCATACACTGACGTCAATTCACGGTATTATCGCACGCCACTTCCGCATACCAAAAGTCAAAAAGGCTAATAGTGCACGTGACGCCATTCAAGGCTCGATAAATACGGGCTGTCGCAAGAACCTACGAAAGGCAAGTGAACCGTAGGAAGAGACGGCTGTCGCAAGAACTGCCGGTACGGAGTATTGTCGTAGGACTTCATTCAAATAACCCTTAAGAAGGATTTTCCGCTTAACCCACACAGCACCAAGTATTTCCGAATTGTAAACGAGGACGGTATTTCATATGATCTTGTAATGACGTTGGGCCTGCATAGTTTATGTACAAGTAGGATGGTGGTGCGTCGCGCAGGTCGTGAGCTCGGCCGGAGAGAGAATACTTTAAAGAAGCTATTTTAAGTTGCTGTGAATATCAAACTTGTGGCTGCAGCACGTGATTGGATCCCGCGTATTGAAACTTTAAAATAATTGGACGAATTTTGTCCATGTTATGCGAGT
This sequence comes from Amblyomma maculatum, assembly GCF_055883805.1. Taxonomy (NCBI): domain Eukaryota; kingdom Metazoa; phylum Arthropoda; class Arachnida; order Ixodida; family Ixodidae; genus Amblyomma; species Amblyomma maculatum. The sequence continues at coordinate 76,606,182 of NC_139349.1, read as the reverse complement.
CAAATACGGCCGGCGGTTCAGTGTAGACATTGTATTCCCGTCATAATGGGCTCGAAACACAGTTGTGACCGTGAAGTGTATATTTCGATTCGAACAGCCACTGACCACACGAACTCGCTCACAGGCAACAGCGTTTAGGCTGAATAGGAGCCTTATTGATATCGCACTATATAAAAAAAAATGAATTTTGCTGGACTCTTAATCTTTGCAGTGCGAATAGGCGCAAGGCGCCTTTAACCCTGCCTCTTCATTCTGAGAATTTTTTAAAACTTTTCTTGTTTATATCATCTCAGTTTTAATATAATTGTTACTGTAACATCAGTACAAATCCCAAACACATGTTAGTAAATCATACGCAACGCAAAGCGACCGCTACGTGTCCTTCTAACACGCTTGCCTCTAATGACTTTACGTGAACGCCGAATGGCTGTTCGCCTTGCTGATCGTCATGTCAGACCGATCCAAAGTATTTTAGGGATTCTATTGGAGAGCTAATTGATGTTTTGAAAACTCAGTGTACCAGAGTTCATTATTGTATTAGAAAAAAAAAGGTGAAGTGAACAGTTTAAACGTCTTATAATTAAAACTATTGCATGTAGACCGGCTCATTTTTTTTTTTTTGCGAAATCGGCCAGCCTTTAGCGGTTGTGAAATAAAGAAAATAAATAGAAAATATTTTCGTAGCCTATGCCTTGCGTGCCCTAGTGGCATGCGCAGGACCTAGATTCGAACTTCAACGACGACAAATTTACTTCATTGGATTACTTTTGAAATACCTCAATTACTGGAATCTCCTCGCCAATTTCGGCTTCATTTAGACCTGTCCTCAATTTTTTGCAGTATTGTCTTGTTTTGAATATAGGGTGTTCGAAATTCCCGCTCGAGGTCTTGTAGTTGTGATGCCATAATCCTTTCGACCAATCAGAACTGTTCCGTATGAATATTTCGGACATGCGATGCCGACTACTACACCCACGACGACGCCGACGGCTTTTTGACCGAATGAGCTGTAAACGCTTCGCGTAAAAAATGAATTTGTCTTCGCCACCAGCACAGCGTAAGCTTTGCCATTTTGTTGTTGAATTTACAGCTCGGAGTATAATGTTTGCTTCTTACAAGCAATACGCATTTCCGTGCTAAATTTGTATGCTGAAAGTATTCACGCCTTTTGTTTGGAATTTATTTTATACAAACCCTGTAGGCTTGTGGTCATGGGGTCTTATCCAGGCCGGAGCAGAGGTTCCCAAGACGTGACAGCTGGATGCCGTATTGGGTTAGGTTAGGTTAGTTTTCAGTAACATGGCATTCCTCATGTTTTGCTTGCATAATACAGATAAAACGGCCTCACTAAAGATAAGCAAACGAGACTGCATCACAACTACTTCTGCCGTGAGCACGCTTTGAGAAACGCTGCAGCTCAGTCCACTGCGCTGGTGTCGCTGTGCTTGTTCCCCTGTGGTATTTTATCGTCGTGCTGTAATTAATTACAAGTAATTAGGGCACGCACTTAATTATATCAGCGGCATTCTTGCTGCATATTTATGCTTTTATAGGACAGCAGCACATAAACCAACGACAGCGTAGTTTAGGCCATGTGGTTTTAAGGACATTCGTACTTCAGAGTTTCTGGTAACTATGAACGAAATCAGCTGCAGATTTCCCAGCCTAACGAGACATCAGACCTTTCTCAGATTCTGAATACTTAAGTTACGTAAGTCTCTGAATGCTGACGAATAGACAAATACCTAGCTTTTTTTTTAAATCGATATTAATTGCTTCAGGGCATCAGTAGGCTATGAGATGAAGGATGAATAAATGGTTAAATGAATGGAAAAAGGTTGGCTGATTTTATGAAGTCCAGGAGTGAGCGATGATGAGGTCCCTGCGCCCAACTCGACATATGAGGCAGGATTGGTTGCTGAAAGGCCAGCTATGCTCAGGTGGCGGATTCGTGTTGGCTTGAGTGCTGGGCAGTCCCACAGCAAGTGGTGAATGTCGTCTTCAACATCTTCGTTTTTACAGATCGGGCACCCTGGGCGGGGATATAAGTGTTGGAAGTATGACCACGTGCTAGTTACAGCTGGTGTGAGGGCAACACCGACCCGGATCCTCCTAAGCGCAACCTCCAGTATTTACGTACGGTCTCACAAATACTTAGCTTCTTCGACGTAATTTAGCCGGGTTAGTTGGAGGGTGCCTGCACTTATCCTGAGGAAGAACTTTGCGGGATTAGAGCAACTGAATAAACCCTGAAGCTTCTCGAAAACGTGGCCAGACTGAGTGTGCCTCGAAACGTGCCCGTGTTGCTGTTCTTATCCGGACATTATTAAAGTAGAGAAGATCGTCACTTCATATCGCTTAAATGAAGGAGCACTGGCTCTTGACACATCATGGGACGCGCGTGAAGTGGGTGTGCCTTTTGGCTTCTTTCCTTCTTGGCTGATGTACCGTTTCAGAAAAAAAAGAAAAGAAAAAAGAAACGTCACTTACTCCCGAAGTTCGAGCTGTTGTGAACGCCGTTGTCATGACAACGCCGAAAAAGCTGTGGACGACGCTAACCAAGCACTCCAGCGCCATCACTCACTGCCGCCTTCGGGGCTCGCGCTGCGGCTTCAATGATGGAAACTCTACTCAATGGGCTATGTGCTCTCGAAAGCGTTCTTCTGCGTTTGTGTGCTTGAAAAGTACATAATTTTAAACTTCCGCTTTGATATATATGTTCGCTTGTGTTGGCGCAGATTTGCAGCTATGTTTTTAGCTCTTACACATCGTTTCTTCTGTAAAGAAAAGAGAAAAAGAGAGAGGACGGAGCGCTCAAAACGCTGGTGCCATTCAATGTTGACGACTTCGAAACTCGAAATTGCTTCTTCATTGTGCGATCGGTTATTACGCACGGTTCCTAGTTCTTGTTCTTAGTGTTCATAACAACAACAAAAAGTAGTTAGCACGCGCAGCTCGAGGTCGTACAGCGGCGGAAAGCAAAAATTGCTGCAATTAATAGCAATTTGCTTACCATGACGCTTGCTTGTCTATTTTTTGCGTCCCGGGAGCTCGCCGCTAAACTGTTCAGCCAATACGGAAGCCGCTAGAATTGGCTAAGCCTTGCGCAACGGATGTTCGCACTTATTTTCTCTAAATGCGGACTTTATCTTGAACCTTTCCCGTAGGACCGGTGTCTATTATCGCCTGACAAGAACACAGTGTTATTCGGGCGTGTTTAGCTTGGAGCAGCCTAAATACAACGACAAATTATACTCCTGAGCCAATTTAGAAGCAGTTGTGGCGACAAGACAAGAAAAACTAGTGGTTTGAGTGCTGTGTTCTTTACAAATGTCGCATTAACTATATATGGTAGAACGAGACGGCTACACAGTACGAGAAAGCATTGAACAATGGTTGAATGGGGGGAGGGGGGGGTGGGGTGCTCCTCTCTCAAAGCAGGCCAGCGCTTCGACAAGTGGAATTGTCTTCGTCCTACCAGCGCGGTCATCACTGGCTGGGCTTTAAATACGCTTTTGCTTCCGAAGAAGAAAAGCAAAGGAAGGGGGGAGAGAGGAGGGTGTGGGAGAAAGAAGGGCAGGGAGTGAAAAAAATCTTTCTTCAGTATGAATTTCTGAGCAAGGCGCCCGTGTGCTGTGCGATGTCAGTGCACGTTAAAGAACCCCACGTGGTCGAAATTTTCGGAGTCCTCCACTATGGCGTCTCTCATAGCCTGAGTTGCTTTGGGACGTTAAACCCCGCAAACCAAACGAAACCAAATCGAGAATCTCGTGGCCGTTTCTTCAGTATGAATTTCTCAGTCTGGAGCCGAGAATCTCGTGGCCTGAAAAAGAAGATAAAAAGCTGCAGCATCATAACAATATGGTGTCTTTTTTGTATAAACTTGCTAAAAAATTGTTGTAAATTCTACAAAGCACCAGATTTTCTTTCTGCCACTGAATTCCGCTTACGTATTACACAATGCACCACTCTACCACTCTAGTTACATTCTAGCCAATTAGTCACACTAAGGAAGTATTCTTGATACCCAAATGCGGTCGTTCACAGGAATAAGCTAACTGCAGGGCTAGCCGGTTTTTAGAAATAAAAACGTCATTTTCAGCGCAACGAAGGCACACGCAAGAAAGAGGAAAACACGGGCGCTTATTACAACTGTTTAACCAGGTGAACGCAGTCGACACATATAAAGCCTTCCTAGCTGATACGCACGCTTACAAGGCAACAAAAAAAAGCAGCACCATTCTTATAGAGGTGAAAGGATGTCTGCTCAGTCCCACAGGTAAACCCCGAAATGCAACTGACCCAGCTTCATTACGCATTTTTCATATAAAAGGCTGCCAGTGTTTCCCAAGACGTCTGCTGTCTGCCTCTAACCTGAATTCTCAAACCTCAGAACCATGATGTGCAATTCGTGCAAACCCTATACTGTGCTCCACAGCTCACTCACTCTCATTATTTCCGCTATTATTTGCTTGTTCCCTTCGTCGGTCATACATGCAACGCTCAATTTGTCGAATGTACGATTTTCCGCAGGACAACAAAGTTTCGTAGACTAAGTATTTCTTTTCCACGAACAACAAAAATTCAACTTCACCGCTGTCGAAAAATCGCATAGGGTTGCAGGGTAGGAGAGATGAGGTTGTCAGCGGGGTCACGCAATTCCTCTGCCCTTCTATTCGTCTGTAGGCATGTGTGCGCGATGGACAGTGAACCATTTACAAGCAAATTCCACGGGCAGGACACAACGCAGTGCCAAGAAGCTTAGCGACGGCGAATAGAAGCGTAAGACCGGAAGGCCATGCACAATCTCGCGGCTTTACGTGAGTATGCCCCATTATTTATTGTCTTGTTTGTAACACACATGTAGTTGCATTTTATTTTCACAAAAACGAAAGTCATTTAAAATGCATATACATATACATCGCTGCAACAAAGCAAATTCACTCCCAACTTTCGAATGCCGCCGAAAACTACATCGCTTACAAATTTTCTTTCACATTCTGAATCACCAAAGAAAAATTACACCTGACATGTACTTTAGTTTAAAAAATAAAAATAAAACAAGAGAAACAAGAGTCAAGCATGGTAAAACTATTGTGGTACCACAAACTAAAGCCAAAACTTGTCGCTTCTCGGTCTTTCTAAGAACTACATCAGAATGGAATTCTCTACCGCAAGAAATTGCTAACTTGTCCTCAGTTGAATCATTTATATTTGCCGAGAAATCTTTATAATGACGTGAGCTATTCTTCGCGTTACTAGTTTATTTGCTTTGTATGCATTCCGCACTGCTGCGCATTTGTTGCTCATGTTTCTGTTTACTTTATCGTGGTCTGACTATCGGCCACTCCCATTTATTCTAACTTATTTTGACATGTAATGCAAACTGTAATTTTTTCATGTACTCACTGTTTCCTGTACTGCTAAGAGGAGTCTGCAATATCAAATAAAAATAAATAAATAAATAAATAAATAAATAAATAAATAAATAAATAAATAAATAAATAAATAAATAAATAAATAAATAAATAAATAAATAATGCATTCGCACTCTCTACCAATTTCTTTAGTGTCGCACATTTGACGAGAAAGATGAATAAAATTTCAGCGTTCTGCTTGTCTTGACAAAAAAATTCTTAGAGATTCGCTATTGTTCAAAATCTCTGACTTCTCTGTTGCAAATACCAACCTGATGATAAATGCTGTTTTAAATAACGGAAATTTAAAGATTGGGCTCACCTTTATTATTTACGTGGTTGAATTAAAAAAAAAATACTGCACTCTAAGCGTAAACGTCATTAGGTAATTTTTGTTCATTGATCATTTTATTATTCACTACCAATGTGTGGATATGTGCACCTTGCGGCACAGTCCATCTAAATGAACGACACTAACATATCTCTCGCAGTTTCTAAAATAAAAAATCTGCAAACTTAAAAAAGACTCACTGCAAGTCCGCTATACTTAGTGGAACGGACAGAGGCATATTACTTTTGGACAGCCTCACCATAATATATGTGTATTAGAGAGCTAATGTATTGCTTGTGTCCTTTTTGAGTAAATTTTTATGCACTACTCTCTTTATTATTTCAGCCATGGGACTAACTAAAATGGTTCAGAGGAAGGAAAAGACGCAGTATCTGTCACACTTGTCTCTGTGGACACCTGAACCGCGCCGTAAGGGAAGGGAGGAAGGTGGGACTAATTAAATAAATAAATTTTCTGTGAGCCGCTTCTGAGGACAAGGGAGATAAAATCACCCAAATAGACTTTCAGAAATGGGAAAATTGAGGGTGAGGTTCCTTTGTCTGTGCGTTTCTGGTTCCTAGAAACTATGCACAGTAGAAAACAAAAATGTGTGTTCAGAATGCACGACTGGCTATACAAACGCACGAGCACCAACTTCAACAGACACAAAATAGCCTGCTGCATAAAGAATATGGCCTAAGTAAACCTTTTTTTAATGCTATTTTGTGGGAACATACCGTGCGACCCTGTCAGCGCTACCATTAGTATGCGCGAACTTTATCTCAACTGTGCTTTGCTTTGGTCTTTGTGGTCGTTATGAATTCCTTCCAGTTAACTAACCCAGTGATTTTAGGGCCATACATACCGTGACACATGCCATGTACTGGACGGATTTGTGGCGATATGTATATCACGACCAATACTGGGAAAAAACGCAAAGTGCAATTCTTGCTCAAGAAAATAAAACCGAGACCCCATGCGACCGCAGTAAAAAGACTAGCTTACTTCATTTCTGAATTCACCCGGCTGCCTACATGCAGTTATAACTGAACAATGATATTAGAATGCCGCACTCTAAAGGAGCCATAGCCACAGATTAGAACCTCCAATATTGCCCCTACGCTTTGGACTGGAAGTCTGTTAATGTCTTTTCATAGTTTTAGTATCTTATTTCACAGATTTTCTATCCGAACAGTCTGCCGAATTTTGTACGAAAAAAACAAACAAATAAATCACTTTTCATGCAGACGTTTTGAATTCAATAATCTTTTTCTATGTTTCTTTTGCATTGAGAATAATTTGAATCAAAATACTGTGCTGAAGACTTGACGAATCACGAGTTTCGCTGAGATTGCGTTTTCGTTCCGGAGGCGAAAGAGTGTGTTTCGTGAAAAGGAAATATAATTATCTGCCTTCACGGAATCCGTCTTGTGCGATTTTTGAAAGCCGCTAAAATTGGATTTGTATTTAGTCTTGGGCAGTCGCCCAGAAATTGAATTGGCGCCATTTTTTATCGCTGCTTCTCATGCTTCTTCGCCTCAGCTTGATTTTTGTGAACGATCTGAACTTCCGATTCGTTTCGAAACAAAGCGAAACATTCTTGTCTTGGGACGTGGCACCAAAGATTCTTCAGAAATTTTGCAGCCTTTTTATCTCACTTTCGTTCACATTTTTTGCGCCAAATTAACTAAGTTATGCGCATTCGGTGTGTTCTAATCTCAGTCACCTGAATGTTAGGCTAATCTATGAGAAATCGAACTATTTAATACATGATATTTTACTTTAAGTCTTTATTATTGTATAGTATTTTACATCATAAGTTATTTTTATTTTATATTTAACTTTCTGAACCTGTTCATTTTAATGTACTATGAAAGAGAACACGAGGATGACCAAACCTACATAACAAATGTATGAAAATCAGCGGCACTGTTTGCTCGGACGTAATTTTGTTATGTTTTTGGCATCTGCATAACCTTGTTTTATTGCTTTCCCGCTGAAAGGTACTTTTATTGGCATACGAATGCAACAGCGGAATTAAATAAACATATATTTCAAGGCCGAAATCGCACCAAAATGCAAAATAAATCGGATTTCTGTGAAACCAATATCTTGTGAAAGTAAGTTTGGTAATCATTATTTATTATAATAAATATTGAGCACAAGGCTATGTAATGTCCCTCTGGGCCCAGAATATTTCATTAGTCATTTTCTGATTTCTGCCGACTCTGGTCAATATCGTGGAACTATTAAAAAATGTAGGGGTCCAGCTATCCTTGAACCAATCTGCTTTAGCCATCGGCCACCGTCGCTGCTACCTCTTCGATCTTGGTTCACGTCCCCGCTAGGTAAGCTTCTCGGCGACGGGCTTGTGTGGCTTCTCGTTCTTCGATGGTCTCGGCAGCCTTTCTAGCACGGCTGTGGTCTCTGTCTTTAATGAGATGGCGCATGTGATTGGCGTATTTACCTATGTTAAATGAAGAAGCGGCGCAGATGGAACTTCATGAATACGATGTACGATGTTCAGTGCTCTATGACCGTTCAATCTATGACTGTCACTATAGGTCGGAAAGGGGGTATGGGTTGCACTCCAAGGGTTCCAACCACATACCCAACGTGGAATGGTATTCTCTAGTCAGGAAAGGCGCTTCCTATAAGTACTTGTTGAACGAGTACACATGCGCTGTCCGTATACACGCTTGACTGAAACAATAATTTTGTTAACATCGTTGGGATGCTTTCTAGTTCTTCAAAAATGCGGTGAAGCTAGTTAGATGGCAGGGATCGTCTGCGGGTAGAACGTCTTCAGCAGTATAGTGTGTTTTTTTTTTGCTTATAGATTGATGCGGCCATGTAAAAAAGGCAGACCCTCGTGCCGTTTGGCTAAACAACTTTCAAGGATTGGTTGAAAATGTAGCCTGTAGTTTCCCCCCTAGTCCTGTCCAAGGGCTTAAAGCTTACAAGAAAAGTCCTTGCCTTCTGATGGCCGTCAAGTTTTCCTGCTAGGAATTGTGACCAACAAACCGTCCCTTGATATTCTGTTGTTTCAACTATGGAGACCCAAATGTGAGGAGTCGCCGCGTTCATTTCATATATTTCCAAGCATTTCTTTCACACATGCGCTTGAAGTAGTTTTCTTTTTTTTTTTTTCGCAGTGTAGATTCAGATGGCGCGCTCTATGGCAATACTTTTGAAGTAACTGTTTAAATACCACATTTATATATTTTTTCACGCAGTGTTTTCATGCTGAGCAGTACTTCTAGCGTTCTTGAAGGCCTCTGTCAAGGTTATACGGGCTAACATATTCTACGCTGTGAAAATGTTAGCATTTTGTGCATATCGCGTTAAAATTGCAAAAATTGAGAGTACTCTGAAAATTCGCCTTAGTAGTAGACGCGATGGGGCCTTTAACACCGCCCTTTCATTCCGCGATTTTTGTACATTTTTTTTTGTTTCTGTCAGTTTTAGGGTGAACTAAGGCGAAGTATCTGTCTACTTCCCTGCGGACACCTGCACTTAGAATAAACGACATAGAGTTGGAGGTATATGTATACGTCAATGCTTCGAATCCCTATCATAAACTAGCCTCAACTTGACTAGTAGGCGGATACTAAACGGAACGTGAAGTAGTATATAACAGTATCACGAACGTGGCGCAGCAAAAATACCTTGCGTCACAATTTTTATACCAAATCACATATATTCTTTGTGACATTATTCCATATGGTCCTTGAAACCTCCTGAGACCTGGGTACGGCGGCGGCTTTCGGTCGAGCGAGCCCTATACACTAACGCGCAATAGGCAAATTTTATCAAACTTGGGCAGTTTCTTTCAATTCGCCGCACGTTGTGAAGTAAACATTTGACAATAATCGGGTAACTGCAATGATTAAACTAAAACATGTGTATTACGTGCTAACCATTAGGCATGAGTGGCACAAGATAGTATCGCCATTTGGAATCTAGCATGGTGTCCCAATAGCTTAATTTCGAATCATTGCGCTCTTAGAGGTCTTTTGCTTTGGCATGGCTGGTGATCGGGGTCAATATCCGCGGCCAACTATGAAAATAACAGGGTATGACGTGTCATAGACGCTTGTTTTGCTTTTTTTAGCGGTGCTTTCACAGTGGCGTCACGCACTCTGGCGAAGAGCGACGGAATAAGTCCGTTCGAAGGATCGAGGGAATATAGCGTGGAAGTGACGGAAGAGACGTCACACAGGCATCAAACGAGAGTCTTGTTAAATGTTGTTTATGTGAAAGTACGAATGTATATTTGAATGCAAGCATGAATGGCAGCTTTCCAGTGTGGTGTGCTTCTACGAGATTCGCGCCAAATATTGTTTGATGAAGATAACAAGCAGCCGCTGAGCGCAATGAGAGATAGAAGGCAGATGGTCAAAATCTTAACCAATTAAGCTAGTTTTAGCTGGTTTATGCAGCCATTCCTATTTGATTGCAGCTGAAACCAACTGGGAATTCCTCAAACGAGGGTATAACTCAATTCAAATAAAATGCGGCTCATTATGGTCAGTTATCCCCTTGCCGGGCACATTGTACAAGCTGGAGTGATTAAAGATCAAAATTAGGAGAACATTTCTTTCAGGAATTTTTTGCTCACGTGGCTAGCACTGTGTTTCAGGCCTATTTTAGTCAAAATAGGGCATTTTAGAGCATGAACGTCATAAATAGGCATTTGTATGCACTAACAGAGGCAATAGGCATTTGCAGTAGCAGCGTCCTTTCTGGACAATGAGAGAGGCGGAAAGAGAAGGAACAAGCGCCGCGTGCTGGGAATGGTCGGGCGCTGGAGTTGGTACTCGCAGGCAGAAAAAGAAAAACCTTTAGTTCAATCCGCATTTGACTGGTCCGGGTCCTTTTTCCTGACGGCGCTTTACAATAGGCACCATAAAAGAAGTGTTAAAGATGTTATTCATGCTCGCATGTAAACGTGGGGGGCCTGCAATGCGCTAAAAGAAGTTAGTTTTTGCCTAAAATGCGGTCTCTAGTAATAGCATTAGTTTTAAATGCTTTACGTTAAAAATTTCGCTTAATGAACCGTTGGTGTTTAACGCTTTCATCCCAATAAGAAAACATTTCATCGAAATCGTCACCAGGCTTGGTTGTGCAGCATTCAGAGCTTGGGCCAAACATTTTCTTCCACGAGGTCTTCTTCGAGTTAAGAAATGCGCTCCTGAGAGGCTACCCGCTCCCGAAAGGCTAGGTCTGTGAATGTTCTTGCCTTACAGGAGTTGGCATCCTGACGAGTGCCACGAATGCTTCTCAGCACAGCTGAAAGGCAATCCCCGTGGCCTTACCTATTTTGACAAGGTGAGGGAGCTGTGGAGGATTTAGGGAAAGAGGACAGGCGGCTGCCTTTTTTGTATAATCAGTAGCAAAACTGAAGTGACAGGCTACACCTCGGAAAAGATAGTTGACTGTTTCGCTTGAATGTATGTACTTCGGGTTGCAGTTTCCATCCGAGGCATCTATGCTGCAAGAATACATTCCACTTGGGGGGAGGCCCCCTTATTGCAATGTGTCCTGCTCGGAACGCCGTTATGTATATGTAGAGGTGCCGTGAGTCTTGTGACAGCTGCGCGTTGTAGCTTTGAGTTTTGGACGATTTCCAGGAATGTCAGCGAAAGAAGAGGCGTCAAGACGCAGAAGTGATTAAAAAAATGCTAGAGTCGAAGACAGGCCTTTTAGGATGTTTACGACAGTTCTTTTCTTTACTATCAGGGTGCAGAAAATAGAACAGAATATCTCGTCCTTTGTCGAGAACACGACAGAGCAGCCGCTCCAAGCTCAACAAGAATTCTGCCGCTCCTTGCATTGTTCGTATGAACGGAGGTTTTGTTTGTGGTTCTCCCTTTGTCTCAACGTCGGACGTAGTGGAAAGCTTGATTCGCTGCCCGCGTTAGCCTCCTGCTGGCATTCACAATTATAATGGTCTCTTTCCTTGTGCCTTGAGAACTGGCGCACCTTGAGAAGTCGGAAGTCATCTTATTGGATTTGTTTTCTGTTATACATGGTTTCATTCCTTCAGCTCGAATTGCCGAGCTGCTGGGAAGAGCTGGAACCGAGGGACCTGTTTTGCGTTTTGCATGCTATCCGTGCCTCTCTTATTACTGAGCACATATTTTTCATCCTGCTGGATTCTTCTCTTGGCTGGAAATAATGTTTTCTTCTGTTGCGATATATATATATATATATATATATATATATATATATATATATATATATATATATATATATATATATATAAATGCTAGTTCTGCTGAGATCACTACTTTCATCTATTGCTTTTCCTGACATATATAATCTGGGTTTAGGTTATGTCATTAAGTTTGAATAAAAGCGATTGCTGTTTACCGTAACTAAGTAAACGTAGAATTGTAGAAACGTTATCGCTACGGATAAACAGCCTAACTTGATGATCTAGTTTCAGGCTAAAATGTCAAATAAGTTATTTTGGTTGCCGATTTTATTCCAGCGCATACACTGCTTTACTTTCCACAGAGTGCGAAGTATAAAGCATAAAACACTAACCAACGGTACATCATTTTTTTGGTCATAATTATTAAGCCTATTTCTATTGCATGTTATAAAATACTACCGGAAACCACTCAATTTTTTTTTTTTTGAATAGACAGCGGCCGGAAAGCGGCCTTATCCCTCCGATTCCGGCTCGCGGATCAATGCTGCATTCTTTGCTTGTTTAATGCTCGTTGCCGCGAGACGCACCTTTAACAGTTTCTTTGTCGCGAAAGATGCGCCAAGATATGTCTGGAAGATTCCGGCCACTTACGTATGTTTCTGCAATGATCTAGGTTGTGCGAGAAACAGTTTGCGGCTTTATCTAGTTGTTTTTTAGCCGTCTTCAAATTGAGAGTTGAGGTGTGTACGAGCATTCTCTGTTTGACGACCAAAAAGCAAGTTTGTTGCTATCGCTGCCGCCAAGTTTCGTTCTTTTGCGGACGCAAGTCAGCTCGATAAAGAGTTTCTTTAGTGCATCCCCAGGCTCTTCATTTGTTGTCATCGGCCTTGTCACCAGCACGTGACAATATGAAGAAATGCTACAAGTGAGATTACGGTTTCACTCGCGGAGGTCAGTAATAAAAAAACGTAATGCCTTTATCAAATCGAACTAAAGTTCTCTTTGCCTGCAAAGCTACTGTGTTCTGGCGCTAGCTCTGCTTGAACAAAAAAAACTAAAAAAAAAAATCATGATTTTATTTTTTGTATGGATGTTTGTAGAAGGCACGAGCGCACATTTGCGGTATGTGCGCGCCTCTTATAAAAGAAGGTCATTTCAATGCAGAAGCATTACTACCCACATTTCGTCGAGGTGGCTGTGAAGCCTCCTTTTACCAACCGCTCTCAAAAAGAACTCGCCTCCAGCGGCTTTTCAATTCAGACCGCGGCAAAAAGATCAGCTTCGCTGACTAATTCGCTACAGCCACTGGATAAGGGCTCAGAGCACAGCGTACCTTATCTCCCACGACCGCATTTGGGAGCTTCATACTGCTCCTGACTAACGCTTAAAGCACTGTAGATCACATCCGGGATTCACTCTGTAGATGCCTGCGCGATATCATTGTTGTCAACACTGAATTGCTCTCAGGCGCAGTTAGCACAGCAATATTAGAAATGTCGTCATTGGAACTAAGCATAAACGGGAAGAATATCATCTTCCTACCTCGTTGAGAAGGAACCTGAACATGAATGTGGGTCTGAGAATAAAGCCCAGTGGGTTACGATATCCACCGCCTCATGTAAAATCCTTGCAAGTTATGAGGGCTTCTTTTGTGGCAAAATTTACGAACAGTACATATGTTTCTTGGGAGCTGGGCGCATGAGGAAAAGGAGAGCGGTATTCTGAAAGTTTATCTAGACCTCTATACTACGTTAGACCACTACATCATCTGGTAGCGGGATTTCGCGCGTGCTATGGTGTCAGTATTTCACCCTGCGCTTCTGATGTCTTCACCGTCTTCATATTAATTCTTTAAAAAGTTGCACTAATGGCCTTCGCTATCCTCCTAATAAAAGCCTAAAGCACCAGTTTAATACTTCGATAAAAATGTCTGGATTCACAAAAGAGAAGCTAAAATAAGCAAAGCTAAGCTAAACTAGCGATAAAGTTTGCTTCATATATATCCGTGCTTAGGCTACATAAATGGTCGGTAAATGTTTTCTGGCAACGTAGCGCTTCACGAACAGGTACGCCCCCCAGCAAAGTTATGGCTGTGGTAAAAATAGAGTGTGCAAGAATTTTACTAAAAATATTAAACCTAAATCTTTAACACTTGTCGACAGATTTGTTCAGCGAGTGCGTAGCGCCTTCGATAGAGCGCCTGTTCTTGGAAAACCGATTCTTGGCTACATGACTCGTATGTCTTTAAAAAAATCTAAATTTGCACTATATCTGTATGGACTAGTGCATCAAGCATAGTCAGTGGACTCTTTGTGAGTATAGGTTACTGCTTATTTTGATGGCATCACATTCAAGGGCTGAAGGGCCGCGTTCGCTGAACAGCGTCATGGTGCAAGCTGTTTCTCTCTAGTCAAGGTAAGGTTGAATAGCCATTATCTAAGCACTTCCACAAAGATTAGCCGAGCACCAGACCACGCGAAGAGCCAGAGAAAAAATTACCGACAATTACGTCACTTCCTAACGGGAAATTTGAGCGCCGCTCATCAGCTGTTCCAGCTTCTCGATAGATTAAGGCAAATAATTCGAGCAAGACATGTATGTACAATTACAGACAACTTTTTTATTTTTCACGCACATTCCTTCAAGAAATATTCTACTAACAGATCTTGACTGTCATAAAGGAAGCTTTGTGGATTAGGAGGTCGCGGGAGGCAGCGCGTGGGCCCATAGGAACGTTGCGCGGCAAAGAGATAGCAGCTACTGACTGATGCCGCTTACGCCGCTAACGAGTCAAGTCAACGTGGTTCTGCGTTTCGGCTTGGCATGCACGAACCGTGATTCACTGATGCGAAGCCGGCGCTTCAGCAACCGGAGAACAGCGTCGCCGCCACGCAGGAAGAGAAAGGGGGGGGGGGGGGGGGGGGGGCGGGTTGTTATACGTAGCGGCGAACGGTGGTGGCAGGAGTGCGCGCTGCCTCGGCTGCGGAGCTGACGAGGGACAACGCCGAGGGCGACAGCAATGACGCCGCGAAAAGCAGCAACGGGTGCCAAAGCGCTGCGCTCTAAAATAAATAAAAAAGCTCAAATCCTACTCCTCACTTGTGCGAGGAGGATTCGTTGTCCACTAGGGTATCGCTGCGGTACAGCGGAGTTTCCTAGTGTAAACACAACATACGTACACGAAATATCTGCAAACCAACGCACAACTATAACGCTCGTCCCCAACCATGATGGCAAATACTGTTCCCAGATGGATACTTTTAAGGCTAGAACTTCACGGTTTTGATATACCCCAGGAGGAAACAGAAAGAAAAAAGTCATTGCCATTTAATATCAGTTAGTAGAACACACAGTCACTATCTTTTGATATATGGTGTGCGTTATGTTTTCAGAAGACATGTCCTGAACGGCACGGTAAATAATCGGCAAGTTTTCATATACATGTAAAGTGTTACTTCTCTTTATCTCAGTGACGGCACCGTTGCAGTGAAAGCAGCTTAGTGTTCATATGCATCGGACAGCTACCTATTTGACGTTTTCTTTTTGACAACTTGTTTTTAACCTAGGACGATTATTACTATAGGATACGTGACGGTTTCTTTTTCAAAGTGCATGAGGGTACACTTAAATGCTCATACTTTTGGACGGCCATCTTTTTTTTTTAAATGTAATTCATAACGTGGCTATGTGCACTGATTTAGACTTCTGGTCTTATATTTAAGTTTCCGCTGCCCATATCATTCGGCTTCGAATAAATCGTATATATCAAAGTTACATACGTATAGTCACGTCACTAATTATATTTGAATTACAAAGGTTTTGCACACTTCCATAGAGGACGTTAGAAGGGCAAATGCATACGTGTCTGTCCATGTAGTTATTGCCGCCACTTCACGCACGCATTATTACCGAGCAGATTTTAAAAAATATTTAACGTATGCTGTTCACCCATAAAGCTTTCTTAACATTCTATCGCAGCTCTTCGGTGGCTGCGGTTGCCGATCATGAGTCAAAACAAAAAATACGGTGCAGCGTTGCCGCGCCTTTGAAGGCTGTCTTGTGTATTCCCTGACGAGCCACTTTTACGCCAGTGATGAATCTGTCGGGAAACTTCGCCTAGAAGTTACGACCTTACAAACTATTCCACAGTAAAATGCGAGAATAATTCCACTGGCGTTCATTTTTCAACAAAATACTGCACCAGTTGCGTGAAACTATGTCACCAATAATAAACACTGTCACACTAGTTCACTATGGACTTGGACCAATAAAATACTATTTCGCCGACGAAAACAAAAACGCGACTTATCTAATGCCACAGTGGCGTACAATGCTTATTGTACGCCGCTGTTGTACGCCACTTATTATACGCTGGCGTACAATGCTTATAAGCATTGTACTTCGAGCTTTGTACGAGTTCGTGCGCGCTCTATGGAGCTCGAGTTGAATAATGACAATGCCTCTTTCGGACTGAACAAAGCTAGGGCTAGAAGGAACCGCTGTGCATGAGCGATGTGCTGCTACGAGTTAAATGGACACGGATTAACGTTCTCTGCCGAGGACTGGTAAATGCATTACCGCTGCTGTCTGTGTACCTTAACCTGCGTCTATGCAAATCCTTTTAGCAGCGAAGCTCTTATGCAGTGCCGGTAAATGCGGCTCGAGAAACGCGGCCGCCAAGCGCACCATGCCACCGCAACAGAGTGTGTTGCATGCATTAAGTGGTCACGTCGAGGCTTAAGTGGCCGGTTTAAAAATACTGCAGGTGTTGCTCGTAGGCGCAAAAAATGAGTCGGAGGTTATAAACTTTGAGAACGTGCTCGCTGGTTTTTGCAATCGCCCCCTTTGTTTCCTAGTCGTAAAAGTCTCGTCCTGATCGAGCCGGGCGTTTCTCGTCTTTACGATGATGGTGTTACTATAACGTTTGACGCTCGCGCTGAAACTTATATTTTCACTCTTGGTTGTTAGCCGGAAACTGGTGCTTTGCCCTGAGAATTTTACACAGCCTCGTGAATTTATAGTTTCTGGTTTCCCAGAGACGCTGAACGCTCGCTGTATTCCACAGCTTTATTGTTACTGAACGCTTGCTGTATTCTTCTCTTTTATTGTTTATAATACTTGTGGTGTTTTGTTCTCTCTCTTCTTTTCCATCGCTTCATTTTAGTGAAATAGCAACGCTGGTTCACTCACGCCACCTGATGTATTTATGGTACACTGTACGGCCATAACATTTCTAGCAGAGCTTCGCTCCTTTAGAGATATAACGACATAAAGCAAAACTGTTTGCATTTATTAAGGGGATATTTTATTTCGGAAACCGATATTCTAGCATGCCTGTCGAATGAATGAGCACGCAGGCACAATGGGACGAAATTTACAGCCGACAGTAAAGTTTTACGTCTTCTTTTTAGCCATCCTAATTGCTTTTTTATGGGCGTCTCTGCTAGTATGTGCGCTTGTGACGGTACTTCCCTGAGCATATCATTAAAACCTGCTATATTTCGATTTCTTGGATAAGAAAGAAGTAGTCGACTGTGCTCAACTTGCCAAACATATATATTGACTATAGTGCCTTCATTTATATCAATAAACTTGTGTTTTGTCCATCCTGTTTTCATTTCAGATCGGTTCTATATTGTTGTTGTCTAGCCTGCTAGAGTAGCTGTGAGCAGGGCGTGTTGCTATCTAGTGCATCTTTATTATCCCATCAAATACGTCAGAAAAGCTGCATTTTAAGGAATTTTGAAGAGCTAATCAAAACATTGCTTGCATTTCGCGTCTTCCCTTCTGTCTCCTATATCTGGTTTTCATGTCGCAATCGTAGCAGTGTATTTTCAGCCTACGGTAAAGCCAGATGTAGGCAGCTTTTTCAAATACCCTCATTGTTGTTTCATGCACCTTGCGTTAAAATTACCTGAAGTAAAATAAAGAGGCAAGCACGTCTTTTTATAGATGTTAACTAATGTCTGTATGACACCGCAGTGATTTTTAAAAATTTCTAATGGAACAAGTAGAATTTGTGCCAGCGTACCTGAAACTAGGAAATATGTCTCGCAAAAAGGGTTTCCGTCTCTAATCGGTAAACGCTTGTGGATTTTAAAGACCGGAACAGAGTGTAGACATCCTCATTGAGAACGCTGTGAAGCGGCCTGGTGCGTGGTACTAAAGGCGCTAAGCAAGGCGGTCGTGTGCTGTGCGATGTCAGTTCACGTTAAAAACCCCAGGTGGTCGAAATTTCCGAAGCCCTGTACTACGGCGTCTATCACAGCCTGAGGCGCGTTGGGACGTTAAACCCCACAAACCAAACCATTATGAACACCGCGCTTTCAGCATTAACAACGCGTTGTTTTCTGGTAAAAATTGTGTTGGTATTATGTGCTGTAAATTCACACTAGAGTTTATTAATCCCTGCCGAAGATAAGAGTGGAACTTTCGTGGCTATTCATTTTGCAGATTGCTTCTCAGGAGAATTGTAAAAGCTGTAGACAATACATGCTAATTATGCATCTAGTGAAAGCTCTAATGCCGTGGACATTGTTCGTAAAAAAAGTATTACAATAAGAATTTGCATTTCTAGAAAAGGGCCCCTGAAATGCTATTTGTGAAACCCATAGACGTAGTCCTTATGGGTGTTCGAGTCAAGTTTGAAAGCTTTGAGGGAAGCGTGTAATTTACAAATAATTATGAAAAACCGCGCCTGGCGACCGCTACCGAGCGATTGGGGCAACACATCCCTTCGTGAAAAACCTCTCATGTGAGGTTGCATGGGCTTGCTCGGCGCGCCCGCTCGTTGGACGCTCCCAAGTTACACGGGCGCAACGGGGCACGCTGGGGCATATTGGCGATTTTTTTTACTTCTTTTTTTTTCTGACGCACCGGTGCGGGTTGAGTTAAGGGGGGAGGAGGAACATCATTTTTGATAGCCCGTATCCTCAGTGCTAGTAAAGCAAGATTTAACCTTTTTGCGGTGCCCATTTTTGGAATACCTATTGCTCCTGCGCATTTTTTAAATTTTAGTAGATAGCTTTTCATGGGCCTTTGAAGGGCGGATCATGTACGGTTTATTCACGTCAAACAGCTTCCGTTGCAAGGCAAAAAATTTCAGTAGCGTCAGCCCCAATTATTATACAAAATATAGTGGAATTAAATTCACCTCGCCTGTTTTGCATATTTCAGCAAATGTGGCCCAAATGAGCAGTACGTGCTAGTGTTGCGTAACTTATTTTATTGAAAAATGCGCTTATATATATTCGCTGCTGTAATAACAGCCACAATATTCGCTACGAGTATATACAATTCACCGATGACACCTGATAATAGTTTTTCGCAGCACAAGTTCACGTTCGTTTTGTAAAGCAATATAGGCGGAACCTTTAAAATAATAAATGAAAGTATTGAAACAAAGTCTTCAATACGAAAGGATTGCTACAATTTTCAACACCAGTGAACTGGGCTCTTTGTCCTTTTGTTTTCAAAATTTCACTCTTAACGCGGGAACTATAATTTCTGAACGAAAAAGCAAGTAAGGTTTACTCTTTTATCGCTTCATAATGAGACCGTTTTTTTATATGGCGCGCTGTCCAAACGCAGGACGTTAATGCGTGGCGAAACGATGACACTTACTCACAAGAAAGTGCAGGCGAAAGGCGTAAGTATTTGAGGCAAGTTTATTCAGCGGAAAGTTTAGTCCGAGGGATCAATGAGTTCCGGAAGCTTAGAGCGAGCAAAGAAAATGCTACCGCTCCGCACACTCACTTCGACGCCGGCGGAATTACTACGCGGTATCCGTTCTCGCTCAAGGATTACGCCAGTCGGAGAGGCGAGGGAGCAGATTTAAGCCACCTCCATCTGAGACCCCTTTCTAGCGAAGCATCGTGGCGCGCAGGTCCTTGGAGACAGTAAATTACCACGGCGCGGTGAAATGGAATCTGGGGGAGCCTGCGGTACGCATCGTCGGCTTCGTTTTAAGAGAATCGCGAGTCTGATCCCACTGGCGTTCCTTGTGGTTCCCCCACTTGCCTCCTTGTCTCATGCACGTTGTCTAAGCTTAATTCTGCCTCTTTGGGCTTGCCGGTTTATACAGCTACTGCTTATTTTGTTTTTTCGTGAATGTGAAATAATAGTACGCAATTAGTACGGTATATTAGCGCCATTCATTTGCTCCTTCATCCAGTGGCAATGACCTGCGGACGGACACAAACGACGAACGCCAAAAGATGCGTAGTTATTGTTCAGTCAAAGGCAGTAAAAGATAATGTGCAATTCCTGCTTATATATTCAGCTGATCTTACTGTACTTACAGCAGGTGCTTATAAAAGGGCTTGTCCCAAATGCTTACAGCGCTTGAACAGTAGCTGCATTATGTGAGAACGAAGGAAGAGGCGGAATGAAAATTAAAGTCGCGAATCACAGTATGCACCCCATAGCCACCGAAAATCTTCTTGAACGTCCTCGGAAGAGTCGATAAACTGTTATATATTGATGTGACTCTGAATTCCGCTTTTAATTTTAGTTCTTCATAACTGTAGTAAGCAGTAAATTCTGACAAATTTGTTTTTCCGCAATAAAGTCCCGCAAGCACTCGGTACGCTAAGAACTCTGTATCATTGCCTTTTTCACAGTCCCATGACTACTGTGTATTGTCATGCGGTCTAATATTTATTGTGTAAACTAAAACAAGTATTCATATTACAAGGAAGCGCTTCGTATAATCATACAGAATGAACCCACAGATAGGTCCGCTCCACTCGTTAGTGACCTAGATATTCCACAATTTTTTGCTATGACAGATTGCAAACTTGTTCAGTGTTTAGTTATGCCATCCGTGGCTGCAGTGATAACTTGTGTTCTGTGTACATTTTTAGTCTCAGGTTTTCTCATAATATTGCAATTGTTGCCTCTCCTGCTAGGACCCATCAAAGGGCCTGCTGTATATTGTAAATAAATAAATAAATAAATAAATAAATAAATAAATAAATAAATAAATAAATAAATAAATAAATAAATAAATAAATAAATAAATAAATAAATAAATAAATAAATAAATAAATAAATAAATAAATAAATAAATAAATAAATAAATAAATAAATAAATAAATAAATGTACACAGTCACGTTGGGGGTCCTGCTGTCGTTTCTTACACTTCATACATAGCCCAGGTACATGAGAAGGGGCCTATATTATTCACAATTATGTGATTGATTGAAATAAGGGTGTTATTAACTAAATGAAATAAGACTAGCAATGTGATTTGAACCAGAGCCGTTAAAATATACGCGCTGAAGGGTGTTGGTCTAGGAGAATGAAGTTACGTCTTGGAAACCTCTCGCTGCATGCCTGAGGCCTCTTGATTCTGCTTGACCTATCTCACCTAAATGGAAGCAAGAACAAAATTTCCAAGATGTTTAGTAACTATTCACGAAGTCTTGGCTTCATGACGACTCTTATGGACAGGATTTCACAACAAGGGAGAGCTAACGCTTACTTAGAAATTGCAATAAATTCGAAGGGCCATGATACTGGAATTAGTATCAGGATACGTTGCTTTGTATGATAACGCAATATTATAGGACGCATCACATCTCTAGAAGAGGTGCAACCCTGTGTGAGCATTTATGCGAGTTATCTTTTATTGCTTTTCTTGCAAACGTGGGCGTATTACGCGATGTCATTAGGTGGCCATTTGCAATAGGTTACCAGAAAGAATATTATGTTCACTATCAAAAGTGACGGCATCACTGCAGCTTGATGGATTCCTGCGGATCGGCTCGCGGCAGTGCCATTGCAAAATTTGCAGGCCCACTTTGTTTCTAGTCTACTTAACTAAGGAATGTGCACGAATTGTAGAAACGAAACGGGAAAGTTAAGCACGTATCAGTTATTCCGAGCTGTATGACTGCTGTATCAGCCATTTTTGTGGCAGGAAGAAGTGTTTTTGCTAAAGTAAGCTCTCGCAATTGGATGTCGACCACGGTGTTACCTCTAACACCATGATGTCGACTACGCATGCGCTGGGAGTTTGAATATTCCCGGTCGAGCTCTCTGTTGCTCTAGCAAGTGCGAATGTTTAGAACAGGCGACGTGATCATGGGTAATATTCTATTTTCATGGTCTAAAACTTCTCTTCGCTGTAAAACTGCTGCTGAAAGCAAGTTGTGGGGATATTTGATAACGTCGCTATACACGATATGGAACACTTGGTACAGCTGGGATGCTTCGAACATCTTTAATTCGCGATGTCTAAGTGGGCATCCCTACTGTGAATTTTTACAGCTTTGAATGACCAATAACGCGCACGTGACCAATCGTGAATCCGTTGCGTGATCAAGAACACTTCAAACGAACCGTTAGGATCCTTCTGATCGTTGGGCAGATTCAACGAAGCAACCATAGTCCTGAAAATGAGTGCCGCCTTAGCCTGGGAATCATGCAATAACATATACGACGCTGTGTATGATGGCCTACCAGGCTGCCACCAGATGTTTTACCTGCTGTACCGCTTGCATACTTCAATGTGGCTGTTTCAATTGCCCATTTCAACCGCCGTAGAGATTTGCTTATTACCTGAAATATAGGAAGTAATACAGAGTGCAATATTCACGTCCCCCGTATGCATAAAAACAATTGATCTGCACTCTTTAGAAAAAGTTGGACGAAAAGAAAAAAATAGGGCTTTGAGCGGTGGAGGGGATCGCCTAAAATTAGTTCAAAGTAACAGAGCGGGCGAGGTAACGTAGTTTCAGTACGACGCGTCTAACATAGTCATGCCTTTTCTCTCTCTCTCTCTCTCTCTCTCTACATATATATATATATATATATATATATATATATATATATATATATATATATATTCGGTCAACTAGAAAGAAGGACAAGAGTTTACTAACAAAGTACTTCGTCCCTAGATTCTAAACAAAGTGTCCTTGGAACTGTGCACATAAATACAGGGCAACTCACGTAGCTTAAGACAAAGTGAAAAAACAACAAAAAAAAAAACGCTTCATATCGGTTCTGTGACGAAATAGATGTATCGTTGTTCTTCATGTACCGCTTCCTTTTAAATATTTTTCATTACATTGTGCTTAATTAACTGCGAGCAACTGCGCAAAATGTTTATTATTTAGTTCAGTGCCAAACGGATCCCAGTACGTTGTAGAGGTGGCTCAACAATAACCTTGCCAGCTTTTTCTGCCAATACACACCCTTTCTGGTCTTTTTTTTTTTGGAAATTTAAAAAAGCCCGTGAAATCTACAGTAAAAAGACCACGCGATTGCGTTCTTGCGCTGCAATATTGTAGCGTTACCAAACGCATTTTTTACGTGAATGAGTTATGAGTGTCGTCGAGTCGGAGTAAGTGGCGGATGTGACTGTTGGCATATCCATGAAAGCGCGTTAGCACATTCTGCCGGGACATGGAAAGCGCTAGCCGTGGTCAGAGATAAGGGATGGGCTGGCCCCTGACAGCCAAATGAGGCGAAGCTCTAGCCGCTACCGTAACAAAACAGAAAAAGTACAAAGCGCCGCAGTTGAAGAAGGGTTGCTTTCTTTATTTCTGTCACTGGGAAGTCACTCGAAATAACCGCGGGCTGCCCCTTTGGCCACGGTAAGCTTGTACTTTCCGTTCGCTCAAAACGCGATTGATAGCGCTGCACTTTGGTAGAGCATGAACGCCGTTCCGCGGTATTTCTTCTAGAGTGAAAGTTCCAATACTTTAGGTGCGACCCAGAGTTTAGCCTCGTCTCCACGCTTGATCTTCAAGCGCGACCAAGTTCAAACCAAGCACACACACCCCCAAAACTAACAATGCGTGGCTATGTGTCATATGACCGTGCGTGAGCTGTATGGTTCCAGTCCTAGCATGTGTCGAGGGTGCGAGTCTCAGAGACGATCGTGAGTTTCCGCTCCTCGCTCGCGCCATGTTTGTTTTAGCAACTGTGACGCAAGCTGTTGTCGAGCTAGTGGAACTGCGAGTGGGACGACTGCATGCACAACGGATTTAAGTTTCTTGAACAGATGCAGTAAATGTTAAGTGAAGACTATGAACAGTTCTGGGTCTAACATAAAGTTGAAGAATCGTACTTAGTCCACAATAAAAGCTTAAATAGGAAGACCTAAAGCGTGTGTCAAACCGCACGTACTTAGAACACGCCCGTTAAAGTTAGGCCAAAATCAATAGCTGCCACGACAAGTAGGCAATTCCGGCTTTCATGTCCCATTGCACCAAATTCAACACAAGTCAGCGGAGATAAGTTAACATATGCACCTGAATATATATGCACTGGTAGCCGAACAACAAACATAAGAAGGAATACAAGCAAAAATGAAGACCTTTAACTAAGAGGAATAAAAATAAACTGGGTACAAGAGACAGCCACCTGTTCAACACTAATACATCAGGTCGACCACCTTTGCAGTAAGCCAGCTTCCCAAATAAATGCCCGCTTAATACTAGAATGTTCAGCTATCTCATGCCGAATCTTAGAAGGAAAGGGTACATTGCACGCTCTGGGCGGAGACGCCATGCTGCCAATCCACGCAACCGCCAACACGTCCAGCCAAACCACTAAGTATTCAAAAGTGTCATGGTGGCGCGCGGGAGCTTGCGAGCGCTCGCAGACGCGCAATCTAACATGAAACGTACGCAACGCTAGCTGTCAGAACACGCGTTTGAAAACACAGTCGAAACATTCATGCTCTTAAGTTTCAGGGTGGCGGCAACATTGACACTGATTCGAGGGAACAACCCTACACACAAACGGACGGTCAGAGGTTGGTAATGAGCGCCAACTGTTTACCCAGTCTAAACCTCACATTTGAGCAATGAAGTGGGAGGAAGTCAACTGTCCCCCCCTTGTTGTATGATTGCGCCGCACTCGCTCATTTCTGTGTTGGCTCATCGCCATAGCTTCGCAAATACGAACTGGTGGGTTCTGGTTAAAGTTCTTCTCGGGTAAGGTGGCGGTGATCCCCCTAAACGAGCCTGCTAGGAATGCGTAAAAGCTTGGCTGTGATTCTGTGCTTAGGCATGTATGCCATTGCTCAGCAAAAAACAACAACAGCAACAAAGAAACTGGGTGAGGTGCCGAGCAAATAATTCATTACGTTCTTTCTAGTGTGCATGTCATTCTACAGAATGTGCAGGCTTGTCGGTGTGGCAAAAATGTCACAACGAGCCCACAGGGGAGGCCAAAACCACGCATTCTGCGCGGCAAACAAGTCATCAGACGAGAGGCAACCCCTGTCCTTCCCTCTCATAGAAATAGAAAAGATAGAAAAGAGCCCTACATTGTGGAGAATTGTTGAAGAAAAGTCCTTGGGGGCGTGCAGCTAAAAACGTGTGACAGACACGCAAGACACAATCACAACGCTGCGCTCTGAAAGTAGATGGTAAAGAATACTCTGCAACTGATAAGCGTTGTCTAGCAGTTCACGTTAGTTCTGACCATGTCTGGGCTGCGACCTCACTTGTGGGAAGTAAAGTGGTACTCAGAACCTTTACACCCCTCGCGCATTCAACTCCAACTGGCAAGTCCCCAAAAAACAGCCTAAATCGCATTACCTTTCACTTGACAGGGTTCAGAAGGGCTCCTGACATGTTTCTATGTGTGTGAAATAGACGAACGAAACTGAGTAGCTGTCAGCGTTCCTCAAGTAAAACGATGCGTCGTCAGCGTGTGCTCCACTTTGGCGCTCCAGTGAAAAAAAAAAAAAAAAAAAAAAAAAAAAAAGCGGGTGAAAATGGACATTTCTGGCACATACCCCGAGCAACGGAAATATGCGCCCTTAGTTATAATTACCCTCGCTATACAATGCGGGCAGGAAAAGCCTTCCGGGAATCCTAGTCGTGTGAGCACGCCAAAAGTTTTCGATTGGTCTAAAGATGCGATGCAGTCAGTGATTCCTCGGTAAGTATTCCGAGTTTATGTCGTTATCGAAAGTGCCGCTATCTCCCTGAGCTCGAGTCGCCTGATTGGTGGAAACGCCTGAACCAGAAGTACCAATCAGATGACTCGAGGTCACGTGAGATAGCGACACTTCGATAACGACGCAAACTCGGAATACGGACCCTGGTTTTGTCGCCTAAGTAAAAGCATTCCGAGTTAGGCCTAGTGAGGAAACGATCTATCTTCCCGGTATGCAGCACTTCTGGCTAGTGTCTACGATGTTACAAACAACGATGCTAATGACTTTCACAAGTAAAACCGCAACAGTCTGGCAGTGTACGTTTAGTTAGGTTACCGGCCGCAAGGCCAGATGGCCGCTGGCCTTCAAAAGCAGTACTACACGCCCGTCTAAAAATGAGGTTACACGTTTGGCCTAGTGCTAAAACGAATTGAGCATTTCAATTGAGGGGGCCTTATAGTACAGGAAAAAGCGCCGGTAAAACTGCTAAAAAGGATGTTGGTAGTCCAGATCGGCCAACTGCGAGTCAGGCCTCAACCGGCTCGCCACAATAGATAGGTCTTCTTCAATCTCGCGAGTAATGCGATCGCATTCGCCTTGCCGGCTCTGATGAGCGCTGCTCTCTATTCTTCCTTCAAGCTCAGATGGTCGTGGACCAGGGCTTTTTCGTTCATCACTTGTCGTGCACAATTTGATCGTAAGACATTACTAACGAACCTCCACGGGGCTCTAGATCTGTCCTCCTTCCATTTAAATTCGTGACGCAACTGTTCTTCGTGCAGCGTTCTTGGTGATGTCATACCATTTAGCTGCCTAATTAGCATGAATCTGCTAGTCTAGTTACGCCACAGCGACTTGAACTGACTTGCGTTTTTTTTCCTAATCACCTCATTGCATCACGCGACTTAGCGCAGAGTGCGTTTTCGGAAAGAGCATCTCTGTGCTAACGAGCTTTTGCCTTGAAACACGTAGGCGGTCCTTAGTGTCTCGAAATGTCTTATAATTTGCGGGCTTTCTGCAAATGCCAGGAAAACCGTTATGCAAGAGATGTATCGGTAGAAAAACACTGAATTGATTGTTTATTAACCCGCTCCACAAATTCATTAAACGTGCTTAATTGGCCCTAAACCGAATATAAAACATTTTGCATCAGTCAGCGTAGTTACAATCTATTAGACCAAATCTTAAACAAATACCCTGAGAAGCATTAGGTGACGACAAAGGACGTTAGTTTGACCCAGTTGGGGTGCACCGCCTTTCTTCATTCATTGGCTCAAGTTACCCAAAATGCCAGGTATACCTATGGACAGCAGTTACTGTAAAGGAACCGAAACCGCAGAAATGGATTGCATCAGTGCTTTCGCACACATGCCGAATGCAACGTCGCTTGTCGCGCGTAGAGTACAATAGATGTCATTGTTTAAAATCCAAATTTACTGACCGGTAATGTACATTCAATGTACCACTACTCGCAATGTTTCCTACTTAATGTACAGTGCACTACTCACAATGTTTCCTACTTAATGTACAGTGCACTACTCACAATGTTTCCTACTCAATGTACAGTGCAATACTCGCAATGTTTCCTACTCAATGTACAGTGCAATACTCGCAATGTTTCCTACTCGATGTACAGTGCACTACTCACAATGTTTCCTACTCAATGTAGAGTGCACTACTCGCAATGTTTCGTACTCAATGTACAACGCACTACTCGCAATGTTTCCTACTCAATGTACAACGCACTACTCGCAATGTTTCCTACTCAATGTACAGTGCACTACTCGCAATGTTTCCTACTCAATGTACAGTGCAATACTCGCAATGTTTCCTACTCAATGTACAGTGCAATACTCGCAATGTTTCCTACTCGATGTACAGTGCACTACTCACAATGTTTCCTACTCAATGTAGAGTGCACTACTCGCAATGTTTCCTACTCGATAACGAGGGAAATTGTTTAAAGGGAGATAACGCAGTGAACTACATTACATCAGTTATAGCCGAGTCATTTAAGAGCGACGATAGGATAATCTCCGCAAATCAGGAAGCAACACAAGGTAGCAGAATACAAAGCAGCTTAGAACTGAACAATCTAAACTGGAAAAAGGCAGAAAAAAAATATTCCTAAAAACACATCTACAGGAATAGATGGAATTCCGATCAAGCTGATGAACTCGGTCCAAAAAGTAAGGAAACGTTGTTAAAAGCTCTGGAAACAGTCATATCGAATAAGCAAATTCCGGACAGCTGGCGGCAGAGTAAAATGAATTTGATTTATAAAGGGAAAGGAGACAGGATGCACCATAAAATCCTACAGGCCGATTACCATAACATCTGTTATGTACAGGTTAGCCATGCAGGCGGTGAAATTAAAGGTGCAAGCATGTGTTGAAAGTAACAAGATACTCGGAGAACTTCAGAACGGCTTTAGAAATGGTAGGCGCTTAGATGATAGCCTGTTCGTGCTTACCCAATGCATCGAAATATCCAGAGTGGAAAATAGACCTTTGTATTTGGCATTCCTGGACATAAACGGGGCGTACGACAACGTAAGCAGGGAACTCCTCTGGAACATATTAAAAGAAGAAGGTATTATTTATGAGATAATAGAATTCCTACAGGAAATATACCGGGATAACAAATTAGAAATTACGTGGGAAGGGATAAGAAGTACGGAGGATGTCAAAGTATGCAAAGGATTAAGACAAGGCTGTCCTATATCACCGGTGCTGTTCATGCTTTATATGATAAACCTGGAACGGAGAATACAAGACAGTAACCTAGGTTTTAACCTGTCATATAGATTACGTGGAAAGGCGGTAGAGCAGCGCCTCCCCGGTTTGATGTATGCAGGCGATATTGTGCTGCTAGCTGAGAGTCTGGAAGAATTGCAAACTCTAGTTAAGTATTGTGGAGACGAAGGGGACGCTCTAGGCTTCAGTTTCAGCGCAGTTAAGTCGGGTCTGATGATTTTCAACGGCTCAACTGATCAGGGTCTTAAAATACAAGACCTTGAAATACCTAGAGTAGCAGAATATAAATATCTGGGGGTATGGGTAAACGAAGGATTGGCATACATTGGAAAGCATGAGCAATCACTTAAGGCCAAAGGGCGAAGGAATGCCGGGATAATGAAGCATAAGGCATTGTGGGGATACAATAGGTATGAGGGTTTGAGGGGTATTTGGAAAGGAATTATGGTGCCCGGACTTCCTTTCGGAAATGCGGTTTTGTGCCTAAAATCAGAGGTACAGTCGACATTAGAAACAAATCAGAGATCCGTTGGACGATTAGCACTAGGTGCCCACGGCAAAACTACAAATGAGGCGGTACAGGGAGATATGGGCTGGGCATCTTTCGAAGTACGGGAAGCTCAGAGTAAAATATATGAGGAACGCCTGAGGAAATTGGACAGTAACAGATTGGCAGCTAAAGTATTTAAATACCTGTACCTAAAAAGCGTTGACTCACAACGGAGGAAAAGAACTAGGAAACTAACTAGCAAGTACGCTAGTAACAAGGACGGAGAAATAAAGAGCATTAAGCAGCAGGTGAAAAACACAGAAGGTAAAAATTGGATACATTCGATGGAAAAGAAACAGAGTGTGGAAATATACCGAAAGTGGAAAATGCAGATCAGGAAGGAAGATTTCTTTGATAACGCAAGAGGCAGTGCCCTACTTTGTGAAGCTAGATCAGGGTGCCTTAGAACACGCAGCTACAAAAAGAAATTTAACAATGGAGATGACGCATGTGCTGTATGTGGAAACTCCAGTAAAACAATTGACCATACTATACTCGAATGTAATGGTATCCATCCGGAAGTTGGTGCAGGCGCAATCACTGTTCCTGAAGCTCTGGGGTTTGGAGATAACAGTGGCCGGGTGAATAAACCGGCGGTGGAAACTAGAAAAAAACGACTGAAAGATTGGTGGCTTAAAAGCAGAGAAGTGACATAATGTTAGTAATGTAGAAACAAAATTTAATAAATAGAATGATGGTTTAGTTAACCATTCTAAATCAATAATTAAGATATAGGGAGAAAAATGAGAATGATAGCTACTGCTACCACCCCGTTTCAAAGGGGACGCTTCTATATTCCATCCATTCATCTATCCTACTCAATGTACAGTGCACTACTCACAATGTTTCCTACTCAATGTAAAGTGCACTACTCACACTCAATGTACAGTGCACTACTCGCAATGTTTGCTACTCAATGTACAGTGCACTACTCGCAATGTTTCCTACTCAATGTACAGTGTACTAGTCGCAATGTTTCCTACTCAATGTACAGTGCCCTACTCGCAATGTTTCCTACGTAGTATACTGAAAAGAATGAAGGCGCAAGCTCGGGCTTTTAATGCGACTGCCGTTTTAGCTGCACGGCATGACTGTAGCCTTCGCAACATTCGGAGCTATGAAAATTAATTGTTTCCCCAAACAAATGCGACCTTTATAAGGAGCTCAGGATACCTCAACGATGAGGCGGCTTTCCTACGCGGCTGGCAGTACACCAGACCTGATGACACCATTACCAGAAAGCTTTGTTTGAGTGCCGCTGAGAGGCGAGAGACTGCCGCGAATTGCAAGGGAGAGCGGCGACGCGGTTATTGGCTGTGGAACAGTTTCTCAGTAAAACCACGTTTGCGAGTCCTTTCGTGGATTCCCACCAGATTTCGTTGAGGCGCGAAATACATTTATGCAACCCGCAGCGGACCCTTCTATATTTGGTCTCTGCCGAAATACCTGATAGAAAATTTGCAATTTAAATTCCCTATGTGCTCGCATAGTGGCGCGTATATAATAAGCGCCTAATTCCAAACTTTCGCCCAAGGGGCTCGGGCTGTTTACCTGCCCACGGCGGGCGGCTTATCGCGCAGTGTGCGGTCGAAAGCGCAAATCCTTCGCAAGCAGAGCTTGGTGCCCACGTGGCGCGGAGGGTAAGCTTGTTACAGAGGTAGCCCGCGTGTAAGAGTTTGGCGCATAGCGCTTAATGCGCAAGTGTATCCTCAAAACTCAGTTTCGGAAAGGATTTTATGCTCTCGAGAGCGAGTGCTGGTGAAACTCTTCGCCTGGTCCTTTCTAAAAGCGCGGCGCTCGCTGGCGCTTCAGTGCGCTCATGTGAGCTTAAGTTTTGACCCTTTGTCGTAATGTGACCTTGTATTTCGATTATTGCAAGCCCATTACGTTCCTGCGTGCACCTGCTGATAAGTTTTGCCCAGCTTTCTATAAGGGTAGCAGGAAATGTTATAGCAGCAGGAAGAAATTAAGGCATGTTTCTATGATGGCAGTGAACCGGCCCTGATCGATCCTGATTGCCTGGAGCTTTCCCTCTGTGCGCGCGCGCGCGCGCGCGCGCGTGTGTGTGTGTGTGTGTGTGTGTGTGTGTGTGTGTGTGTGTGTGTGTGTGTGTGTGTGTGTGTGTGTGTGCGTGCGTGTGTGTGTGTGTGTGTGTGTGTGTGTGCGTAGTTGCTGTGTGCGTAATTGTTGTGTGCGTGTCCAAGTAACTAGTTTTTGCGTGTGGCCAGAAAAGAATTTTAGCAACCAGCAATAAGTAAACAAAAATACCTGTTTCCACGTCCTGGCTGCAGCGAGACTTTTCAGCCTTGAGTTCTTATTCCTTTAAACACTGCATCACTACCGGGGGAGTCGGTGTTCATTATTATGTTTGTTATGAACTGCTGTTGGACGACATACCGGATCAATCGCAGGCAGAGACTACAGTGGCGTCTGGCGTTAAAAATACCTTTAGAACTTAAAAAAAAAAGAACGCTTCTGCTCAGCGCGTAGGTGTTGTTGCCTTGCCCACCGGTTTTGCGTGGCGTCGTCGGTAGGTTCTATTTTGAACACCGTACAATTTTAACGGTAAATGGCTCGCCCTCGACACAGTATTTTCTTTTTTTTTTTTGTGACGCTCACGCACTTATGCATGTTCTGTACAGAAATATTAATCCGCGTACCGCCAGCTGCAGTGTTGAAGCTGACCCTCCCATAATTTAAACGTTTTGAATGCGATACTCCTTGTTAATTACGTGGGAGAGCAAATACGATATACATGCTGCATGTAATTAGTGGTGCATTTAAGAGCTTTTCATGATGCTCTACCATTATATTATAAAATATAGCCTCATACATATGTACAAGTTGAGAAAAGTACGCATTCAATACTAAATGCTTACTGTTTCCCGTAACTAAGCAGATTTGTACTAGTATTACTATAACTTATGCAAAGAAGACGAAGAAGAAACATCGCTGCGGCATCGCCATCACCATCGCTGGTCTCCGGCGCCCATCTCTCTCGCGCTGAAGCTGTGCCCTGCGGCTGTTATTCCGATCCTGCTGTGCCCGAATTACTACCAGCGCTAGACGTTCCAATCGACTATTAAATCCACATTTCACTTGGTGGAGGTGCTGGGTATCGATCCCCGTACCTCTCGAAATGTATTTCCGCTAATATCACGAATTATTTCACAGTTTTAATTTCTTTCAAGCGAACAACACTTTATTCAACGATCGCTTAACAAATTGAAACCTGAACGAATTGAACAACGGTTTTATGCTCCTGGGAAAAGCGGCGAAAATGCTTCCAAGTAAATAGCATTTTATCTGTTCTTCACGGAAAAAATGCTTAGCTGCTTACCACACGTTCATAGATTTAACTCCGCTTGTGAAGTTGATATTTGGACGAGAGCAAACTGCAAAACCGTCCATCTCTATAGACATAGAGACATAGACATAGAGATGGAAGTAATCTAGGTCTTTAGGTCGTTACACGTTACCTTAATTACATTATCGACTAGGGTGTAAGTCGGCGAGTCGATTGGTTTGTCATGATAGGTCAGTCCATCACCGAATAGGTCACGATCATTCAGCGTGCTCTAGGAGCCAATCGGCTCATCATCCGACCAAATAAAGCATCCCGTATAAGTGCATCTGAATAGTACCTGTGTTTGATAGGGAGCGTCGCTAGTTGCATCACCGTGTTCAGCGGGCACGGTACTCTTCGGCAGGGTACAAACCCTGTGATTGATGGTTCTACAGCCAGGCATCGGATAACTCCGTTTGCAGGTTTAGAGATCTGTTTACCTTTCGCACGTTTACTTTGCCTCGATCCTGGCCGCCGTTTTCCAGGCGTGAAATTTTCATTCGGGCGGCGGTCACGTCTTTGGCGTCATTGTTAATTCAGCCTCGCACACTGCGCTTCCGAGAACGTGACTAGCGTGGTCTGTTTGCCTTCCTGTGTTCTACCGTACTTTTCTTATGTGCTGCGTGCCTGGCTAAAGTTTTATGAGAGCAACGCGCATTTTGTGGACCGCGCGTACGCATTTATAAGCAGCGCAACCTTAATTGCTGCCGACTTCCTTATGCTGAAGTCATATTTGCTTCCAAAGTCATCTCCGAAAGAAACGTTTTTTGGGTAAAGATCCCTGTAGGGCGAGTTTAAGCTGTTTGAAGGTTTTTTAAATGTGGTTTCCTCCTGGTGCGAACACAAGAACAACTAAAAAGTGCGTCGAGACTACATACTGCGACAGCATTCTGCTACCAAGCGCAGTTCCGAAGTCGTTGCTTCGGATACCACCTTGGGCATGAGATGGATTTGCTTTTGTTTTCTAATCAATTATATTTATGGTTACAATATTATTGCACATTGGTGAACACCAGAAAGTTCCCTATGTTTTCCTTCGTCTCAGCAGTTGTTGGCTCCTTTTGTAGACGTGTCAAATTTCCCTTCATTTTTCCCACATTTTTGCTGATAACCATACCAAAAAAGCAATGCGAAATCTGAGATGTCAGTGAACTAGTACATAGTGCCTCATAGTAACTTATAGGTATCATATATAATCTCATACAAATATAATTCAACGTATGAGAAATATTTGAGACTGTATCACATTTCTATAAGTTTGGTATGACAAAAGTTTTGTTATGGTATTGTGACTCAGCAATATTTCCGCTGGGCAGCCTTAGAAGAGTCGCGATTTTGCCAGCCTTTATGTTACAGGTGTAGGTTTGGTTTGTGGAGTTTAACGTCCCAAAGCGACCCAGGCTCTGAGAGACGCCGTAATGGAAGACTCCGGAAATTTCGACCACATGGGGTTCTTTGATGTGCACTGACATCGCAGAGCATACGTGCGCCTGACTTCTCGCCTCCACCAAAAAGGGGTCGCTGAGGTCGGAATTCGATCCCGCATCCTTGGGAACAGTAGTCGAGGGCCTTAAACACTGCACCACCGCAGCTAGGTTGTCACAGGTATACGTATTTATTCATTGCAGGTATACGTATTCATTCACAAGCATTGTATGGCTCTGTAGGCGGGTTTCGCGTGGGCATGACCTTGTCGGCGCTGTGAAATATGAACTGCTCGGTATATTGGAAAAAGAATGGAACCATCGATTAGAGCGCCAAGAAAAGGTGTACAAGTGATAAAATTACTGATGTGGTTTTAATTGGTGAAATAATTACAGCCAAGTAAGGCACTCAGACGTCAAAATAGCCTCTAGGGGTAATGGCGACGTCCAAAGGGCTCACATGGCAATCGCCTTCCAGTGACGTTGGCCTAACTTCCAGTGGAGGGAAACGTGAAAAGTTTGAACGTGAACGAGCGGGAAAGGGTGGGATTAGCGTGCACAAAAGAGGTGCACAAACGCTTGTTAACAAAAGGGTGGAAATGAGTAGAAAGTGTGTAAAGAGAGGTAATCAACCAACTGCAGTCTGAAACATTTCGAGAGCACTGGAGAATCTGCAGTGCAGAAATGCGAAATCCTGAGCGTTGCAGCTGCACATGGTACATCGCCCGCCTCTTCTCGAACACAGCCGGCGTTCCGTTGAACGCATATAAGTTCACCGGCGCTCTATAATTGGTTTACAGGAAAGAAAAGGCGCAGTATCTGTCACTCGCGGAATACTGCAGACACATGCCGCGTCCAATGCAGCAACGCTCAGCCTTACGCATTTCTCCTGTGCTGCAGTGATCTCGAAATGTTTTATTTATTTACTCATGCTGTTAGCCCTACTAAGGACCATGACAGGGAGAAAATCAACAATGCATACAAAAGCGATAACACATAGTATAATATTTGCCGACGATTACGTTACTTTCTAATGCGAAATTTGAGCGCAGCTCATCAATTATTTTACCTTTTTCGATATATTGAAATAGAGATTTCGAGCAAGACATGTATGTACAATTACAGACAACTATTTTATTTTTCACACATACTCCTTCAAGAAACACTCCACTAACAGTTCTTGACTGTCATGAAGGAAGCTTTGGGGTCGGGGAAATGAAGAGAACAATGAAGTTATCGGGAGGTTGCGGGATGCAGCGCGTGGGCCCATAGAAACGTTGCGCGGCGAAGAGACTAATGCCACAAGCTGCAGAAGAGAAGAAACAACCATCTAAAGTATCTTAAACTGGCTTGAAAACACTGTATTCAAAGTTAGCAAGCGTCCTATCGGATTTCTAGCAGTACGTTTTAAAGGAAAATGAGAGCGGACTATATCCGGGCCAGGCCTTCCTCGAAAGCCAAGGGACGATCGGCTAGAGATCCGGATTATCCAACTAGCTGTACATATGCAAACTACATCAAATTATGATGCTTTCCTCTGTGAGTGCGCTCCCACACATTACTGCAGAGTAACATGTAGAGTAACCAAGAATTCACACACTCACAGAGAAAAGCATCATAATGCAATAGCTTTCCGCTTTCAAATGACTTGAAGGAATTACCCTTATTCCAGATATGTTAGGCTGTAATTTTGTCTTTGATGTTGTGTGCTGAATTATTACATGACCTGCGAACCAATGTGCATGGCATCATATGCTACATTATCTAATGTTTTATTAGACCAGCTCCTGCCTGCATAACTTTGCTAGCACAAATAGCAACTAAGAGAATAACTGAATAAGTGAAAACTTCCTACTCATATCTAAACTTGAAATCACATTTACTTCGCTCACATACGCTGGTGATTTTATTTATTTTTCACTGTTATTGTTTATAATTTCATAAATCGAGGCTATGTAGTGAAAATTCAAAAGGGTACATGCTGAGTGTATGTCAGCAACTTTTCTTCGCTTTTTTTTTCCTAAAAAGCTGCTTTCGCGTCAGAAAGAAGTAATCTCGGCAGGCGCTTCTGCTCTATTCTGAAGATCCCTTGCCTCTCCTCCAATCGTTTTTTTTTTTTTTGTGTATGTGTGTGTGAACAATGTTTAGGTGCGTTAAGCATGAAAATGTAACGCGGATATCTCGATTGTGCGTTCTAATGTCCGTACAAGCCGTTTCATCTCGGCTACATATACAAACAAAGTAGGCCTTATTGTAGCCCTATTCGTAAACAAATCAAAAGGAACTGTCAGTGCACTGTGCCCCGGCTAATGAAAGATTATATGGTTTTTCCTAAGCAGCGGGTCACTGAATACAACTATAAGTAACAACCCAGTTTGTTATAAACGAAGCAGCGCTCCTTGTCTGAGGCAGTTCGGTGGCACTTGTCTTGCACTTTGACTGGCATCGCGCGTGTTCTACTTCTTCCTGACCAATTTTCGAAAAAGCCTTTATTAACTGTCACTTAGAGTGGAAATTCAAAAGGGTACATGCTGAGTGTATGTCAGCAACTTTTCTTCGCTTTTTTTTTCCTAAAAAGCCGCTTTCGCGTCAGAAAGAAGTAATCTCGGCAGGTGCTTCTGCTCTATTCTGAAGATCCCTTGCCTCTCCTCCAATCGTTTTTTTTGTGTATGTGTGTGTGAACAATGTTTAGGTGCGTTAAGCATGAAAATGTAACGCGGATATCTCGATTGTGCGTTCTAA
The DNA here is from genome assembly GCF_055883805.1 of Amblyomma maculatum. Classification (NCBI taxonomy): domain Eukaryota; kingdom Metazoa; phylum Arthropoda; class Arachnida; order Ixodida; family Ixodidae; genus Amblyomma; species Amblyomma maculatum. The sequence continues at coordinate 76,569,552 of NC_139349.1, read as the reverse complement.
TGTCCGTACAAGCCGTTTCATCTCGACTACATATACAAACAAAGTAGGCCTTATTGTAGCCCTATTCGTAAACAAATCAAAAGGAACTGTCAGTGCACTGTGCCCCGGCTAATGAAAAATTATATGGTTTTTCCTAAGCAGCGGGTCACTGAATACAACTATAAGTAACAACCCAGTTTGTTATAAACGAAGCAGCGCTCCTTGTCTGAGGCAGTTCGGTGGCACTTGTCTTGCACTTTGACTGGCATCGCGCGTGTTCTACTTCTTCCTGACCAATTTTCGAAAAAGCCTTTATTAACTGTCACTTAGAGTCGTCCCCTGCAATACGGCTCACAAGGCTCTTGACGTGCCCAGCCTCTTTAGTCTATAAATATAAGAAACAACGCTGTCTCCGAAGGTAACAGTTGTTTGCTGCCGTTAATGTAGAAAGGTACAGGCAACCCTGGGGGCACTTGGAGACGAAATGAACTTCGTAGTGCCCCTGTCACTTTGTCACCTCCGTGACGTTTAATATTGGCTCCGATAAATTATTTAGTGCTGAGGTTGCTAGGGTTTTTTTTTTGTACGTTTTTGCTTCTTTCAGACCCAAAATGTTTGATAATGTCGACTGGAGTCCTTATTTCATCAGCTGAAGACTGTTCCCCCAGTCTCGAGGCGCAAACTGGAGTTGTGTTTTTGAGCATGTGTTAGTTTACTTCATCAAGCGTGTGTCGCGCGATTTGCAGTCTTCCTTCCTCAACTATTTTGTACACATGTGTTTCCATTTCCTTCCTTTCGTGTTTTAAAAGTACAAACTAGGCGACCGTAAACAATGAGGAAAGCGCCGCGACTGTATGAAATCCTTGGAAAGCTGTGGCCGTGCCCTGGCGTCCTGGAAGTGCTTAAATATGTCTCGAGGCTACAATATTGGCCATCTTGCTTTTATTATTTACTGTGCCGCGTTTAGTTGTGTAGATTAAGACCCTTTCTTGTCGATATTCTGCGAGTTGTTTACAACATTTCAGCAGGAAAACTATCAAAAAACGACGGCGGCAATCCCGTATTCGTTGTTTTCGTTCTGCGTGGTGTCTGAGGACCTGGGCGGGTAATCTGAGTAAAGCGTTTTTCTCTCTGAATAGAAGAATTCAGGGATTTCAGCTTCATGCGATCCCTTCCCCGTGTGCATGCACATATTAACGTCGACTTCATCGGCTGCTGAAGTTTCCCAGAATCATCGACGCGCAAGGGCTTAAATAAGGCACCTTGTTCTGCCGGAAAACTGAAGCGATTTCTAGAGATTTCGGAAGCCGCGATATCAAATTTTTCTGCCGCCCAAGCAGACATTCCCCCTTTTGAACATTGTAGCTCAGACTACTCAATCAGATTGTGCGTTTCATAGTTTTTATAACTCCGAAGGTAGGGTCAAGTTATGGGTGGTCTATGTAACCACCTTTCTTTAGCGCTTTAGAAGTGCAATGTTTATTATCGCCACTTAAATTAATTAGAGACGGCGGTCATGTCAGTACTGCCGTTAGCCAGTCATGAATTGTGTGCATGTAACCTGTATGAAGGGCAAGAGGCCACAGTCAGAACTGGGCATGGTCTTATTGATTGGTTTCCGATTGAGAAAGGAGTGAGGCAAGGCTGCATACTGTCGCCCTGCCTATTTAACCTATATGCAGAGTGCATCATGAGGAAGGCCGGTCTGGACGAGTCTTCAGCTGGAGTGAAGATTGCTGGAAAACGTATCAACAACCTTAGATATGCGGATGATACCACTTTAATGGCAGAAAGTGAAGTGGAACTCAAGACACTTCTGATGCGCGTACAAGAAGAGAGTGAGAAGTTTGGGCTTAAACTGACCATTAAAAAGACAAAGATCATGGCGTCTTGCCCTATCAAGTCCTGGAGCATCAATGCACAAGAAGTGGAAACTATGACAGATTTTCTGTTCTTGGGCTCCAAGATTACCTCGGAAGGAGACTGCAGCCATGAAATTAGGAGACGCCTGCTTCTGGGAAAGAGAGCAATGGTTAGCCTTGACCGCCTAGTAAGGAGCAGAGATATTAGTCTGCCAACCAAGATCCGTATAACTCGTGCTATGGTCTTTCCAGTTGTGATGTATGGATGCGAGAGTTGGACTGTGAAAAAGGCTGACCGCCGAAGAATTGACGCGTTTAAATTGTGGTGTTGGCGAAGACTCTTGAGAGTTCCTTGGACTGCCAGAAGATCAAATCAGTCGATATTGTCGACCATAAACCCTGACTGCTTATTGGAGGGTCAAATTCTAAAGTTAAAGCTCAGCTACTTTGGTCATCTGATGAGAAGAGAGGAGTCGCTGGAGAAAGATTTGATGTTGGGAAAGGTTGAGGGTCACCGTAGAAGGGGTAGGCAGCGATGGCATCCTCAAGGCACTGCAGATCAAGTTATGCGATGTTAGGAAGATAGTGAGAGACCGGAAAGCGTGGCGTGACATGGTCCATAGGGTCACGAAGAGTCGGACACGACTGAACGACTGAACTGTGAACTGTGAACGTTCGCCGATGCCAGTGCTATTTTCTGCCCCGTTAAAATTATCATTCGAAAAGGATCAAAAGACGCAAGTGGCGGAAACGATCGCCTCATCTTTTAACGCAGTCAGATTCCAAGCGACACGTATACTACACTGCCTGAAAATTAGCGAAATTGTTATAATATTGCACGCAACTAACAAGATAGGACCGAGAAAAGTCAAAGTCAGAGCGGCCCAGACAGTCATCACGTCTTGCGGATGTGACTTTTTTTGCTACTGAAAGGAGCTGTGCTGTATGCAAATGTAACCCTGCTGAAAAGCGCACAGGGCAAGCGGACTGAAGGGCATCACTGCTGAGTAAACGAGAGGATGGGCTGAACGAGATAAAAGTCTGGCTCTTCATTTGGGTCGGCACTTTTCCTTTCGTTTTGGTTGATCAGGCAGGCGGCTTTTTTCTCCGCCCAGTACACACGTGGCTTAATTAAACTGCTAATTAAACTTTTCTGTGTCGAAATCAGGAGCAAGTAGAAAGAGGGAAGGGAACAATACGGAAAGTAAAGGAGAAGCAACAGATGAAGAAATGGAAAGATAATGACAGGAGGACGTAGCCTGATTGCTGTTTAACGACTTTTCCATAGCTTCTTTCAGACACTGAATGGATTGAGTCGGCTCAGACGGGGGTTCGACCCGAAAAAAGGATGTCTTTTCTTTATTTCCTTAGCTCCAAGTGGCGATCTGGATAACGGCATAATTGCCGGATTCGCAACGAATTATGTTTCATTTATTTTTATCTTTTTTTTTAATAAGAAGATGGCAATACTAATACCCATACGTGGGTTGATCGCGGTCAGCCTTGCGGGATTTCATATGCTGATTTTGTGCCCTCTGATTTCTTTTTCCTTACCCTGAGTTCGTAACCTCTCAAAACAAGATTCTGCGTCAATGTTTTTATATCTGGAGGTCGTGCTCAATTGGGTTTGTGTTACGTTAGCTATTTGGTTTTATTCCGTGAATTGGTTAAACTGGTATTGGCGCATAGCTCGTTTTTGCTATGGGGGATTCACGATTAGTATAGAACACAAAAAAGCATAAACTTTTCGACGTCGCATCATTAGGCTCTCAGTTATTCAAGTGGTTAAGCATTAAACAAGCCTAAAATAAGTGTATTATGACATTTAGACCCGAAAGGTTTTAGGCGACCCTTGTTTGGTGTCTTTCGGCAGTTTTTTTTTTGTTTTTTTTTTGTACGCAAATTTGCCATAAGGCATATTATATAAACTCATGTAAATGGTTTTCCGTGAGGAACCGGAGCAGACTCCCGCTCTTAGCGTTGTCGGTGAGCCATTTAGAAAAGTCCTCTTCCCTTGTTGTGGTTAGACCCACTTCGCGCAGAATCTGTGTCCTTGATTCCCTTGCCCTGCACAAGTCCATAGCAGGTGGCGAACATCCACTTCTGCAGCTGGTGTGGAACACTTTGGGCATGTGGTTGGTCCGATGTCAGCTTGCGATTCCCATCGGCATTTTACCGACGGGGTAAGGGCCGCCCCAGCTCTTATCCTTCTAAGGGAAACCTCCTCCAATCTCGTTAAGTTACGAGGGAGTGGGAATGTACACGGGGGAATGAGGGCACGTGTACTTTTCCTTAAAAAGGATGCTAAAATGGAAACAGCGGAGCGGGCATCGAAAGGGAGCCTAGTGGGGGGCGCATTAGTGTGTGGAACTTCGTGTGTGAGGTGGTCAGCTTTTCTCTGCTCAGCGTTCTCAGCATCGTCTTGTGTCCAATGTATCTAGATGCTTATCTTTGTTTTTTTATTGAGTGCGTGGATTTCCTGGGTAACACATAGCGTCTTCGTCACTTTCGGCAGTCGAACCACGTCGTTGTTCCTTGTCACGAGCCAAGGAGGATTTCTGCGAAGAAGTTAAAGATTAGCCACGATCTCCGTTTCGCTCCTGGCTCTTTTTTTCTTTTCTGGTAAATTCTTTATGGCTCGTGAGAAAATATAGTGCTTTGTAACTGCATATATATGCATACAAGCATCTCTCAAATTCTTTGCCTTAATATATCGCAAAAACGCTTAAATAGCAGCGCTCATATTTACCATTAGGCAGTATTGGAATCGTCCTTAGATTTCTAAAAACTAATTAACGATAATTATAACCTCTTATTAGTGTAGTGCGGTTATAGTTGACAAAAGTTATTCAACAATAAATGACTTGACCTTGTACTGTGAAGTCCAAATTTTAATCACAGTTAACTAAACAAAGGAAATTAATTGGGACGCGAAATTAGGAAGCCGGTCAGGTAGTCAGGTCGTCATAAATGTCAGTAAGTCTTGTCGTCGTTCACCAGTTTCCTAAGCTCACTATACTATGCGAGGCTTGTCGTCCGGCGCGCTTGATTCCAATATGACCTTGGCTGATCTCGAAGGTCGTACTTCATGAAGGTCGAGTGCTGCACTTTACGACTGTTGGCTAATTAGTATATTTCTTTTCCTTATAGAGTCTATGACTTCGTCGCCTCAAATAGCATCCATCGCGAGGAAAATAGAGTCTTTTTACAATGTGATGGCTTCACACACAACTAAAATGATTGATTTTGAAGACCGCAGTCGGCGCTCAAATATCGTATTATACGGCATCGCTCATGCACAACTGGATAAAACTGAGGATTATCCGAAAAATATTGCCATTATCAACGTATTTGAAAAACATCTTGGCGTCAAATGCAAATCTATTGCACGCATTCACAGTCTCGATCGCCCGGTTGTTCGCCGGCCTGTCATTGCTTACTTCCAAGATTGCACCGAAAAGACGGCTATTTTGACCAACTGCGGAAAACTGAGGGACACTAATGTTTTTGTTTGAAATGATTACAGTCGGACTACTTTACGCAAGCGAAAATTACTCTGGCAAAGTGCGAAGGCCGGTAGAGATATTGAGAAGCATGTGTCTTTACCTCACAACAAAAGTAAAAGTTAATAACGATACCTTGTTCATATGGGATGACGCAAAAAACGAACGTGTGGAACTTCCTCCCAGGACGACGCACACTGATTGACAGTTTCCCCTGTCAAGTAATGCACCAATATGGCTTAGACTGCTAAACGTGAACGCGCAAAGCCTTGCAAAAAAAAAAGAAAAAGAAAAAGAAAAAACAACTGATATGCTGGAATACGTGCTCGTAGCATATGATCGTCACATAACTATTATTACAGAAACTTGGCTTAACGATGGCATTAGCAACTCAGTTACCGCATATTTAGGCGTGATCGGCCTTGCCGAGGCGGTGGCGTGGCCGTCATACTAAAAGAACTCATAAGTGGCCTTCTTTTGAATCAGCTGTATTGTCACGAGAGCTTATTTATTAAGGTCAACTGCTGGGGCCACTTGTTTAAAGTATGTTCTGTCTAAAGGCCTCCATCTTTCAAATCTGAGTTTTTATTGAAATTACACGACCACTTACTTTCATTTAAGAATGATACCTTCATCCTGTCCTGTGATTTCAATCTGCCTGGTGTTGACTGGAGTAATACCAGCTCTGCTAATGGCCCTTGTAATCCTCTGGGTGATACTATGTTGATATGCGATTTAACTCAGACTGTCACCGAGTTCACTAGAGTCATGGGCAATACTTGCTGTACACTTGATCTTACTCTTGTTAGTTCTACTATGAAAAATGTAAAACATTACTCAAAGGCTGATGACTAGTCTATTCTTGATCAATAAGTACTTCCTTCCGGGTGAGTTAGTTCATGATAGCAAGATGAAAAAATTAAAGAGCACTGCACAATTTGCATTGGAGTAATTCGAAAGCGCTGATGCTGCTGTTGGTTACTTCTGGTTGCTTCTAGGGGCTTAATTCACTTCTTGTTTAGCCATTTCAGTCTTTGGTACTTTCAAATTGCGCGCCAATCCCTTCCTATGACCTTTTTTGGCTCTATTTCTGGATGCGTGACATCAAATCCTCTACGTCATATTCATTCACTTTTCGTTCACTCATTTTTGCCCCGCCGGGGTGGTGCAGTGGTAAGACGCCCGACTACTGTGCCGGAGTACCCGGGTTCGAACCCGACCTCAGTGGCTGCGTTTGGATGGAGGCGAAACGGAGAGGCATCCGTGTGCTGTGCGATGTCAGCGCACGTTAAAGAACCCCAGGTGGTCGAAATTTCCGAAGTCCTCCACTACAGCGTCTCTCATAGCCTCAGTCGCTTCGGGACGTTAAACTCAACAAACCAACCAACCATTTTAGTCTTTGGCACTTTCAAATAGCGCGCCAATCCCTTCCTATGCCCTTTTTTGGGGCTGTACGTCCGGTTCCGTGACGTCACATTCTTGACATCACATCCACTACGGCACACATTTCTCTCTTTATGCATTCACTCCCACCTTCCCCCCTTCCCTTATGGTGAGGTTTTGGTGTCCACAGAACAAGCGTGACAGATACCGCGCCTTACCTTCCCTGTGAACCAGTTATTCTAATTATTTACCTAATTAACTTATTGGCCGAATTGGTTTTTCGGACACAACATTACGTCACCCTCTATCGATTGACACCACTCATTAACCTCTATCACTTCTCAATTACCCAACTGCTGCGGACACGATTTTGCGCTCACGTACAGCGGACAGAAATTTGTGAACTTAGCGAAGTAATGCTTTTGCATTAATAAACTTGCGCAAAAGGTTGAGGGAGAAAGGGACGTGACGACAGGACAGAGCGTACTTTTGCGCTCCTCTATTCTTTATTCCTGTTTCCATTCTTGATCGTATTTGGTATATTTGCGACAACCTTCCGACAACCACAAACCCAGTTTAGATATGCTGAAGTCGACTGTTCAATTATGCATTGAGAATCTTGTTCCTAGCAAGCACATAGGGTGAACAGAAACAACCCGCAGATAACGAGGGAGATCATATAGCTTTATCAGAGACTTAAACATGCTAAGAAGCGTGGTAAACGTCCATTAGCCCTACCACAGTTTAGAAATGAACTGGCATTGCAATTGTCTGAAGCTAAGAAACGATATTTCAGTTATTCCTTTTCACTGTGCTTAAAGAGTAACGCTGACTAATTTTGGATCTGCGTGTGTGATTCGAGTAATGAAGTGAGTTAGATATTAATAAACGGGTGTGTTATCGAAGACGCATCTGACATAGCCGACCACTTCCACTTCAAATCTTATTTACAGTTCGTGTTTTCTCCCTCGCTTTCGGATGTAGCTCATAATAATCCACCCTCTAACATTCCAGCCGAATTCATAACTTATAAGGTGTTTTAATATGCTACTTTGTGTTAAAGTGAAATTCTCAGTCGGCCCGGACAACATACCTAAAGCGTTCATGAAGGACCACTCACTCACGTTTTAACATATCTTTTTCGTTTATCATTCTCTGAATATATCCTTCCAAACGACTGGCTTATGGCCAGAGTGGTTCCAATTCATAAGTAAGTGACCGTCTGAATGTGGCGAACTACATACCTATTTCGATAACGTCCAAGACATGTAAACATATTACACATATCAATATCCTCACTTTGGTTCAACTCAGAAAAGGGTTATCAACCACCACGCACCTCCTGACCCCGATTCTTGAATTTCCTTCATAACTAGATAAAAGCGGTCAGATAGACGAAGTTTTTTTAAATTTAAGCAAGGGCATTCGATCTCATTTACATAATCAACTGGATACGTGCATATCTTTCAAATCGACAACAGGTTGTTCAAGTAATGGACCGCTCCTCTGGCGTCCTCTCGTCTGGCATCGATGTCGTCTGGCGTCGGGAGTGCTCCGCGTAGCGTCCTTGGCCGGGCTCTCTTTCCCATATACATTCACTAGACAATCATGGTCTATGCCTGAAGGCTGGACACCAAGCCAATTACCTCATCTGCAGATATCATTCAACCTCCCCCGCTGTGATGCTACAATGTGTCTCCTGTGGCTAGGAGTGGCATTTATAAAAACCTATTCCCATCTCATCGAAATAGCAGACTCTCCAACATATGAGCAGTGCGATTATGATGAAACTATTGCGCATATATTACTTCGTGACTGCCCTCAATTCGAGCTCCGACTCTTGAGCTGTTACTGAAGCTAAGGTTCTGAGTCCTCGGACGACACTTTTATTAGAAAGGAAGGCAGTGAAGGCGGTTCCTTAAGCTTTTAAAGAACTCGAGGACTCGGGAACTTGGAGGAGTTCTAGATAAGTGCACTCTATCTACCCCATTTTACCATAGATATCTGGACATATGACAGACTCCTTACCTTGGCGCCATTTCTTTTCTTTTTCCCCCTTTCACCCCTTTGTTCCCCTCCCCACGTGAGAAGCGGCCTACTGGACATCGCCTAGTTAACCTCACTGCCTTTCTATTCTACTGTTTCTCTCTTTCTCTGTCTCACATATATTAATGATATTGTTACGGCCGTTGATACCACAACTATAAATATTAGACTATTTGCAAATGATTGTGTCCTTTTCAAGACAATAAATAGTCACCGTGATCAAGAATCCTTGTAGACAAGCCTGAATGCAGTTTCAGATCTGCGCGTGGAATGGTCGTTAGAAATTAAAACTGTTGATACATTTTTCCTGCTGGTCATGAAGAGAAAAAACTATTGCTGCTTGCTTGTACACTGAGCCGTGAGCAATTATTGCAGGTTGATAATTACAAGTACCTAGACGTACCCTTAAATAAGCATTGCAATCGGACTAGTCACACTGAAACAATTTGTGCTGCCGCTTCTAAAAACGTTGGTTTTCTCTTCCACAAATATAAATTTCGCCCCACAGCCCATAAAGCTATTAGCTTATTACACAAATATACGACCTAAACTTGAATATGACAGTGTAGGATCCATTTCCGAAAAAAAAAATACGAACATTCTTTGGAAGTCGTACAAAGAAAAGCAATTCGGTCTATTTTCAACAGTTACCAGAGGCGCCCTTCATCGTCCGATATCATATACCTGCAAACAATATTCCACTCTTAAAAAAAAAAAAAGAGAGCACTTGCCAGACTAAACTTTTTTCTCAATTTATCAATAATTTAACTACAGCTCCAGTGACTATATATGCCCAGGCATAACCCGTTATACCATGCACATTCATGAAAGCGCCCTTACGCCATACTTCGCCAGTACGAACCTGTTTAAAAACTCTTTTTTTCCCCTCACTGTGGCTCAGTGGAACAGCTTGTGACCTTACGTCCTTGCCGCGCGTGATGCTGCAGATTTTGGAGAACGTGTTTCCTCTCATCGGAGATAGTTTCTTCACGTTACTTAATTTTTTCTTCCGGGCATATGTCCTTAACACTAGATTCTTAGCAACATGGAATGTATGGGCATTCTCTTGCAGGTCATAAAAGCAGTACATAATCTACTTAAGGACAGGACGTTTTCTATCCGAATAAACGGAAAACAAATTGGCAATTATTCCTCGAACAGAGGCGTGCCACAAGGGTCAGTGTTAGCACCTTTATTATTTAATATCGCACTAATCCCATTGGCGTGGAAATTAGCTAAAATATCAGAAGTGGGGCTCATGATATACGCAGATGATGTCACGATTTGGTCTGTTCATAAACAAATTGAGAGACAGAATCGGCATCTGCAAGAGGCTTTAAATACCATAGATGAGTACGTGCAAAGTGCAGGCCTGGAATTATCACCTCAAAAGTCCAGTTACATTCATGTTGCCAACAAGAATGGAAGAAAACAATTGGCAACGCAAAGAGTCTCCCTAAAGATAGGAAATCAGGCATTGGAAGAGGTGGATGAGTTAAGAGTTCTTGGCCTAGAAATTCACAAATTCGGCAAAGGAACACAATGGCTTCATAAGGTGAAAAAAGTAGCTGCGACTTCCTTAAACTTGATAAAACGCATTTCGTCTAGGGGAGGAGGAGCTCGAGCGGAGATGTCAAGACGTCTTGTACAATCAGTGTTACAGCCGAGGATACTATACCAGGCCCAATTCCAAAGACTCACGAGGCGGCAATGGGCGAAATTGGAACCAATAAATAGAAACGCAATGCGCACTATCACGGCCTTACCAAAACTTACCCCTATCCCTATTCTCCAAGAGTTTGCACAGATAAATACGTTGACAGAATTAATTGAACAACGAGAGGCAACAAGGGATATGAAGCGAAAGTACGTTACGCCCATAGCATCCTTGTACAACGAAGTGGCAGTTCGAACACCACCAATGGCTGAACCCCTCCGTGGGAATTCACTACTGTCACGACAAACAAGACCACTCGGCTTCGTCGCAAAGAAAAGCTGGCATCTCGACCTCTGGTTGATGCACTTCCAGGTACCTTAATTGCATACACGGGCGCATCAATTATAGAAAATGGCGGTAGAACAGCAGCTACTAGTCCAACACACAGCGAACTAAAGGTACATAAAGAATATCTTTTAGAATACCCGGACCCGCTTGTGATGGAACTCTATGCAATCCGCGATGCTATGGAGGCCATAAATAAAATAGATTCGATAACAGAAGCCCACATCTATACAGACTCCTTAGCCGCCATAAAACAACTGAAGAAAGTGATGAAGACGCTATGTGTTACCCAGGAAATCCACGCACTCAATAAAGAAACAAAGATAAGCATCCAGATACATTGGACACAAGACAATGCTGAGAACGCCGAGCAGAGAAAAGTTAACCACCTCACACACGAAGTTCCACACACTAATGCGCCCCCCACCAGGCTCCCTTTCGGTGCCCGCTCCGCTGTTTCCATTTTAGCATCCTCTTTAAGGAAAAGTACACGTGCCCTCATTCCCCCGTGTACATTCCCACTCCCTCGTAACTTAACGAGATTGGAGGAGGTTTCCCTTAGAAGGATAAGAGCTGGGGCGGCCCTTACCCCGTCGGTAAAATGCCGATGGGAATCGCAAGCTGACATCGGACCAACCACATGCCCAAAGTGTTCCACACCAGCTGCAGAAGTGGATGTTCGCCACCTGCTATGGACTTGTGCAGGGACAAGGGATTCTGCGCGAAGTGGGTCTAACCACAACAAGGGAAGAGGACTTTTCTAAATGGCTCACCGACAACGCTAAGAGCGGGAGTCTGCTCCGGTTCCTCACGGAAAACCATTTACATGAGTTTATATAATATGCCTTATGGCAAGTTTGCGTGCAAAAAAAAAAAAAAAAATGTCCTTAACACCTATTCATGTCTCTATGTATTTATTTTTATTGATTTTGTTATATTTTATTCTAAAATGATGCGGTCTCAAAGCGATCTCTCGTACCCTTTATTGTCCATGTTTTTTGTGCGCATTTCAGGTTCATTCTAAGGAGTGTTATTTGTTTCGGCTGTGAGGTGCTGAGCATAATGTCCTTGGATATTGCCCACTCTTCTTTGCCCTTGTGCTTCAGTATATTGTAAATAAATAAATAAATAAATAAATAAATAAATAAATAAATAAATAAATAAATAAATAAATAAATAAATAAATTGTAAGAATGGGGGGTTTATTCAGCAGATCAACAGGACTTGATCAGCAGGACTGAGCAGATCAGCGGCGAACACAGCGGCAGCGAACACAGATCCAGCACGCGCAGCGATCACGATGCCACTGACTGGCATGTTCCTTATGCACTTCTTCCTCTTCACAATTACCCGCGGGACGAAGAGGAGACATCCTGGCGACTTACGGCGTGAGCAAGACGGCAGGGTCGTAGTAGGGTTTGAGGCGCTGGACGTGAACAACCTCGCGTCCACGCCGGCGTAGATCATGGGACGGCGTAACAGGTTCCACCACATAATTAACCGGAGAGGTGCGCTCCAGAACACGGTATGGGCCATGGTATTTAGCAAGAAATTTTGAAGACAGTCCAGGGGCATTGGAAGGTATCCATAGCCACACAAGAGCGCCAGACGAGAAGTGCGGTGTCGATTGTTGGCTGACATGGTTGGATTTATGGCGGTACTGGGTGTTAGCCGTGAATGCGCGGGCGATTTGTCGACAATCTTCCGCATGCTGGGCTGCTTGAGACGCAGGTGTATACTCTGATATGTCTGGCTGATACGGGAGTATGGTGTCGATTGTAGCAGAGGGGTGACGGCCGTAGAGAAGAAAAAAAGGAGAGAAGCCAGTAGTAGATTGCGTTGCGGTATTGTATGCGTACGTGACATACGGAAGGACGAGGTCTCAGTTTGAGTGGTTGGAGGAGACGTACATAGAGAGCATGTCGCCAAGGGTACGATTGAAACGCTCAGTGAGGCCATTAGTCTGGGGATGATAGGCGGAGGTGGTTCTATGAATAATGTTGCACTTGGTGAGCAAGGCTTTCACAACGTCACTCAAGAAAAAGAACAAATCGCTGCAAAATGAAGGAAGCTACTTCTGACGCTGTGGCGAATGGATGTGCGGCGGTTTCTGCATACCTCGTCAGGTGATCAACGGCTACTATAGCCCAGCGGTTTCAGGCCGCAGTGTAGGGAAGCGGCCCGTACAAATCAATGCCGACGCGGTCGAAAGGACGTGGTGGGCTGGGTAACGGCAGCAACTCTCCAGCAGAACGTTGAGGAGATGGCTTGCGACGTTGACAGGTGAGGCATGAGCGAACGTACTTGAGTACAAAGGTGTACATGCCCCGCCAGTAGTAACGCAGCCGGAGACGAGTGTATGTCTTGAAGACGCCCGCGTGACCGGATTGTGGGTCAGCGTGGAAACAGTCATAAATTTGCGAACGTAGCTGCCGGGGAATAACTAGCAACCACTTGCGGCCATCTGCGCAGTAGTTGCGGCGGTAGAGGAGGTTATCACGAATGGCGAAGTGGGAAGCATGGCGGCGGAGGGCACGCGATGGAGAAGCAGCTGTAGGATTGGAGATAAAATCGAGGATAGAGTTTATCCAAGGATCTTGCCGCTGCGCTGACGGCATGTCATTGATGTGAAGCGATGGCGGGGAATCGTCGGAAGGGGAAAGGCTCGCGACCTCAGCTGTAAGGGGGCAGCGGGAAAGTGCATCGGCATCGTGATGTTTGCGGCCAGAGCGGTAAACAACGCGGACATCATATTCCTGAAGGCGAAGAGCCCATCTTGCCAGTCTGCCGGAAAGGGTCTTTCAGTGAGGAAAGCCAGCAAAGCGCATGGTGGTCCGTCACTACGTCAAAAGGGCGACCATAGAGGTAAGGGCGGAATTAAGTAATTGAGCCCAAATAATCGCTAAGCATTCTTTTTCAGTGACAGAGTAATTGGATTCAGCCTTCGTGAGTGTACGGCTAGCATAGGCGACCACGTATTCAGTATAACCTGCTTTGCGCTGAGCGAGCACAGCGCCGAGACCAATACTATTGGCGTCTGTGTGGACCTCAGTAGGCGCTGTGCGGTCGAAGTGACGTAGGACAGGCGGCGCCGTGAGGATGTGTCGTAAAGCATTGAAGACATCGTCGCACGCTGGTGACCACGACTAAAGGTCGGAACTGCCGGACAGAAGTTTTGTCAAGGGAGCAGCAATGGAAGCAAAATTTCTAATAAAGCGGCGAAAGTAAGAGCACAGCCCGAGGAAGCTACGTAGATCTTTGATGGAAGTCGGTTTGGGAAAGGCTGTTACGGCACAAAGTTTGCCAGGGTCTGGAGATACACCTTCTTTGGAAACAACGTGGCCGAGAATGGTGAGCTGGCGGGCGGCAAAACGACATTTTTACAAATTCAGCTGCAGTCCGGCATCAGATAGGCAGGTCCAAACGTGCTTCAGACGGTAGAGGTGTGTGTCAAAGTCACGAGAAAAGACAATGTCATCGAGGTAGCAGAAGCATGTCTTCCACTTTAGGCCACGCAAAATGGTGTCCATCATCCGCTCAAATGTTGCCGGAGCACTACAAGGCCAAACGGCATAACTGTGAATTCGTACAAGCCATCGGGAGTTACAAAGGCAGTTTTGGGGCGATGAGCCGCTTGCAAGGGGACTTGCCAGTACCCGGAACGTAAATCTAGGGAAGAAAAGAGTTCGGCGCCTTGCAAACAATCGAGGGCGTCATCGATGCGTGGGAGAGGATAGACGTCCTTTCGCGTAATCTTATTAAGGCGGCGATAATCGACACAGAAGCGGATAGAACCATCTTTCTTTTTTTACAAGGACAACAGGTGAGGCCCAAGGGCTGCATGAGGGCTGAATCACGCCATTCTGGATCATTAGGTCGACTTGCTTTTCAATAGCCTGGCGTTCTGTTGCAGACACACGATAGGGACGCTGTTGTACTGGTGCCTGGGTGCCGGTGTCGATGCGATGAGGGACTGTAGAAGTTTGACCCAAAGAACTTTGGTGAGAGTCGAAGGAGGAGCGAAAGTGATGTAGTAGGTTCAAAAGCTGAGTGCGCTGCTCTGGAGGAAGATCGGCATCGATGGAACGGAGGAACAAGTCTGTAGAGGGTGGAGCGGGCGCAGGTGAAGGGGGGCTGAGCGCAGTCAAGGCACAGTGCGGCGCGTCGCCAGGTTCCTCAGAGATCAAAAGAGATGCGATTGGCTGGATACTTCCGAGGCATTTGCCATGGCGCAAAGCAGTAGGGGAGTTAAAGGGGTTAGAGACCCATAACATGGAAAGGCCAGCGGAAATAGCGAGCACTGCGTAGGGCAATGGAAGGCACTTGCGGCGCAGGAAAGTATGAGCTGGTGTGAAGAGAACGATGTCATCGCTAATAGATGCACACGCGACACGAACAAGCACTGAAGAGCAGGGAGGAAGGTCGATATCTTCGGCGAGGCGACGAGGGCTTTAGCACCGGAATTTCATTGATCAGCGTCTGGTAAGGCATCGCACGCAGTCGAGAATCCCACTTCAGCTCGAGCACAATCGATAATAGCAGCATGACGCGACAGAAAATCCCAGCCTAAAATTACAGCGTGCGAGCAACTTGGCAGCACGACGAACTCAATCGTATAAAGGGAGTTCTGGATAACTACTCGAGCAGTGCACGCTGCTAAAGGCTTGATATGCTGAGCGCTGGCTGTTCGCAACGAAAGTCCCGCAATTGGCGTCTTCACTTTCTTTAAAGTGCGACATAGTTTTGCGTCCATTACCGAAATCGCAGCACCAGTGTCAATTAGAGCCATGACAGCAACACCCTCGACGAAAACTTCAATTAGGTTTGTCGGCGACAGATGAGGACTTGGGAAGTTCGACTGGGTCGCAGTTCTCGCCTCAGGAACTGCGGCCTCTAGTTTTCCTCATGTGAGGCGTTCTGTCGACGTCGCATCGGAGAGATAGAGCGGCGTCGCGGCGACGGTGAACGGCGGTCGGACATGGCCGAGCGGTCTGGGGAGAACTGAGGGCTGGCTGGAGGCTCAGTAGGCGCGGAATACTGAGGTGTCGGAGACCAGTATGCAAAACCAGGAGTAGGTGGTGCCGACAGCGGGAGACGGTTGCGGCAATAACGAGAAATGTGTCCAGCAAGCCAGCAAGTGTAACAAATTGGCCGGTTATCCGATGTGCGCCAGGGATTACGTGGTCTTGGAGCCGGTCGCATAAACTGCGCAGGTTCTCGCGCAGGCGCACGAGGTGGCTGAACGTAGGCAGGTGGCGGTGGAGCATATGTAGGTGGCGGTCGGGCCGCAACAGCCGCATATATTAACGGCGCTGTAACAGGCATGGGTTGAGGGGCTGGAGGAAGAGATTCAGCTGTCAGTTCTTGAATAATGTGGCGCAAACTGGGAGCTAGGTGTGAGGAAGGTTCTTGATGGCAGGATATAAGGGAGAGCTGTCGAGCAACTTCTTCCCGTATGAAGCTCTTAATTTGTGGCAGAAGCGCAGAATGTTCGCCTGCATCTGTCAGGCCAGCAAGGGACTCAGAGTGCATGGTGTTCGCGCGAGTTATGGCCCTTTGTTTCCGCAGTTCATCATAACTTTGACACAGTGTGACCACTTCCGCGACGGTGCGGATATCTCGAGCCGACAGCATCTGAAAGGCATCGTCATCGATGCCTTGCAGAATGTGCTTGATCTTCTCGGCCTCTGACATGTGTGGGTTAACGCGCTTGCACAAGTCGACGACGTCCTCGATATAGCTCGTGAAATATTCGCCAACTTGCTGAGACCGCGTACGCAAGCGCTGTTCAGCGCGGAGTTTCCTCACAGCTGGTGGGCCGAAAACTTCAGAGAAGCTGGCTTTAAACGCGGACCATGATGGAATGTCCGCTTCATGGTTTCGAAACCATAGGTTTGCTACGCTGGTGAGATAGAAAATGACGTTGCTTAACTTTGTTTCCGCGTCCCATTTGTCGTAAACGCTCACTCGTTAATAGGATGTGAGCCAGTCCTCGACATCGTGGTCGTCAGTGCCGCTGAAGATGGCGGGGTCTCGCTGGCGGAGGGAGCCGGGACAGATGATGGCCGAGCCAACTTGTGCGGCTTGGTGGTTGACGTCCTCAGGCATCGCAGGAGGTGGTAATGTACGGCTGCGGAGTTCCAGGGCGAGAGGATAGATCTTGACCGGCAGCTCCACCAAATATAAGAATGGGGGGTTTATTTAGCAGATCAACAGGACTTGATCAGCAGGACTGAGCAGATCAGCGGCGAACACAGCGGCAGCGAACACAGTCAGATCCAGCACGCGCAGCGATCACGATGCCACTGACTGGCACGTTCCTTGTGCACTTCTTCCTCTTCACAAAATAAATAAATAAAAATAAATAAATGAACTTTTGTAATAAGGGAACACCGCAGGCGGATATCCTGCCATAGCTTTAACGTTTAGCTTAATTGTCCCTGTGATTTTTTTGTTTATTGCTCACAACCTTCCAATTTACGGTGTTTAGGAAAGCCGTGCTTTCTCAAACGAGTAAGAGCGAAGTGGACCTTTTAATTCACAAGGAGTAAGCATGGGGGACCTCGTCGCCCGTGTAACGTAAAGAACACCACGTGTTTCAGAAATCTGAGCAAAAATTCTCGCGAGGTGCATTGTGAGAGAACTTAGCGCTTTTCAGTTACTTGTATTGCCTGATTTTTTTCTTTTCAGTGTGAAAGTTGTCTCTTTAATAACTTCCGTTAAGTTTTTTGTCTTGGCCAATCTGCCTCTCGATTATGCGACGCAAGTGTGAAAAAAAATCCCTAAAATGTCACATATATGGCTTTGTCCTAAGCGCTTCGCTTATGTGACCTTCATTTCACTTTACTCTATTTCGTGTCGACACGTCCGCCAAGCCAGACAAGGTTATCCGTGCAAAATGTAGGCGCTTTCATTTTTTTGACATGGCGAGAAATAGCCGCGCCAGATGACGCCCCTTTTGAAGGCCATGTGCTGCAGCTGTGTTGCTACGGCGAGCCACCGAGTAGGTGAGCCGTGCTGTTATCCTGCAACTGCTGGCGAGAACGGCGAAAAGAGACGAAAATGCAATTTCGGCCTAGCCATCCTTGGCCTTGGTTCTTTTTCGGGAACAGAGGCGGCATGCAGAGCTGCCAGCGCAGTTGAGCAAGCGCCAGTGACCGTTAAGTTGTGGGGAAGCAAGACGTTGGGCAATATTTAAAACAACAGTTGTTTTAGTTAGATGCTAACGTTAATCGATATTTTTAGCTTTGAGACGTTCGCGGAAAGTAGGAAGATTTGCTTCACACTGCTCAGCTGCAAATTACAGCAAAGTTACAGAGGATCGGAAAGAAGCTTTGAGGTTGCTTTTTTTTCTTTTTTGCCTCAGAAAAAGAAGTAACCTCGAGGTTGTGCAACAAATGGCTTGTCTAACTTCTACGCCCGTGGTTGCTACCTCAGATTGCGTCTGCTGTGCATTATTTGTGATGCAAATGTTGCGTGTCTTGCGTAAGAGATTCACGTAACGCAGACATTTTACGGGAATGGCTGCCGATATGGCAGCTCTGGGTCAGGTCTTCAGATTTACCAAACGCGAGAATATCAGCCCGTGGTCTTAGAATAACATAGAATTCTCCCCTTCGTACTGGTATGGCAAGAAATGTTCTTGTCGCAGCATAAGGTCAAAGCTCCACCCCTTCCGCTTCCCACTTTTCATCCCTGTTACTATGTTTTTCCTCCCTTCTCGTTCTCTATGCCGATAGGGCTCTTCACACCACTAGACTGTCATTTCAAGGCAACTTAAAAAAAAAAAAAATCTGGCAGTTATTTTGAAGGTCTGCCGCAGCAACATTTTAGTCCGAACACATCCTCGTCGTTTTGGTCAGTACTGGACGCGGCTGGTGCATTTTTTAGGACGAGAAATGGAAATGGAGCCGTATGCTGTACGACGTTAGTGCAAACTGTAACTCACCAGATGGCAGAAATGAATTCGGATATGTTTCCGACGTTGAAGCTTTGATGCGTTTAGCCGCTCGTACCATACCTTACACTTCGTGCGTTTAGCAGCCGCGGTAGGTTGAAAGCCGCATGTCTCACAGACTTGCACATATTTGTTTCTCCTGCAGGAAAAAGTTCGTCAGAATGACCGGCCATAGTATGATGCCAAGGTCATCCGGCTTGTTGCCTGATAAAAAAAAAAAAAAAAAAAAGAGCTATACGAAGCGTTCTCGCCAAACGTAAACAAGCTATGAATTTCAGCATCTAGATTTTACGTAGAGAATTTACGGCACACGTTAAGCTCTTTCGGACGAGATAACTCTTATTGTCACTTCCCTGGAGCTTTTGGTTAAAGGGGTGTTACGAAAATTTGCACTACATGCCTGGGAACCATATTTTCTAAAAGTAATCAGGCGCTAGGGTTTGTTCTACTGCCTTATTACTTTTACAAAATATGGTACACTCTGCGTCGTGTAGGTTGAATATTGCGTTCTAGAGGGGCGGAGCCGTATATTCAAAGCCTTCGTGTATATGCCGGTATGTAGTTAGTACAACACCTTTCTGCTAAGTCTGTGTTCAACGCTGTTGGGGTAAAGTGCTTTCGCCCAACTTTATTTCTGGTTTTACTGTGTTTCGTGGGCGTTTGACAGCAAAGGCAAAATTCTTAAAAATAAGTATTTTGACCTCACATTGAGTAGTCAAAAACAGCCTGTGATATGGGCTATTACAATGATCTATCTTGTGTATGTATTTGTACTAAATTAAAGCGGAGCAGTATAACAAAGTCATCGCGTAGTCTCTTTTTAAACTGGGAAGTTGCATGCAAGCATCCCCGTTCCCCAAACAATAACAAACAGTTCCCCAATAATAAACCGGCCAGTGGATATTTAAACGTTCTCTTCTAATATGGCGTTTTTCGCTTTGATCTACCCGATTGCTGCTTGAAGCATGTTGAAGCTTGGATCGCATATGTGGGCTGCTGTTGCCCTAACATGATATTACGCTCTAATGCTCGCACTATCTAGAGGCTTGAAGGAGGACCCCGCAAATTGAATGCTATGCTCGCTTATAACTTTTATGGTTTTGGAGTGAAGGCGGGGGAAGGAGAGAGAAAACGACGGGCTCTTGTCCCTGTTACCATGCAGAGCGGGCTGTCTCAGCCCTACCAATCCCGCATCGTCTCTCCCATTTCCCCCAGACCCCACTACACCGCTGCCTCGAACAATATACACCACGCTACAGGTATTCTGTCTCCTTCTCTTTTCTGCATAGCCTTCTCTGCAGAGCCGCTGAAAGCTGTCCGCGAGTGCAGGCGGAGCAGAGCGGTCTGAGATTTCCATTTCTGGCATGTATAATAATGATGATGATGATGATGATAATGCTTGGACATTAACAAGCGCGAGGGCCGTCTAGCCTAAGAGCTCCATGGATAATGTGAAGCGCAGTTGACGATGGTATTGGTCGATTTTATAAGTAGCCTTAGCTTTAACGCAGCGCCATTCGCTATGTCATTGTGGCAGATAACTGCTTACTGTCGAAGCCTCCATGTGCATGTAGGTGTTTGACACTTTCACTGCACATGTCCAAGCTATGTGCCCAATCAGAGCGAGGTTCAGCGATTCGCAGCAAATAGTTCTGCACTATAGATTGCACACCACCGCTGACTTGTTTGCTTTCCGAGTTTCTGCGCTACTACTGGTTTTCCTCCAGGGAACTGTCGCTGCCTTCTTTGTCACGGGAAAGAAAAATGGGCATTTGCGATTCGCCTGATCGGTTTCTTCGCAAAGGCCCTAAAGTAACTGGATGACTCATTTATTATACTTTAGCCAACGTGCGGAAAAGAAATGAGTCTGCTCCCTTTTCTGTGATTTTTGTCTTCGCTTCCTTTGCCAGGCGAAAGGTGTTCAACTTATTGCGAGCACAGTTTTGGCAAGGGCACTTGAGTAAGCGGAGCAACGAGAGCTCGCGTTACAAATTACATATAAAGTAGAAGGGCTAATGCCACCGAAGTGACTCTCGAGCTATTACTAGCAGCCCGAGTTCCCTCTGGAGATGGGAGGAAGTGCCTGCATAAAGCAGATTTTTCTTAGCGCACACGCTACAGCGATGGTGGCTTCAGAAGGTCTTGTAGATGGCTGTTATACGCGAGGTTACTTTAACGTGTCCAACCAGAGCCATTTGACTCCTTAGTTTCCTATAGACGCCACACCGCACGAGGTAAGCCCAACCAATTAATTTCCGACTTTAGGGTTCTGAATAGTGATGTGTTCTTGTCCGCTCCTGCATCGGTTATTTAGCGAACATGATTTTTATGAAGTCCATATTCGTCTTGCGAGAAAAAAAAAAACAGCGTTTTATGTTGATTTTTAATAGTATTTTAACATAATAATCATTTAGACTAGATGGTTTAACATGTTTAAGACAGGAAAATTATAGCGCGTTCAAAAACAAGCGCCGAAAGAAACGACTCAGGGTAGGCACTACAAGAGCAGTATTTTGTTCCTAGTTATGGAGGACTATTGTTCATTATGTTTATACAGCGCTAGAAACACGGACAGATAGAGTGTCTTTTTATTTGTCTGTTTCTAGCGCTGTTTTAACATAATGTCCAACGGACACGCCCAACAAGCCACTTTGACTATTGTTCGTTTCCAGCGTGCCAATAATATGCGCCTCTCCGTAAAAGATTGTTTGTCGTATGTTCGTTCAGTTGAACTCTGCCACCTTGACTGTCCGAACGCGCTATTTCAATCGCATGCTAAATGTATCTCATCGTTTTCACCCATACTATAATTGCTTCGTAGAGAAGAACCGCAAATAGCGTTTAGGGTTTTCGTGTCCCACTTCCTTGAGCTTGGTTCAAGCCCTCATGACAGCTAGCGCATTGCGAAATGTAAAAGTGGCATCACCATCGTGTAAACCTCCTGGTTATATCACAACGTTCGGCCAAGCTCTCCGCAGCTTTCCGCGTCACTCGTTCCCCTCTGCTCCTTGCGACTTTCAGCGCTAAAGGAAAGCTTGAGTTCAGTATTTAACGACGCAGAAGTGGTCACAATTTTCGCAGATGCGCAGAGCTCTTACTTAAAGTTTTCTGGCTGGTCGTATTATGCCACCGCCATTGTGTCAGCAAGAACTCGGCATGTCGGGAAAATACAATATCTCCTTAAGGTCGCAGGCGGTTGCCGTCACTGGAAGGACAAATTAATGTCCCCATGCTCCCGCAGTGCTGAGTAATCCTTCAATGCTTTCTGACCATCCCTGCATAATCCTGAGGTGACGGGCAGAATCACGGATCAGGTCTTATTTTCTTTTTCATTGTTTTATTGGTGGTCACTTATAGGGCTGAGTCTGCATATGAATTTCCTTTCTTGCCGCAAATCATCTGCGACGATCTAAAAATATTTGCTTCTCACAGCGTGCACAGGCTTCTGAAGAGTTCAGACAGTGGTGTTTAGGAAATGAGGACCATCACAGGGCACGCAAAGTATCTTAATTTGTCCCACTACAATGGCAGGAAGTGAATTCTATACTTCCTTTCATAATTTTCAGCTTGTTTTATAACGCGCATTTATTATTTCTTTCTGCCTTTGCTTACTTTTTTTTTAAATTCTACCATTCGATTTTATTGACACTTTTGTTTTGTTTACCTTTTTATACCTTTAACTATTTTTTTTAGCTTCACATTTCTAGGCACGTCACTTTCAAGATACGGTGCGGACGGCAGTCCTAAATCTTGTTTGTCCTAATAAAATTTCTGCTGGGCGACCCTCATGAGTGCTTCCCGCTAACGGTCGGTGCAGCTGGGTCTTGCGGTAGACCAGCTGCTTTTCTCTTCTCTGACAGACTTGCAATGAATGTATGCCAAAGTTGTCTCATTGCGATGTAAATTAACTGCCGCTGCTAGAGCCGAAACAGAGGAAGCAAAGGAGGAAGCGCAACTTTTTGGCTGGGATCCAGAAAGCGCTGCTCCTCACAGCCCTGGAGGCCTGGGCGGCTGATGAGCGGTTAGAGGCTGCCAGCGGCAACGCGTGAGGGAAGCCGCTTTTCGCTTATGTGAGCCGAGCGTGCTCGGCATGACGTTGTTGGCGAACCTTGAACGCACCAAACCACAGAAAAATGTTCAGAGGCGGGTGAACGAGAAACAATATCATAACAATAGGAAAAGGACAAGAGGATTTTTTTAGCTTACCTTTCATTAGGTAATTACGCTTTTTCCTTCAGACGTTGACTGCACACTATGGAAACGCAAAGATGAGCCGAAGCGTCCGCGCTCACCCGCCCTATATGGTATTTTGATTACTCATAAGTATGCAGTCAACCCTGAATCACACCCAGCAAAATAATAAAAAAAGAACTTTATGGCGAAACACCTTTAGTGTGAACTTGATAGTGACCGAATCGCAGTATATTCGCGTGCAACAAAAGCAAATCCATAACAGTAAATGTCGCTCCAATGAACCGACAGAGAGAACTGGGCTTTAAACGTACAGCATTTACCCAGGAATAGAGGCGAAATCAAGACGACACAAAGAAGGAATTCGACACAGGCGCACACTACCAACTGTTAATGTGAGCGCAGTAATCCAAGGTTCCTTCTTCGCAGCCATGCACGACTTTCTCCTTCACACCCATGCACATGACGTACGTCAATTCGCACACCCATCAACGGCCCGCGAATAATGTTCTGCATAAAAGAATTTTCGTAATCTTTTGTATAGGCTTAGTAAACGTGTTATCCAAGGCAGTGCCCAACCAACAAACCAGGCCAAGCACATGCAGCGATTAAGCGACGAAGCCAAGTCAAATCAATCACTCTGGTTAATTTTACCGGACGGCTTTTACGCGCGTTACAAAATAACAAGTCCACAACTCAGTAGTTTTCCATTAATCTCAATAGCTGTTGAGGTCCCATTTGTCAAAAATAACTAAGCAATGTGGCGTACTTGTTAACTTTGAGCAGATCACTTACGACACCGCTGAAGCCGTAAATATCTCTCATGGTAAGGAAAATATTTGTATTTTAAAGACATCTCTAGTCATTCAGGCTGCCGTAACGACTTCTTTACGTGGCTGAGAAGCAAACCAGTAAGTGCGGTTTCCTGCCAAGAAAACCCTATTGCCAGTCACAATACCATTAATGATATGGCGCCGGAAGATGAACCCCCCAGGTTGGAAGGCGTCCCACATTTTACTGGGGATAACCAAGGGCGATTCCTAGTAGCTCCAGGACGAATGAAGTGGCTGGGCTAAAGCCAAAAGAACGCTCAGTTGTGAATGTGCCGGGAAGCGACCGGAAAGTCCAATGTTGCAAGGAGATATATCACATAGCAACATGGAATGTAAGATCTATGACGCAAGATAAACTGGATGTCGTCAAACGAGAAATGGACAGATTGAACATTGATATCTTGGGTATCAGCGAGCTCAAGTGGACCGGAATGGGAGAATTTAACTCCTGCGACCATTATGTCTTTTATTGTGGGCATGAATCCAAGAGAAGGAATGGGGTCGCTCTCATAGTAAGCAGAAGAATGGGCAAAGCAGTGCTAGGGTACAACCCCAAAAACAACCGAATGATTTCACTTCGGATCCAAGGTCACCCTTTCAACATAACAGTTATCAATGTCTATGCACCGACCACTACTGCTGAAGAAGCTGAAATTGAGAGATTTTATGCGGACCTACAATGCCTTTTAGACCGCACCCCATCATCAGACGTCGTTTTTCTCACAGGAGACTGGAATGCTAAGGTCGGGAGCGAAGAAATATCCGGAATTATAGGCAAGTTCGGTCTTGGCGAGCCAAATGAAGCTGGGCAGAGGCTAGCAGAGTTTTGTCAAGAAAACAACCTGATCATAGCCAATACTCATTTTCAACAGCACAAGAGGCGCCTGTACACATGGACTTCACCGGACGGTCTGTACAGGAATCAGATCGATTATATTCTTTGCCGGCAGAGATGGAGAAGCGCTATACAAGCAGTAAAAACAAGGCCTGGGGCCGGTTGTGGCACCGATCATCAGCTTCTTGTTGCCAAAATTAAGCTTCGATTGAGGAAAACGCAGAAAACTAGAAGGCCTTTCAGGTATGATCTGAATCAAATTCCATTAGAATATGCTGTGGAAGTGAGGAATCGATTTCAAGAATTAGATCTAGAAGACAGAGAGCCCGAAGAGATGTGAACTGATGTTCGTGATATAATACAAGAAGTTGCTACTAAGGTAGTTCCAAAGCAAAAGAAATGCAAGAAAGCAAACTGGTTATCTGAAGAGGCTTTGCAAATAGCTGAGGAAAGGAGGATGGCAAAAGTTATGGGGGAAAGAGAAAGATACAAGGTTCTCAATGCGGATTTTCAGAAAATAGCAAGGAGAGATAAGAATGCCTTCCTGAACATTTAGTGCCAAGCAGTTGAGGGCAACAGCCAATTAAGGAACACAAGAGCTCTGTATAAGACAATCAAAGATATCAAAGGAAGCTTCTGTGCTAAGCTGGGCGTGATAAAGAATAAACGAGGCAAGGCCCTTACTGAAGCCTCAGAGATAAAGAAGAGGTGGCAGGAATACACAGAAGAACTGTACAAGAAGGACCCGAATGTGCAAACCCAACATAAGACGGTTGTGATTACTGATGTCGAGTCGGGTATATCCTGAAGAGTGAAGTTGAAGGGGCCTTAGCCCGCCTTGCTAAGAAAAAAGCTAGCGGAATTGATGCCATTCCAGCTGGGTTGCTTCAAAACCTCAACCATGACGCTGTTACATTCTGCATACATTATGTCAGAAGATTTGGACAACCCTGCAGTGGCCACAGGATTGGAGGAGGTCAGTTTACATCCCCATTCCAAAGAAAGGCAGTACCAAAGATTGTTTCAACTACCGCACGATCGCGCTTATTTCGCATGCTAGCAAGGTGATGTTGAAAATCCTCCAAGGTAGGCTGCAGCAGTATGTGGATCGAGAGCTTCCGGACGTGCAAGCTGGGTTTCGCAAGGGCAGAGAAACTAGAGACCAAATTGCCAACCTTCGCTGGATCATAGAAAAAGAAAGAGAGTTCCAGAAACCCATCTACTTCTGCTTTATTGATTATGCGAAACCGTTTGACTGCGTAGATCACAGCAGACTGTGGCAAGCTCTCCAAGAGATGGGAGTTCCAATTCACTTCATCTGTCTCCTCAGGAACTTGTATGAAGAACAAGAGGCCACAGTCAGAACTGGGCATGGTCTTACTGACTGGTTTCCGATTGAGAAAAGAGTGAGGGAAGGCTGCATACTGTCGCCCTGCCTATTTAACCTATATGCAGAGTGCATCATGAGGAAGGCCGGTCTGGACGAGTCTTCAGCCGGAGTGAAGATTGCTGGAAAACGTATCAACAACCTCAGATATGCGGATGATACCACTTTAATGGCTGAAAGTGAAGTGGAACTCAAGAAACTTCTGATGTGCTTACAAGAGAGTGAGAAGTTTGGGCTTAAACTGAACATTAAAAAGACAAAGATCATGGCGTCTTGCCCTATCAAGTCCTGGAGCATCAATGGACAAGCAGTGGAAGCTGTGACAGATTTTCTCTTCTTGGGCTCCAAGATTACCTCGGAAGGAGACTGCAGCCATGAAATTAGGAGACGCCTGCTTCTGAGAAAGAGAGCAATGGTTAGCCTTGACCGCCTAGTAAAGAGCAGAGACATTAGTCTGCCAACGAAGATCCGTATAACTCGTGCTATGGTCTTTCCAGTTGTGATGTATGGATGCGAGAGTTGGACTGTGAAAAAGGCTGACCGCCGAAGAATTGACGCGTTTGAATTGTGGTGCTGGCGAAGACTCTTGGGAGTTCCTTCGACTGCCAGAAGATCAAATCAGTCAATATTGTCGACCGTAAACCCCGGCTGCTCATTTGAGGGTCAAATTCTAAAGTTAGAGCTCAGCTACTTTGGTCATCTGATGAGAATAGAGGAGTCGCTGGAGAAAGATTTGATGTTGGGAAAGGTTGAGGGTCGTCGGAGAAGGGGTAGGCAGCAAACGCGATGGTTAGATGGCATCCTCGAGGCACTGCAGATGAAGTTATGTGATGTTAGGAAGATAGTGAGAGACCAGAAAGCGTGGCGTGACATGGTCCATAGGGTCACGAAGAGTCGGACACGACTGAACGACTGAACTGAACTGAAGTGCGGTTACTTTTACCAAAGGCGATACCAAACACTGGCCCTTTCAGTCTGAAAATAAGCACTGAAGGCAGGTATTTAAACAGCTTACTCCCTGATGAAATGGTTTGTAGTTTGCACCACAGGATCAAGGTTAGATAGAAAGAGGCGGAATAATGGAAGCTTTTATAAATGAATTGTTTATTTTACGTCATTTGTGGTGGGAGTTCTACTTAAAAGGAGTTCTTTTTCGGTGGTTTGTAAATTTCGTGACATTTGACACACTTTAGAGTTTCGACAAGAAATATTAAATTACGTACACCATTTGCTCTCTCATTGCTGTTGCCAACCATCTAGGTCGGCGCACCCTGCGCCTAATGAGTCCATGGTATTCAGGCGATAAATAATTCAGGTTAGCTTTAGGTTCTCGAGTCTCGGCTTGCTTTGATGGCTCTACATAGAGCCCTTAGCCATTTCCCCTGCTCTAAAGTGAGTTTGGATTTCTGAGCTTCCCCTCGGGGAATTCGAAACCATGCCGTGTATTGTGTCGCTATTTTTCTGCCTTTGTTATTTCCTCCTTTAACAATTTGCGCCACGCATGAACATTGAAGGCACTTCAAAATATATCAACCTTCCCATTAGCTTCATTAAAAGCTAAGCGTGAAATGGCGAACACTTTAAAATATCTTTGAAAGCAAACTTTACTAGAAGATCAGTAATCCTCAGCAGGAGGAAAGTTTTGGATGCGGCTGGTATTTTAAGTGCCTCTGCCAATATTTTAAATAATTACCTTGTAGAGCACATGGTGGTGTGAGATATGTTTGTCTTCCGATAAAAATAACATCAGTGAATGTGATTGGACATAAAATGTGGATTTGTTTTTTAGAATCTGCTTCTTTCGCAATTAACGAACTATATCAGCGCCTGCTATTCACCCTTGCACTGCGCTTTCCCTTTCTTTGTCGACATTTTCTTTTTGTGTGCTGGTACTCTATTTATGCATTTATTAATGTTTCATGTAAGTTACATGATTGTTGTATATAGAGTAGCTCGCAGAGCTCTCCGTGGGCACCTCTCGTCCTGTAGTACTGAACGCATCTTCGTAGACTCCCTTAAGCTCCCTTTCACGTTTGATCTGAATTGCTAATAACAAGCAAAGCCGAACAAACAACGCACACAAACATTTTCATGAATATGAATCTACAACGCACTAAAAAGCAGAGGACATATTCCTTTTCTCACTGCTAGAGTAAGAAATAGGAAGACGGCAGCAACTACTGAAGAAACGCAATTCTTTCTTGGCCGTCTCTGGTACCTCGCTGCTTGGCATCGTATGCTGTGCGATCTAAGCCTCTCGGCCTTCTTCTACCTCTGTTCGTCTCTGATTACCTCTTCCTTGAAGGCGGTGGGGGGTCGATGATCCAGGCGATGTGCAGCTATCCGATTACCTGGCCTGGATTGCGCGCTTGAATGAGCGTCGGCCGGCTAAGGTACGCAGACCTTTCCAGCGGACGGAGAGAATGCCAGGCATTACGTCAAGGAGATCTGGTTGGCTTCCGCCGAGATGCACCCAGCACTTTCAGTTGCCATCATGGAGAGAAGCCATTTCGCGGGACCGTGCTAGCATTACAGTAGCTGTCTATTCCCGTTGTTCGTGCATATTTATTGTTGTGTTTATTCGGTTCTGCTTCGGCACCCTTGGGGGCCGTCTCTTTGATTCCCACTTACACGATAATCATGGATGGGGCAGTGCACCTGCATATTTTGCGTTTTATGAAAAGGTGCGCTTAGGTAGAACACGAGCTCATCGTGAAAGCGAGGGTGAATCTTCGGACGCCTATTGTTCCCACCATTTATATTATTCGCAACAATTGTATGAATGCCAGCAAAGGTCTCAACTAGGAGAAGTTTCTACGCTCATGAATGCAACCATGGACATTCAAATAAAGCATTTCGGATGCGTAGGAATATGTGCACCATAAATATTTATACCAATTAGAGACAGTGAATAAGGAGCGTCATTTGCGTTTTTTTTTCTTATCATACTACAACATATTGCTCTATGACTAAAACTGTTCTCGTCGTCGCTTTAGCAGGGAGCAAAACGATATGTTATTGTATTTTGTTCTTGCGTAATTTCAAATTGTTCTCAATATAAATAACCGTTCTTTTTTTTACTATATTATAGCGGTACGTAGTTGAGACGACAAGCTTGTTTTGGGTGCTCTGTCTAACTACAATTAGGCTGAAGTGAGGGCTTGTGTATTGGCGTGTGCACTGGTCTTCTGGAGGTGTTCCTGACTGCGGAGTGTGACTCTTGCCACTCGGGAGCATGCCACAATAATTTGCTGCAATAATGTCTTCTTTAGCGAGGATTTGAAAGGTTCTTATTGCTACTATAGCGCCTAGAATAATCTAGGCAGTATAATTGTTTTTTCTCATGGATGCTTTCCGCTGTGTTCATTTTTCATCTATTATGCATGATTGTTAACTTGCGCTACATTCCAAGTGATATGTTCTGCGAGTACCTGCATCACTTCTCATCTTCATGAGAAATGAACTGGGCGTAAAGTGATTTGTACAGCTTAAATGGGAGTTATCGAACGTCTATAACTCTATAGCTCCACAGTCATGCCCATCGTGTTTGAGCACTTTTCTGAGTGACACATTTGAAGGGCTCGCACATTCAGATAGAATTCGACTCAGAGGAGGTCTGCTATTAGATATTAACCGATGGAGGCCAGATTGGCAAAGAAAGTTGTCGAGAAAGGTGTTTCTTGGACGAGCACAAAAAACTTTCGACTCTATGTTATAGCCATTAACGAAAATTCTTTTCTCGTGTTTACATCAAAATTAGACCCAGTGACTGGGTAAAGCCATGCACCATGTGTCACGTTAAAAATCCGACATGCAGCTTACTAGCTGCATGCCCGTCAAATATTCAGGTTTGCAGTATAATATAGTGAAGCAAGCACCTTATGTGGGCGGGCGACGAACACAAAACAGTAATTTTGCCACCCGAAAGGGGCAAAATGTTTTTGAGCGCAGATGACGTGATTCATTGTAAACATTGCTAAAACTCAGCCCCGCTGCTGTGGTGCAGTCTTTAGTACGCTCGGCTGCTGTGCCAAAAGGTGCAGAAACGAATCCCGGTAGCGGCAGTTGCTTTTCGATGGAGGCGAATACCAAGGCGCTCGTGTGCTGTACGATGTTAGTGCACATTAAGAAACCCCAGGTGGTCGATATTTTCCAAGCCATTCACTAGTATCACCAGGGCGTCTCCCATAGCCTAGTCTATTTAGGACGTTAAACCCTACAAATCAAAAACATTGCCGAAAATTTAACTGCTATGAATCTTGCTATCAAATGTGCATGTTTAACCATAGAGTCGAGAATGTGATGGCACGGGCCTGATTCTCCTGTCGTGTAGTTTGCCTCTTGCGCCCCAATTTTGGTATAACCAGTAAAGAGGGTTGTCTGGCTATTATTTGAAAGACTGTTTTCATAGGCATGCAAGAAACAGGTGTATGGATATTAGTTTTAAACAGCACGACTGCCTGCAGGAAGCCTGTAAGAAAACTTCAGAAGAGGCAGCTTGAAATTTGAAGTGGCGATGATGGTCTGCTGAGAGCATTTGAATTGGAAAAAATTGCATATGCTATGTGCGTAGTCTCGAGCAAAAAAAGCCAAAACCACTAAGATAATTAGGATTAGCTGCTGTAAGAAATGAAAACCTAGACTATAGGTATTCATTAACAGCTTCATAGACTCCATGCTTCGGCGATTTCAGAATTATCAACCAAATAACTAATACTTGCATTAGAAGAATTAGGACGTTACGTAATCGCGGAATAGTTCTTTTTATTTTGTTGTCATTCAATTTGCAACGAAAAGATAACATCGTGGATTTCTTCAATCAGCGCAGAAATCAGTTCCTGGATAAATCTGTTGTGGGAACAAATTGGGGCTTCAGATGACGCTAAAATCTGTTCATCCTTGAATAAAACCAGCTGCATTGTCTTGCCGTCGAGCTTGTGTACACATTTAGTGAGATAAAACGATTGAAGCAGACAAACTTAAATATGATGTTTCATTGATTATACTGCAAGTACAGCTTCTTTTCAACAACCCAGAGCAGCCATAAGTTCTGAACTTCAGGACTGAATTTCACCTCACTACTTGAGTAATTTTCTTTATAAGCAAGACAAAAATATAAGCAGACTTCCATAGAGTACACTGATCGTGGAGTACCCGATCTCATTACTCTAAAAATCACGTTTCAAGTCCCTCATAAGATTTGTAACCATCTCGCTTTATTTCAACCCCTGCAATTGGTCTCCATTCATATGAAGATCAATAATCAACACCCTTCTTTGCCATGCGATCAATATGGCACTTTTACTAGACGCACGGTGTAGCTGACCAGCTCTGTCGGGACGAAAGGCCCTCTCTTTTAGGCACGTTGCTATAAGCCTATAAGAATGCAAGTATTTGTTTATTCTCTGATTTATGCAAAAATCGGTGAAATGGGCACGTTGCTATGCAACCTTATTTAGAAGAAAATATTCAAATCATTTATATTATGTCACTTATATAGAAAACACAGAAGTACTGTGCGACTGAATGCTGGAGAAACAGACCAGTGATATTCTCAGAAAATATATGAATAAACTAACTTTCATTTAGATCAAGAATTGAGAAAAATAGTTTTTCATATTCGATGGTGGCTTGAACGAAGTGCGAAACTATATATGCTTAGAGTCAGATTAAGAATGGAAGATAATTTACCGAGGAACTAGCAAATTGAGTCTCAATCTGCCGCAGCGGAGTGACACAACTATTTCTGCGGAAGTATTCAAAAGACGCCCTCGTTATAAGTGTCTTAACCTTGCATAATAAGCGTTTTTGACATATTCTTGAAAATTGTAGCGTGCGTACCAGCAAGCGTGTTTGTTGAGCCTTTTTTAAAATTTGTTTCTTAAACCTGTTGCATAGAAACGTCCTGCCACAATTCGTTACGCTAGTGCGCGAGTTGCATAGAAACGTCCTGCCACAATTCATTACGCTAGTGCGCGAGGTTAAATATTGGATTTAAAATATTCGATCATAACCATGCTTTGCAGCAACAACTCGTTGTTGATGCTAAGAGCAGGGCCTAACGCCAAAATTCAAATCGAGGTTCTTCCGAAACTTACCACACACAGCTTTGCGGTCCACGGTATAAACCGGTGCTTGTGGATTAATGCACTGTTGCTGTAGTCACGCATGGCTGGGAGAGGAACATCAGATAATTTTCCTCGAGACGCACTGCCTTCGCAAAACGTAACCGGGCAGCAAGGTTGTCTTCTCAGACATATAGTAGAGCTCTTACGACAACCCTAAAAACCTAAATATATGAAAAGATGCGGACAAGTGTTTTTACTGAGTTAATATTGAAGCTTACGGTTTCGCTAGCGCAATTTTTCAAGGCTTTAAAATGTACCCCAGTGGTTGATTATTTTTGGCCCTTTACGGTTTGGGAGTTATTTTATTAACATGAGTATCCTTCACATTAGGTTAGTTTAGTTTATGGGGCTTAACGACCCAAACCGACTCAAGCTATGAGAGATGCCATGGTGGACTCCAGAAATTTTGGCCGCGTGGGGCTCCCTAGAATGCATTCACAGCGCACAGCACACGGGCGCCTTGCTTTTCGTCTCCATCGAATAGCGGCCGCCGTGGCCGGGATTCGATCCCGCATCCTTAGGCACAGTAGTCGAGCGCCCTAATCACTGCACCACAGCGGCAGGGTACCCTTTAGTTTACTTGCCAGCGAAAGTACATAATTCTCCTAATGCCAGCTTCGGCGTGGAGGTTCTTTCGACATCATGCCCTCGTAGTGTCTGCGTTAACATTACAGCGTTAACAGCTACGTTCTCCAGAAAATCCGTCGTCAACGTCGGCGTCAGCGTTGTCAGCATGGCCTTGTGAGAGGAACATTACGAGGGTGTCTTTGGGAAATGGTAGTCGGCAGGTCACGCAGGGCACTGGTTGTCTGGCGATTTTTATGACGTCATTCAACCACGTGACATTGGCAAGTTGGTAGGAACTTTACAGACTGTGGGTAGCGTGCTTGAGAAGGTCCCATTTCCGATGGAACCAAGTCACACACGGTACCCCTGAGCCACGCAGTCATATTTACACTACTTGTTTGAAAAGGGGCATTTTATATGTCAGATGGTCTTTAACGTAACGCGGTATAGCCTGCGCCTATATACTAATAAGTTTGTGCGAAATAACTCCGCGATTATTGATTATGCGATCAGCAAGTTGCATTAACGCGAATGAGGACCTGTAAAGGAGCTCGATAATATAAATGCATCTTGTCTGCGTTTGATGCATAAAATTATCCGGATAATTCCTGACATACACTTCTTAGTTTTGCTTTGTGAAGGCATGCCACCGCTGTACCTGATGAATGGTAGCAAACATGCGTATCTTTGTACTTAGCGAAACCAACTATTTTGCCAATCCGAATCCATGGGACACCTCAAAGCAGCTGGCTAACAATATTAAAGGATATCTTCTTGTGCAAGCCATTGCTAGATTCCGTATTTAATGAAGCACACGCTGAACAGCTTCCTTTACGACGCAGCCAGATTTCGGCCATGCCACCCAATGCAGTCGATACGATTACTTGTTACATTACTCTAAGATATTTAATCATTACAACAATATACCTTCATTCATCGCGCCTTTAGTGGGCTAAATTAGCTACATCGAGCGTCGGTGAGCGAAACTGTGCGCATCCAAGCCATCGAAACTTTTATTCGAATGCGTAGGACGCCTAATTACGTTAGTTACGTTATTGGAACCCGTGTGACGCGCAATATACTACATTACGGCAGTACGGAAAATGTCTGTCACGGAAGCTATCCATTTATTAGACGCAAAGGCAATACAAAAACGCTAACTGTAACCGCAGAATGCAGTTCCTGATTGTACACGTGTCCCGCAATACATCCTATTCTCCTCTGCGAAGTTCATTATCCATCTCGCATTCTCCATAGGCTACAAAGTACCACTATTCTGGAGTCGCTGCTCTTCGTCGAAGACAAACGTATTGGCTCGACTTGCTTTATTAGATCCACACTGGCACGAGAGTAATTGATGAAACCGCCTTTTGCGGTTTGCCCTGCATCGAAAAAAAAAAGCGAGTTTGCGGTTTTATGGGCATCATTATTTCTTTCTGACATGAAGCCAAGTACTTGTCTGACAGATTTGTATTGTTTGTTTAGCTTCTCATCAGTCATACTAGTATACTTCGATCAGAAGACAGTACGCTAACGGCAGCACGTTACTGCTGCTATCTGTAGACAGCGCCATTCATAAGCAACTTTGAATTTGTTTTCTAGCTTTTTTTTTTGTTAGTAGTATATATACCTGATTTTTTCGTGACAGGAATAGGTTATCTGTGGTTGCGGACACCGCTGTTATTCACAACACCCTCTGCCATAAAACAAGTGTTTGAAAAGTAGGAGCACAAATGTTTGCGCTACTGCACCGTTATCCTATTTATTTATTTATTTAATTACCCTCAGGACCCGGGGGCATTTCGTAATATTTTGAAGGTCGCAACTCGAAATATTACGTGAGAGCTGGGAATGGCAAGCAGCAATAAATAGTGTACTAGTCTAGAAAATTGGCAGTTGTTTAGACAGATGCATATCCTTATCGATGCAGATTCGGATGGTTGAGGACAGTCACTTGCCATCACCTCAGTTGAAAGGCCGTTCTACTCTCTGTCTGTGTTACGAAATATGTTTGATGGAATACTGTGGTATCGGCATGTTTAGCATGCGTAGCATTCGGGTGGTTATTGCGAGAAATGGCAGGTGCAGGGCAGATGATTTGGTTGCCGGCTGAAATATTGGGAAAAATTTTGAAATCAACGAAGATATACTATTCTAAACGACTGGATATGAGCATGCATGCACCAATTTGAAATTTATTTCTGATAGCTTACTTACTTATTTGTTTGTTTGTTCGCTCATTTATTTATTTTGTTTATGTATCTATTTATTTGTTGTACCCTCAGAGTACAGTGCACGTTACAGTGGGAAGGGGTGGATACAGGATATTTCAATACAATGACAATGTTGAGATAATAAATGTACACAAAATTCAGAAAAAAAAAGTTCACTACTGGAGTTGCACTAGAATAAATATTTAAACAAGAAACAACGAGGACCAAAATGCAGTTCCTGGAAGTCGGCACTGGTGGCAATAACATCCCATCAAAAAGTATAAAATGTAAAAGGAACACAGTGCACACTATGAAGGTAAAAAATAAACATACAAGCAGAGTGAACTCTAAGCAAACAAAGAACTTTGTGGTGCGAATTTAAATGTTCCTTTATTAATTGTACTTGTCAGTGATGTAGACAAGTTAGTTCAATCTTTAAATGTCCGAGGAAGAACAAGTTAGAATAAACAACCGTGTTTGAGTATGGAATGTGTATTTGTTTATTGAGGTACGTTATGGCGAAATGCATTGTACGATGGGGGTTGTGTTCTGGTGGTATATTTTATAAAATGTGACAAGCGGGATAGCTTTCTTCAAGTTGATAAGAGAGGGATATGTAGGCACGTATTCATATTGGCAGCACTGGCTGCCCTTTGATAGTTGTTTAATATGAACAGGGCTGGGTGATTTTGGGACCTTACCGGATCCCGAAGAGCAGATGCGTATTCTAGTTGTGAACGGATGTAACCGGTATACGTAATTAGTTTTGATAATGATGGTTCAAGAAAAAATTACAGCGAATATATCCAAGTGTACGATTGGCTTTATCAATTATGCCATTGACATTTGACTTCCAAGTTGTATCATAGTTATTACATAAGGTAGCGGTTTGATGTAACAGACTTCAATGAGACGATGTTTAAGCATATACGTGGGGCTCGTTAGTTTGACGCGTGATACTCTCATTGATTTGCACGCACACTCAAGAGATGAGTAGAATGTGGCGGCATGATTCTAAACCATGTTAACTTAATTTTTGTGGTCCCAATTCCATATAAATTATATATCATAATAAGTGTAGGATTCCGGGATCCCTTTAAAATGTGAGGCAGTCGTGGGAAGTAATTAGTAATTGTTTTATATATGGTGATAGTGACGCTATAAGCTTCTATATTTGCAACATAATTTTCCCTTTTTTTTCCTTTGCTTTGAACGGGGGTTAAAACTGCCATTGAATACCAATGTACTGCATTCTTCTCTAAGGCAACTGTGGAATATTGTAAGCACTTTTTGAACATTTCTGCTGAAATTGTCTAAGATTTCATTATATAGCAAAATGTTGCTTGCAGAGCTTGTGCTGTGCACATAGTGAACAAGCCATTCAGCGAAATAAAACGAATGGTAGCGTTTAAAAAAAAAAAAAAGCTAAATCTAGAAGTTTGTCGGAGCAAGATTTGCATGTACGCCCATTTTTATGGCAGAGTTATAAAATACGTACAAACATTTCTTCCCAGAAAATATCCAACTTTTCTGGATATGTTTTGGTCTAACAAAGGTATACGTGCGAACAGTTAATAGATTTCTCTTCACCTGCCGAAGCAGCCATTGGGAATGAGCGGCAGCCCGAAGGAATGACGGTCTGGATAACTCCATTCAATTCCGTTTTCACTTGTACCAAAATACCCAAGAAATAGGAGTTTCTGCACTTGATTTCTGCCAGAATTCTGTTGAAACAGGGACTGGCTGAATCATCTAGAATTCTTATTCAATTGCGGAACGTCGCAAGTACTGAATCACCACGAGGAATCACTGTATGTTACGATTTAATTTCATTTATTAACCTTAAAGGCCCTTTCGGGGTATTACATAAGGGGTGGGGTAAATAAACATCGAATGTTACACTTTTCAGAGATTTTCACATGATACACACATTTCAATGTTGGCGTTGAAGGATGATGGGCAGGTGATGGCAGCGACGGAGTGGGATAGGTCGTTCCAGTCTGACGCGGCTCGTGGAAAAAAGGAAGAGGAAAAGGTTACGGTACGGGTACGTGGACGAGAGATTTGAAGTGGGTGGCCGGTGCGATGGGATATGCGTGATGGAGGTGCGCAGATGTATGGTTCTTGGCGTAGTGAGCTGTAATAGAATTTGTGGAAAATGTAGTGAGAATGTGGAATGACGTCAGAACAAACATGACCTGTTCTGTATAATATCTGAAGTCAGTTTGAAGCGACCGTATCACGTTCAAAAATGTAATAAAGCAAACTATGCACTTGTGCAAGATCGGTCACCACAAATGTCTGTTTTACTACAGGCATCCAAATCTCCTGTACACAGCTCATAAGTGCAAATAAGTCACGAAAAAAAATGTGTGTGGAAATTTGAAGCACTAAAGTGCGATAAGGCGAAAGCCTTTGTTTGAACTTTATGATTCCTGGTTTTACTGCGTCTGCTACTGTAGTCAGTGTGGTGCGGCGTTCGAGGAAGCCCCAAATGAAAACCAGCCAACATATGAAGCCCCACGCTTTAACCGTGCCTTATGAACGTGCCTGCGTGGCCTATTGATAACGTGATGGCAAGGGTTTTGGCAGGCTTATTCTGATATCGCCCTCCCATATGAAAGGAGAGGCCCGAGTTGGCAGCGCCTGCCAAATGTAATGTCAGGAAGTACAGTTAGTGCTCAGCCATGTCAGCTGACAGCTACCGCCTCCCACGTAATGAAAGCGTATTAAGGCTTACGCCTTAATACGCCTTAATACGTCCCCATTTGGGAGACTTGGGCCCAGGGTGGCCCATCTTGTCCTATGGTGACCGTCATCTTGGGGGGAATCACGTGACCTAGGGGGGCCGCAAAGTGTGGCACTTTCTGCGAACGACTGTACGAGTCATTTAAGGCTTTCACCCCAAGTAATGATCGGGTACTGCATTCCAGTATATCTGCATAGAATTAAATAACAGTTACAAAGAAAGGAGGCAAACAGACTGATTCATGATATACTCTCAAGAATTTAAGCGTCTATTGTTTGTTGTTTGGAAGCATGCTTTTAAAGTTTGGCCAAAACTTCCACAAGCCATATACTACATTCAGTTAAGTTGGTATGCGTCGTGGAATATAACAGCGCGAGCTAAAGAGAAAAAAAAATTGAAAGGCCAAGTGTTGGTTTTCTCGGTATTTTGTATGTTTGCGCTGTTATTTTTCACGTGCGATTGTGTGTTTATCAGCAGTCATCAAAGAATCATTCTTGTCAGTCTATATAAGGGTATTAAATTGTCGAAGTGAACAAGTACGGAAGAGGTTGGAAAGAATGCGAAAGCATGCACTTTTTCTAAGATGGCAAGAATTAACCAGTCGCCTAAAAGCTAATCATATAGATTATGCCAATACATTTTTTCAATTTCTGCAGGAGAACTGCGTAGCATCAATTTTCTGTCACTGGCTTTTATTTAGCTAAATATCTGGCGTGAAAATGAACGTCAATAATCAGGATATCCAAGCACCTTACTTAGGCATCGAATTTGTCAGAGTACATTAGTCGCCTTTTAGCTATTAGGCTAAAGGCGAGGTGGAGTAGACCAGGCTACAATTTAGTGAAAACGGTTGAAGCTAGCCGCCATTGGTTTCAAATCTCGTGCATCGGTGGCGGCTGATTCGCATTGATTGGTCACACTCTGTTTTACTGTGAGGCTTTTTTTAGTACATACATAGTCTGACACGGCAGCTGACTATGCCCACGTGTCATCGGTGCCACACCCGTTGCTGCGCTGTCTTCGTTACGGTAGCGGTGCAGCACTCGCCGCAAATGTACGCGAGACTAGTTACTCTTGCTTTGTTTAGTGCACTAGTGGTAGATGGGTCAAAGCGAAAAAGTAGTTATTTGCTGACGAAGCTTCGGAGCTGCAATGGTTCAAGGCTTCGTGTGCCATGGTCACGATAGCGTTTAGAAGCAGAAGTTCCATTCCGGCCGCTTCTCGGAGATGTTGGCATTCTTCTGCTATTTTCTCCATACCTAGAAAAGGCATGTCCTTGCGAGAAGATCATTTTCTCGTGATGAAGTATGGCAGCAGAAGGCGCGGCAGAGCGGCCGAAGAGGATAGCGACATATAATTCGCGACAGCTGCAGCTATAGTAATGTCAGCTGAAGCCAGTAAGAGGGAGGAGCGTCGGGCCACCTGCAGCCAGCGGGAAGAAGTGGGCGTCAACTCAGCTGCAGCCGGCAGAGAGAAAGGCGGACAGGTAATCCAATGTAATGAAAGCTAAACAAAAAAAAAAGTGTTTAAACACCTAGGTGTAGTTTAGCTTATTTGCTTAAATCGAGAACCATGCTTGTTTTCTATTTTCCTCGCAACTTCAGGTTCAGCTCTCTCTTTTGTTGTTTCCTTTGCATATCTCTCTCCACGGTGGCGTGTTTTCATTTTCTCGATATTATCACATCTGCCCTTCTTGGCTGCTTCGATTGGTGCGGATTACTACAGACTTATGCCACGACTACGAGACAGGTCAGAGTTGGTTCCCAATGACGACTAAAAGTTGTAGACTGAAGGAAACAGCGTCAGTACAATGTAGCGTTCAGAAGCATTCGTTATAGGTGCATCATTTAGAGCCCATTCTTTCATCTACGTGATCATCTCTCGTCTCCACAATATCTAAGAGAATTGGTTTGAGATGTTAAATGAATTTTAAATTTTCGTTTACGCAGCTCCATGGTATCACCTCATTAGTGCTTGCGTGGTCATAATTTCATTGTGGCTGCTGGCAATAGTCGCAGCTGCCTAGTGCGATGCACGAATGCATCACGTCCTTCTGTGCTTATGGCACTCTTCGCAATTAATATGCTTCCCCTGTTCATGACGACTGTTTACAGCCAACTTACGAGAACTCCTGAACTCATGAAAACAAGCAGAAGTTTATGTTTGAAGAAAGGGGGGGGGGGGGGCGGGGTTGTGGGGAGGGATCGGGAAAACAGTCACTGTATATCAACATTTGCCTCTGCAGTACACTTGCCTGTGGCATGAACCGATCTCTTTTTTTGTTATTTTGGGAGTTCTTAAGCAAGGAAAATCAGCTCGTTATCAAAGCTATGACTTGGAGGAAATCCAGCTCAAACTACAGGCTTGCCACCGTGCGAATACACATTCTGTAATGGTCGCTTTCACAAATGGTCTGTTTACTCTCTCTCTCTCTCTCTCTCTCTCTCTCTCTGCTTCTCTATCCACCTGCGCTCTTTCCAACGAGAAACTTGATTCACGTTTGTTAAATGAACTAGAAAACGTAACTTGGTAATAACTTGGCTAGCTTTCTAGAACCACTGAATGAGCCACGAACAGCCGGGGGTAATCTGTTTGCAAAGCCTTAGAAACCTTGTTTATACCGCTCAGGCTAACAACCACTGTTTTCAAATGGGCCCTATTTGCACACTAATGTTGTTGAATTAGTCTTTTTTTTTAGCTGCTTGGCTATCACACAGTTAGGTGTGGTAGCGGCTCTAGTGGCCCTGAATGTCCATTTTTGTTATATTCTAAAGAATCGTTGCAGCACTGTAACATGACAGTGAATTAGTCTCTGAAACATGCTTATTTTGCCTAGTGGGGGGAGCAGCGCGAAGACACGAAGCACACAAGAAGAGAAACGCACGTCTGCTGTGCTTCTCTTTTTGTGTGCTTCGTGTCTTCGCGCTGTTCAACCCACTATGCAATTGTACCAACTCGCCCAACTGTCCATCCTACTTCTTTTGCCTAAACAATTTCATCACTTTTTGCTGTGTGGCGGGGGCCTAGGTTTTGTTAGTTTCTTTTTGTGTGCGTTTTGCGTATTTACTGGAACAGGTTTTGCCCATAAACAAGTAAGGGATTGCCGCGCTTCTCACAGCGCCTTAGTGTGTAGAACGCACTTGCACTGGGAATGATAATTTTCGCATTAAGTTATGCTACGATGCCCAAGGGAGCAATGCCAGACGAGCTCAACGCGATCGTGGTGTTCTGTTTCGCAGCGCCATGTTTAATTCCCTTGTGTAGGAGCCTGCTTTCAACCTCTCTGTAGGAAAGAATTGTTAGCGCATGTTAATATAAAATAGCGCTGTCGTCCTTGCTTCGTACCTCCTCGCATCTCTGATTTTAATTCTCTGGTTGGAGGCGTCTGTACAATGGACGGGATAGACGCGATACACAAGTGAGCGATGATATTCACGTGTTCTAGAATGTGTTCATATATTTTGAAGTATATCGCAAGTTCCTTAACGCTTGTGTTTTTTTGGGCCTCTTCATTTGCATGCACTCTATTGCGGTTTCTGCGTCCGGGCCGTACATGTTTTCAAGGACTATTACGTTACCCCGACAGTGGTAAATGCCCAACTCTGCAGAAAATACTTCGTCGTCATTATGCGCGAGTAATCACGATGGGCCTCTACAGGTGCTTACACAATATATCTAAGAACACTTGCTGCTGGGCTAGTTGGTTTTGGTTCATAATTAAATAGTTTAAAGGCGCAAAAAACAACAACATACATAGGTCATGTCACCTACCTATGTGTCCTGTCTGGTTTTGCGCCTTTAAACTATTTTATTATGACATAATATGGCCGTGCTACGACTGGCCGTCAAGTTGTACGACGTCACGCCGCCCCCTAGAGCCCTATTGCACACATGGATCCCGATTGAGACACGTTATCCCTGGGCCACATAGGCACACTGGGGAAGTTTGGTTGAGCGGGGCCCTGTATATTATAAGATTACATTGCACATAATGTGGCAAGTTACAACAGCATGATATGTGTGATAGTAGAGTTACGAATTAAGGGATTAGTGACTAAGCGAGTAGCAAAGAGTATATACGCGAATGAGGA
Organism: Amblyomma maculatum; assembly: GCF_055883805.1. NCBI lineage: Eukaryota > Metazoa > Arthropoda > Arachnida > Ixodida > Ixodidae > Amblyomma > Amblyomma maculatum. Next base: position 76,527,826 of record NC_139349.1, on the reverse strand, counting down.
TTCTCAAGGTGATCGCGAGATTGGTGCCACATCAACTAGTATGAAACGGCGCAGAAACAGACAAGCATAAGATACGAGAGGGCCTTCATACTGGGGAACAGCGCAACAAAGGCTGTTCCCCAGTATCAATGTATGCCATTCGACAAGATTTAGCTTTACTAAACGAGAAGGCCTACCAACGTAGCGCTGACTAACCTCTGTAGGTTATATTGCTTCTTCGGCCTCAATCAGAATTATAATAATAAATATACACAGATGACCTCGGACAAGAACGACAGAAAACGTACAAAGTCACCTCGGAATTCACTGCCAGCATTGTCAACGGACAAAGAAGAAAAACAGTGTGTGCTGCTGTATCATCAACCAACTGTGATCGCAAAACATTTAAAGCAAGGAAAACAATGGACCCCTTGCAAAAATCGCTAAGTAGGCTTTCTCACGCTGCTTCTTTCCCCAAACATGGCGTCACTGGCCGCCAGAAAAACGGCGATATAGACCTGAAATCGCATGTTGCTTCTACATAGATGCATGTAGTGGTAATAGGGCAATTATGCGAATATGTTCTGATGCATAAATCATATGAATTATGGCCATAATATAATGTTTTAATATATTGCTTTTCCGCCATTAGTGGGGAATATAGCATAGAGGTGAAGCCAACTTAACATTTATTAAAGGGGTCTATTGAGGCTTATAATATATTGGCCCACAGATATAAGCATCCATTCCTTAGCACTCCTGCAAAAAGAGCTGTAAGTTTTGAAAAGTGATAATCTCTGCTAATTTTACAGACTGTACGTGTTGCTGTTGCCGCAATTTCTTTTTTGCGCGTTATGTATCTTTCACAACACAGGCGTAATCTGTTTGTATATATTATTCGTTTTTCTAGACTGAGGAAAAAGAAGAAGCAATAGCAATATTTGTTTCTAGTAATCGCGCCGGGAGTGCCGCAAGGAGCAGTCCTTTCACCAGTCCTTTTCAATATACTACTCAGCTCAATACCTGTTAATCATGACGTTCGCACTTACGTATATGCTGATGATATTGCGTTTTTTGCAACTGCATCGGATATTCAATCCCTTTATCTCCACTTGCAAACGTACCTAAGCTCTATTGAGAATTGGTTGTGTGGCTTGCATCTCACATTAAATGTCAACAAAAGCGCAGTCCTCGTATTTAATATAAAAGATTCTGTAAGTCTGTCTGTAATGTATCAGCAACAAATAATACCACAGGTTAAATCATTAAAGTATTTAGGGGTCACTTATGATGATAATCTTTCATGGCAGCCCCACATTAACCATATTGCTACGAAAGGGGCTCGGGCCGTGGGCATGTTGCGCCGAATTAGTCGTCCCAGGTCTGGAATGCGGAGAGATGTCCTTTTAATGATTTATGTTATGTATGTGCGTCCAATTTTAGAGTTCGGTTCAGTCTTGTTTTCTGGATCAGCAGCTTATAAAATTCGACCGCTTGTTCTTTTGGAGCGAGAAGCGCTTCGTTTGTGTATGGGACTTCCAAAATTTGTTGCCAACAATGTGCTCTACCTTGAAGCCCGGATTCCACCCTTGATATATAGATTACAAATTCTAACCGTTCAGACGTACTTAAGGATATATGAATCAGAGTTTCACCGATCTATGTCTATTTTTTGCTGTCAACCGACCTCCTTTTTCGGTGTCCATTGGTCTAAATTTCACACCCCGCAGGTTGTTATGGTCAAAAATTTGCTGGACCCCTTAAATGTTTCCCTTCCTAGTATTCTACCCATACAAACCATCGGTTCATCTATTAAAATTGTCTTTGACGACATATTCCCGAATAATGCTAAAAACTTATCATCCGTTATTCTAAACGGATTATTAGAAGATCATTTAAGAAGTCTTTCTGCTAGTTTAGTTGTAGCTACTGACGCATCTCAAAGTAATGAAAAGGCGGGAGTGGGTATATATTGTCCACATTTAGACTGGTCTTTTTCTGTCCGGCTTCCGGACTTCACCCCAATTTTTGAGGCGGAGTTTCTGGCGGTGGTACTCGCTCTACGTAAATTAGACTCCTCTTTTTCTAAAGTGGCAGTAATTTCCGACTCTCTATCATTGTGTTCATCTCTCTCTTCGTCGGTGGATTCTGCAATAGTAAAAACCTTTGTCTCCCTGATCCCAAAACATTTGAAAATTGTACATATGGTATGGGTACCAGGCCACAGCAATGTGGATTTAAATGAATATGCTGACAATTTAGCAAAAGAGTCCCTTAATGGCCCCGTATTATCTATCCTTCCGGCGACCGCGTACATCACCGCAGCGAGGTTTCGAAGAAACGTTCTATTAAATATGAAAAACGGACATCTTTTAAGATCTGAGGACTACCTGCATCTAAATTATTCTTGGAATAGAAAATTATGTCATTCACGGCAACTTGAGATTTCACTAACAAGGCTGCGATGCCGCATCCCACCTTTAAATTTCTATCTTCACAGGTCTGGTTTGGCAATGTCTCCCGTCTGCGCATTTTGCGGTGAACAAGAAACATTAGATCACTTTTTATTGTTTTGCCGCCGCTTTACTACGCTGAGAAAACAGTTGATGGAAAGGCCATTGCAACAGCTTGGCCTTAGTTTAAGCAGCCCGACATTGTTATCATTTGGCGCCACCATCCTTGGGCACAGTCACAGGTCTATTTTTACCGCCATGCAAAATTTTTTACTGCACTCAAATCGTTTTCCTTGCTAAATATTAAAACATCACTTGTCCTACAAATATAGTGTCAATCTCCCGTGAGTGTTACCACTTTTCATATTATATTTCACTTATTTCCCATTTTGTTTCGTTTCCTCTACCCCTCAAATTATTATTAATATATATATATATATATATATATATATATATATATATATATTTCTTTTTATGCAAGTATATTAAAAAAAAAAAAATTCTTTGCTACCCAATTCTTGGCCGATCCCCCTCTGTGGGTATGTGCCATAAGTTATTTGGACAACAACAACAACAACACTCGCTTATGGCAATTCCCTTGTATACGCAACTACACCTTAGCCAATTCCCCACGTTGGGTACATGCGGCGTTTCAAGAGGCCATAACAACAACGACAACTTTCAGTTGTTAGTCAGTGCTGTGTTCGTATATCGTCTCTTCTCTTGTGCCTGTATATTCGGCGCTGTTCCTCAAAAGATGCTTCGCCGACTAACCCCGCCAGAATGATTTTTTGTTGACACATCGAACCCTTGCAGGCGGAGCTTAAGTGGTGGCCAGTGTTTTCACTATATAGAAGCTTTGGTGTTTGAAACAGCAGGAAATGACTGCATACCTCACTGCTGCCGCTATTTCTATTCTCGCAACCATCCATAGGAACATTCCACAACATATATTGCAAGGCATACTCAGATATCTACATTAAATCGACCTCCATGGCAGAAATTATTATTTTTTAGCCATGGTGGCCACGCTAACGAAATTTTAACTGAGATTTGTTACGTCTGTGAAACGCATTTCTGTTAGCATTGAATTAGTTTTATTAACACATGGGTTGGTAAATACACATTATTTGATAAATTAGTAATTATTTAGCATCAGAAGCAAATTAGCTTTATCAGTTATTTCTGGGCAAAGGTTATTGGCATTAGGTGCATAATAAACTAATGTATTGCTTCAACCAGAGATATCGAAATTTGCATTTCGATATTCGTACGAGAAAGGCAGAGACGTACTTAAGCAATGTACGAGTGTTTTTATTCCAAGGAGGTGCAGCACAAGGTAACACCGCAACATATACACCACGCTGCAGTGTTGCAATGGTTACGGCGCTCGACTGCTACGCCCGAGGATGCGTGATCGAATCCCAGCCACAGCGGCCGCTTTTAGATGAAGGCGATGGGCAAGTTGCCGTGTGCTGTGAGATGTCGATGCACACGTTAAAGGGCCCCAAGATCTCAAAATTTCCGGAGCTATTGATGATGGGGTCTCTAATAACCTGAGTCGTTTTTGGACGTTAAACCCAATAAACAAAATAAAACCAAACAGGAAAACACACAGTGTTGTTGATGTCGGCTGATGTCGCAGGGCTGATTTAATGGGGCATCACAGTTGAAAGGGTAACTTGCCATAGCTTGATAAAACGTATACTTTCACACAATTGATTTAGATTAGCGACGTTTCGAGTTTCAAATAGAGCGGTTTGTATGGCTTGGTAGTTATTGTGGCACAGGCTGTACAGCTGCGCTTCTTAGGAGGAGGAGGAGGAAGAGGAGGAGGCAAGGCAGGGAGGTTAACCAGTAAATGCAACCGGTTTGCTACCCTGCACTGGGGGAAGGGGATGAGTGGATATAAAAGTTGTGAGAAAGGGGTAGTTGAAGTTAGTACAGTCACATAACAGACACGCCACATCACGTCACGTCACAGTCATGCCATAGCAAACTCAGTTTTTCGATTAGGCCTATGGTTCTCATAAAAGATCTTTGTGCGCATGGACCTGAAAGGAAATATGAACTCACGGCGTTACTTCGGCAATGTTCTCATCACACCACTTTTGTTCATTCTCGGGATCTAAAAGTGAACTGCAAGTCTGGCGCGCAGCCGTAACTTGTACAATTTTCGGCGCCCGAAATTAAGAGTTTGTCTGCAGGAGTGAAGGAGTAATGTAATTTTGAAATTGCGCAACTATACATTTTAAGTAAGATCAGCCCGTTAGAATGAGAAAGTTGTGTGCGTGGTGTACCTTTGCGTAAGATCACAGCATACGACTCTGATTATAAACAGAGTAGCATTATTGGCGACAGATTATTTTCTAACAGTGCAAAGCGCCTGCCTGTGAAGTAGTCTTTGGAAATGCACACAATCGATTGAACCGGTCGTAGACTCTATATGTTTCTTATCGATTCCCGTGCAGTTCTCCTGGCAGGCGGGCGAAGCTTCGTGAAATTTGTCTTCATTTATCTGGTAACATTTGTACAAAGACGAGTGGGTGTCACCGTTCTTCCCGCCTCGTACACAACTGAAAGAGGGATCCAAGGGGAAGCCGGATAAACAAGGGAGGAAACATCGAAACGAGAGAGAAACAGAAGAAACGACGATGAGCTAATGACGCTGCAGCCGTAGAGATGTTCGGCTACGTGGGTTTTAGAGACGCTATTGTTCACTATTATTTTCTTGGAGCGCTAGATATACTTGAAGTAATGCGGAAGGTAGAGGTTGGTGCAATGAATGGAAGAGTTGCGTTTGCCACTAATTTATCTTAATTAGTGCTTGGCAGAAGTAGACCTGAGCGTCTCATTTCTTGGGAAGCCACTACCTCGCAAGAAACGCATCCGCGCTGTTTATCTCAATAAGCACAACCGAAGAGACTTTGATTTGTAGTGGAAGTGTGCTGTTCGTACTTGCCCACATAGTGTCACAGAAGAGTCTAAGTTTCCACTTACATGTAGGCCTAGTCGCCTGCTGGGCCATGGTGAGCTGTCGCAGGTAGCTACTAGAAGATATACGTAATAGAGGGAGTTTTTCTTAGGTGAATAAAAAGTTTTTTCTTTCGTGATAATACGATTGATTTTATTTTAGTGCTTTGCATGCCAAATTCGGGGGAGTACGATGGAGAGCTATGAAGGTTTTTTTATCCATTTTGGCTGGCTGATTCGAAGTAACTTGACCAATTCTATTTCATGTTCTTAATTTTTGGAGTAAACCAGGAGTCAAGAATTGCACCAGGAAGCTTAGCACGATTATAACTGCAGGTTTGTTCTAGTTAGCAGGCCACGTTGCCTGCCGATCGAACATGTATTCAGGGCGGGTATCATGGCACACTGCGTCTTTTGTGTGTGCCCTCGTTGCGGCGCGGTTTGCGCCGTTTCTGCTGCCTATTGCACTGAAAACGTTCGCCCGCCTCGCTTTACTTATAAATATCGATTACTGCAGGCAGTAGAAGACGCCAATTAGCAACTATATGTTTTGTGCACAGCGCAGTTCTAAGAGCGGTATGATGCAAGAGGATAATGCCTGTTTATATATTTCTCGTTCCTTCCGTACCTCTTATCCCTTGCGATGTAATTTCTACTATCTTATCCCGGTATATTTCCTGTAGGAGCTCTATTATCTGATAACCGATACTTTCTTCCTTTATTTCTCGTAGAATCTTGCGCGATACTCGAGCACATCTCAAGAAAAAAAGAGACTTCTTCTGCACAAACGACTGCCATGTAGCCATTTTCTCGTTCCTCCCTTGTCCACAAGAAGCACCGAGAGAAGGGATGAGGTGAAGAAATTGTACTTTTTGTATTATCGACGGTCTTAAACAGCAAATTTGTGGTGATTCATATATCCAATAGTCGCCACTTGAGATGGAAGAGCATTTCAGGCATTGGCCGTTCTCCACAAGACTGTACATATGTTACAGTGCGAGGCTTCTGTTGGTAATCGACGTTGGGGCAAGTCTTTCGGGATATCCTATGAGTGCTAGTTATAGAAAAGGGGGCGGGGGATGTATGATAAAAAGAAAGATGGAGCATTTTGCGACGACAGGCTAGCGTAGGGAGATGGAGCTGATATTACCGTGCAGAAACGCTTATGCGATCAGTCAAAACCAATTAATCTAACTGCACTGTTCATAACTAGACTCTAGGGTAGTGATCGGATTATCATAAAAGCAATTTCACACGGCACATGCAAACGTATGTTTTAGACATGTAAGCATCAAGGAAGCAAAGTGCTTTGTGGAAGAGGCTGCGAATAAATGGTTCCGCCGTAAATATCCTAGGAATAGAATTGATCGACAAGAGTTCCGAGTGATTTGTGATAAGAAAAGATACAAGCCTAATTCAATAGCAGAATGCCCTAAAATCTACGACCTTGCAAATTACGAGCGCTGCGACGGAGAACAACAACGAGAGAGTAAAGACAAGGACAGGCGCCTGTCCTTGTCTTTACTCTCTCGTTGTTGTTCTCCGTCGCAGCGTTCGTAATTTGCAATCATGTACCAACTAGCTCAACTTTCCGTATTACTGAAATCTACGACCGTGCACCCGGAAAGTGGTAATTAGCAGGTAAAATGGCCGTCGACAGTTTGGTCGGCAGAGACCGCATATCATTGGTTAATTTTCGGGAGCTGCCTACATTGGCAGCAAAGTTCATATGGGAATGCCTCTAGGCTACGACGCATTTTCATGCAGATAGGTTAAAACAGGGCTTTATATCCATGTCACTCCTGCCAACTTGAACAGCATAATGTTCAATTGGGCAAGTTGGTAGACGTTCGTAATTGTACGACAGCGCGAACAACGGTAGACAAGAACGAGAAAGGCACGGGACGAGCGCTACATCACGAACCTGTCATCAAAGTTGGAAGGCGGAATGCCTGCACTTATTGCTTGGCAGTAACACGACTCAGCGCTTTACAAAGAATTGCTCATAGTCCTGACTCATGCCTCGCAGCCACTGTGCCATGTAGCGTGACTCAGCACTTTGCGAAGTAACGTAATACGAAATAACCTGATGCTTCTGCCTTCTCACACGGAAGCAGCTTTAAGTGTCTCCGTGGAATTTATTTGCTTTGAAGCTCTTGACACGTGTGCTTTTTAGTGCTGGGAAGCTGTCACCATACATATTCTATTTGGTTGTAATGACGACCCACTTTTCATCTCCAGAAAAAAGTCACCAATTCTCGGGAGGGGCAACAGTGTTTCTTTTGTTTTATGTTCTTATTATTCCCATCTTCCTGCTTTTCCTCTCCTGATTAGGTATTTATGGCTCAGTGATTAGGTGCTAATAGCTATTAGTCGGTGCTAAATCATGACTCTCAAATAACAGATTGGCCAAGCGATACGCAAAACACTGCAATGCCCTTCATCGCCGTTTGCAACCGCAGCTATTGAGGTGAGTTGGGTGAGGAATTTCAGAGCAAATGACGGGTGTAATTAAGCACGCTGCCTATATTCCTGTAAACTGTTGTCGCTTTTAACTTCTTTGCCTACGGAGGCCAGCACTCACGAAAACACAAGCGACTCTTTCCTAAAGCACGCTCGCTCCCTCCCACATTTCTTCTGTGTTTCTTTTCCACCAGAGAGTGGGATGTTAGGGCCTTCTCCTTTTTTATGGGTATCGGGCGTACGCATGTTTAGAAACAGAAAACTCTATATTCCGAAGCTTGTTGCTCGCATCTCAGGGCCGCGATGCTGCACTGAAATAAACACGCTTGCAAACGTTGGGCAGGAAGTGGAACACTAGGGTGGTGTCGTTGTATCAAGCAAGAAAGGTGAGATCTGCTGCCGCTGTAGCTACTCTTAGCTCCACCCCCCAACTACACCATTTAGTTTTTTCAATTAATTTTTTCCTCTGAGCTTTTGTGTTCTTTACGTTTGTCTCTCTCACCGCCCGTTTTTTTGTCATTTTTGTACATCCGTTGTTTTGCTCCTGTTCTTTGTTTTTCCGATTTGGTTTCCTTTTCTTTGCTTTATTTGTAAGTCTGGATGCTACCTTCTGGCGGTTTCTTTTTTTTTTCTTCTTTTTCTTTAGGCGAGCGTGGAGCACCTTGCGGCTCGGATCTTATTTTTTCTTCCTATCTTTATTTATTGTTATTTTGATAATTTTATTTCATGGTTAAAAAACTTTTTATTTTATTTTTAGCTTTTCTTTCTTCTATTTCTTTTTTATTGGATTTTTGCCGGGCAAAGCTTTTGCTGGTGCGGGCCTTTGTTTTTTCATTTTTCCGATAGGACAGATAAAATGGGTAAAATGGGCTGATGCAGCCAACGCTCTTTTAGGGTCCTCTGCTTCTCCCTACAGACCATTTCTACTGCCTCCTGCTCTTTCAATCTATAATCGAAGTACAGATGTTGTTTTGATAACTCGTTACTCCTAAATTTCAATGACAGAAGTCTTGTAAATCAATTCCCCTCTTTTCTGTCCCCTATCTCGTCTTACTTTCCGCCTGTGATTGCATTAAAGAGACATGGTCACATGACGGCATTAAGGATACAGAAATTACTACCGCACATTATGTACCGGTGAATGCCGATCCCCTAGAAAGCAGAGATTTTCGAATGCTTTCTTTTTTCATTCAGATTTGAAATTCTTCTGTTTGTCTTCACCTCGGATGCCGAAAATACCCGTTTCAACTCTCCACAAACAAACGCTGACAACGACCGTCTTCTACCATCCTCTATGTGTTTTCTGCTGGCATATAAAATGGCCTCACCTGGTTAATAAACGACCGTAATATTGAGAAGTCTAGCATCATTTGCATAGAAAATTTCGATGCTTCCGGATTCAACTTCCATCAATATCACATTGTGGTCGGGGTACATGTATTGCCAGGGGGCGTGCGGAGCGTAAAGACGTTGAAGTGAATCGGCTCCGCTCTCGCAGGACGAGAACTGGAGAACTGGAGAACGAGGAGAACTGGAGCGAAAAACGCAAGCACGTTAGGGCACCGCTACGAGCAGAAGGCGTGATTCGGCTAAGTATTGGGCGGCTAGTCCTCTTTTTCTGTTTTTCCCTGCGCATTTGCGCTTTTCACCGTGTTGATAACGCTCGCAGAGAGATTGTAACTGTAAAGTGATGTCTACGCAGTCTCCCGGCCAGGGGCGCTCCCCCTGGTCGGCTTTCATTACTCCTCAAGATCTACCTCTGGAAGCGTTCCAACGATCTGGCGTTCCAAACATTCCTGTGGCGCTAGTGCCCAAGGATGGCGGATTTATTAAAATGAATAACCCTGGGACTGTTCGAGCTGCTCTCCAGGCAGCCTCTACCCTGTATGACTCAATCACAGAAGTGAGGCAGTTTGGGCGCGGCGGGATACTGTGCCGATCTCCAGATCTCAATTGCGTGAAGGATCTGCTTAAATGCAATTCATTTGGATCGCTTCAGGTGAGCAGCTTTATCCCTACTCATCTTGCATGCACAAAGGGATTAGTCCGAGGAGTAGACTCTTCTTTAACTCCAGCTGAGACCCTCGACCTTCTTTCGGCGGCTGGTGTGGTAACGGTGTATCGTTGCAGCCGGGAGGTTAATAATACGCGGGTACCAACAGAGTCGGTGATTGCCACATTTGCGGGAACTTCATGCCCGTCAGAGATAAAAGCATGGCCATTGATCTTCCGTGTGGATCCTCTTAAATCTAAGCCACTGCAGTGCACTAATTGCTGGCGATATGGTCACAGTGCTCGTGGTTGTAAGTCCTCCGTGCGGTGTTCCAAATGTGGCGATGGTCATCATTCGTCATCTTGTTCACAACAAAACGATAAATGCTGCCTTTGCGGTGGAGCCCACGCTGCAAACTCCTTGGAGTGTCCATCTCGAAAACAGGAGCTGCAAATTCTAGAGGTAATAGATAGAAAACGCTGTTCGCGTCGTGACGCTTTAACAGAGGTTAAGGAACGATTACACGGTTATGCAGGTGTATCAGCCCGATCAGGTGTGCCTCTGGATGCATCAATCTCAAAGGCGATAATGACTACAGTGGAATCATCAATGACTAAAATGGTCGACCGAATAGTTTCTACTGTCACAGAGTGTTTTTCTAACGTTCTGGCAGTTCAGCTAACGCAAGCCCTGCAATCAGGAACAGCTCCTTTCATAGCAAATATGCCCTCTGAAAGCTCTCAACCGATTGAAAGCACTGCTGTTGCTTCGCCTAACAGGGCTGCTCCTCCAGATGACGATGAAAACATTAATGACGCAGAGATGGTAGAATCAGATGTAAGAATTTTAAAACGGTGTGGGTCTCCCATGTCCAATCATTCTTCTCCGCGGTCCCAACCAAAATCAAAGAAACATCAGCATACATTAAAGCCAAAGGATAATATTTTGGGGCAGGCAGTTGCGGCTGCCAAGATTCCACAATCATAGGGGCACTAAGAGTTATCCAGTGGAACTGTCGTTCAATTCTAACAGCTTCAACAGATTTAGTTTACATTTCTTCTCAATATAATCCACATATAATTATTTTGCAAGAAACTTGGCTAACAGCTGAAAAGCATTTCTATTTACAAAATTATAATTCATTCAGACAAGATCGCCAATCAAAAGGAGGAGGTTTAATTATATTTGTCTGTACAAAATTCTGTCACAGGGCTAGGATTTCTTTCCAGTTATCTTCTATAGATTGTGAGTTATTGGCCCTAGACTTTGAAATTCCAGGGCACTGTCCGTTTTCATTAGTGAATGCTTATTTCCCTAGCGGTGTACAAGATACAAAACCTCTAGATCTGCTATTAGTTAATTGTCGAAACTCAGTTCTTCTGGCTGGTGATTTTAATTCGCATCATGTGTCATGGGGCTACAAGACAGATAGTTGTGGCAAGCGTCTTTGGGATTGGGTAACAAATAATAAATTTTCCTGTAGAAATTCGGGTTCGGCCACTTTTATAGGAAAACACAGTCAATCTGTGTTAGATTTAACTTTTACCTCTCCCAGTCTCTTCGTTAATAATTGGTCAACACTTGATTGTGGCACCTCTAGTGACCACATACCGATTGCGTTTGAGGTTAATCACCCTGTAACTCCAGCGACTTCTCAGTTGAGGTCATTTATCAACTATAATAACTTTCAGTCAACGTTACGCTCTAATCTTGAATCATTGACTAACACGGATAAAGAACAAAAATCAAAACGCTTATGCTCGGTGATTGAGGATTGCCGTAAGAAGTCTGAGATCTTGGTACGGAGCTCAAAGGTGAATACTTCAGCTGTTTGGTGGAATGCTGATTGTTCCCGAGATTACAGACGTAGAAAGGCGGCATGGAAAAAGCTTCTCCACAACCAGTGCCCGAAAAACTGGCAGGATTACAAGTTCATTGTAGCTACATTTAAACGTACAGTTGCATAAGCGAAGGACGAGTATGATGCAAAGCATTTTGATTTCCTCTCTAAATCAGGCAATCGAACTGCACTTTTTGGTTTTTTACGCTCGCGGAAAAAGATTCCGCAAGCACAAAATCTACATTCCTTTATTTTGACTCCCCATGAAGCAATAGACACAATTGAAAAAATTGCCAAAGGACTGGAGAAACGTTTCTCGTCTGCACTACCTTCGGGCTCGATATCCGTAATGCCAATGGAACCTGTTAATTATGATCCTCAAATTTCCGTTTCTGAGCTTACTCCAATAGTTATGAGATTACCAGCCGCTGCTCCCGGTCCTGATAAAGTAACTTCAAAAATGTTAAAAATTCTTTTTGACGAGTCACCTCAGACGTTATTAGAGCTAGTAAATTATTCCATTAAACATGCTTGGATACACCCAGAATGGAAACTTGCCAAAATAATTCCTTTACTTAAGAATAAAGGCGGTGCCTTGTCTATTGATAATATAAGACCAATTGCATTAACATCAAACATTGTAAAATTAATTGAAAGAGTCATACTTATACGTGTTTCGGAATTCATGAATAAAGAAAATATCCTCAGTCCTTGCCAAATTGGTTTCCGTCAAAAGTGTTCCATCTGGAATGCGCATGCTGATCTCGAGAGTCGAGTTCTTCTAGCGCGGCGCCAAAAAATGCACGCTGCCTTGATAACGCTAGATATAGCCAAGGCCTATGATAGCGTTGAGCATAGCATTCTATTGCAAAAATTAAAATCTCTTCAGTTTCCACATTATTTAGTAGCCTGGATATCCGAATTCCTCCAAAACCGAGAGTTTTACTGTGCATTAAATGGCGTCCATTCTGGCAGATATAAGCAAGCCAGGGGAGTGCCGTAAGGAGCAGTCTTTTCACCAGTCCTTTTCAATATACTACTCAGCTCAATACCTGTTAATCATGACGTTCGCACTTACGTATATGCTGATGATATTGCGTTTTTTGCAACTGCATCGGATATTCAATCCCTTTATCTCCACTTGCAAACGTACCTAAACTCTATTGAGAATTGGTTGTGTAGCTTGCATCTCACATTAAATGTCAACAAAAGCGCAGTCCTCGTATTTAATATAAAAGATTCTGTAAGTCTGTCTGTAATGTATCAGCAACAAATAATACCACAGGTTAAATCATTAAAGTATTTAGGGGTCACTTATGATGATAATCTTTCATGGCAGCCCCACATTAACCATATTGCTACGAAAGGGGCTCGGGCCGTGGGCATGTTGCGCCGAATTAGTCGTCGCGGGTCTGGAATGCGGAGAGATGTCCTTTTAATGATTTATGTTATGTATGTGCGTCCAATTTTAGAGTTCGGTTCAGTCTTGTTTTCTGGATCAGCAGCTTATAAAATTCGACCGCTTGTTCTTTTGGAGCGAGAAGCGCTTCGTTTGTGTATGGGACTTCCAAAATTTGTTGCCAACAATGTGCTCTACCTTGAAGCCCGGATTCCACCCTTGATATATAGATTACAAATTCTAACCGTTCAGACGTACTTAAGGATATATGAATCAGAGTTTCACCGATCTATGTCTATTTTTTGCTGTCAACCGACCTCCTTTTTTGGTGTCCATTGGTCTAAATTTCACACCCCGCAGGTTGTTATGGTCAAAAATTTGCTGGACCCCTTAAATGTTTCCCTTCCTAGTATTCTACCCATACAAACCATCGGTTCATCTATTAAAATTGTCTTTGACGACATATTCCCGAATAATGCTAAAAACTTATCATCCGTTATTCTAAACGGATTATTAGAAGATCATTTAAGAAGTCTTTCTGCTAGTTTAGTTGTAGCTACTGACGCATCTCAAAGTAATGAAAAGGCGGGAGTGGGTATATATTGTCCACATTTAGACTGGTCTTTTTCTGTCCGGCTTCCGGACTTCACCCCAATTTTTGAGGCGGAGTTTATGGCGGTGGTACTCGCTCTACGCAAATTAGACTCCTCTTTTTCTAAAGTGGCAGTAATTTCCGACTCTCTATCATTGTGTTCATCTCTCTCTTCGTCGGTGGATTCTGCAATAGTAAAAACCTTTGTCTCCCTGATCCCAAAACATTTGAAAATTGTACATATGGTATGAGTACCAGGCCACAGCAATGTGGATTTAAATGAATATGCTGACAATTTAGCAAAAGAGTCCCTTAATGGCCCCGTATTATCTATCCTTCCGGCGACCGCGTACATCACCGCAGCGAGGTTTCGAAGAAACGTTCTATTAAATATGAAAAACGGATATCTTTTAAGATCTGAGGACTACCTGCATCTAAATTATTCTTGGAATAGAAAATTATGTCATTCACGGCAACTTGAGATTTCACTAACAAGGCTGCGATGCCGCATCCCACCTTTAAATTTCTATCTTCACAGGTCTGGTTTGGCAATGTCTCCCGTCTGCGCATTTTGCGGTGAACAAGAAACATTAGATCACTTTTTATTGTTTTGCCGCCGCTTTACTACGCTGAGAAAACAGTTGATGGAAAGGCCATTGCAACAGCTTGGCCTTAGTTTAAGCAGCCCGACATTGTTATCATTTGGCGCCACCATCCTTGGGCACAGTCACAGGTCTATTTTTACCGCCATGCAAAATTTTTTACTGCACTCAAATCGTTTTCCTTGCTAAATATTAAAACATCACTTGTCCTACAAATATAGTGTCAATCTCCCGTGAGTGTTACCACTTTTCATATTATATTTCACTTATTTCCCATTTTGTTTCGTTTCCTCTACCCCTCAAATTATTATTAATATATATACATATATATATATTTCTTTTTATGCAAGTATATTAAAAAAAAAAATTCTTTGCTACCCAATTCTTGGCCGATCCCCCTCTGTGGGTATGTGCCATAAGTTATTTGGACAACAACAGCAACAACGTACCAAAAAAACTCGGACCGTGGAATTCCACCTGTAGCGGCTTGTTAAGCTAGCCCTAGTCGCCAACACCGTGACAATATTAATAGAGGAAAAGTTAGCTTCTCCTTGCCTTTCCGGCCTAAATAATTATTAAATGATATCACGAGATTTGGTGCTACTCTGTATATATTGTTAGTTTCTGCTGGCCTTGCTAATAAACGCGACATATGTGATATAGTGAAAAGAGGTTTTGACCACAAGGCTGTCCTGGTATTCCTTATTTATCCAGTTCTCAAACAAAATTTTCAATATACCACGTTTCCTAATTTGAATCGTACACGTGATAATTCTGTAATACACACCTTAGCTGATTTACTCGATGACTTAAAAGTAGTTTGCTCAAATTGTGAAGGCAGTTATCTAACTTATTTGAAAGACCGGCTAAATCATGCATGCATCGGTTTGTACCCCTGAAAACGAGTAATAAAGATGATACTACTAAGTTTCCATGGAGGTATAGGGATATTGTACATCTGTCGCGCCTGTCTGTGGACTTGGGCGCTCGGAAGGCTCAGACGACGCTGACAGCCGCGCATAATTATGCAGCAAACAAACAAACAATATATATATATATATATATATATATATATATATATATATATATATATATATATATATATGTATATGTATATATACGGGGGAAAATGAAAAATGAACTCAAGAATTATTCTTTTTATTGCGTAAAATTGCAACAATTAGTTATGAAAAACCTGCACAGGTCTCGGAATCCCATTCAACCCAATAGCACGTCCCAGACTTCATTTACAGTTGAGAGCGTTCCAAAATGCCATGGACTTAAACACTTACTCTATCTTGTTGTTTCCAGCGGAGTAATAAAACGTTCTATGTTTTCAATTAGCTGCGCACTTTGGTCTCACAAATGACATCACAATCACGCTAGATGTTGTATTAAGTTTGATACTGTATCTGGACACATGAAAGCTATTGTTCCTGATGGTGTGTCGAATTCTTTTGATTTTCTACTAATTATAAACATCGCGATACCCTACGGTTATTTAAAAGCAAATATTTGGCATATCGCACAATTCTCTCACCCTGGAAATCAAGTCATCTAAGGTACTACCCAGACATAATTCATCCGTCAATAAGCACTTGTGTAAATGCAGGCTTATGTCGCTATCATTATAGCCTTGTAAACTTTTGGAGCATAGTATTCATTGGCATATAACAGAATTTCTTCTTCTTGAATATACTACTGATGCATGCGACCCAGTACCCACAGAAACTACAGTCTATTCTAAGTAACCCTCGCCTACTTGACTAACTTCCTAGTTTATTCGCTCAAAGGTTACACTTCGTTTGTTTAAGAACACCGAAACACTTGCCATAGATGTAGCGTCTAAAGTTCCTCAAGGGCCTGCTATCGCCACGTTTCTCTTTCTAGACTCTAAAATGAATTTCCATGCAATATTACATCTCAGATTGCCCTTGGGTCGATGCTTGCATCTTATATTGCCCCATTAACCATCATCTAGTCCACAGCCGCCTTACTGACTCCTTAATGTTCCGTGCTTTGTGCAAGAAATGGCGGATGAGTTTAAATTTCCAGAAAACCACTGCCTTTCCTTACGCTAACAGACTCCTTCCGTCTCCAATTACTCTTTCAATGGGTTGTTACTAAACAGAGTTTCTGATTTCAAGTACCGTACGGTAACGGTTTTGAAAAGCATGTCATGGCCTGGACAAATTGATTCAATCCAAGGGAAAGGTTTGAAAAATATGCGAATCTACATCGTACCTTTTCTCAGGACCCTAAAGAATAGAATAGAAGTTATCACGTAAAAATCTTTAGTCCGCCAACTTTCTGCATACGCGTCCGTGGTCTAAAGCGCAAACTTGACAACCGTAATCATGAAACTTGAGGCTGGGCAGAGGCAAGCAGTTCACTTCACCTTTCTACCTCTCTGCAAAATCGCCGTACTTTTTTCCTCTTCGGCACTCAACTCCTTTCACGGAACTTCGTTGCACTGATTCAATAAAGGTGTTACGTTACGTTATTATTTCGAACAGCCGCCTCTCGCAAAAGTCTTGCTTGAAGTTCGTCCAACCAGCCTCATTAAGACCCTACCACTCCCTAAACGTCGCTTCTTCCTACGTGTGGGCTTCCTTGTTTAAATACAGTTTTTCCTTAGTCCAATAGCTAATTGACGCTCACTTTCTGGCAGCACCGGGCCGCTTACACTGAGTAAGTTTCTTGAGCGCACTGACCCTAGTTATTGCATTGTATGAATATATTTGTTTTTCTTTGATGTTATGTTGTGTGCATGCGGTATTTGCTTCCTTATGTTCTTTTTTAATTGCCTTGTAGGTCACCGGTACCTTTTTATGCCCGCTCTAGCTCTAACGCAGAAAGAGCTGTAGTATGCAAAAATAAAAATCTTGCTTCAGTCAAACAAAATGTGTACAGGAAATCCACACAAAAATGAAACAACAATTTCAACGGGTCAGAAACAATATCTATTCTTAATTTTCCCATAATAATAGGCTGTCAAGGACGACGAGACTCCTAGGTCTGTGTCTATTTCCGTCAGAGAAAAGTGCTCGCTTGCAGGCACAATTTACGCTCGCAGGACTTCCCCTACAATTACGAGTAGTTTATTTCGCGTTTACATCGACTGGTCTGCCGCTTTTCTTGTTTGGTAACATATTTCCCATTAGCTGTTATTTTTTTCTTCTCATGAGCACATAAGTTGACAGCAAGTGTGTCTGCTATTTTGGACGGAGGAAGGAAGAAGGCAATTAGGGAAGACGGGAAGCATCACAGATGCGTCAATGTCATGCGGTGACAGGCCTCCAATTTTCGCAGTCCTGCAGTGACGTACCATATCGTCACGAAAGAAAAAATAAGAGCGATGCAAGCGGTATCGATTTGTATAACGGTAGTTCAAGACTCCTGCTATAACCACGCAAAAATATGGAAAAGGAAGAAACTAACGCATCGGCTTGTGTCATTTAATGCATCTTTGAACCAAACCAAACTCAGTCGTTTTACGGCATGTAATCTCGTGTTTAGACTCAGCTTATATACCGTTTTTTGAGACAAAATGAATGCTCTCGCCTAATCAATGCACCAGCTGCTTCCGTTGTCGTAAGTTGCATTTTTTTTTTCATGGCGCGTCGTTTGCAAATCATGATCGGTAGTGCTAGCGAGCACACCATTTCTTTCTATGTCCGAAAAAATTACGCAATTATACAAAACGCCCACTTTTGATTATGAAGATTACCATGCCCAGCCCTGAAGTGTTAGGGAGATTTAGAATAGGGGAACCTATCGCTCAGGGGAATGGGGGAATGGGGGAACAGCGAGGAGTGAGTGTGTATGCTCAGAGTGATTGCCACACCTTGCGCTTTTATCGCATCATCCTGCGCATGCGCATTGTCGCCCCACAATTACCCTATTACCCTAACCGGTTGGAACCCGTCATTCTTGAACTGCCTATTAAAATGAATAAGCAAGTTGCACGTGAGCCCGTTACCCCAGTCGGAAAAAACTACAGAAAATTTTCTGATGTTACGACACAATTTCTGTGCGGTTTTTGACGGGAAATCTGTTGTGACAACAGCTCATTCTGTAGTAACATCAGAAATTCCTGTAGCTACAACAGAAATGTGCTACAGAACTACAGACAACAGAAATATACTACAGAAAAACTACAGAACTACAGAAAAGTACTACAGAACTACAGAAATATCTGATGGTTACGACAGAACCACAGGATATTTTGTCGTATTTTTGACACAGTTCTGTAGTTTTTTTCGACTGGGCGGTGCTACAGGAAATGGTGAGTTACGAGTTGGAAGCCTACATTGATGGTATATTCGAGAATATTCCAAGAACTAGCTGGTCACAGGCTCTGTTGAGTCTATCATATTGCGATTTCTAAAAAAACCCTCTGCGGTGTGGCCTCTCCCTCAGATCACTGAGATGTGCTGACGTGAAGTGTAATTAGCTAGCTTTGGACTGCGCTATTCAAAGCTGCGCAAATTTTATGGGAGGGTTTCAAGTGAAAGTTGATTCTGCGTACGGGCAGGAAGAGAGTGCTGAAGAAGGATTCTTTTATATTCAGAAGGAGGGGAAGCCGGATGAAGTGCTATTTATTTCAGCCGCGTACATTTCCGTTCAATGTTTTACCGCTTAATTTTTATGAGTATTTTACCACAGTTAGCGTATGCACATCACAAGCTTATACCAATACCTCTGAAAGAAAAAAATAGTAGATTCAGTGTACGAGAAAACTCAATATTGTTTTTCCTGCGTACATTCATTAAGATTACTATCCGTCAAAAATATATACTAGTTTAAGTAAAAGAGTTAAACGTTTTGTCTGCGTCCTATTTTTTTTTTACTGTGTGGTTTAGATCCCTGCTTTGTGGATGAATACTTTTAAAGAATTGTGAAGATCAATGTGTGGAAGTGAGTATATTAAGAACAGAAAGACAGCCCGCTGCGAACATTCGCGAGCTATGTAGAAAGGCATATTTTAAATATAGCTGGCATTCATAACGCTTTAAACGATTATCTAATCATAGAAAAGTACGCTGCTAACTTTTCTAATGGGAAGCAGCGACGTAGCCAGGCATATCTCATTTCTTCTCTTTAACTTCACAATTTCTTTCACCCTTCACTTTCCGGTTTAACGAGTTCAAGTTATTCAGTCATCTTTCATCTAAGTTCTTTTGTACAGCGTGCGAAACTTACCATTTTTTCCCGTTGGAAACAAGTGCGCGTTAAGGACTTGCTGGCAATCAGTTCAGTCCTAAAAGCGGGAAATATTTGCATTTTATTCTCTACACGGCTAGTGGGTAGAAGTTGCTGCTTCTTGAACTTCTTGCTGATTTCTTTCCGAAACAGTTTCCAAAAGAGTTCTTTCTTTTATGATCTCTCCCCCGCTACTGTGATTTCTTCAAAGAATGGAAGCTTCTCTTCTGCTGCCAAGTGGGACCTGTCATTAAAAAAATCTGTTGAAACTTTAGAAAGAATTTGCGAAACGCGTCATGCCACTCTTCCTGACCGCCGTTTAAGACAGGGTATTGATAGAGAAGCCACTGTGTAAAACTGTGCTTTCTCAGAATTTTAGACGCGATTCGCTTGAATTATAGGATTCATGTGGGGATAACATACCTAATTGGTAAATTCAGCGGTACAGGCAAAAAAAAAAAAAAAGAACATTAGTGAAATCGCTGGGTGACCGAAAAATTTACAGCTTTTTTTTTCGATTCGCACAAAATTACGTAAAAAACGCAGAAAGAAAACGAAAAGAGAATTTACGGCGTTTGCGATACATGAAGTTATAGGCGAGATTTTTTTTCTTCTGCATTTATGGAAAACATTTTTTGCGAGCAGGTCAGGTGACAAGAAATTTCATATCGAATGTGCGGTTAAAAGGAAAGGGGAGCGCGTTTCATCAATACAGTTGGTAACAAAACCTGCCACATTATATTTGCTGCGACAATCGCTTCCAATCCGAGGCTTTTTAAAAGATTGCACAACATTTTTGTTGCAGCTAGTTGTTTTACTTTTTAATTTTTTGGTAACGTTTATTAGCAACCGAATACAACATGAAAGCCTTCCTGAGAATTATAAAGCGGTTGCTGGTTGTGTTCAACTAGGTCATGGTTTAGCCAAAGTCAGCAAGCCAGGGCTTTTTCTCAAGACCGCCGCGCAGCGAAGAAAATTGTGCAATGGAGGACTTCTCTTTCGCAAAAAATTTCGCGCCAGTCATTTGAACAGAGTGGTGCCATCCTTGTAGCCTACGGGCTACTGGGCTCTCTTCTTGCACTTTTCAGCTTGCTCCTACACAAGGGAGAAACACGAAATGGGATGGCGGGAAATTGGACGATGAGTGATGGGCCGATCGATGCCGGCGTATATAGGCTACAGAACTATTTCTCTTGCTCCTGGTTTAGTTCGTTTATTTAAAGGTGGCTCGTCGGGGAAGCCGACAAGCGAAAACATTGAGGGCAGAGGCGAAAGGAAGAAAATTGCTGGGGTACTTCCAGACTGAAGAATGGTGTACAATCTAGGGAGGCCCTCTTTACTTGTACGGACGGCTTGCGACCAAATCGATACCGCTGTCCATTTTTTTTTTTTTCGTTCACTAGTTGCTTCGTCGGTATTGGACGATGGGCGCATCAAGTTATCGGGCACGGCCTCCGAGAACAGGCAGTTTTTGTATTTGTAGAAACCATTGTTTTTTGTTTTGTTTTTTATGGCATCGGGATATAAT
This sequence comes from Amblyomma maculatum, assembly GCF_055883805.1. Lineage (NCBI taxonomy): Eukaryota > Metazoa > Arthropoda > Arachnida > Ixodida > Ixodidae > Amblyomma > Amblyomma maculatum. Next base: position 76,506,799 of record NC_139349.1, on the reverse strand, counting down.
GCTATAGTACGTTCTTTCTGATAGAATTGCCGTACGTTTTGTTCCTGACCCTCGAGAAGATGTTAATGGCAGTTGCATCCAAAGCAAATGTGTTTAAATCAAAATGTTAGAAAAATACTTGCAAAAGAGCACAGCATTTTTTTTTTTTCCTAGTTAGAAAGGCGAGAAAGTACGCGCGTGACAAAGAATCTTCAATGAACGCAGAAAGCTAAAGAAGACAATATTAGATCGTTAGCTCTACTGTTAAATGTAGTGAAGTCTCCTCACCAGACACATTCGTCTGTGCATCGTATAGGTGATAGATTGGGGTACAATGCTCTTTTTGGATATGTGTTTGTAGGCGCCATAGTGTAGCGGCTTGCTGGCGGTATAGTCTGTCATGCGTAGGGGCGTTCCTTCTACGCCTTTCCCTACACGCCCGGATTGTTTCCCCGTCTGTTTCTGGTGTATTGAAGGACTCTACCGATGGCAACGCCACCCAGCTCGTGAAATCTCGTACGATGACGTCTATTCTAGAGTTAGCCCGTATTCTTGCGCCGGGAATCCAAGCGATTGTGTTTTGCTCCTTTTGGCGAAGCCTGGAACTCAAAAAAAGACAAAGTCGTTAGAGACACACCATACACAGCGCCACCCAGGACGCTGCGCTGTGTCCTGTGTATCTCTCATACCTCTGTCGTTTTTGCGCTTCAAGCTTCGCAGAATTGCGTAATCTCTACCACCTAACCCAACAATCAGCCTTGATGATCGTGTGTTGCCTAGCTGGGTTTGTTCTTTCTTGCCAGTGTGCCAGGAACTTGTTTGCTATGAGACTAAACCTGCTGTTTTGGAAGGCTGGACAGGCGGCTTATGAGTCTGAGAATACCCAGTAACTGCGTGGGTCTTCGATTTGTTTCCGTGACTGCTGGAGCTATTGCCATCTCTTCCGCCGTCCGGATGCGTTTGTTTTATAGTTGTTCCGTATAAGGCTTGCCTTGTGAGTCCGTGAGCCGGGCTTCTGTCGCCTCTATATTTTTACCTCGCTGCGTTAACGTTCATCACAACATGTTTTCGGTCCAGATGTTTGTCGACAGTTTTGGCTCTGGCATTCCGCATGCCGGCATGGTTGACCGGGTCCATATTCCTGGGCCACGGAATGTGTCTGTGGTGCGATGTTCGTGGCTTGAGCTCTATTGCATTATATATTAGGATGTCAAGTTTAGTCAGGAGAGCACGGCTTATCCTGGTCTGTTTACGTCTTCTGATCTGGGAGTCGAGAATAGCTTTGCTATGTTCTTCGAAGGCTCAGTGGATTCCCAGGTCGTCGAACTTTCTGTTCAAGGCATATGGTCGCAATCCGGAGTCTCTGTTTTTACGCCTTCCTGATTAGCCTGTTTATCATGTTTTGTTCCGTCTTTATTATTTTATGGTATGGGAGACTGCGGGTGAAGCGCGGGATGACGAGCGCTGTCAGTATCCGTACTGCGTCTTTTGTTTGTAATCTTACTTTTTATTATGGAGACATGATTGGTTACAGAGATAAGAGAATTGATCGTGTGAACGCGCTCGCCTCCTTCTTGTGATCACAGGCATAGTACTATAATTTTGTCTGTCTGACACGTCGGGTGTCCGTTCATGATTATGCCAACGACCGCTGGCTTGTACCTTGGAGGGAGTAATCTTATTTATTGCGACTACTCTGGTGAGAATTTTATTTCGTTAGATTAGGCGAAATCTTCAATTTCTTCCGCAGTGAGCTGCAACCCTTTTTTCTTTTTCCCGGTAGACCTATTCTGGGTTCAGACCGTAGCATCGTCATCAGAGATTGCGTGTTCTATGTCTTGCATATTCCAGTCTTCTCACTAATTCTATCCTGGCAAAGTTACACAGCATTCGAGAGACTATTGACCCTTGGCGTATGCCATTGTTATCGGTCTTTCTCGCTTCTGAATGAATGTTATTAACTCCAATAGTGGCTGTTTTGTCCGTTAGGAACGCCTTTATTTATTAAAATATTTCTCCAGCAATTTGTTTCTGCCTTTTCCCTGAGTATCGTTTCATGGTCAATGTTATCAAATGTACCCTTTAAACCTATGGCTAATATTGTTACAGAAGCCAGTAGAACTGGTTAGGCAGGTTAACTTACACCTAAGCACAAGCACCGGCAAAAGAAGGCACGGCTGGCTAACCGACTTGCAAGCGAGCACCACGAACGAAGAAGACGAGCGCGTGCCAGTCTCCCGAATTCGCCACATAGCGGCGCCAGTAATAACATTGCGGCATTGCAGCATTGCCCCTCCCGGTGGAAAAGGCATCGTCCCGATGCAGAGTTGCAAGGTCGAGCAGATCCGTAGCCGGCGTGGATGTCGCGTTCACATAAAGCACTCACAAGAAGAAAAAAAAACACATGTATCTTGACCTAGCAGGAGTAGAAGGGCTTCATCCTGGCGACGTGTCCGACTTCTAATTGTGTTTGAGGTTGGGAGGAGCGAAGAGTTTCTTGCGGGATTACTTCGTAGGTGACGTCGCTGAGTTTGCGCAGTACTTCGTACGGGCCGAAGTAGCGGTGCAGAAGCTTCTCGGATCGACCCACTGGCGCGCAGGTATCCACACCCACACCTTATCGCCAGGGTTGTAAATTACCTCCCTGTGACGAAGGTTATAACCTTCTTGAGGTAACAGCGCAAAACATGGCCTGGAGCACAAGATTAGAAGACAACAGCGCTCGTTGTATCGTCCTCTAATCTCGTGCTCCCGTCCACGTTTTGCGCTGTTACCTCAAGATGAATTACCAACAAGCCCAAGCTGCTGTTTTGGCGAAGGTTATAACGTTGAGCATCTTTAGCTTGCTGTGTCCGGACTCTCAGTCTAGCCAGCTGGCGAGCGGCCTCAGCCTGTTGCAGGAATTGCTCAGCGCCGGCAACCGATGGGTGGGTAACATCTGATAGTAGCATTGCGTCCAGCATGGTGACGTCTTCGCGACCGTACACCTAACAAAACGGCCTGAAGCTGGTCGTTTCCTGCACTGCGGTGTTATACGTAAATGTTGTATACGATAGTATCTGGTACCAGTTCTTACGGTCTTCGTCGACGTACATTGAAAGCATGTAGGCGATTGTCTTATTGAGTCGCTCAGTAAGGCCATTCGTCTGAGGATGGTAAGCTGTTGTTCTACCATGACAAGTGCCACTGGGGCGCGTCTCTTCTTGGTTTAGAGTTGAATAAATGTCATTCCTCTGTCAGTTAAAACAATCGTAGGGGGACCGTGACGAAAGACTAAATTAAATATAAAAAAAGTTCGCAATATCAGGCGAGGTGCCGCTGGGAAGAGCTTTCGTTTCACAATAGCGGGTGAGATAATGAGTGGCGACAAGTTTGAAGACATTGAGCACATTGAGTCCCCCATATTACGGCGACCGTCTTGGATGCGTATTCGTAAGCCCTCGAAGGCGATCATTGCTGTCTCCGACTTGCTTAACATCCTTGCGTAAACTACCCTGACACCTTGGATGTGGTTACTTCAATGTTGAATATAAGGTTTTCTTGTGTGGTTCTGGCGTGAAAACCTTGAACCACTCCCCGCTCCTTTCCCGCCAATGTCGAGCAATATGTATTGATCTGTATTGAACTGTATGTATTGAAGAGTGAGTTTTCTTGTCTGCTGTAGTGACTTCGCCTTGGCGCAGTCCTGGTGAAGAACCATCATTATGTTGGGTGGGCCTTTCACCTCGAGCATATCGCATATATGCATGGCAGTTTACATTCGTTCAGCATGGCTTCGATATAATAGCTGGATTTAAAATAATTCACCCTGTGATTGGTGTCTGTAGGTCGAAAATGATCTTAAATCCTACCTTAGACAGTTTCACGAAGCCTTGCTTCTTAGGCGAAGTGGCTCGTTAGGTGTGGCGGAGGTGCTCGCTGGGAAGCTATGTGTCGTCGAGTCGACTTGGTCTTGAACCTATAGAGTCGTCGCCTCGTTTCACGGCTCCGAGTTTCTTATAATTCGCCTCTTCTAGCTGTTTGCCTACGTGCCACGAGGTCTCATTGGTGGGTTACTTGGGCTTAATGACCTGCCCCATGGCGCCTATACCTTGTTTTCCAAGCTCCATTGCCCGAGGCCCGAGCTAATGAGCTGCGAAGGTTTGAGAGTCAGGGGTGTGGCTATGCATTCGGTGGGCCTAGTAGTACCAGCTTCCCGGCGGCACGTGCCGTACTTGCCGTTAGGGTTAGCCCTGCGACGGTCGCTACCAACCTCGAAGTCTCGTAAAGTAGCAAAAACTCCACTCACGACCTCGCTGCTGGCTTTTATAGAGCAAAAGTGTGTTTAGGAAAAGGTAGGTGAAGGTTTCAGCGCTGTCAAAAGTGTTGCCGGCAAAAAAACATGGGTTTGCGCGGAGCGCATGCGCCAGTTTCTCGAGCCCTGAACTGTGGTAGATTTTTCTTGTTTAAATGTCTCCTTCCTTCCTTCCTTCCTTCCTTCCTTCCTTCCTTCCTTCCTTCCTTCCTTCCTTCCTTCCTTCCTTCCTTCCTTCCTTCCTTCCTTCCTTCCTTCCTTCCTTCCTTCCTTCCTTCCTTCCTTCCTTCCTTCCTTCCTTCCTTCCTTCCTTCCTTCCTTCCTTCCTTCCTTCCTTCCTTCCTTCCTTCCTTCCTTCCTTCCTTCCTTCCTTCCTTCCTTCCTTCCTTCCTTCCTTCCTTCCTTCATTCATTCATTCATTCATTCATTCCTTGCTTCCTTGCTTCCTTCCTTCCTTCTTCCGTCCTTCCTTCCCAGCATGGTTCAAGTGTTCGCCCAGAAGTGTGTCAGATACTGCGCCTTCCCTTTTTGCTAGAGGGAGAGAGAGAGAGCAGCAACTTTATTAAGACGCCGGTCAGTGAACGCCAGGAAAGAACTCTAGCACCTCCGTCGCCTCTAGCCGTTGGCCGGAATTCCTTCAAACAGATCAGCAGCAAAGGCTTGACCGATGATGTTCTGCTAGAAGTTAGAGTCTGAGCTGCCGAGCAAAGCCTACAAGGATTCTAGAGTGCGCGAGCTGTAGTATTGAGTCGGACACGTCCACGCCATGTGAACCAAGGTTGCTGTCTGGTCACTAAATTTGCTCTTTGACCTGAAGCCTTTAGGAGGCCATTTTCTGTACAGTACTGCGCTTCAAAGACATCGATGAAGCAAATATTGAAACCAGCCTTATGTCTTATTTGATGTCAAGAGTTGTCGCCCGACGTTTGATTCAACAGCATTGGAGCGAACTAGTTTTTTTTCTTTTTGCACAACTTGCCCTGCATAATTTATTTGACGCCTAAAGAAACGTGCACTTTGGCAGGTATCGCAAAAAAGCCCAAATTTTTTTACTTATTTCAACAATTAAAATATATTTACTGCCATTGCTAAATTTAGCTTAGTTCACTGTTGAACATAGGAATTAAAAAAGAATTGCGAGGGACTTTAGCGACTAAAGTAGTGAAAGGAGCAAGCCTGAGAAGACTTCTTGTCTAGCGTTCCTGCCATTTGCAATCCCACACTTGATCGTGCACCAAGGAACGCCACGCGACAGGGGCGATGGCGTGCATCCAAACGCACAGTTGACGGAGGGTGGCTGTTCCTGGCCCTGATGGGGCTGCGACTGGTCGGTCACCGCCGCTTGCGGCGGGGGCTAGTCTGCCACCGAATTTTTATCTGTTGTAGGCCGTTATTGCACCCGCCACCGCGTCGGTGGTGGACGACGGCTGTTGCGACGCGCGCCTTTCTCTCCCTCTTCCCTTTGTTCTCTATTAAGGCTAAAGCCTTTACGGCTCATGCGCCCCACCGGGGTGGTGCAGTGGTAAGACGCCCGACTACTGTGCCGGAGTTCCCGGGTTCGAACCCGACCTCGGCGGCTGCGTGTTGATGGAGGCGAAACGAAGAGGCGTCCGTGCGCTTTGCGATGTCAGCGCACGTTAAAGATCCAGTGGTGGTCGAAATTACTCCGTAGCCCTCCACTACGGCTCCTCTTTCTCCCTTTCCACTTTCACTCCCATCTTCCCCCCTGCTCTTACGGCGCGGTTGCGGTGTCCACAGAAAAACAAGTGAGACAGTTACCGCGCCTTTCCCTTTCTGTGAACCAATTTTAATTTTTACGGCTCATGCTGTCGGGGACAAAATGTGTCCCGCTTTTGCGGCGGCTCTGATTGACCGAAGCGGGATGACGCCATAAAGGTCTCGACCAATCAAAGAGCACCACCACAGAATGCGCGAATGGGTGCCGTATATGGCTATATGGCAATCAATTATCAATTACTGATTAATAAAATATTACTAATTAAATAATTGTGGATGATGACTTATTAGGTAATTCATTAAATAACTAATGCCCAATTAGTGATTGGATAAATTATTCTATGCTTCATGATTAATTAAATATTGCCTGAATAATTATACAATTATTTACTAATTAGTGCAAGTTGTGCAGCAGAATGCAGCACTCAAGCTTTCGCATTTGGCTACTTCAGTAGCTAGAGTCCCTCGTAATTTTTTCTCTTCTTTCCCCACGAGGCAGCGGAGGTGGCTCAGCTGCAGAGCCAGTAGCAGGCCTGTGCATTTTCTTTTCCTACTTCCTACAGCCACAAAACAACAACAAACGCACACTTGTCAGAGAAAGTGTGACAGATACTGCGCCTTTCCTCCAGAAGTTTCATCTTGTCTAGCGTTCCTGCCATCTGCAGTCCCACACTTGAACGCGCGCCAAGGAACGCCACGCGAGAGCCGCCGCAAAAGCGGGACACACTTTGTCCACGACAGTAGGAGCCATTAAAGGCTTTCGCTTTAAAGAAACGTGGCTGTTTAGGGTAAAACGTTGGCAAATGCGAAAAATATTTCGAATGCGTATTCATGTCAACGGGGAATTCATTGAAGGCAGTCTTGCTAAAATTCGCAAAGATAGGACCACCATGCTTTCTCATTGAGACAGCCGCACGTAAAGCACACTCGGCTCTGAATTCAACATGGATGTGACGCCCTTGTCACCGTCCAAACAAATTGACACTTTTTTACCCTGACTCCACTGTACCTATTAGGCAGATGCCTATAGAAGTCGACATTTTGTGATCGAATGTCTCTGCATATTTTTGAGTATCTTGCACAGATGTCAAATTTAATACCAATAACTGTTTCTTCTTTCCGAAACAGCGTGAGAGAAGACCCACATCACCTAATAAAAGTGGTGGATTCATGCTTAATTTCATATACGTAACTAGTGAGCTGCTCAGTTCCTTTGTTAGAAAAATACATTTTGTGATTATCCTTAGCAACGGCCCTCTGTTTCAGTCGTTCAGGGGCACGGAAACAATTTCCCATTCCGAAGGCGATTTCACGCGCTTGTGTCTGTCGGCAAAATACACTCCGGTAAGTTGAAATGGGCGCAGCCTTGCACACGACTGGAATGGCTACATAAAAATAGAAGAGGTGCCTTTATCTGGTTTATTCGGAGAGTATATTAGTTCCTCTTGCTCATGCACCATTCAGTATATGTTTCCACAGAGCTATGTATCCAAGATACAAGTTTTGCAATGAACTGTCCTCCACCTGGAATGCATTTCTTTATTGAATTTCTCTTACTGGAAATAATTCAATTCCGCAATAAGGAAGCGAAAGTACCTCTTCTGGATCCAGGCCATTGTGACGAACTTTAGCGGGGAATCTTACCGACCACCTCTACAACTACAGTTACGTAGAGATATTGCGAACCACACCAAGACCAAAGGAAAAAAAGAAATACTCCACAGTGGGTTTTCCAAGAAAAAGCAAGTAGTATTGAAGACCTTTTTTTTATTAACAGTTTTTTTCTAGCAAGAAAAACGTTTTGACGTCCATGTGCACCGAATAATGTAACTGAAATTTCGTATGCATCATAGTACGAATACTCGAACAAAAGCGCAAAGAACCGCGAGTGCGCCGGCACGACTGAACCGAGTGAACACTGGGACGGGCTTTCCCTTAACCTACTTAGTGGAAGCGGATGCAAATACCAGGCTCATTTGTCGCCACTCAGACAGTGAGGCGGGCCCGTCGTGCGGCCTAATTGCGTTTGGGTCTCGTTCGTTCCCCTCCCGTCTGTTTCCCGTCACCGAATGCTCGCCTGGGGCCCGGCTTATAATGGTTGCTGCACAGCAAAACTACCCTCGGCCCCCGCTCCTCGTTCCTCTTCAGACTGCGCGCACCCCCCGTGTAGGTTTGCAGTGCTATTGTGGTCTCCTACTCGGGCATAGTACTGGCTCCGCAAGGTTGTTCTAGTGCTTGGTTGGAGCTCCGAGTGTTAGGCTCCCTTTGATTGATGATTTCTATGGGCTACAAATTTCTCGTTAGCTAAAATGTTGTGCTTGTGTATGCAGGTGGAAATGCACAGCGTGGGTGACATTTTGCATGGAGAAAATGTCATACGACACAGCCTATTTCTAGCTAGTAGAGTTTCATTCAAACGGACAACTGCAAAATAGGCACATGCTCTGGAAACCAGTGACAAACGAAAACAGTTGGAAGTTTCGTACTTACCAATTGGTTTTAGTTTATACGGTGGACAACTGACTATTGCTTGCAGCATCCTCCCATCTCCCATCTCCCATCTTTTCCTCCTCCTTTCGAAATAGGCGCTCTTGCAGCTAGAAAGAGAGGGAGCGAGGGGTAGTTGCCCTTGAGCTGTAGCTATCCTTGCATTGCTGGGGCCAAGGGCCGAAAGAGGAGACAGTGCAATGCAAGATCGCTGACTAAGAGGCAGCTGACGCATTTTCTCACGTCAACTTACAGAGACACTTCACCTTCAGTGGAATGGGAACGTGTGGCTCGGGTAGATCTTGAAGGCTTTAAGGCTCAACCTCGCCCCTTCTTTCCCGAATGCGGGCTATGTTTCAACACTTTAATGACAAGTCAACAAAGTCTACGACCCCATTGCTCGATGTGCGTGAAGCCGTGGTCACGTTGCTTTGTCTCAAACCCGCCTACATCGAGACACATTTCAAGACAGTCACAGTTGATGTTGCAGGCGGGTCTTCGTGCCCGCCAATAAGACAGCCACGACTCAACCTCGTTGGCGTGTTCGTTCCGCCGCTCCATGAGGGCGGATAGCCCTTTAGCGCCAGCCTGAGCCGCACCGCGGAGGCGCCAAGATTGGCGCCACTGACGGCACCAGGTGACAGGTGAAGGAGAAGGTGAGGAACGCTGGGCAGCGCATGGTGTGTGCATAACTGTAGACGTCGAGAGCGGCTCCAGGACGATGACCAACCTCCTACCCCCTCCCCACATCCCATCCCCCCCTTCCCTTGGACGCCAAGAGTGCCGCCACGACGTAGGCCGGCATAACCCGCGTCCAGTACCTCCTTCCCAAGAACACCCCAAATACCTCATCATCATCATCATCATCATCATCATCATCATCATCATCATCATCATCATCATCATCATCATCACTATCACCATGAGCACTTCAGATTTAGAAGCCTGTTGCACTTGCCTTTTCTTCTAGTGCTCCGCTGCAATTCCCCAATCCCTTTACCTCGTACGCCTTGAAGCGACGTAATGTCCGTAAAGAATTCTGTTAGTTACGTGCACTCGCGCAGAGAAGCGAAACAGTTCTTGGCGGAGAAGCGGCTGCACCTTCATATTCAATACGTTTGCGGTAAAGGTTTGCTGCAAACGCAGATATGGAAAGTGCTGGCTGGCATTTTGCAGATTCGCTAGCCAAAGTGCACCAATTTCCACGTGCTCCTGCTCGCTGTATTCTTTATGAATTATGCACTGTACTACGCCCCTTTATTAGAAATATTTTCATCTATTTATGCTATACCAAGAGTTTAGCGCTATATGCGCGCACTCATTGGCCAAGACCGACATGAGTCGGGGGTTATTGAACCTACGCTTTAGTTATGCCGCTTGTATTTAATTTAGGCTTCTTTTCTCTTGCTTTCTTATGGTACCCCTCGCTTTATTTTTGCCGCGCATTTACAAGCAAGTCTCCACCGAACAAAGAGGCGGCGCAGGCAGCTAACAGACAAGTTATTGTAATCGGGCGTGCGCAAAAGCCAAAGAATAGGGCGCTGCTGCAAGCGCGAAACCAGTGGGGCCCGAGTGTGCGCAGCTTGCGGGCTAATTTTCTCAAAGTCGCTGCTTTTGTTCGCGTGTCAAAAGAAGTCGGCAGCGGCGGCAACGGCGGAACCCGGAAACGGCCAATAAAGTTCATTTTGTACATTTTTATTTGCGTCCGCGGCATTTTGCGGCGACAGTTCCGCTCTGCTTGAGCGGCAGTTGTAAATTCTTGCTCGCAGTGTTTTGCGTTTCGTATTAGCTGATAAAGGCACGGGCTCCTCGATTTCGCTATTATTCTGGTTTTCATTTACTTCTGACGAGCACTCGACGGCGCCTCTTGGCACCTACGAATAAAAGGGAAAGGCTGCTGCTCCGAACGGCTGCGACACTGCATTTGAGACAGCGCCTCTGCTTTTGGACATATTTTATACATCTCCTGGCTGAAGTTCGTACAGCAGGGCTGCGCGCCTCTTCATGTTTTCAAAATGCATTTTGTCTAGAAAGCTACTGTTCCGCCAAAATAGCGGCGGCGTTTTGTTTACCATTCATGTTTTTTTTTTTTAATGCAAGGAAATACGCTGCTGCGAAACGGTGAAGGCGAAGTAGAAGGATAAGATGTGCACAACGAAATTGGTGCCCACGTGTGCTATTGTGCCTGTACCGTATTGTTATGTTCAAGGTGCTCGTACGTCAATATAATTATCATTACCGCGTATTTCAGACGGTAATAATGTCCATAACGTTTAAATAGCAAAAACATTAAAGGGTTCAACGCTGCTTAACCGAATGTTGAGTGAGAGCATTAGCTGCGGGTGGCCGAGCGTTCTACTTCTTTCTCTTTCTTCTTCTTCTTCTTCTTCTTCTTCTTCTTCTTCTTCTTCTTCTTCTTCTTCTTCTTCTTGTTCTTGTTCTTGTTCTTCTTCTTCTTCTTCTTCTTCTTCTTCTTCTTCTTCTTCTTCTTCTTCTTCTTGTTCTTGTTCTTCTTCTTCTTCTTCTTCTTGTTCTTCTTGTTCTTCTTGTTCTTCTTGTTCTTCTTGTTCTTCTTCTTCTTCTTCTTCTTCTTCTTCTTCTTCTTCTTCTTCTTCTTCTTCTTCTTCTTCTTCTTCTTCTTCTTCTTCTTCTTCTTCTTCTTCTTCTTCTTGTTCTTCTTCTTGTTCTTCTTCTTGTTCTTCTTCTTGTTCTTCTTCTTGTTCTTGTTCTTCTTCTTGTTCTTCTTCTTCTTCTTGTTCTTCTTCTTCTTCTTCTTCTTCTTCTTCTTCTTTTATTTCTTCTTCTTTTATTTCTTTTCTTCTTTCTCTTCTTTTATTTCTTTTCTTCTTTCTCTTCTTTTTATTCTTCTTCTTCTGTTTCTTTCTCTTCTTTTCCTTCTTCTGTTTCTTTTTCTCCTCCTCGTTCTTTTTCTTCTTCTTTTTCCACGGACACGGCACGCAGCGACGAGCGGTTAGACCTGGCGTAGTATTGCTTTCGCAATAAAAGTAAAACGCAAATAGCAGGTAGCGAGGTATGTTGAGCTCGTCCATGAAAGACCCGGGAAAGTCATTAGGTGAAGTGGTCTGGTTTCAGTTATATGGCGTTCAATGTCCCGAAGCGTTTTGGGCTATGAGAGACACCGTAGTGAAAGATTCTGAAAATTAGACTACCTGGGGTTCTTTAACTTACACTCACATCGCACAGTACATGGGCCACTTTCTTTGCTTTTCATCTCCATCAAAAAGCTTCCGTCGCGGCCGGATTCGGTCCCGCATCTCTGATAACAGGAGACGAGCGCCTTAAAGATTGCGCCACCGCGATGGGGTATTAGTTCATTTATAAAAAAAAACACATTAGTCTGCTGATTCTCGCCTTAATATGTACTTCGGCTTTGCAAAGCTGTAAAGACTGATTACTCTAGAAAAAGAGGTCCCGGGGTGGGCGAGGTCAAGTTAATAATAGAACACATATCTGTCAGAATGACAGATTATCGGCCCTACATCAGGCCATTTTATTTACTGAGTTTAACAGCTCCATTTTAGATGATTATTGTGATATCTGCGAACTATGATAAGCAAGTGGAGCGCCTTCATGTTATAGCGTGGCGAACGCCTAGCAGTGTAAGAAGAAAAACTAGTCAGATGACTGCACAACTTGGGCCACCAGCTCGTCTTCGCTTCGCAGGCTAGTCATCTGTCCAGTGCGTTCGAGCCTCTTATGGTAGGAAGCCATTACTCGCCTCAAATGTTTGGTCAGCCGGCTTTCCTTTCTTTTTGAAACAAACAAAATATCTGCTAACCGTAAAGGAAACAAGAAAGTAGACATTATCGGAAATTGATAAACGTCAGCCAACATTACATAGTTAGGCCAAAGTAATCCTTTAAATATTAGCCTTACGAAGTAGCATAGAACCGCACAAACATAGAAGTTCGGATGACAGTAAAACCAGACAGTACTCAAGCCCACATCATTGTCCTGGAAATACGTTCACTTCTAGGGGAAGGGGGGGGGGGAGGGTACAATTTCACTGAAAGCTCTAAACAAGCACGACGAGCTGGACGGTCGGTACGCCTCGAAGGAAAATCGTGAGACGACGACGGCTGCATCTAAGAGGTCTCTTCACTACGTCCACTCCCCAAGCAGCACATTTTGCGGGAGTCCTGTTTCGTATGCAGCGCAGTACAGTTGGTACGGTCTCGCGATCCTGCTATTACTGCACATACGACCGCCGTTCACGACGATCCAGAGACGAGGTGCTCTCGCTCGATTACTAAGCACCCATTCTCGATGCCGAAAGGAGGGTGGCGTAGAGAGAGCACTGCTCTAGCATCGGTCCCTGTGCAGAAGATGAGAGACGACGACCAACATCCCGCCAGAGCCAGCTGCCATCGCTTCGGAGCAGCTGGCATCTTCGATTACCCTCATGAGAGCCCGCAATTACTTGGAACCCGACCTTCTCTACTCGCTCAGTCTCAGAGCGACTGCTTATATTTCTGTTCACTTATCTCGTTACCATATCTCTTGCTTGGTGTATATGATTCCGTTGCTGCATCAAACAGGAGACAATAAGTATGTGGTCGCCGTTTTATATGCAGCTTTGTGCCATCTTACCTCTCTCCGAGTAACTTTCTTCGCCATCCCAATAGAAAAACTAAGCTTCGAAACCATGCAAAAACGCCGACATAATATTCTGCTGTTCAGTCATAAAGTCGGGCTATCCTGTAGTTTTTTGGTACTTTTTCGTAGGCCGGATGTTTTTTTTTCTACTATTTTACTGTAGTCTGTAGTTCTGCGGTATCTTCTGTTGTAACTGTGCACAAAATTTTGATGTTACTACAGAAACTTCTTTTGTGACCCCAGGTTCAGGATCAAATACGACCCAGAAATTTTGCTTGGTCACAAATTATTTTCTGTCGAATTTTTACTCTGATCATTTCGGTCTTATTTTCAACCTGGGAAAACGAGAGCACATTCGATGAATAAACGAAAACAAATAATAGGACGGAAGAGACTGAGAGGCAATTTTTTCTTTTCTGCAGCATGTGGGACACACACGCACATACACACACGCACATACACACACGCACACACACACACACACGCACGCACGCAGGCATGTACACACAAACGCATGCACACACACGCACAGGCACGCGCGCGGAAAATTCAGCATTGAATTTCACTATATTATCTATTCACCTAATCTTGTCGCAAGCAGCTCTGTTTCATTTCGCACTAAAAGTTATTGCAATTCGTTATCAAAACAGTGGCTTTGGACGCTTAAATCTGACAGTGGTTCGGTAATATTATTTAATTGTGCTTTCCTGCTCAATAAGTGAGCCACTTTCTAATGGCATGCTTTCTACATGAACGCCAACACCGGTCCACTTATTTGTAAGGTTTAGATGATTTTGTGATCACAAATTATCCTCACTAGACATTCCGATTAAGTCCCGGATACTCAGGTAACGGCTACGTAATGACGAAATATATGAGCATTTTTTTTTCAACTAGGAAGAACTCTTCGTAAATACACCACTGCATGATTAGAAGAAGATTGCTCTTTTATGATAACTTTGATGAATGCGGGCTTCTGGTGCATTTGAAAAGTGATTCTAATGTAGGCTTCCAAGGATTGCAGTGAATTCTACATTGACCGCCAGTTTGCTGCTCGTACCGAGAATGAACGTTTGCACGTAACAAGACATGTATTTAGATTTCTTTTTCTTCATAGAATAGGCGTAGCCCGTATGAGCGAAATTCTTAATGCTCTTAAAAAAAAGTGCAAGCGGTATATGTACAGTCAGGGACAAATGTTTCGGGACGCTGCCTTCTTGAAAAACATTTATTTCTTCGCTGCCTCGTTAGTTTGTCTTGTGATATTTTTTCTCTTAATGGGGCGTGCATGTCCCTCGTGATTTAGCACATTTCAATCTCCATATTTGGTCCGCTACACAGAAATAAGTATTTTCACACGAACTCGCAACCCGCAAACTTTTGTCCCTGACTGCACATGCTTCCATTTTTGTCTCAGCTTATTGGCTCAAAATTTAATTTCTCTTGAGTGGTCCGGTAAACAGGTTAAAAGAAAGAAGTGGGGGAGCAAATATTCTCGATATATACGCGGAATAGAACTAGAAAGTAACGATAGCATACCGAAGCCTGCCAGTCAGTAATAAAATTGGAGCACTGATCCTCCAAAGGCTAAATTACGTGGCCTCGAAATAGTTTGCTCGACTGTATTAATTGCGAAAAAATGCTTTTCGCTGGGAAAAGAACAAGAGCAGAGCAAATACACGCATGTTGTGGTATGAGGGTTGAACGTAAACAGCAAATCGCTTCATCGTCGGCTGCAACAAAAGTCGGAGCGGGCTGTGGTTATAAAGTTCTCAAATACGATTCGAACAAATTTGATATTTGGTCCATGTGGGATTGGGAAATTGATACTCGATGATTTCCGAATATTGGCGAGCAATTCCTTGCCGAATATAGTGTCAGAATTTATACACTTGCGAAATCAGCATATCTGGGAAAATTATCTGCAGATTGCTTCTGAAGTATCGGCAAAACAGTGCACAGGCACCTTCTTCGTTTCAGTCCGCGTCACTTATCTCGTGACTTAATCCCAGTCAGACGCTCCTAGACATATAACTGGTGCTAAACAACGCAGCTTGACTTTCTGCCATATCGCCCGTGATAAAAATAAGATGGCCGACTACCCGCTTCAAACAATCAAAACAAAATTATGACCGTTTTTTGTTTGATTTTTAGATTGCTCGTCGCATAGTTAATGCCGGCCCCCACTGCATTCATTCTGCCGCCCACCTAGCTCCTTTAGTGTGACAACCGCCCCTGCCCGCTTCACGGATCACTACAGCTTCCCCCTAAAATAAGCTACTAGCATTGGGATCTGCATCCAAGGTAATTCATAGCCGTATGCGTTAGATGGATTTTGAAATGTCAGCGTTTCAGATAAGTGCAGCAATTAGGTCGGTATCTTGTATTTTGGTGGACAAATAGTGATCTGGTGCGGGTGCAGAATGTCCGACGTTTTATGTGGGATGGATCATTATTCAGAATCCGGAGGGATGATAAACTTTGTCAAATTAGATTGAAAAAGTTAGTTTGGTTTAACCCTGGTTAACCCTAGTTGAATTGCGATAGCAACGGCGGAAGCTTGTTTTGCCTGCTACATTATTCCCCTATCACGCCCTATCAGTGTAAGATGCTACATTACTGGGGACACTTAAGCTCATCCTTTAGGAGTATGACACGATGGCGTGAGTTAGCAGTCTTTTTCTTCTTCTTTGCCACGCTCCTCCTCCTCCTCCTCCTCCTCAAGGAGGAGGAGGAGCGTGGCAAAGCGTGGCCTCCGCCGGGACCACGCGACGGCTCGAAACATGGAGCAGTATTGCTTTCGCAATAAAAGAAAAAAAATATTTTAGGTGCTGTAAGCTGCCACTAGGTCAAACGTTATCTGATGAAGACGGTCGAAGAAGTAGGTGAAGAGAACCGATGTCCTGAAGTTTGCTGCTTGGTAATAATTTGTATTCTGATCTAGTTTCTGGCCATAGAAGCTCAGAAGACCAGCTGAGGCAGGACATAATGTAAGAAAACGGTGGAAGCCTATTTTATTTATGTAGAATGCAAAGGGCTAATTCTATTTTCGAAAAATAAAAGAAAATAAAGTAACAGCATTAGCTTATTTTCCCCTTAATATTTATAGCTACAGAACGGCCACATAGCATTCATATAGTCATATAGGTATTTTATAGTCGAAGACTTATATTTCTTGATATTCGCATTCTATACATATGAAAAACAAGCATAAGTACCCATACGGCCGCACTTAAATTTAAAAACGAAGGGCAGTAATATTTGTAGAATTTATCCCTATTCCAGAAGTACTTTTGTTTTTTTCATGGCTGATATAAAGCACCGGGACGTAGCTCTAGCCTGCTAGTTTGTTATTGCAGAAACGCGACGAATGCGAGAGATTGTCGCGAAGAGCTCAGAAGTGTTTAAAGTAACAGCACTGATTAGACGTCGTTTCGGATAGAATCAGCTGGAAATCTCTCTGAAGTGAGTACATGTAGCAGCGCTCTCGTCTTGCAGAACGCTTTTCGCGCTGTTGGTTGCTTAACGTTTTTTTGTTGTAGTTTTTTTTTATTTTGGTTGCCAGTTTAGCCACAGACAGCGCTGTGCATCCGCTGAAGGTTAATAGATGTAGGACCTTTCGCGTCTGCCGCAAACGCCAAGATTTGTCTCAAGAACAAAAAATACGTGCTTTGAATTCGCAACATAGCGGCCTCAAGAACAAGAAATACGTGATTTACACTTGCGACATAGCAGCGTCGATAGACAGCACTGAGGTACCTGATATTATTCAGAACACGTAGCGAACGTCTTTGGCTCAAGTAATCAGGACACCTATGCAATCAGCATATTTTCCTAGCGGGGCCAAGATTTCAGTAACGACACACGACATACTGCGCAAGCGCATAGTGGGGCTGTTTGTCACGCACTGTAGCTGCTATCATGAAAATAAAACAGACATGGGAAGCTCACGCAGAAATGAAGGTGAGTTGCACGCAACTTTTCTTGACGCACGAAAAGAGTCCACTGACCTGACAAGATGTTAATAAAATTTTGGAAATTTGCAAGACCCTCGTGAAGTCAGCGACGTCAATACATTTATTTAGCAAACCTTTGCTGCCTCGTCCCCCACAATCTGATGTTGCATGGAACCTCAAGTACGAAAGTATTTGCTTTAACAAGCAGCTTCCCTAACCAATGTTTTGTAACCTGAATGAACTGTTTTCATGTGCGTTACTTTACTGATGACGCTTTCCTTAAGCGTTCTTTGGTGAACTCCGACCGGTAGAATTTTTATGCAGTAGAACTAGTTAGTTTGGATGTGGTCGGATGAAAAACTCTCTGGAATGCATCCGTAACCGCTCTTTGCCAAAGCAACGAAATCAGACAACACTTTGTAAAAGAGGAAGCAAGGACAGTTGAATAATTTCAGCAGTTTTCTCACTTTATTACACTGCCTTTCTAAGCGGGTCCAGGAGCGATTAAAAATAAAATTTATTTTAATATTGCTTTTCTAAAGTTGCCGAAGGAAATTCAATTAAACATCGAGAAGAGAACGGGATTAGTTTGCGTACCATTATGATTTGTTTCTCTTTAAAATGATGCAAATGCATAAACGAAAATTCTAGGCATTCATTCATTTTCTTTTGTATCGATTACTATGGCTTGGCGTGCTCCGATAGGCTTACGAACGTTCTGGTCATTTGCCGCGTTTGAAAAGACGCGGCAAATGATGAAAGCTCTATACCTCAATGTAAGCGGATTAGTGCTTCTATTGATACATTTCCACTCGTTAATAGTTTTTTTTTTTCGCCTTCATACGTTCCATTGACCACTTCTGATATCTGTCCCTACCAAGGTTACTAAAACGTGTATGAAGAAAGTAGGTATAACTCCGAAATGCCACAAGGTGCCTTTATGTATATGGTGAATACTAGTTCACTCGCATTTAAGGATGTTTTCAACGTGGCTCTAAATGCCTTGTAACTTATTTCAATAAAAGAAAAGTATCCAATCTGCATGCTGGAGACAGGGACTTCTCATATAGATCCTTCATCCTGCGCGGCCCCAAGCCACCATATGTCTTCCTTCTCACTTTGCGTTGCCGAAGCTCGTCTCCTTCGCACCTGGCTGCTGTCCCTGCACTCGGCCAATGCGATTAAGGAACCGTGCTGTGGGCGGTCCGGGCATAACTGAGCGTTGCAGTCATCATTTCGTGGGCGCTGCATATTGGCGCTGCTGCGGAGGCGTTGCTGTATGTTTTGCTGATCTACGATGGACACCTCGTTAGCCCGAATCCATCACACAGTTGCCAGGGTGGGCGTCGCGGAGCGTCGGGTAGACGTTCGAAGCAGTCGTCCCGCCTCTCTGAACGACACTCCCATGTCTAAACTTTTTATTTTCTTTCACATGGACAGGTTGGGGGGAGGAAGGGGGGGGGGGGGATCGTTCTCTGGAGTGCTATCGTAGCAGGCCGTACTGATAACCACCGTGTTTACGAATTAGTGAAAGAAATGCTATGTTGCTCCCGAGGATATTCCCTCCACGATGAAATGATGTAAGAGGGCCTGTATAGTGCGTACGTGTCATCCTGTTTGGTATAGGTTGTTATGTGTGCCTTTTCAGTGTACCGTGTTGCAGAGTGCGGCCTATATTATAGATTTCAATACTGCTTCTTCCCTGACATCACTCCAGCTTTTTTGTTCGTGCTTTCACCTGTCGTTGGACACGCTTAGGTGGAAGAAATCAGAGCACAGGGACTTCTTTCCATCCGAACTTCTCCCGTCTATAAACGACAAATAAATCTTTATATCGAGTGTTATTTTACCTCAACTCATAGCGTTGTCTCTGCACGTGCTTATAACTTCGAAAATAAAAGATCTGTGCCTGTATTACTCTCAGCCTGTGCGGGTATCGTGATATTGCTGTAATTTAGGGGCAATTCCACAGATTCACTTCTTGTTGCTGCTCTTACGAAGCCTCAAAATGTTTGAAGACTAATGAGTGATGATCATTTAACATATTTTAATTCAGATTACTCATTTAAAGACGAAAGTATCATACGTCTTATTAGCACGAAATACGGCATGGCTCGTCGTTCACCGTACAAGACACGAATTTCGTGTTATGGCAGTTGCTGTTACTTAACCCTAAAACTGTATACTAACCACCCCCCTGCTCCCCCACTACACTAAAACCTTTTTCCATTTGTCTTTTTTTTTTTTTTTTTTTTGCGAAGAATCACGATATTAAGCTGCCAAGGCTCGTAACTACGCTCTTTGAAACCGTATTATTACTAGCCATCACTCAACATTAACAAATCAACTACTCTATGATGCACTGTCTGTACAAACATCTTTATAACCATGATTACAATTGTCATCATTAAACGCAGCATGGCTTAGCCCCATGCAAAGTTACGTGCACAAACACGGGCATATGTTGTTTTCGAATTCACACACCTCGGTAGTCTTAAGTGTGTCTACCAAAACAAAAACTATTTATAATCTTTCCTGCATTCCCCGCTATATTTCTAAAGTTGTTTTCGCGATTTCTAAGCCAGGGCTTGCAGACTGCAACTGTCTGTGAAAGAAAAAAGAAAAAAAAGAAAATAAATCTACTTCTCTGACCTCATGACGTGCTTCCAGGCACCACGTACGTGAATTCTCATATGGTGCCTTTTAGTGGCATTTTCAGAACTATTCATTGTTAATTACATTTATTTTACCAATAGGCTCTTCAACAGGACAACACTCATAAGTCACATTCACAGCCCTTGCAGCGTGTGAATCGTAAATTTTAATTAGCAGATTTGAAGCATTTTATTAAAACTCAGGACGTTCTATTAAGCGCAATATGAGCTTTAAATAAGTATTTATAGGGTGACGCATATTACTAGGCAGGTAGCACTAGAGGGCCAATTTTAAACATAAAGTCGATATAAGACAAATCTAAAAAGTTGTAAGTTATTTATTTTGATTTAATTAAATTGAAATGAGTCCAAGAACTCCCGGCGCATTTATCGTTCATATTCTAGGCTGACATTAAAAATAGTCATTTGTCGTGGCTGGATTCTTCCTCTCGGTATGAAAAGTCATCAGTTATAAGCTTGTTCCAAAGAAATCGCCGTTTGATTTATTGCTATCATTAGATCTTTGTGCAGCACTCGAGATTTAATAAATATCCTGACCTGTCCTGACGAACAACGTGCTTCAGAAAGGCGAAATGGCCCAGTAAAACAGAGCGCCTTTGTCGCTGTTTTTATTCCGACCACGGAAGCCATTTTCTCTGGCTCGGAATTGAAAATCACGTGGTAGGAGGGAGGTCAAAATAGTTTTATAAAAGTACCTGCACTACCTACTAAAGCAACGCTGCGCTTCCTGCCAGAAGAGCTGTATGGGAGCTTTTTGGAAGAATTTATGCAGTGCGTGCACCTTTACACACATTTTCTTTTTCTTTTTGGTGCCAGATGTAGGCACCGTTGACAGGTTTAGTACCGCTGCTGCGATCGAGACTGTCAGCTTGTGCTAAGTGTCTGGAAGCGACACCCACAGAACCATTGGCGGCGAGTATTGCATTTAGAAGCTGAGGAGAGCTTAATCCGGCACGTGTCATCCACGTAGGCTGTAAGATATCAGGTCTGCACATTCCATGCACGTGGGCTTTGTCCAGACTGAGATTTTAATGAAACGACTTAGGGCAGCCGTTCAACAGCGCCTTTAGCATGTAGAGAAAATGGGCGTTGTTGGAAATGTTTTGCGTAACGCTTAGTGAGCTGGAATTTAAACGTAAATGAAATGCAATAAAAAGAAAATTTAGGATTGGAAGTGAATCCAACTCAAGGACAGTTGGATTCTGGGTCAGACACGCGCTGTTCCTAGTCCACGAAGGCACATTCGCAGGGCTTGGTTAAAACGGGGAATTATACCTATATTTTGTATATAGTGTTTCAAATAACATGGCGACTAACAGTAGGAAGGAGCACTGAACAAGGGTAAATGGGTACGCCTCAGTTCGCAGGTTGAGCCAACGTTTCGACAAGTGGACTTGTTTCGACATCCACTTGTCGAAACGTTGGCTCGACCTGCGAGCAGAGGCGTGTACCCCCTTTACCGTTGTTCAGTGCTCCTTCATACTGTGTAAACCATCTTCTTCCTGTCGTTCTACATGGTGACTAACAGGTGTATACCAACGAGCGTAAAAAGTACGTGAGTGATCAGAGAGCCGCTAATGTAATCGATGGCAATTCAGACAGCGGAAAATGTATCTCGGCGAGGTATATAAGTGCGCGCGGACGAGAATCCGAAGACAGGAGCCAGTTACGGGAGCCATTAACACTACCGCCTTATATCCTTAAGGGGAGAAAATAATATCGCCTAATTTTCATTTTCTTCGCGATGTGCCCTTTACCCTTTCACGGCCCCTTCATACGCTGCATGAAATAATCTTCGCTTTTTAAAATTATTATCTAACCCGCAAGCTCCTCTACCCGCGTGTGATTTAGGCACATGTCGAAGTGCGGGATGCGGCTCCGCTTTGGAATTCTATTAATGCTACCCATCTGTATGTGTTGAATGAAGTAACATGTATACTGCATCAGAAGTTGTGTTATACTCTATGAGGATCCACAAAGTTAATAAGCTAGCACTTTCTTCAAAGATAAAAATAAGTGTTGTTTATCTGGGCAGTGTGGGATTCTTCCAGATAATGAATCAAGCGAGGGCGCCTCTTTTATTTCAAGGAGTGTTCGAAGACATTTGGATACCATCGCTATTGTTCACAGTGCATAAGGGGAAACCAACGAGTAGCGTCAGAAAACATCGGAATGCAAGGAATTTGCATGAAACTTATTTCGACTTTCCAGCATTGCACGGCTCTATGCCTCCCAGATGCGGATGAATGGCAAAGTACTCTTTCCCCAGTAGAATTTTTGTCCAATAGGCCTAGATGACTCTATGAGCAGTTACGTATATGGTCTATCTTACTGAACGTATGGAAGAGCTTAAAGATTGTAAATATGAGACTTCGCACCTATTGTAGTTGATATCACTTTCGAGGCTGAAACTCCCGTTATTTTTTGTCATGGTATGTTTGTAAGGTGGATCCAGTTTAGAGCTACAGTTGGTAAATGTCAGGCGTAAAACCGCATGAAGTTCACTTTTTTTCATTCTTCAATTAACTCTCCTCCTCCTAATAATTTGAGTGTCAACTACGAAAGCGACAACGCGATTAGAGGGGCAGCATAGTTTACGGCTCTGGAATAGCTTAAACCATCTCAGATTCTATAACCTGCTGACATCGCATAGAACACGGACGCCTTCTGTGTTGCACATCTATCGAGATGCGGCGTCCATGTATAGCAAGCCATTAAACACGCCTGGTTGACCTGCTTTTTTTTCCTTATCTCCTGTCTCTTTATTTTCTGAATTCGTACCGTCGACTTTAACGGGAACACGAGAAAAGATTGGGCGATCAAACAAAAACCGTCAGAACAGCGCGGAGAGGAGACGGAACAGCGACAAACGGCAAAAGAAAAAAAACAGCATGGCTACAGCGGAGCATGGCACAGGGAAAAAAAAACGGCACCACAGGTGAACAGCACAGCGTGGCTTGGTTCAACGTGGTGGGACGGGTGAATTATTGTATCTATAACAACAAAGGATAAAGGGCCACATATACGGAAGCGGCGTTATTTGGATTAGTGTGGTTAGAGAATGTTAGGATTAGAGGGCACAGGACTTGCGAAAGCACCATTTCTATTTGATGTGTACCCGTTTTCTTTGGTTGTAATTTTGCTGGTCAAAAATAAATAACGATGGACCAGTTATTAGACTTAGCAATGACTCTATGTGCGCAACTATAATTAGGTGAGGAACTGCACTGCCCTCGAAACATAAGTTGACCAATGCGTACGGTTTACACACTTTAGGTAGCGGAAGCAAAATCGAAAAAAAAGTTACAGAAGGTGCATATCTGCATAATTTTCTTTTCTGAATGTCCAAGATTGTGCTTGCGCAATGCAGAAAAAACCTGACCATTAAAAATAAACAAACGAGAGTTGCATAGTTCCTTGTTTCACCATGCACAGTTTCTAGTAATTACTGCCCGTGTTGCGCGGCGCGGTACACTTTTTCTGTGCTCTGTATTGTCGCTGTGTTGTATTTTCCATTTTCTCTATTTTCTCTTTTTCCTCATGCTATTTTTGCGGCCTGTTCTAAAGCAGGCTTTTTTCTCGTGCTCTGTTCATTCATGGCGCCACAAACGACCTTAATCTTTCGTTCCTCATAATCATTAGCCTTGTTCACTGTCAGTTGTGCCCAAAATTTCTATAAAAAACTTTCCACGATAACGTAACGCAAGGCACCAAAAGCAAAATGATGTCCTCGTGCATTTTCAAGTGCCCTTGTGCTCGTTTGTACTTTTGTTTTTCACTTTTTCACTTTCCCGCGTGCCTACGCACTTCCATACGCTCAGCTCAGCACTACAGGTACAGTGTATGAAGTAATCTGGGCCACCGCTGGCCGGAGATATACCCAGCTGCTCATCCGGTGGCTGATGGGAGGTTCTCGTGGCAAAGGCCGGCCGGTCGCAGAGGCTTCTGCCGCAAACACCACTTTCCGGCCCCTCTTGCCCCAGACCAGCCGAAAGTAAGCCCGGATGTTGACCATGCCGTGGCCGGGAAAATTGGATGAAGCCTCGATCAAATTGTTTTTCCGGGAAGGATATTTTGCCGTGGTGGACGCTGTTACATCAGTTTTTTTCTCTTTTCAGGGTTCGCTGCTTGTATTATTGTTTGTTCTTAGCCGGCTCCGCATTGCAGGCTTGCGCTTACGCAAGCGGTTCAAAAATTTGGAACTTAATGCATACACTAAACGGCATATTTTCAGCAGGTATACATACATAGGTATATATATATATATATATATATATATATATATATATATATATATATATATATAGTCTTGACAAAGACCGAACCCCGGTCGAAACGTCGACGAAGAATAAATTGTTAATCATCTTCGCTATTTATTGTCTCTGCAGCCAAGAACGTCTTTTTCGTGTGTACGCGCGCGCGCGCGTGTGTGTGTGTGTGTGTGTGTGTGTGTGTGTGTGTGTGTGTGTGTGTGTGTGTGTGTGTGTGTGTGTGTGTGTGTGTGTGTGTGTGTGTGTGTGTGTGTGTGTGTGTGTGTGTGTGTGTGTGTGTGTGTGTGTGTGTGTGTGTGTGTGTGTGTGCGTGTGTGTGTGCGTGTGTGTGTGTGTGTGTGTGTGTGTGTGTGTGTTGCACGGAAGCGTGTAATGCGGGTTAACCGCAAACATGAAAACATGGGACCCATTGTATAGAGCAAGTATCATATTTTCTGTTAACCGCACTTCAGGTATGCTTTTTCAAGTGCGCTGAGCTTGAGTATGTATGGATAAGTATACGCATCTTGCAGAGCGATTGCAACAGCTTCCGATACATAAATCACTAATACAGGTTTTCCTATAAATTTAGAGCCAAAATGCGGTTGTTCGTTCTTCACCTTCTTCGATGTTTTCTACCACATGAGTATGCAATCAGATAAATTTTGGTAGTGCCGCTTACGCAAGCAGTTTCTTCTTAATTTCAGGAGGGGCTCTTTTTATTTTCAATGCTCTGAAGATGTGTAGCTCAGCAGCCTAAATCTATTATGATAAATCGAAGACTTCATGACGAATAATATTAAGAGCCTCATCGAACCGCTCACCCTTCTGCAACTTTCGTTGTGAGCAACAAATCATAACCTGCAAGTGCCGCTGGCTTTTACATAAGTTTATTTTAATGCATTGGAATTAAAGCCCCTGTTCAAAGAAAACTGAGTGCGTGTCATGACATTAACTGATTGATCGAGAAAGGCCGTGTTACGTTTTCGGCCTAGGCACCGAATCTCCACTGGAACGCCTCTGAGAAAGGTTGTACACCGCTATTTGTTTGATGCGAGTTTAATTTGTCACACTAAAAGGCTTGGTTTAGTATTTTGAGCAACACGCAATCTTTTATCCTTTATATTTCTTCAAAGTGGCCTTCCGTACGGCCATAGTGAGCTCGCATGTACGTACGTAACATAGGGGATGTATCTAACATAGCCGAAATTTTTCATTAATCCTCCCATTCAACAAAGGAGTTTAGGACTGCAACGACTCTTCTTCATTCACTTTTGAAGTTTTCCCAGATGATGTTTATCGCATGCTAGGTCGGCATTACTACGCTTTTCAGGAGCTGGGCCAACAACAGTGCCCTGCGTAAGCTAAAGCATTCCGCTTGTTACGCGCTGCTGACTACCCACCAGGGAACCGGGTACGTGAAAGCTTTGCATTTTAGATTTGCACAGACGCCAGTTTGTAGGCGCCCGCAATGATGGGTCTTTTGGAACACTGGCGTTATTTACTGCTGCCTCAAGTGTCAGTAATTTTCTTACTCTCTTGTGAGATGCAAGAAATTTTTTTAGGGCGTATTTGTCAGTGGCTCAGTATTTATAGTTACCAATCTCTTAAGGCTTCCAAGGAATCATTACAGTCCATGATATGTCTATTATGAACATTTTCAAGCGTAATTATCATTAGAGAGGGCTAACATGTGGTATTAATTTCATTACACCGATATAGGTGTAAATACTAATAGATTACAATGTAGATGGAAACCATTTCCGCCCGGTGAAATCTTAAAAAAGCAAATAAACAAAAAGGCTATATTCTTACAAAGAGCAGTGATAAGAAATATAAAATTATTCACGCACGAAACGAACGGACCAATAGATTCCAGGGTAACAGTATCGAGGTAAATCAATAAGCTATGCTTGTAAAACAACGGAACGCAAATTTGCGGTGTCATATTATTAAATTGGTGAAAACATCGCGCTGAACCATGCAGACCACATGAAAGAGGAAGACGAGACAGAGACGCTTGGGGAATACAAAAGAAAGGGCGCGCCGTATAATATAGATACTGCATTATAATACCTCTTCTTGGGCTAGCTGGTGTAGACTTGATTTGGTGAAAAAATTGTGCCGAACCGTGCAGACCACAGTAATGAAGAAGAGGAGTCATAGCGCCTGTGTTAATGCATATTCTGAATGTATGTACGCGAATGCGCCTTCACGGGCTATTGGCACCCTATTTTCGGTCTAATACAAAATTGGATTACGTAAATATTATTTAGGCATCAGTGTCAAACTTAGCAGCGTGATCCTGATTTCTCCATTGTTTTTGTACTATAGTTCTTCGGAACCATGCCAAAAAATCTCCAGATAGATTATTTCTGGGAGTACATAAATACATGCCACACGTATTTCGGTTCCTACCCGTGTTTTAGCAAAGAAAAGTAGGAACGCTTTCGTTTTGGCAGCAAATATGACCTCAATTACGACTGCACTTTCACAGACGTCGTCTTACGAAGTAACATTTTTCAGAACATGGCTGCTCAAAAAAAAAAAAAAAGAAAAAAAAGGAAAACCAGTTGTACTCATCAGTTACATTGGCCCACAAACCACCTCATTGTGGACACTAGAATAAAAGGCGGAGGAATAAAGAGGGAAATAAAACATCTAATTGAAAACCGGTCCTGACCAAATGAATAATACACACATGATAATTCTTCTTAACAGCACATATATTGAAGGGTAAAAAGCAATTTGTCATGACTTTAGGTTGTCACTGGCATACAGCGCTTGTTTGGTCACAAGAAATATGCATTACGTTTGCGCTGTTTGTTAAATTACAATATTTTACTTCACCTTCGTGTTAGGGGTGTCTGTAAGAAAATTCCATACGCTGTCATATTCTGCGGTATAAGGACTACATGTCACACTCGACAGCTGAAGGTATTCGCACTTTTGAAACCGTACTCATAAGGCTTTTGTGTGGGCGTGTTCGTTCATCACTTTTGTTCGAAAAGCTCGAATCTCGAACAGCAGTGGCATATCAGTTAGCTTGCACAAAATGTTTGTTCAAAGTGTTTCAATCGAGTTCCGTCTACGTGTTTGACAGATTAGTAGACCTATAGCACGAATATAACCAACAAGCTCATCTGACACGTTTGCTCTGGACGCTCAGCAATCTTAGGGTCTAGTGACGCTTGCTTTTCTATAAATATGCGGCTCGCAGCTCAAAGGCGACCTTTATGTGTTTTTTCGGTTTGCGAGCAAACGAAGGTAGAAATCCAACACGCCGGAAATCAAGCCGCTATCAGCTTCGGGTGGTTGTTATGTACCGTGCTCCACCCTGCCAAATTTTAAATTTGATGTAGAGGTTGTTTTGTAGCAGAAGCTACACTACTGTAGGTTTTCAAGTCGTCGGCGTGGCACCGTGGCACCATGATACCATGGAAGAAGTTGCCAACTTGGGTCTGTCGTTTCACATGGGACGGAAATTTTGTCAGAATCAGCCTGCCAGGACCCTGTTATTCGCGTTGCCCCTACAGGCTACTAAGGCGTGCTCATACGGCTGTGTTAAAGCGGGGCTTTATATCTGGGCTGGTAGCCTAGGCTGTCGCGTCATACCCTTAAAAGCGGAGCTTAAGTGTCCCCCATATTGAAATCCAATAAACGCCTTTATCAACCCCACCTAAAATGCCGGTGAACTTTGATGCGTTCAACGCAACGCTTCTTCTGTTCGATGCAACGTTCGGTCACCTGAAGCCAGAGCTTTCGCTCCACCCTCGGTTGGCAGCGTTAAACCCGTGTAATTTTGTGTGTGTGTGTGGCAGATAAGAGCACTCAGAAACGCCCGAGCAACAGTAGATCATCGTGGAGAACATGAAATATATTATCCTAACCAAGCTAGCTAAACGAATAAATCTATAGAGTATCAAAAATATAGATGTTTCATTGAGTGACAAGTTATTGCAATGAAACTGAGGGAGGTCGAAGTTGTCACTGGGTTGTTGACACTTCGACCAAAAATATGTGTGGAATGTTTCACTCCATGGTGACCTATAACTGAAAAGAATATGCCCAATACAGGTAGCCATGAACACCCCAACGTAGTTAATAAATATGTTGTATTATAGCGTGTGTGGGGTCTAAAGAGTGAGCAGCCAAAATTCGGTGCTATATTATTGTGTATTAATTTCTCACTAGACGACCGACCAGGCTTCTAAAAAAAAATTGTATCCTAGCAAGTCGCTGTTGTCGTTTGTCTCTTCCAACTACCGAATTATCTGTCTTCTTCTTCTTTTTTTTTATCTTATTTTCTCCTGCAACTCCTGTCCCAGCTCTCGGTCTGTACCACGTGACAGTTGCTAGCCAACAGTAACGTGGCACGGTGTCACGCCGATGGCTTGGAAACCACCTAGCGCAGTGTAGCTTTCTCTACAAAAGAGGTGTTTGGCCCAACTGGCAGCCAAGTCTTGCGCACGGTGATATGTAGGATTTGCAACCGTTCACCGCTGGAATAGTAGAGGGATGGCATTAAAATGGTATAGCATACAGACTGCTGCGAAAACGTCCGCTGGTGGCTTTGCACAAAGCTACACGAGGTTAATTTTGGGTGGTCGGAGTACAAACCACAAACAAACGAGGAAGATATGCCCGCTATCATAGGGGCGCAAAAATTTATAATCTCTAACTGTAAACAGCACAGTGCATCAACGTCTGAGGCCGTCCGAAAGTGATTTACACAACATTTTAGCCCGGAAGAAGCTCAGAATTCAACATAAATGGTAGGAAACAACCCCAGGGAAAAATTGTTTATTATGCGCTACACGAGATTTGTTGCTGAAAAGGAAAGAAGATGTAAAACAATTACTCAGGGAAGTTCCAAGGGCAAAATTTCGCTTCAAACTTCTAACCAATAACTACCATGCTGTAAATATAGCAAAAAGCAAGTTGCATCATATGCGTCCAAGATCTGAGCGCTAGCCGATTGCGTTATGCAAAATGATTCACATGTGTGCTGTTCTATTCATGCGGGTTCATGTGCGCACAAATATTCCCTTTTCCTCAAGGTGACGCTGCTGATTTGCCGTTTACTGTTCAGAAATGCGAGGTATTGAAAGACAGAAGGCTTGAGCTAGGGAAACGAGCATGATTTAAAAAACACTCAACTACTATGGTAAAATTTTGAGATTAGGAATCAAAGGCAGGGCGGGGTATGCTTGAAAGTTTTCGGGTAGTATAATTGGGCCAGCGCTGGAGTTCAGCTATGTTTACTATAAAATGTACAATAGCGAATGTAGTACGACAGAGAAGCAAAGCATGCACAAGAAAAAAAAAAAAGAGTACTGGCAGTGAGGTAGCGGGTGTAGCGGCTGCATTGAATATTTCCAGAGCGAGCGTTGATGGATAGACCATGGCATGCCCTCGCATTGATTTTCACCCACATATGAGCCAACACGCGGAGAGAAGCGGCTTTTCTTCTTGAAAGGGTTGTTGATCAAGCTGTCATTGAGGCCGTAACAACAAGGCGGCTGACCTCTCGTTTTTTTTTTTCTATTGATCAATATTTTCCACCGCAGCCTACCTTCTATATTATAGAACAAACTTTTCGCTCCACCGCCTTGTATAAATGGTTAGGACGCTGGACTGTTGAGTCCAAAGAAGCGGGTTCGATCCCTGCAGCGCGGGCCGGAATCCGATGGAAGTGAAACGCATGGTGCTTGTGTATAGCGCACGATGTCACTGCATGTTAAAGAACACCAGGTATTGGAAATTCATCCCGAGCCTACGGCATCCCTCGTAGCCATTGTCGTTTTGGGAGGTTAAACACCATATATCATAGCACAAAGACCACTATCATATCTGACCAGATAAACGTTCGTACTGTATCCCATATACCATAACATACCATAACATACCACATCGCCGTACACTATATCGCACCACACCACACCGCGTCGCACGACACTGCACGGTACCCCGCTGGGCAGCACGCCTCGCCGTGCCGCGTGATACTACGATGATCGTTCCTGCACTTTCAGTTGCTGCAAATTTGTTTTGATGGAAACACTCTAAACGGTGCCTAAATGAACGTGCAGCAATGCTGGATGCAGTACACCGTTTAGTGAGTGAGTGAGAGTGAGTGAGTGAGTGAGTGAGTGAGTGAGTGAGTGAGTGAGTGAGTGAGTGAGTGAGTGAGTGAGTGAGTGAGTGAGTGGCTTAGTGACTGAGTGTCTGAGAAAGTGAGTTAGTGGGTGAGTGGCTTAGTGACTGAGCGTCTGAGAAAGTGAGTTAGTGGGTGAGTGGCTTAGTGACTGAGCATCTGAGGAAGTGAGTTAGTGGGTGAGTGGCTTAGTGACTGAGCGTCTGAGAAAGTGAGTTAGTGGGTGAGTGAGTGAACGCTAACCGCATTAATAACGAGCCCATATAAATAACGAGCTATATCTAGGGAACCGAGGGCGGTGGTTACTTTCTCGGCTGTATAGGCAAAGTCATGTTGCGCTGTATCGATTGATTACTGCGTTACCAAATACCGTCAAAGACAGTATTTCAGTTAAAAAGTCAACGTTTTGGAAGCTGGAAAATGCCAGAAACTGAAACGCAAATGTCGCTACGATCGATAGATATCGCTACTAAACTGTTCGCTACTATCGCTACTAAGCTGTAGCGCCATAACGATATCGCTACTAAGCTGTAGCGCCATTCACTTCCAAACGCTGTTCACAGTCTTTAGAATGTCGGCGGCATGAGTATGAATGCAGGGACAAGAATAGTTATAAGTGCAACTTTCTCAGCAAATTGCGTGTCCTGCTGCCGAACAAACATCGACAGACCCTGAAAAGCTCATAGAATATGTTTTCATTCGGAGCAGAGCTGGATGGAGCTGTTCTCAGCGTCCCTCTAATTGGAAATTGCCGCAAAGCCCAAATTAAATATCTCACGATGTCATGACCTTTACATAATAATTCTTGCAGAATTTCATCAGGCTTCTTGGTCGCTCTGGTGTACCTGACTTCCATTCGGCCAGAAGATACCCGCTGTGCTCTTGGAGGACGCCGTCCATCCCGGCATGGCTAGTCACTCGTTCAGAACTATAGCTATTAGGCGGCAGCTTGAGAGCACGGCATCCGACAGCCAAGCAGTGGCCGATTAGTGCATCTCGAAGGATGTGTTTGCTACCCTTATTGTGCATTGGCGCGTTCCGGCACCAGTTTTAGCTGCGTTTCATACAGTTCAGCGATGAAACAAATATAAATTAGGCACTGCGCACTCCAGCAGTGAGAAAAAGCAATTTAAGGACCTTTTGTACGTTTACAAATTTGGTCAGCGTGCATGCAGTGTGATTCTGCAGTGCAAGGGCAGTAAGGTGCCTCTGAATTCAGTAGATTCGAAGGTTGTCGCCGCAACGCAATGGCTGTGCGCTTGGGTCCAGAAGGGCCAACTTCAGCGATGCATATATTGCGAGTGCGTCTGATGGCCCATTGCACGTATTCTAAACTAAGCGTCTCTGCGAACTGCAGCATGCACGTGTCTGCAGGTAACGTGGTTGCCTACCCCCATCCTCCCGCCCTAAAGTTCAGCAAATAATTTAAATAATAAAAACCTTTCCGTACTTTACCCTATGAATTATGAATACTAGAGTGCAAAAAAAAATAAATAAAATACTAGCATGAAATGAGGCTTAGAAAGACGATATTTGACCGTTATTCGCTTTATTTACGTCGAGACAGTGGAGCTCCTAGCTGTGCACCTTCATTCGACAGTGGGCTTTTCTGCCCTAGCCGTCGTGTGAGATTCCTGACGCAATGTGTTACTCCTCTTCACCTCCGCCTTCGCCTTTGCCGCCACCTCCACCTCCACCTCCGCTTTTACCTTTGCCTTTGCCCTTGCCGCCCTTCTTGCCACCTCCACTGCCGCCGCCGCCGCCACCGGCCCCTCCGCCACCGCCACCACGTCGCACGCGCGACATGGCGGGACTCTCGTTCAATTCAGCCTGCAAGTGTGCTGCGGCTGGGTCTGCGTGAAAAAGAGAAAGAATTTTATATTACTATTCACTGTGTCATTTTAGCTTGAGGTTTCTGGGCCACTCATTGCATGTCTCCTTTTTTGCTTGTTCTGTTCTGGACTTCTTAGATTAAGTGGTCACATGTTAATATTTTCTTACTGTAATCTTTTGTGTTCCAGTTATCTTACTGTTACTGTTATAACAGTGTTTCACAATTCGAAAAAATTGAACATGAATAAAAAATTACGATTGATTCATTACTCCAAAAGTACTCGAGAATAAAAGTTAATCAAATGCACAGCCTGCCTCCACTTTTGAATATAAAAAATTACAAATATTTGGCACATAGTGCCGACTTAGCGCAAAAAAAAATGTATCATACAAAATATAATTTAGGAAGTCTGGAAATGTATAGCAAGCTAAATGATCGCAACATTTTATCCTTTCCTTGTTTTAGGCGAAGTGCTGATTCCCCTTGCCTGATGAATTTCTTGCAGCCCGGTCAGCTGTCTGCGAACAATATTACGGCTTGTGTTATACGAACGTCAGGACCTTGGCTCAGTCTTGCTAGCAATGCCTTTCATTTCAGATCCGGTTGCATTCTCCTTAGTGATTTTGCTACTTTAAGCCTAAACCAATGCAACTGCCAATATTTCCCCAGCCTTTCGACTATGTTGAAGTATAGTTATATTTCCC
Organism: Amblyomma maculatum; assembly: GCF_055883805.1. NCBI lineage: Eukaryota > Metazoa > Arthropoda > Arachnida > Ixodida > Ixodidae > Amblyomma > Amblyomma maculatum. The sequence continues at coordinate 76,474,112 of NC_139349.1, read as the reverse complement.
ACGTTCTCAAGCAACACACTCGCTAGCTGCGCTTCGTTTAGTTCGGTCTTTTCCATTTTGTGTTTTCATGCAGTACTGACCTGTTCGTGGTTACATTTTAAACGTTAAAAGGAGCTATACTATAAATTTAAAGATAGTTTTACGGCGCTGCAACAAAAACGACTACCACCAGGGAGAGGGTGCAGTGGCTGTGGCATCGGGCAGCTAAGAAATGCTTGGAAGCTAAATTCCTGCCACGGCGTGTTGTATTGATGAAAAATAAAAGGCGAAAATTGTACTTCCTTGAAATTATCGCGTACGCAAAATCACCAATGGCGTTCGCGAATAAAAGCAGACACCTCCATTATATCGGGTCTAACTGCTCACGCTGCTGTCTTTGTAAGCACAAGAGCAACTAATTTATTGAAAGGACTTGTTAGTAAGGGTTATTTTCCTGATTTTGAAGAAGACCGGGTGGTTGCTTAGTGTCGATTGGACTAATAATCGCTCCTTTTAGTATTAATTTGTTGAGTTTTAAATACGAATGCGTTGACGTGTTCTTGGTGCGTTTGGAGTTCGGTCACACAATTTATGCGGTAAGCTTCAGGAAAACCTCGTTCCAATACTTCGTGTAATGAGGCTTGATTTTTTGGTTTATATGGCCTGCTCCAAATAAAACTGGATTCTGTATGAAGCATATTTGTAACTTGTGCATAACCTCTTGCAACAGAAAACTTCTATTTCCTAATATGTGTAATATATATATATATATATATATATATATATATATATATATATATATATATATATATATGGTGCAGCTCCCCGCTTTCGTTGCCAGCTAAATAGTTACCGTGTATTTTGTACATAAGGGGCAATGATTTCACTCGTGTCCTCACGAGGTGTGCTTGACGCGAACATTAATTCACGTTCATCCCTCGGCCGCTAATATTGAGTAAAATAAGTTACAAGAAACAAAAACTTTGTTAGTTGTTAATGTGCCTTACGTGGAAGTTGTCTAATTTTGTTCGTTGTCTACGGACTGGTTGATTGGAAAATGAAGTAGATAGTTTGGGCGGAAAAATTATGTTTCCTACGTTTTAAACAATGCTAAAAACTCCGCATTTTGAAATTGTTTTGACCTATACTCGTGCATAGCATATAAAAAATGAATAAAGGGTGTCTTTGGGCGTTCATCCAGGTATTGGCAGTGCAGCTTTTTTTTTTTTTTTTCATATATTCTTCCCTTCTGGCATTTCTAGCCTTCATTATCAACATAAATTGTGTATATTCTTTGTTCATAGTTTCGTTTTGATGCTGCTGTCGCAAGCACTCGCCGATAGGGAAATCGCAGATGTTCTATCAATCGTTATGCTCTCGTACAACTCGCTCGTGTGCAGTTCAGAGGTAAAAGAGTACGCACTCGATCTACTTACCTTCATCTTGGCAACAGACGAGTGAGGCGATCACGAGGACGCCGATACAGACTAGGATCCACGTTTTCATGGCTGTCTTGTGGCTGGATCCTCACTTGCTGGACTTTCTGTTTGAGGCTGCAGGCAGCCGCTCGGGCTCTATATACCCGGCAGCCCCGTTGCCCTTGAGGGTAGCGAGACTGTCGGCCGAGGTCCCTACCACTACCAATGTTGTCTTATAGAACGCCTGTGTTTTTTCAGATGCGACAACTACGTTGAGGAAGAACGCGTTGCTGACTGCTGAGTGCTGGCATGGCCACTGCACGCAACATGTTTGATGGCTTGTGCGGCAGACTGTAAGAAGACTTTTTTTGGTTAACCTAAACAGATAGTAATCTCGCGTGCGAACAACGTTTGATGCCGCTGAAGGATGAAGCCATTTCAGTTTCTGCTGAGTTTCTTGAGAGCAGAAAACTGGGCGAGTTGGAAATTATTCATCTTAACAAAACACGATGCACGAGACGAAGAAGAAGAAACAGGGGACGACACGAGCGCTGTCTGACAACTGAATTTTCGTCTCTGAAAAGTTTGGTTATTTAGGCATCAAACACAACAACCAAGACTAAAAACCAAACACAGCATAAAACCATGTAGCCCTTAAAAACCGCACGCGTGCGTAGAGGGAGGTTAATCGCAATGTCTTGACAAAGAAAACTAGCATTCTATTACATGACAAGCGTCTGATAGCACCTGTTGGACTAGATACGGTATCAAAGTAGCTTTTACAGCTAACAATAGGCTGAGAAGTCCGATGATGATAAAAACACGCGGTTAAATTATCCCTGGTTTCGTTTTCCTTTTACTGGATGTAGTGCTGAACTGGTGAAGCCGTCGGGTTTCTTCGTTGTGGTTGAACTTCACGATTGATCGAATGTCTCGCTAACACTGCAATTCAGTTCAGCATAACCGCTTCGAAAAAAATTGAATTAATAACCGTAGTCCCTGTGCTTTAACACTTATTCTCCTATATGAAAGAAATCAGCTGAGAATTGATCCTGAGGGATGTCTGCTTAGAAATGCCCTCAGTGGCCTGACTTCCGTACGCTGTCTTACTGTTCAGTCCGTTGAGTCTGGCCCACATTAATTAATCATCAAATATTTGCTGCGATTTGCCTTTGTAGTTTTTCATAACTGTCGATATTTCTATGAAATTCCTGTCATGCTCTGGGGATTCAGTTCTCTATATGACGTGTTATAACCTACTTTAGTCGCGAGTAGATTTTCAACAGGGCAATGAACTTGTTTATTTCTTTCGCTGAGTGAAAGTTGAGACTTCTTTCTGTTTTTGCATGATTTTTGTTTATTGCTATGCTTTTTAGGTTCCTTGATTATGTTAGCTGCATCTCGCCGCCGACATGCCACAGTACTATTATCTTATGAAGACTTCCGTCATGAGACATTGATGTTTTATTTTTTCTCTAAGCTTCTTGCTAAGCTTTTTTTTTTTCTAAGCAGCTCTTTCTGAAACATTACGACCTAGATCTCTGGAATAAATTCAGTCTCAGTAAAAAAGTAGATTAGCTAGAAAGTAACTTTTTAAACCGAAAAACATTCCTGCGTGGTTGCTGGTTTAGCAGCATGTCTTTTAAATACTTGGTTATTTGATGCATATCACTGTCGCGATTGCACCATGGTTAGTTAAGGTGTGCCTGTAGGTTTCGTTTTCTTTCTGTAACTTCCGGCAGTAATCAACTGTGTGTCAAGAAAGGAAGTCGGTGCCCCTTTCACGTCTGAAACGGATCTTGCCGTTATTTCGGTACTCTATAGGTCTTTCTTTGTTCGGCATTAGTGTTCTTTTTCTTTTTTGCGCAGTGAGAGCCTTCGCCATTATTATGTAGCTTATTTCTGTAGGCATCCTTTTTTCTTTTTCTTTTTTTGTTCAGACAGTTGGTATTAGTTTTAGACTGAATCTGAAGCTCGACTTTCTACACTTTTATAAACATAAACATGGAACAAGAGGACTCCGAGGAACAGTTTTTTACGTTTAAGCTTCACTCAGAATTTGGACCAATTTGTTAGTGGAAAGAAAGACAAAAAAATAAAGAGACGCTACGAAAGCTCAGAGTTGTCTAAACGTATTCATATGGCGCTCGATTTAGTCGCCCGATATTTTGTTCCCTAACGACAATATGAAACCGCGTAAACGGTAAGCAGGCGGTGTTTAATGATTATAGTATCTTTAAAGCGGCAGTTCCTAAATTTCTATTAATATGGTGACAAACGTCACACACTTGTGCGATAGGAAGTTAACGCCATTGTATATGGCCTGAAAACTCCTCTTGGAGCATGACTGTAATCCTCCTCCCCCATGATGGCGCAAAAACTCATTGTATACATCCGGTGCTTATTTTGTCATTATGCCAGCTCCAGAGATCAGAGAATGAGGCTATTTACTTTTAAATATGGGAGTAAATGTGCTGGTTACTAGAATGCGTTTAGCTATGCGTACCACCCTTTCTGTGCCTGCTGCATACCCCCATCTTCTTTAAAGGGGATTTGGGCAAAATTTGAAATCCGAATTATCGCTGAGCTATAGGGATGTGCCGGTATAATTGCGTCTAAACCTAAAAGTGCCAGCCTGCAGGGCTTTCGTGTCGTGTTTCACTAGCGCTTAAGTTTCCGGTGAGTGCAGTGAACAGTGTCATCAGCTCGCGCTTAATAGAGCGAGTGAGGCGACATTTTCTCGAAAGCAGTGTACAGACACCTTTTCACGCAGCTTCTAAAGATTACTTGAAGACTAAGCCTGTGCGTATGGAAATTCGCAAGTTCGGTACTGGTTTTAAATGGAGGTCATCAAGCTTAGGCGATGGCTTTTGCGCTTAGGTCGTGTAAATTTGCAGCCTGTTGTATAGTAATGCGTCGATGTAATTTGCCCGTTGGTCATGTTGTAGACTGATTGTTTAACGCACGCATCGTCCTTTTTGAGCCCAGTTCTCTGCGTAGGCTTCTTTAACTGACTGATGTTAAATGGGGGTTTATGTAGATTGAATACACCTTGTTTAATTCAAAGCATCTGAGGCTCTGAACAGTGACAGCAACTTCATTTCACGATGATCTAGAATTTTGCTGTCTTTTCTTTTGCAGTTTGGTGTCTGTCCTTGATTCCTCGGCTTTGCATAATTTTCCTTGTACTGTGTTGCTGTCTAATAATTTCGCTCTGGCTCTGAAGTTATTTCGTGATTTTATGGACAGAAATTGCGAAAGTATTTGGCATCAATACCAGTTGTTCCTGCTTTGTTAACGTTGGTAAGCGAGCAGAATATACCTAGAGGTCTAAATGTACAGGGTCGTCCACTTCTATCTGAAACACGATCACTGTCTCTAAAGCGTCACTGCGTCCAACCTGGCGGCGCAGTGGCGCTAGGTGGCAGGCTATGCTAAGGCTCACAGCCAGGTCGTTCTGTGTTTGCATCACGTTGCTTGCATATGCCGGACGCAACGGTTTTTTGAAGACAGTGACCGTATTTCAGCTAGAAGTGGACGTTTCTGTACAGCTGCCGTGTTATTGTCTTCGACCCATTAAAGTGCGAGAAGTCCAAAACAATTTCTGGGCACCCTACGGAAAGTGAAAGTTGCCTGCTGGACGCGTGTATTTCTCTCTTTCCATCCAGAAAAAGAAAAGAGAAGCGAAAAAGAAAAAGCAGGAATAGTGTCTGCACTTTTATAAAAGCTCACGTCTAAGGGATCAGATGGCATATGCGTTTGTAAGGTTTCCGGCCACAGAGAGAATCAGCCTCGTCGCGAATGGCTGCAAGCAGGAAGAGAACCAGAGGCTCGCAGGTATCTTTCTGGTGATGTGCTCGCGCTTTGCAGTCCAAGTCAGTGGAAATCCAGGGCGGCGAGCAAACGTTATGCTTGAAATGAAGCGCCACTAATGAAAATAAATTCTAGAGCTGTGTTTTTTTCCTTATGATTATCAGTAGGCGATGACGAGCAGCGGCGAATGTGCCGAGTGCACGGGAGAAATCGTCGATTGCAGAGGTTGTCAGACACAAGCGTGGAACTTCGTGGAAGAAATGTAGACTAAAACAAAAATGCAGATTTGTTACATGCTGAAGCGCAAATTAGATGAACGGTGCTTTGGCAGGGATACTAGCCAATACGAGCCAATCGCATTCGGCAGCCTACATTGACGCCTTTCATCTACATTTCAATTGGTTGACTTCGTTCAGGCGGAAATCTCCTACACGCGCTAGAGATATCACTGAAAGCGAGCCTTGCACAATGCTTGCATACGCTACCACTAGACAGTCACTTTGGCTGCCTCTTACCACTTGCAAGCAGGGACCTCACTGCGGGCATCAAAGGAATTCCGAGCATTGGCAGAAAAGATATGCCTTGTTCAATGGTATGTCTTTCAATCTTTGCTGCACCTTTCCACTGTCACAGGCGGACGCTGGCGAGCAACAAGAGAGGAAAGCACCACAATGGATGACATAAAGAATGTATGATCGCCTGAATATCAAGATAGACGATTAGATTCGGTAGGAGGAAGACTCAGCCACTATAATGTTAAACTACAGTTCAAGCAGTAGAACATTCAGTTTCACTGGAGAGATATAATTTATCAACGCAATTACAGTTAAACTTTGCGGAAGCTGATCTTGTTCTATGATTCATTAATTTTATATCCTGTAAAATCACTGGTCCGCGGAAAACAGTGTGCCATCCAGGCGGGCGATGTGAGACGGTAAGTGGATGCTGTTGAAAACATGTTATCTACAACATCTTAGTGGCTTTTGCGGCGTAAGGAGTGGGGATTGTGTTTTACCCATAAAGGAAAAATGATGACAACTCCTTCTAATGTAATTTGTAGATAAAATTACATTCTACGCCTTCTCTTAGCTACGTTTACGTTGAGCCAAAAGCATAAAAGGAACTTATTGCTGAGAAAATTTAGATTATTAAAAATGGTGGATTTTCTCCCTCTAATATCTGATGAAAATTATTACGTCAAGTCCGAACAAAACGTGAATATTTTACAAACGGACAAAGTACCCAGGAAGCCTACCTATAACGTCCTGAAATTACGAGTGGTGGTTTTCTTTGGGAGAATAGCACGAGGCATGCTTTGCTCTAAGTTTCTCGTGCTATTCCCTTGCCTCCGTCTTAAATTTCGACTAAATGTTTTTAACGACTGCGGTGAGCACGTCGACGGCATTCATTGTTAATTCAAGGTACCCAATGATTTCCTGAATTTGGCAGAAGGCACTTCTAGCAAATGTGTACAAACGCAGCGTATGCCACGCATATAATATATGCTCTCTTCCCAAGGAAGCAAAGATAACATCCCGTCTTTGGAGGGTTCAATTGCGCCGCTATATTTCCTTGTGGAGAGCGAGCTCTGTATTTCTTTTTTTCCGGAGAAAATAAATAAAGAGCGGAAGAAAGATAAAGATATAGTTACGGACGACATCAAGGAAGAAGAAGCGGGCAGTGGCGCGAACAGGAGCGCTCGTGCTAGGCCCGGCAACATTTTCATTAAACGTCATCTCACTGTCATCGACCATCTCTCTGTCCTCTGTTCTCCTGTTTTCATCGGCTTGCCGTATCGTAACATTTAGTTGGAGGTGCTGGTACTTCATCATCACCCCCCGATCCTGGTCCGGAGCATCAGCGCCCTGCGACTTCTTGCACCTTCGGCGAAAGGTTAGGAGGCACTGCATGGCTGTTCCCCAGCCTGCCGGACCCAGCAAGACCTTGCCGTTCCTCCGCCCCGTTCCCCCCGCCCCGACCACAAGACACGACGGAGAGACTGACCCGAGACGCCACACATGACCACAAGACACAAGGAGAGACCCGAATGACCTAATGTGACCCCACTGACCTGATGTGCTGACCAAAGACCCTACGACCCAAAACACCACTACACTTCAAGACATTCTCCCCTGCCTATGCCATGCGGTGCGTTCCTTGGCCTCCGCCATCGAGTCTTGGCAACGTGTGGCCCGAGAGTGTCCTGCCAAGGTTCATCGCAAATCATCGTGCCGGAAAGCCATTCTATTCTTCCTTCTTCCTCTTCTTTTTCAAGCATCTAGACACGCCGATCATCATGCCATGGAATCATCAACATCGTGCATTTCCTCGTCCACGATCAGGACGATCGCTCGGTGGCCCCGGGTCATGTTACGGACGACATCAAGGAAGAAGAAGCGGGCAGTGGCGCGGACAGGAGCGCTCGTGCTAGGCCCGGCAACATTTTCATTAAACGTCATCTCACTGTCATCGACCATCTCTCTGTCCTCTGTTCTCCTGTTTTCATCGGCTTGCCGTATCGTAACAATATTAAGGAACTGCTTGGTTATTCTAGTTGAATTAGAGTCGCTGTAATTCCCAGCGTGCTCTTAGTGTGTTTAAAAGTTATAATTATCACGACCAATATTGGGTATAAGATACGCTGGCTAGGTTGTATCCTGCAGCAATAATAAAATAGAGACGTCTCAAATGATATTCAGCTATAGCGTTGTGTGCATTGAATTCTATACAGTCTCGGTCCAGGACGCTTACAAAGAAAACGGCGTAAACGCATGAAAAATAATTTATGTTGGGGTTAGTGGTCTGATACTTTTTTTTGAAAACAAAACTAACCTTTCGTTTAAGTTATGATATTTTGGCCGCACCAAGGCACACTCAAAGTGGGCTGGCGTTTTTTTGTCGCTTGGTCTAAATTAAATTATTGACGAGGGCGCGGTGAAGAGTTAATTTACGCTTGACCTGGCGCCTCTTAGCGGCGCGTGTCTGCTCTGGAATTTCAAAGTTTTTGCGGAAACAAAATATGCGTCATGTGAAAAACCTATTTCCTTCTGATTATGAAACAATGCATGAAAAAGAAAGAGAAAAGGAAGGTCAGACATACTGGTGCTGCACTTCGACAGTGTGATTCAGTGTTGATTGGGATAAACTTCTTACATAATAATTCTGGCTTAATTTAAAGCCAAATAGTTTGCATCGCGTTTACTGAAGACTACCTTTACAGAAATAACAGTATTGTTGTTAGGTTCACGCTCAAGTGTTTGAACAAGATAATAACGTGATTTTCAGTCATGCCGCGGCAACTTTGCTTTTACGTCTATTTGAAGTGCGCCAAGCGTTTTGTATTCATTGATTTATTATATCCTAATTTTTGCGTGCAAAAGTGTTTGACTGCGTAGCTCACAGCAGATTGTGGCAAGTTCTCCAAGAGATGGGAGTTCCAATTCACCACATCTGTCTCCTCAGAAACCTGTATGAAGGGCAAGAGGCCACAGTCGGAACTGGGCATGGTCTTACTGATTGGTTTCCGATTGAGAAAGGAGTGAGATAAGGCTGCATACTGTCGCCCTGCCTATTTAACCTATATGCAGAGTGCATCATGAGGAAGGCCGGTCTGGACGAGTCATCAGCTGGAGTGAAGATTGCTGGAAAACGTATCAACAACCTTAGATATGCGGATGATACCACTTTAATGGCAGAAAGGGAAGTGGAACTCAAGAGACTACTGATGCGCGTACAAGAAGAGAGTGAGAAGTTTGGGCTTAAACTGAACATTAAAAAGACGAAGATCATGGCGTCTTGCCCTATCAAGTCCTGGAGCATCAATGGACAAGAAGTGGAAGCTGTGACAGATTTTCTGTTCTTGGGGGCCAAGATTACCTCGGAAGGAGACTGCAGCCATGAAATTAGGAGACGCCTGCTTCTGGGAAAGAGAGCAATTGTTAGCCTTGACCACCTAGTAAAGAGCAGAGACATTAGTCTGCCAGCCAAGATCCGTATAACCCGTGCTATGGTCTTTCCAGTTGTGATGTATGGATGCGAGAGTTGGACTGTGAAAAAGGCTGACCGCCGAAGAATTGACGCGTTTGAATTGTGGTGCTGGCGAAGACTCTTAAGAGTTCCTTGGACTGCCAGAAGATCAAATCAGTCGATATTGTCGACCATAAACCCTGACTGCTCATTTGAGGGTCAAATTCTAAAGTTAAAGCTCAGCTACTTTGGTCATCTGATGAGAAGAGAGGAGTCGCTGGAGAAAGATTTGGTGTTGGGAAAGGTTGAGGGTCGCCGGAGAAGGGGTAGGCAGCGAACGCGATGGTTAGATGGCATCCTCGAGGTGCTGCAGATGAAGTTATGTGATGTTAGGAAGATAGAGACCGGAAAGCGTGGCGTGATATGGTTCATAGCGTCACGAAGAGTCGGACACGACTGAACGACTGAACTGAACTGAATTTTTGCGTGAGAGGCGATACTAAAAGGCATCAACTGTCCACATTCAGCGTGTATGCTAACAACTGAGGGTTACATGCAAACGTGTCCCATTAAGAAACTTTTTCACTGCCAATTATTCCAACATAGATGGAGTACGCACTCTCACTATCAATGTTTCATAGGTCCTTTGGTTTAGTAGTTCCCTAATGTTAACACTTTCTGGATATTGTATCATAGTAGTAGTACTGCACGAACTATTAATATAGCCACGTTTTCTTCTTCTTCAAACTGGCTGTGAAGGCAAGGAGCATATGCAGGAAGAAATATGTGTTTGGATTTGTCTTCGAAAAAAATAAAAAGAAGATGCAGCCACAGAAAGCCTTAAACGATTTGAGTATAATTGACCATACCTCACTTTGCAGTCCTACCCTCGACTGAATTACGACTTTGTAATCTCATCGAACTGCATTCAAGGGTTTTTTCGCAGATTATCAGCTAGTCCGAACCCTACTGACGGCGTATTGCGCTATGCAGTGAACATTCTTCAAGCATGACCGCAAAACCGGCAACTTCTGCAGTGTTTATAATTGTGTTGCAAACTATGGGCACTACGAAGTGTCAGCCGCCTCATTGGGGAAGGCCGGCTTAAGGAAGTTCGCAAATCTGTCATATATATGCTGCATGCTACGTCAAAGTAGGCTTCCATATTTTCCTCACTACATTTTTACGAAACACGCGACTGTAACAGCTGCTGTTTTTACAGCGTTCACTTCCCGGCGCTCATCTAGTTTGCACAGTGTTCAAGTGCGTGTGCGTGGTGCTTTTTTTTTTTCGTCACAAGAGCCTCCTGGTTACGTTTTAACTCTTACCGAGCGCAACAAACGTGACCTAACTCGTTAATAGTACCATTCCCATGTTGCTCTCGTTGTTCATCAGTATGCTTGCGCTTATCTTTTATAACTCCTCATCTAACGACAATGTTTTCTTTTTCTCTGTTACTGTTTGTTCCCACTTAGGGGTGATTTATAAATGCGTTTACGAATGCACTCTGGGACGCCTTTTGGCGGCACTGGTGACTCCGTTTCGCCAGTACGTTTTGTTCCCACCGTGCATTTTAGCGATAATAAAGGTGCAGCGCTTCATGTGCCTGTGACAATTCCCAGACACATCCATTTTCCAGGGCACTCACCGCGCCCCATGTTATGAATTTATTATTATTATTATTATTATTATTATTATTATTATTATTATTATTATTATTATTATTATTATTATTATTATTATTATTATTATTATTATTATTATTATTATTATTTTATTTTATTTTAGCAGTGCACTCACACTTACGTCTGCGACCTGTGCTGTTTCCTGAGTGCAGGCCTGTTTGCCTTTGTATTGTCCCGGCGCTCTTCGTATTATTTTGCTAAGAAAGAAAAGAAGATTAACATTGCTCGTAATTAATTTAATGCACTAATTCAGTTATGTAGGAAATTTGGCAGTCCACGCTGAACCCTGGCCAATCCCCCTTCGTGGGTATGTGCCAAATATCAAGGCAGAAAAAGAAGAAGGAGGAGGTCGCTCGGAAATCGTCTAGCGCTTAGCATTGTCTCTGTAAGATCCATACATCTATATGTGCGTGAACAATACTTCCTTAAAACTGAATCCTACACGAATAAAATAATAGTAAGATCAAACAAATGTCATTGCCAATTTGTTTATGTCCTTGCATGAGGCGCATACTTGTACCAAATAATTAATTGCGCCAGACAGATAAATTCTAGTGGAGGCGCTGTGGTACGACGCTCTTAGTAGGTATATTCAGTAATGTCATTGCTCACCTACATGAAATCGTTTACCTTCTGATGACGACGGCGATTGCACTAGTTCCACATCATAGTAGATGAGGTACACGAAAGGTACGAATGTCCCATGGCCTCAGAGTTCGGTCAGGGTCTCCTTAACATGTCTGAGCCCGGCAGCAGAAAGATTTAGAACCCATACGATTCATCTTCTCGTACTTCTTTTTTTCTTGTCGTCTCTTAAATGCTGCAACTTTGTTTTTTACGACAATGACTCGTGAGGTAGGAGATCTCATTCGCCTTCAGATGTATTTGCGTCTTGAATAACGCAATACGTCACGCATGTCCGATGTGCAGCTATTTCCCTTTCCGTAGTCTTGAGCCCAGCAATTTCAGTCAGTGGCTCCTTATTCCCTGAAACCACAGTGCCTGGAACAGTAGCTCGGTTGTCGTCTTTGCCCAGAGCATGATCTATTCGAGCCGCTGGTCACTCTTGCGCAATATGTATGAATTCAGACACCAGCAAAATTTTGAATTTTGATTTAGATGCCACGTCAATAGCAATGGCAGCGAACAAAAAATATTGATTGCCTACACATTATAACCCATGAGTCCTACGGATTAGTAGGTGTTTTCGGTCGTCTTTATTGCCACGGCTTAATTACTAAGTAACCGGTGCAGTAAAGTCATTTTCGCCCTCGCTGTTACCGTATACTCTGTTTGATTCTGAGTTTCACGTGACTGCGAGACATTTGCCGGAGTAACATTTGAACTGCGGTGACAAAACATACGTTTGAAATAGGGTGATGGTTGCAAAATATTATTTTCCCACTTTGAATGAACGAAAATGAACAATAAACTCATCATCCTAGCTCCCTTACCAAGTATTCAAGGCTGCTACAGGACAAATACGTTCTTCGATGTTTCAGTCAATATTGACCGTTTATCAAAAAGCTCGACGAGAGCTCGACGAATGCCACCGAAGTATAGCCCATTATTCTAGTTCCTCGTAGTTGCTGCAGCTAATGAACACAGTAAGTTTTTATTTCTTGGAAGTGCGACCACGTATGTGCGACGCGGTTTCATTTAATTTTTGTTACGCACGGCGCTGCGGCTCCTATAGAGCACATGTATTCACCAGAAAAGCAACAAAAATTACAAATCCTCCACGGTTTTTGGTAAATCTTTTATACCGTGGCACTACTACTAATGATTCCGGAGATTGGATGCAGATCAATTGTGTTGGTGCGGGTGCTCTGATTCTATTTCGGCAGCTTTTTCTGCTGTATCTTAGCGGCAACGGTGCTGCGCTTTAGGACGTCGCGTTTCCAATCACGAATCCCGAGCGCCGACATTGTGGTGTGGCTTTTTATGGCTGATCTTCAATAGCGCATTGCTGAGTATCAATGTTTGCTTCTTTCATCTCTTCCTTAATCACTTCCTTCTTAATAATTCTAAGGTTGGTTTGGTTTGTGGGGTTTAACGTCCCAAAGCAACTCAGGCTATGAGAGACGCCGTAGTGGAGGACTCCGGAAATGTCGACCACCTGGTGTTATTTAACGTGCACTGACATAGCACAGCACATGGGCGCCTTCAATAATTCTAAGGTCAGCAAAGCCGCCCAATGATCCTTAAATAAGGAGGGGTATCTGCGTCTGCAAGACGTCATAGCCGCAGGATCGCGAACCACGTTACTAGCTGCCTCGCTGCGCTTGCTTCTCCTAGCGCGCCATGGCCCCGTGATCACCAGAACAAGTGACTAGGCGTATACATGGTGCCCAGCTACCTATCGCCAAGGATTAAAAATAAAACTTTTGAAGTAGGCCAAGGCACCTTTGCATGCAGCTGCCAGCCGCTTGGCGCTCCTTAGGCAATTTTTCTCTTACAATTAATGACTAATTAAGATGATTTTTAATTTACGAAATGTTGCTTTAAGACAGAAAGTTTGGTTTGAGAATTGAAGAGCACTTTCAGAAACTCTTATCCAATTTATTAGCAATAAAGAAAGACTCGCGTTCATCTTTTTTGCGAGCTCCAATGAAAGCCCGCGAAATGCAAAAACTATCACGTGAGTAGCCCATTCGCGCGCCGCGATTATGGTGCTCCCAATCGTTGCTTGAGTGAACGAAATTGGCTGCAGCCGGGAATCAGCGGCCCAGTTGCAGCGGAAGATTAATATATTGGCCATGGTTGCAGCGAGCTCGCCATGATCGCTGCAACTTGGACTGTCACCCATTGCAGTCATCGGCTTGCTGCTACAACGGCGCCGTGAAGTCATGGCCGCAATGATTTCGTTCACTCAAACCGCGACTGGGAGTGGCACAGTCGCGGCGCCCGAATGCGCCAGTCAAGTAATAGTTTTGCATTTCGCGGGCTTCATTGCAAATAAGTAAAATGAGAGTTCCTGAAGGGGCGATTCAACTTTGCGAATCGCGTTTATTGTTTAGAATCAATATTTAGTAATTTAGAAAATTCATCCTGATTACTAACTAAATTAATACAAAACATTGTCCGTGGCTCGCAAGACGGCTTGCAGCCCTATGCAAATGATTTCTCTAGGCCTACATCAAATGTTTTATTTTTAACCCTAGGCTAAAATTAGCTTGAAAACCCCGCATACAGCACTATCGCTTTCCAGAGGATTTGGGTGGGCTGGGAAGCTAGGGCTTTCACCCTTTTGCGGCGGAGGCTCCTTGCAACCGGTGTATATGCATCTGCTGTCCATGCTACACTCGCCACCGCTTCGGTGGCGAATGAAGGCTGCTGCCACGCGCGTCTTTTGTTCTCTTTGATTACTTTTATCTCCTCATCTCTCAGTTCTACTCTCCGCACGAGCCATCGGGGGTGGCTATCAGCTAGAACCAGTTGGTAGGCCCGCGCATTTTCAATTCCTCTTCCCGACAGAAGCAACAACATCCCTCCCTCTCTCTTGATTCGTCTTTCATAGCGTCGTCAAGAAGGGGCTTGGACCAAGTGGAAGAAGGGTTCAATACAGAAGCCATGCTGCGCCTGACTATCCGGTGGACATTGTTGACAGTCCGAAACTTCTCCGAGAAAATATAGTGGAGAACGCCGTACTAGGCTCAGTGCTGCGGCATCGGCGAGGGAGTCGCCCGTTAAACTCACCACGTTTAACCTCGTCTCTTCATGCTAAACAGAGCTTTCGTCCGTGTCGTCAAGGGCTGTAAAATTACCCTTGGCTAATTTTATTTTTATGATGCGCGAGACTTGGCGTGTGTGCACGGTACTGTCCCCACAATGTAGAGAAGTGGGGGGGGGGGGGGTTACAAATGAACATGCCACGCGAACAAACATGTACGGGCAGATATACAGGCGGACCTAATTAGGCCTCTTAGCAGGTTGAACAGGCTGCGTTCTCAATTGGTGCACTTTTGAACATAACTTTAACGAGGCTAAGTATCCCCGCCTTAAAGAGGAATAAAATACGTGTTTATTATTCCAGGATAAAAGTTTGAACAAGCCGAAAAAGAGAAGAGGCTGGCCTTTTAGTTATAGCGAGCAGTCGGTCACCCTATTCGGTTCATTGGTAAGCCCGTAATTTTGTTTTCCACAGGAGCGAGATTTGTGAATACCTTGCTGACACTCCGGTGCCGTTTTTAGATTAGCGCAGGATCCAGTATTAAGTACTAACGCACAGTGACATTAAACACTCAGAATGATTAGCAAAGACAGCCGGATGATCAGACTCAGTCCGTTGTCTACGAGACCGTTCAGACGGTGTAGACGGCCCCGGACGACTCGCTTCATTCATAGCGAGAAACCGCGAGGCGACAGTGTGTCCACGCAACTATACATTGTGTTTTGTACCCTAAGGAACATCATACTCACGCCGGCGTCTAAGAAGCACAGTCGAAAGACTGGTTCCCGGACGTTGCTCCTTTCTGGCTGTTTGCGAACATGAAGAATGCGCCTCGCGCTTTTATTTAGGAGGGCGGTGAATCACGTGGTTCTCCATAGATGCAAGGCGGGTGAGCGCCACCGACTCCGCGTCTAGTAGCTGCAGCGGTGTTACGTGTTACACCATGTGCTTGAAATACCTCCACTTGAAGGTCAAATTTACCGCACCGATGACCTTGGCTCGACCAGGCTAGTAAAACTGTTGCTTTAGAAACTACGCGTAGTTGTAAAACTCACATCTCGCCTTCGCCGCAACTGAATACTACGTGTAGTCAAGATCCTCCAACAGACTTTGGGTTCAAAGCAGCTGACACCATCTCTGTTCCGATTACAAGCCATCGTTTGGGAAAGCTAATACACACAGAGAGGACCCCGCCGGGGTGGCGCAGTGGTTACGGCGCTCGACTACTGTTCCCAAGGACGCGGGATCGAATCCCGGCCTCGGCGGCAGCTTTTCGATGGAGGCGAAAAGCAAGGCGCCCGTGTGCTGCGCGATGTCAGTGCATGTTAAAGAACACCAGGTGGTCGAAATTTCCGGAGTCCTCCACTACGGCGTCTCTCATAGCCTGAGTCGCTTTGGGACGTTAAACCCCACGAACCAAACCAAACACAAAGGGAGGAAGACTGTTACTTTAACGGCAAATTTACCTTAGTGTCACCACCGAGAGCTTGAGAAGTCCTATCTTCTTTTCCAGCAACGAACGTCACGACTACAGGATGGGCGGAGAAGGGGCAGCAAATAAGACTGTGCTCGATATAAGGATTAAAGTGGTGAGGGGCTGCCTTGTGACTCGAGTCAGATCCGTACTGAGTCATATGCGGACCCTTTATCGCACATGTGGCAATCGATACGCGGGCAGCTGGGATGCGCTGGGTTCTTAAATACTGAAGTGTTGAATACTTGAGTAGCCAATGGGAACATTCTCGCGATTAAAACCTCTGAAAACTTGAACGTGAGCCGCATACTTTCCTGGGCCCACCTAACTTTAACACTTTTTGCATTTGCAAATATAGGAGGCAGTCAGAAAATCGAATTGCGAAATTAAATAATGCGTGTGCATTTCTGCATTATTTCATTGTTCTCTACATGAAGAGCAGCATTGATATTGTCTGTTGTTGAATTGCAGAGCATTAATTCGTGTTTCGTACTTATCCAATTCTGAACCTAGACACGCTTCATCTATGTAAATTCAACAATATGCGATGGTATACGTTTTTTTTTTTTTTCAATAAGCGACACTGCACGTTAAATAACCCCATGTGGTAATAAGTGCAGTTACCCTCCTTATGAATTATCTATTAGCCGATATTGCTTTCGGACTTTAAAACACTATATACTCGTACTAATGTCAGCACCAGAGAAACTGCCGCAAGAGGTGGAAGATCTGAGGTGTGCTCCAACTTTCACAGATTCCTTTCCTGTTGATATTGCTTTTGTTTGTTCTGTTTCGAACCATCGTAACTACTACTATATATTGCACTCTTAACTGCAGTATGTCGTCCGTATTGATTGAATCTTATTTAGAAACCTGCCTAGCCTAAAGGTGAATGCTTTATTTCGTTGCGACTTTAATGTTTTTGTTCCCTTAGTAATAGCAAGGCAAACCCAAATCTCTGAGAATCGTACGGTTTCGGTAAGGTAGCCACAGGTGTTAAAAAATAGAGATTGTACTTAGCTTCGCTTAAGGGCGTACTGGCAAAAGTCTTCCCACCACTTTCTCTTCTACCTCTATTTTGCGATTTTCTTTCTTTCCTTCTTTCCTCCTTTCTTTCTTTCCTCCTTTCTTTCTTTCTTTCTTTCTTTCTTTCTTTCTTTCTTTCTTTCTTTCTTTCTTTCTTTCTTTCTTTCTTTCTTTCTTTCTTTCTTAAGCTTCGTCGTCGGCGATATCGGCATAACAGGACTCGTCTCCTCTACATCATAGAATGACTCTTAACTATCCCAAAGGGAGAACTATATTGACACAAGAACCTATTGCGATGCCTTGACCGAGGAAATTATATCGATGTCAAGACCTATTGCCACGTTTCCCGGACATATCTCACGAACGCGCAAGGTTTTCACCATGAGTCTAAAGAGACTTTCCCCCAATACAAGTGACTCCAGTATATTCGACACATTCAAATTATACCTTGTAATTTTTTTCCAGACGATGGCAAGTCCCCTTGTCGAAACGTTGGCTCGGCTTGCGAAATGAGGCTCCCTCTCAGAGTGCTCTTTCATACCTTGTAATTGTAACACATACTCTAGTTTGTGATGTACGTAAAAACGTCTTTTGTTTTGTTAGATTTATAAATATTGTTTTGTTCTGAAAACGCTTTTTGAGTTAATATTTTTATGAAATATGCCTGCGAGTAATAAAAAACGAGATAATTGATCTCAATCCTGGTTCTAACGCAGGACTCTTATACATAAACGTGGCTGTGAACAATTCCTACTTTGCCAGTAATATCCTACCACGAGAACCTATTTGTATGAACCGCAGCTATCTTCCAAGCAAGGATTCAGAGGTTGATGAAAACATGACCCTGTAATAAATGTCTTAAAAATAAAAATCATTCAAACTTTAATAAGATTCTGTTATTAGAGCCGACTCGTAAATAAATATTTCGAATGTTTTTTTACCCACACCTTCGCTTGGAAATCAGAAGAATCCTTAAAGCTCGCAACCTGAGAGCATAGTGAGAGGCGCGACCCTGGCGGGTTCAATTTATTACTTAATCAAATGGCGCATTAGCAAAGGCTACGTAATCTACAAGCCACAGCCCTCCTTGACAAAGAATATAATATTTCTCAATTTAAAATTGCGGGGTCTATCTGAAGGACCCAGACGTTTTATTCGGCTGATCGCTAAACTCTTGAAGCTTATGGCAAGATCAACATTTTGGGCACACTTGTGCATATTATTACGCATGCAGTATTGATTTCCGGACTCTCTATTGCTAAGGATTTTAAGAAGATTGGGTCAAGATTCACGAAAAGAGGTCTTGAATTTTCGTATATGCATTCATTTGAATCTGGATGGACCATACGAACTGGTTCCTAATTATCTACGTCGGTCCACGCGACCTCTTGGCCGAACTAATGCTGTGATGAATTTCCGCATCGCGGTTTTCCATTCTGGGGATTTTAAGGCGGGTTTAAGGAGCGCGTTGAGTGTCATGGCTTATGCAATGCCAGAGCCCTCGACATTGTGCCGGTTCAAATTTAAAGGTCACGGGAATATAAGGAACACGCGTTAAGGCGAAACGGGGAGGCTGACGACGCCGTCTTTTTGAGAAATTTATTGGCCGTCAATAGGAAGGATGAAAGCTGAGATTGGGGTTTAGGATTGCATATCGTGTCACGTGGATTAAAAAAAGCAGGCGAGATTGGCGACAGTACTTTCCGCTTTACTATCAGTCCAATTCATGCTCAGAGAGGAGAGTTCATAGAATGACCAGCGATTGTTTCAAGTGCTAATCATATTATCTGATTTAGTGTGATTCAAGCCACATAACGTTTGCTCGGAATTGGTTTCTCAAAGACATGCGATCTAGGTAGGCTTTAAAAGTACAGCAGAAGACTACCAAGTAAAACACAATCACATGAATTTCATTGTAATACTCGGTGATAGGCGTCATGCTATACACACCTCTCATTATGCGCATATTCAGCATCTTTCCTAATCAAAGCGTTGAGAAGAAATAGTGTGATCGAGTAGGAGGCCATCAATATTCGAAGTACGTGCTTAAGCCCGAAGAACTAAGGTATTGGTATCTTAACGCGGTCTCAACCACACGTCCTAGCTACTGCTCTTCTCATAATAACCTTTCTCGAATAAAAACAGACGCCACAAGAGACCGAGTTTTGTTTGCTGATATATTTTCTTCGCGTGTGTGGCTACGCCTTAGAAGGTCATAAAAGTGGAGAAGAACCAACGTGCGAGCGTTCTATGGCTTGTCATCATCGGGCTTCTTTTTTTTTTTTTTTTTGCATATTTATCAACCGACGTGGAGCGGGGAGGGCAGTGCACAAAGCAGCTGTCGCCACAAAATGGCTACGCTGGGAAGCCCATAAACAAAATGACATCTCTCTTAAGTCTCGCCGCATGGTGATGCTGCGGCGCTGCAGACAGTCATGTGCAATGCACATGCGTGCTTCTAGGGATGGCGAATCTGGAACCCGTGTAAATGAAGCCGTTCAGTTCAAGTCTAAATATGATTTAATTGGATGACAGCTGCACTGGGCTTGTTTTTTATGAACTGTTCTTGCTCTTCTCAGCCGTGTTGAGCAACCGCTATAGCTGTGTGTTTTTAAAGAACTTTTAGAAAACGCCACCGCCTTCGCGTCATATTTTGTACATCTCAGCTCGCGCACGCGAACAGTGATGTTCTTTGCCTCGACGTTCATCACCAAGCTAACAAAC
The DNA here is from genome assembly GCF_055883805.1 of Amblyomma maculatum. NCBI lineage: Eukaryota > Metazoa > Arthropoda > Arachnida > Ixodida > Ixodidae > Amblyomma > Amblyomma maculatum. The sequence continues at coordinate 76,454,354 of NC_139349.1, read as the reverse complement.
ATAAAGTGAGCTTATTTAGTAACAGATAATTAACTGTATCAGTGTGTCCTCCGGCAGGAACCATTTACAGTGGAACCACAAGAACCACAATGCGGTGGCTGTGCAGCTGTGTAGGCAATTACCACCAAGGTTTTCGTTTTTCGTGAATCTAACAATGATGAGCAATGAGCGGAACCATTTGTTGGCTCCTTCGAAATCGCTTTATCAGCTCATTCAGATTTTGTTGCCGCAATATATTGCACGAACATAGAGGAGATTTTCACGTAGTCGACGTCATACTTCTGCCGTGCCGCGATCTTCTGCCGTGCCGCGATCCCATCGACTAAGAACTCGCTCAGCCGAATTCGCTCTGCCTGGCTGGTGCTCTGTAGCAAGCACTTTCATGTGATCCTACAGAAACGCCGTGAAAGTAGAGAATGCTAAGTAGCACTGCTATTTGCCCTATTCTCAACGTGGACGTGGTGTAATTGCCAGTAGATATCATTCTATATCTTTTCAACTGTCAGCAAGCCAAATAAATGACAGCTTTGGGTGCAGAAAGTGCAGATCGGTGAATCACTCGCAAAGCTTGTGGTCGTGTGTTTACGGAATTGTGAGTGAGACGACCTGTTTCCAGTAGGTAAATATTCGACGCCGTAAAGGTTTTGTTTATCTTAAATACTCATGGCTTGTCGATTTATTTTCAGTGGTGATGAAATCGGGACGCTCGCTTTAAAATAACACGTCGTAAATCAAGCTGAAAGTAAACTTTCTTCATTTTTTTGCTGCGAGTTTCTTGCATATTCATCGATGATAATCTATTCTAAGGCAATGTGTTTTGCTTTGCGCAAAATGACTCATCGAAATTAATGACCGGAGCGGTGATAAACGGGGGCATTTGAGAAAGTACGGGCGAGCGTGCGAGTAAAATAGTGAAGCCAGATTGACTTAACTCGAAGCAAAAAACCGTGTTTAGATACCTGATACTATTGGTAAACTGTACTTTACACGTTTTACGTTTCGAACCTGGTTTGCAGGCAAGTAAGACATATAGGTACAGACGCCTGCGTCTATTACCCGCACCGTAGAGTCTCCGAGGGCGCGACATGAGTTCGTTTCTACTCTACAGATATAAGCAAGCTTATCTATAAGCGCTCGAGTGGCCCTCTGCTGATAGAACAAAGCGAACGTTTACAGCATTTACTAGGTGTCAGGGTCTATATGGTCTCGCTGAGGCGCGCATGGCATCTTCACGAAAAATCACGAGCTTGCCAGTGTTAGTTGTATCTTGATACTGTTTCGTGCCGAAGCCGTTGCCTTGTGGAAGAGCATCCGCCTCGCGTTCGGGAAGTGCCGGGTTCGATCCCTGGTGCAGCTGGTTACCCACCGGCTTCTTAATGGGTACAAGCTTTCACCCGGCCTGGTGCTCGGCTTTTCTGGGGTGAAATGCTTGGGAAAAGGGGTCACGGCCCAAATTGGGCGCCCGTCTCGGCTGCGGGGGGTAGTCAGTTCGACACCCGCCGCCGGACACCCACCGGTAAAATTGGCACAAGCTTCCCACGGCCCGGCGCGCGGCTCTTTCAGGGGTGTGCGTTTGGAGGAGGCTCTGCTAACCCTGCTGTGCTCCTTCGATGGCTTAAAGTTTCGAACAACTAATGGCCTATTAACATACCTACTGAGAGTAGTCACTAACACTAACACGACATACCCTTAATTGCGGCATTTAAATGTCCCTAAATATTTCTGACGCTCTTTTTACTAGCTGAACAACCAAAATATATCGATGATAGGAGACAAACTAGTAAAAAGAGCAATTTTACAGTAGCGCAAAAGCTTAGCTGTAAGTTGATCAGAACTATGCACATTTGAAACCCACACGAACAGCATAGCTGTCATTTTTGGAGCGAAAGCTATACTACTCCACGTACTCAAATCCAGAGTTTCACCTCGCTTTCCACGCTTTATACCTTCAAGCCTGACCAATGTCAAGCCGAGCATACAGCCTTAAGACTAACAATGCATGACTATCTGTCATATAATCGGGCATGAGTTCGTGACTGCTCCTGTCCCAGCGTGACAAAAGCGAGGGTACGTGACGTCACAGTTGTCCAGCCATCGAAGCAGCGAGTGGGACAACGGTAGGCACAGCAGATTCGAAGAAAATTTATTGGCAAACATCAAATCAGCTACAAAGTGAAACAATACATAACAGAAAACATAGAAGGCAGTGACAACTAATAAGATCTAGTGTGCATCTCGCTTCTCCTTGTATATTTATATTATATGTGCAATGCATGCCCTCTGGAGCTCCGACCACATAGAAAATTAAATGGCAGGCAGTCATTGGTCCTTCGGGCTCGCATACATACATATGGCGTCTGCAGGCTAGCGACTTTAACGGCAGTCCTGTGCCAGGGCTTCTCTCCGCTTATCAGCTCTGGCGCGCTTTTTGCTCTTAATGCATCACTAATGGACCTCCATGTGCTGCCTGATTTGTCCTCTTTTGTATCAATAAAGCGACGCTCCCGTTTTACCTGCAGCGTTAGGGGTGGTGTCATACCATTTTCCTGCCTATTGGCCTGCATCTGTTAGTCTAGTTAAGCTATGGGATTCTAACCGCTTTAAGTTCCTCCATTTGCGTGCCCTAACCATTGCTACACCACGCGAAATAGCGCTGCGCGCCTTTTATAATCGGGCGTCCTTTCACGAGTGATCGAGCTTTTGCCTTCATACACGTAGGCGGCATTAGGTATTTTACAATTTGTCTTCTTATATGTGCTCGACTTTTGCCAGCGATAATGTTTCATTGCCCTGGTTAAAGACTTTAATATTCGAACCTTAGCTTGTAGCGATTTTTTTTTTTGCGTTTCAGGGCTGATATTTCATTAGAAATAATTCTACAGCGTCTTGGCATTTGGCAAAAATCTAGCATGAAAACATAAGACGAAGAGGAGCGATGAAATAAAAACAAAGAATAAAATGATTTCCAGAAGCCACTACCGCTCACGGCTAACAACGCTCAACGCAGCGCGCTTCTTAGCCTGAGCTCTGCGTCTCCAGCGTGCAACGGCTGGAAATGTGCAGTTTTCGCATGCGAGCCGTCGAGGGCCCCTGACGATATCTTCCACAGCTGGTACAGAGCGGGTAGTTCGGCACTGCGCTCTCACCGTGGAAGTAATGTTATCTCGTGCATTTTTAACCCCTTCTTTTATTTTTCTTCCCGCTTTACTTCGCAAGAGAGGCACCACCGTTTTAATATCCAGCTGCTTCTTTGCATGACACGTCCCTCTTAGCGTTTCCCGTTGCGGAGGAGAGGCAGAGAAGAGCTCTTGCGAGCGTAAAACTTTAAAACTTGAAGGGATGCGGAAGCGAAGTTTCATCGTTACGTTCCTCGCACCCCGGAGCCGTTTCGGCGGCGACTCCGGCGTATAATTTATTCAGCTCCCGAACGCGAAGAGATGACGACGGTGTTCGTTGGCCAGGAACGAATGCGCCTCTTTGTATAGAGGACTACCACAAGAGCGCCTTCTTGGGACTCCTCGCCATCATTACTGTCCTTGTCCTAGCCTTCTTTTCTTAGCTTTTGTTGCATGCCATGCTTTGGCGGTGAATTACTGGTAGATACTTCAAGACGGAATTACTGAGCGAAACGTCTTCGATAACGACGCTTTTCAAGGCCCACGATAGCTGCTCACGAACGTATAGCTTTTTTTTTTCTCAACATGACAAAATATAGGTATACGACACCCGTAAAAAATTGGGAGATGTATTAGACAATACTAACTATTTGTATCAAATCTAAATTAAGCTCCAGGAATTAGAGAAACGTGCGTTCCGCCTTATAAAACGAAACAAAATATAAATGAATAGAAAGCCGAAGATCCATAAAATGATACATCAGGTCTCATATCGACTGTGTGAGCTGTATTGCCCCCTCTTGAATGAACATCTATCACCGTGACTGCCGACACACTTTCCAAAGCTTGGGAACGACAGCTCTCTTTTCATTTTCGCTGTCAGCAGGAGAAAATCTGGATCGTCAACAGGAATCTCCAGATTCACTTATGATTTATTAGCTTTATGATCCTTTGAGGTTTGTCATTGGAAAGCAACGCGTAATAACAATATCTGCATATAAGCACATTCTTGCCTTTACTGTGGCCGATTTACAAGGCAAACATATACTGTCCAGGATTTTAACACATGGTAAATAAGCGCCGTGAAAATACTTTCACTGGATGTGAATGTTCCTTTCTTTATTCAAATCTTGCTTTGTATTGTTGAAGCAAAGACATCGTGCCTTAATTTCGTTTATTGCATTAATATTCATTCCGCAAAATCACCCGTAAATCTTCAAATTCGACAGCCAGATGTGACGCGTGGATCTAGATGAATGTCGTAGTGACAGTTTCACAAAAATTTAAATCACGTTGGGTTACATGCGTGATTTAGTACCACGCATAAAACAGGAATTTTCGTATACCGCCTCGTGACAAAATGCGACCGTCGCGGCCGATATTGAATCCCAGATAGCAGCACCAGAAGCAAAAAGCTAAAAAAAGTCCTGCATTGAAAGACTCTTGCCAAAGCCATCGCATCAGCGCGACTTGGTTTCTGTCCTAAAAATAATTAAATGTATTTTTTGTTATATAATGTGTTCCCTTCTTTTTGTTTCCCTCGCGTCGCTTTCTTCTTCACTGGGAAAGTTTTATGATTCGACTGCTCTATTGCCTACGTTGTTTGCTCAAGTAAATAGAGATACGTTGAAGTGGTTTCAAGTAGCCAAGAAATTGTATTTCAAAAGCACTTTACCTTTAGCCCATAAGTAAAAGGTGCCAATATTTTCTTGAAATCATGTAGGGAAGAACCTGCGAAGTTCTAGCTTAGCCAAATATTGCGTATAATGATAAGAAGAAAACTAACACCCTGCTATCACAGTAAAAAAATTTTTGTTGAAAAATACAGAAATTTTTTGTTCTGCTATGTTTTCTGATTTTTTCTGCGATTTTAGTTTTTTTCTGTTTACAACTGATAGAAAATATTTGTAAATGAACAACAATTTTATGTTATATGGCGTTTCTTGTTTTTTATTCCTGTTTTTTTTTTCTGTCGTAGAGAAAATGATGCAAACATATTTTTTTTACTCGTCTTTCATTTCAAGTTTTCTGCCTGGAAAAACAATAAAACTGCGTTAAGCGCCAATTTCTTCTGTGAACCCTATTTTAAGGCGAGAGCCTTGTCAACTCCATCGCACGAATATCTCTTGGCGCTGGCAATACTCGATGGCACCCATAAGGTTTGCCACGCAACAGCCATTGTCTAGCCATCGGAAAGAGGCAAGTGGAGAAATGCATAACATATACCACTGTAGCAGAGGGCCAACCAACAACATGCCTAAATGTGGCGCCACTTGTTATTTTTCTTCGAATCGAAATTGTTACGCAGCCAATCATCGGACAGCCTCTTTGGGGTTGGCATACGATTTCGATTTCTATTCAGAATTTACCTACTATTCAAGTAAAGATCAGTTAGCGGTAAAAATAGAACAGACGGCAAAAATAAATCGATTTGTTTGCGTTCTAATAAAGGTTTCGGCTGGAAAACAGAAAATTACTGTTTCTTTCCGTGAACGTATTACGGTTAATGAAGTAGAACAGATATTCTCTATACTGGTACAGAATTGTTCTCTAAAATACCTGTAATTTTGCACACATTTTTCGCGTACGAAACAAAGTTTCTATGTTGTAGTATACTGCAAGATAGAATTTTCGTTTCTTTCTTTTCTTCTCTTTTCGTTCTTTCTTTTCTTTTGGTTTCGTTCTTTCTTTCTTTCCTTTTTTTTTTTTTTTTTTTTTTTTTTAGCGTCAACTAAGCACGAAGAAAAGCACTGACAACTGCAGTGTACAACATGTTGGGGCTGATCGTACGCCTTTCGTATTAATCCTCGTTTCGTCTAGCATAGCTCATATCACCAATTTCACCGGCTCTTTCGTTCACGAAAATGCGTTACCGAAAACACATTGGGGAGAAATTTTGGAAGCCAGCTTCGTGCTCTTTAATATTGCCCTCGATACTAGCACTATTTTTCCAGCTTTTCAATATTGTATTCCCTCTTTGCGCATCTTGAAGCGTATTCATGGAAACCGAGGATTTAAACGTTAGAATAGCGAAGAAAAGGCAAGAGGGTGTGTAGGATCATTTTGCGCTGATTGAAAAAGGTATAGCCTTCTTAATCCTCTTTTATTCTGCTCGAGGGCTTCCGGATCGTGCAAACTGTCAGGACCGGGCACAAGGTTGGTTCGCGATACCTCGCTCTCTGGAGATATTCGAAGGGACTCAGAGGGGCTCATGCCGCCCTACGGAAAGTGCCTTTTCAATATCCGGAGTACGTCGCGAACCAAAGGCGGAAGAGGAAGTGCGTGCTGCGTTCGCCACATAGCTCTTGGATAAGCCACACCACAGCGATACTTGATCCTAGTCTGCGCCCTTTCGCGATCTCTTAGTCGACGATGCAGGGTGTATACTCAACCATCTCTCAATGTATCTCTTCCCCCCCCCCCCCCCTCTAGTCTTTCTTCCATCCGCTTCCTCATTTTGCCATCTAACATCTTCCGTAACGCTCAGAAGTTATGTTTCTTGGCAAATTTCGTAACTCTTTAAAGATCTGTGTTGGCTTTGCTCATCGCGTTGAAAGAAGCTTATGCTGCCCTTTTACTTCTAGTTGCTGTTTCTCGCTGTTTCAGGTGACTACAGCATAGTGGGCCGCCTGCATTACTTCTCGCAGCATTCGATATAGCCTCCATCGTTTCAATGTTGGCGAGTTTTCTGGAGGCGCGCTGTTCGTTTGCAATTTCCTGTGTCGTCAAGTTTACTTGTGTTCAGTGGGCTTTATTGTTTCGAGTTCTCAAGTGCAGGATTGATCTCTTTAACTGTGGTGCGTTTGTGGCGGCGCAGGGGGAGACATTGTAGAGCCATCACTATTCATTTTAAGACATTTTACGAACATAATCAAAAATATAATAATTTAACCCAAGTTTCATTCGTTGTATTAGTATCATGCTCGTGTTGCCTTGTATTTCCCTCATGTAATACCCCTATTTAGGGCTTTTGACGTTTATGATAAATGACTTAACTATATATTTACCCCAAGTAGTCTTGAACAGTTTTCACGTTGATAGGCCGTGATAAATACTGTTTATACGGTGCAACCAATACCACTTGCACTGCTAACTACAGTTATCGCGAACTGAGATTAGCAATCAAGGTTTGCGTGATTGCCAGACAAATTGGTGGCGTCATTAAGCGGCAAGAGAACGTCGACGTCCAAGATCGAAAAGCTCACGAGCTGGTCCGCTCCAATAACCTACATTTTTCACACAAAATCGTATTTTAAGAGCAACACATCGAAATGAGCTGTGTTTAGAGAGGCGGCGTCTGACGGCACATTTATACAGCCTTCGAGTACCACCCGTCGGCGTAGCAACAGCGCGTTCAAGCACCGTCCGGCAGTAGCATGCCGCTTTTGTACGCGGGCTGGATTGACGGCTGCACACCGACAGAGCAGTATGGAAGCAGTTACGGTAGTGAACGTCCAGATCATTTAGCAATGAGGCTTCACTAGAGCGCCAGGAACCACGGCAACTTCGCAATGGGCTACTTCATGGTCTTCGCTACGGTGTAGTGATTGCCGACAGAATGTTCAGGAGGAAGACCACACAAATAGCATAACACAACTCAAATACACCACTTCTGTCTCGGAACAAAATAATAAAGTTCAATGCCCGGTAGCGATGCCTGAGAGCTACGTAAACACATCTTGAACACTTCGTCATCATCGAGGAAGCCAGCGCTGTATTCCGCCCTATCGAGTGGTGAGGACCATATGTAAGCACGAGCGTATACGGATTGCTGACGGCCGTTAAAGCTTGGCTTCTAAGACAGACTTGGCTTTTCATCGTGGGTGAATTGTTTCCACCAGTGATAATTTATCGAAGTATATTTTTTACTTGCTGTAGTACTCCTGAAAAAAGAAAAAAAAACTCTGCTTGACTGATGGGACGCTTACAGGTCTTCTCGAATTGAGCACATAGAATATTTTAGCTTTGAGACATCGGGCAGAATTTTGTTTTAAATTGAATATGAACAAATTAAACAACAATTGCGCGGCCCTTTTCGGATTTGGTACGGCCCACTGTGAGAGCGCGGTCAATTGTGGCATTATTGCTACTGATGTGTAGCTTGTTTTAACAGAGGAAGATTATATGGGGTGATGGCGAACATCTGGTGGCGGACATCAGGTTTGTGACGGATATCAAATTATGTAGGTAAATTCGTTTTTATTATCACCGCATTTCAAGTTCAGCGGTTTAAAATGAGCGCTCAGTTTGGTAGGAGATCTGTGCCTGCATTCCCTTACTTTAGGTATTAAAGGGCTTTTTCCCAGTGAGCCTACGTGTTAAAAATACAAATCACTGTAATGTCGATGTTCATTTGAGCTGAATGAAAAAGTGCAAGCTCTGAAAGTGCGAAGTCCTGGGCGACCTCTAATCGGATTATTGGGTTAGCAATTTGCTCAAGAGTAACATATATATAGTCATTTCGGGTCCGGGAATTAGGCCAATAGGATCAGACGTTACAGGCTTTTACGAGACGAAACATCCACTAGCGTGGCCAGGAATACACACCATAACAGCCTACGCCAGATTCCACACATTTCAGGGGAACGCGACTCTGTGAAAAAACGGATCACTAGCGATTCCGCAAGTAGCTTGCCCAAAATGCCTGGCCTGCATTGAAAAGCGTATTTGTGGTCCCTACATCATCGTGCACCGACTGGTAGCAATTTACGCTGGCGTTTGTTGCCAGCCAATAAAGCCGACCAGTCGGGCCGGCAGTTGGCATAGGGCGGTAAGTAACGGCGGGTTGGCTGGCAGATTGGGTGCGGATTTGTCGCCCAAGAAATCGCCGACATTGTCTTAGCAGAGGGACGTGATGCTCCATAAGGCAAGTTTGTAAAAAAAAAAAAAAAAAAAGAAAACGCTTATTTGGGCAGATTTGTCCCGTTGTTGGCTGCGGCGTCAAGAAGCTTCTTTCTATGCATCAACGATTGCAGAGTGCTGATGATGGTTACACCTGTATGACATGTGCTAACTGGTCTGCATTACGTATGCGCAATTGTTGCATATGCTCTGAATCTTGCTGATGCGCCTGAGTGCTTGACGATAGTATCTCTGTCTTGAAGTTTCACAGCACGTGCACGTGCGGTAATGTGAGAAATGTGTTGGCACAGCTTTAGGCATCGTTTGCAGGCAGCGCCTTGAGAGCATTCGTCCATATTTGGCTCACCTTACGTTTTATGGCGAAAATATTGCGAGTCCCATGAAGACGAAAACAATCCACAACGTATCTGAACCATATGTCTCCTGGTAGGTGGAAGAGAGCCGCGTGCCAGCTACCACGGCGTGTACACTGCATGGATGTCACGTCAGCTGCCGTGGTTGCCAGGTGGAAAAATGGAGACAGAAATTTACTTTTGCCTCTTGTAGAGTAGGGGCCAGAGAAACAAGAGATAGGGGGAGAGGGAGGCGGGGCGCTCATATAACAAAAACTTCTGATATACCACAATTCATTTTTTGTGTGTTTGTTTGTGTATTACTCATAACTAGACAAGCTGAGTCAAAAATGCGTATGGTTTGGCATCTAAGCTGCATGAGTAAACTTTTTGCCTTATAGTTGTTTGGCCTCTTTCTTACCGCATACGTGGAACGTTCCGGAGGCAGAAAATGGAACCTAAATTATCTTTACCGTGGCGCATACCTAAAGCAAAGGCAAGCAGCAATCGTCCGTTTGACTACTCTGCTCTCTTTGCTCTCGCTCTCTTTGGCTCAGGACAGCTCAGGCCAGCTTACGACGAGTGACAAAGATAGATTACCATCTGCTCTAATGTTCCGCTTTTTTTTTTGTAGTCAGACTACCTTTCGCAAAATAGATGCGAGTGTTTCCGATATTGCGGCTTGTACACATGTCTGTTGGCTGCGGGGCTGTCAGACTGAAATCTCCATCGATCGTTATATCTCTCTCAGTTCTGCATCGTCCTGGTCTGATCTTTGTCCCTGGCGCTTCGGGCGAACGTGGAGTAGTGGCTAGACGCGGTTCACAAGCCGCCTCCATCTTGTGTTGTTCGCAGACTATATTTGTGAGCGAGCTAAACATTTACTTCTTTCCTCTTCACGAGCCGACTGCACTTCTTTTTAAGCGCATACTATCTTCGTAAGGGAGCTAAGCTTTTATTTCTTTCCTGCCTTTTGTCCTGTTCCCACAAGCATTTCGCTGAGTTGTGATGCTGGCCGTATGCAGAGCGTTTTCATCCTTTTCAGGTATTGCTCATTTTTTGCTCCCTTTTCTGTGTGACCGACATCAAATAGCGCTGTAGTTTTAGTAAGCCTTAGCTGATATTAAGGTGATCCTGCTCAAAATACTGCATTGTTTGAACAGTTTTTGGATCACGTATACGAAGGGCTTCCGTGCTCGAGACTAGCATAAGGGACGATGGTAGATCTCTTGTCCTTTATGCATGCTTTATATAAAACAATAACCTACAGCGCACAAAGCATTTTAGAGTAATACTTCTGGCTCTTTATTCCGGAACACAGTTTACCATTGCTCTCGAACCTACGATGTTGGCCTGTGTCTTATGGTATATAACATGTTTTCCTGGCGTGCGAACCAAAATTAATCATTTAACTGTTTAAAGTTCTGGTGCAGGTAGTCTGAAAAGAAAATAACATATATTTATGATAAATTGATGTTTTTGTTGCAAAAGGCATATCATTCATTGTTTTTTTATACCATGCGTGCTAAGAAATTGTCTGCTCTATTGCTTATTTTTGGGGACTAAAGGACACACCGGATTTTCTATTACTTTTTTTTTTTCAAAGTATTTTTGAAAACATTTTTCGAAAGTTTCTTCAAAATTAATATAATTCAAAACATCGCAGCAGCGTTAAAGTGGATGGTCACCATCCGCAAACATTGCTGGAAAGTTCCATTTTCGATTGTTTATTCTCTAAGTAAGCGCCTATGCCAGAGGAAAACGCAATACTAAATTCAGGCCTAGATTGCTGTAAACCGCAGGCTTCTTTTCTATTAAGTCTTCAAAATATCCCCTACTAGCTTTCTAAGGCAGACTTTCTCCTTTGCTGTTGGCACGTGACAAACTTTGGAACAAAAGGTTTCTATGCATTAGAGGCTTATTTAATATCTATCAACATGTTTATAAAAATTGACTCACAATACTCCTGAGTTGTCTCACTATTGCATTCATAAACGCAGCACACTGGTCTTCTATGCTAAATTTTACTACTCACTGCAACTGCAGGAAAATATATAAAGGTTTTCTTCCAGTCGCAGTGAGTAGCCACAAAATGTTGCTTTCTGCAGTAGCAGTGGCAACATTTTGCCCTATCTGGAGCTTTGGCCCTTTCCATCTAAGTATTCAAAACATTATTTTATAGTATACCGCAACATACAATTTAAAGGCATTTCAGAGCCCAGGATACTTCATTACAAAGAGTTCCATCTTGAGCACCTTAATTCTGCGTTTTGATTCTGATTTTGAAACAGTTTTAAAAATTGGCTTGGGGAGTATGATGTCGACTAGAATGTGAGAAACGTGACACATTGGCGCAGGGAATGTTTCCCCCGGGCCCTTTCTGGAAAGGGGTTTAGGGAACACTTCTGCACTCGTCTCTATCATTGAGCTCAGCGCGGTCTTGATGCAGAGCATTTTTTTCTCAGTATTTTATGAATAAACCCTGCTACAACTGGAACTGATGGAAGAAACGAACTGCTCGAAAGCGAAAGAGATGTGGCACTGAAGAAGAATGTCTGTTTTGTTTTGTTTTTCTTTGCTATAGCAACATGATCCAAACACGAGTGTTGGATATAATTTCGACCATGCATTACGTGTCGCCGTTATTTTTGTGGTTTCAATTGTTTGGCCAAAGTGTAAATTTTTTTTTATATTTCCTGCGGGAGCAGGATTCAGTCTCAATCTGAAGTGCGCTGATTGCCTGTGACCTAGGAGAGCAAAATAAAATAAACAGCATTACTGCATTCTGCCTCATAAAATAAAAATTTGAAATGTTAAAGGATAAATATATTACCCATAAATAAATGCAGCGGGCGAGTGTTTTTATATATTTTTAACTTTATCTGGCAAAGAACGTAGCATTGTCATCTACAAGAGAGTTGACTTTGACAGAGAGAAAGATTTAATGAAAAAGTAGAGAGGTCAGCCGGTGGTAAGGTTACCTTGGCCTGCTACTCCACTCTGGGGAAAAAGGAAATGAGAAGCTAAAGGAGAGAAGGCGTGAATGCCGGCTGATGATATCATGGTACAATAGATTCCTTGTGGCGGCGCCTTTGAATTTGCAAATAGCAAAGTGTGTGCGTAATACTCCAAACCTCTGTGTACTTTTTTCTTGCGAGGTCTTTGTCATTTGAATTGTTTTCAATGAAGACAACAGCTGCTTAGCTTCTTTGCCCACTACTGTTGGCTGCCTCAGGCTGATAATCTTCTCGCGCCCATGCTCCTAGCCGTGGCAGGCGTCTACCAAGTTTTTCAGAGTGCATAAACTTTTAATTAGTGCTGACCCTGCTTAACGGCCCATGGAAACCAACGACCGGGAAACGCCAAACCTGTAGCGGAAGGGGAAGAAAAGAGAAGAGGGAAAGAGAAGAGGGAAATGAGGCCGTTGTTCCCGTATTACGTTCTACCGTTCTTACCCTTTCACAAGGGGCTGGAAGCTTGAACTTCGTAAGTTTCTGCTAAGTCCAGTCTTTTCTCGTTTGTCACCGTATGTTTTTAACACGCTTTTTTATTCACAAGAAAGCAGTTATACTCCACAACAGCACCGGCTAAACGTAAATAAATTTTTCTTGTTATGTAACTAAGCTTAAAAGTCTATATTTACACCTGCGAACTGACTTATACTTTCTCATTTCGGAATGAGCACTCTGCTATCTGTTGTTTCTGGCTTTATTGTTAGCAGCAATTGACGTTCCTTGCATGTATTGCACTTTCCGTGATCTCGAAGCCCGTTTTTTTCTCTTCTTTGTGTGTGTGTGTGTGTGTGTGTGTGTGTGTGTGTGTGTGTGTGTGTGTGTGTGTGTGTGTGTGTGTGTGTGTGTGTGTGTGTGTGTGTGTGTGTGTGTGTGTGTGTGTGTGTGTGTGTGTGTGTGTGTGTGTGTGTGTGTGTGTGTGTGTGTGTGTGTGTGTGTGTGTGTGTGTGTGTGTGTGTGTGTGTGTGTGTGTGTGTGTGTGTGTGTGTGTGTGTGTGTGTGTGTGTGTGTGTGTGTGTGTGTGTGTGTGTGTGTGTGTGTGTGTGTGTGTGTGTGTGTGTGTGTGTGTGTGTGTGTGTGTGTGTGTGTGTGTGTGTGTGTGTGTGTGTGTGTGTGTGTGTGTGTGTGTGTGTGTGTGCGTGCGTGCGTGCGTGCGTGCGTGCGCGCGCGCGCGCGCGCGCAGGCCAGTGTTGTTCAGCATCCCAACCATCCTGCTGTTACCTGATCCATATTGTGTATTTGTTTGGCTTCTTCTCAATGCTGGCTCTGCTGCTGCGTCATCTCATATATTGTGAAAGAGGGCAAGCGTTGCGTCCATTGTGAACGCCATCGTCTGAGCGCTCCCTTATTGTTTTTGCTACGCGTACATCACTTAATTATTGCCTTCATACAACACCTTTAATGACAGTCACTCACATGTGCGTTTTGCGCGCGTTAACGAGAGATATGAACCATTATTTTTTGTTTCTCTTCAGCCTTTGGTATACCCTGTCGACACTGAGTTATCGCGCACAAACGGGCTGAGTAAGCAGAAATACTCCCGCTCTATCATTAATTTGCAGCCCATTGTTCGCTGCCCGCCCAGTGAAGTTCTGCCAGCGTTGAGCTCTCGTAAAAAAAAAATAAGCATGAAATGGTGCTAGAAACGGTGGGCGCCGGGTGTTCTTTTCGTTACCAAGCCGTTGTTGGCGCTAGCATCCAGGAAGACCCTGCTTCTGCGCTCTGCTCGCAACAAGGCTGGCGGTAAGTCTGACGCAGCAAAAACGTGTTACCGGAAGTTAGAGAGTTTGAGTGAGGTTGTGGTGTCTTTCGGTTCTTCAGTTGTTTCGGTTAATTTTCGAGTCAGCAAATGGCGCACAAAATTATGGCTAAAATTTGATAACACATCCAGCCCATTTGTACAGGCGTATCGACGTTAGGTTGCTGAACACAGCAATGCAGAAATGTTTCTTCGCCCAAGTTTTATCGGAAAAGAACTACTACTTAGCTCTGGTCTGAACTAATTCCACGAAGTAAAAATTAACAAGGAGCTCTTTATTACAGCATCCTTTACAGCCTACGTGCGTAGTTCTTTGGTTCATCGCACCACCTCGCACATTAAATCGACGCCGATCAAACAGTTATGCAATGGCGCACCAATTTCTTAATGTGTATTTATGCGTACTGACCGCAGCGGTGGGCTAGAGATTTGGGCATCCGCCTCGTATGGAAGAGATGCGGTCCGCAGGGATCGCCCTTTGTACTGTTGTGTATCGACCGGCTTCCAATAGTTACTAGCATAGCCCAAGGATAGTACTGGGCTTTTCTTTGGCGAAATGCATCATAAATTGACTTTCCAGCCGAGCTTGCTTGGAAAAATTTTTTGTGATGACATGGTTTGACTTAATGAGGCGCTACTCCAATAACACAAATCACCATTATTGTGATTATATAATTTTGTGAATACTGTAGCCTAGATGCTGACATAAAACAAAGGGGCTTAATTAACAAAGTTCATTACACTCTTCAAGAAAAAGGTTTCGAAGAAGCGAAATTTCGCCGAATACGGCATTATGAAATAGGTGTCTTTTCTCATTTCGTTTGGCATCTACGCAATGTGTTGCAGAGTACGGGAGGCTGTACCTAGCTATAAAAGTAACAGAACTTCGGTTTGCAGCAGAGCACGTTAGCAACTGCAATGGTTGTTCTCTTATAATGCGCCATCAACTGAATACCTTTCGTTTCAACTAAAAAGCCATTTTTGTCTCACAAGTTGAGCTTTGTGGACGCTTCCACTACCTCCTCCGTATTTGCTTAATGCTCACAATTTTGCAATAGTGGACTACGCGGCCAAAGTGAATATGTTGCATCCATAAAGATGCAAATAAAATTTTGCCGCGGCGATGTTCAATGGCATATCGCACTCATACGGCACTGAACTCTTGAAATAGCTTTGCTTGATGCAGACTGCTTGATGCCACGCTTGCACATTCTTTTTCATATCTCTCACAGTTTCTATATCATTAATCTACGTTTTGCGCAGCAGTCTCATCGGGGTAAAAAATCTGTCTTTCAAGCCTTTTTAAGCGCGAAAGAGGGACCTTAGTTCAAATGCAAATGTGGCGAATTTTTTGCGTACCACTCGTTGTCCGTCTCTTATGCCGTTATCGTCTTTTGCTAAGGACTTTAAGGCAAACGTTTTGTTTTCTTTTTCTATGAGGCTTTTCTACGTGTCTTTCAAAGGAAAATAATTGAGCTGACAAACGATGGTCGTGTTGTGACATTTATCGTCTGAATTATAAAAATATTTACATTCAATTTTTGCAGAACATGATAAAAAGTAAATATTTACACGCACTTTTGCACACAGTGCCTTTTATCAAAGTGCTAGATGAGAAGAAAAAACTATGGTAAAATACGTTATATATTTGATCGTTTGCTTGATTGGCTGACTGACTGATTGATTGATTAAGTTTATTTTATTTTTTTTAGAAAGAGGGGGCGCGACAAATGGTCTTACGAGGTTTCAGCACCTTTAACAGTGGCAGCGGTCGCAACACATACCAAAATTACACAGACGTGATAACAATATGGCAAGGAAATACAAGGAATTGGTGACATTTTGTAAATAATTCCAGTTGGGAAAGCCGTGCATTAGAAAGTGTGGCCACGGTATATAACACAGTAACGCACGCACGCACACGCACGCGCACGCACACGCACACGCACACACACGCACGCACGCACGCACACACACACACACACACACACACACACACACACACACACACACACACACACACACACACACACACACACACACACACACACACACACACACACACACACACACACACACACACACACACACACACACACACACACACACACACACACACACACACACACACACACACACACACACACACACACACACACACACACACACACACACACACACACACACACACACACACACACACACACACACACACACACACACACACACACACACACACACACACACACACACACACACACACACACACACACACACACACACACACACACACACACACACACACACACACACACACACACACACACACACACACACACACACACACACACACACACACACACACACACACACACACACACACACACACACACACACACACACACACACACACACACACACACACACACACACACACACACACACACACACACACACACACACACACACACACACACACACACACACTATCTATATATATATATATATATATATATTCTTCTACTTTGTGTTTAATTACCTTTCCCCTAAACAGATTACATTACTAATTTCTATGATTATCGAAGTAAACATTTAAAAAAAAAACATAAAGTACCATCCCCAACGCTTTTCTCGGCCTCGCCGACTGTTGGCTTGTTTCCTTCTTATATATATATATATATATATATATATATATATATATATATATATATATATATATATATATATATATAGATGTACGTAGATAAGCACTGCAACCACAGCGGAACACAAAATACGCAATAAATATAATATAGTGCTGATAACTAACTTTATGCAAAGCACGTGAACAAGCCCTGAAAGCACAAATCATAAAAAACATTTTTACTAATGACTGAACACAACAGCAACTTAAAAAAATTACATAAATAAGAAATAGTAAAGAGTAAAAAACGTGTGCCAACAACGAGAAAGCTTGCCCAATTTTAACGTTTGTAGTTGGTCAACTTCTAATAAATACCTCTTAATTTTTTTTTAACCATTCAGTGAGAAGTTAAATTCAGCTTTAGCGGTAAACACAGTGAGAATAACTGGTACCTTGTAATTCAAACGAGCTTTGCCGTAGTTGCTACGGACTCTTGATACAATATTTATCATTTTGCGGAAGAGGTATTTAGCGCATTATTTAAATAAGGTCATTATTATACATAAGACATCATTAGGGTAGTTTGTCGTTGACGCATTACACTCAGCACATCAGCTCAGCTGGTTCAATTTTGTAGCAGGCCAAAAGGAAGTGTGATTTATGTGCTACCCGCAATCAAACATTATTTGCATAGACAGTAAGGGAAGAATATATACGACACACAGCCGCAAACACTGTCGCCAGTATTACTCACCGATGGCTGGCTACCATATCATGGACGGCTACACAGAAGCAGATGTGCGGATCACTGCGCATTTGCTAAACCTTTATCTTCGTCTCGAAAGGTTGCTAATACAAATTAGAGGCGTAATTCTTAATAAATGCACCGACAACCTCCCCTTCTCCATTCTTTTTCTGTGCACGTTTCAGTCTTGCCTCTCTTCACTTACTCCCTTTTCATTCCAATGTTAAAAGGTGGTTTGAATAATCAGTGACAATTTCACTTAGTATTTTTGTGCAGTGGTAGCGCTTCTTTTCTTTTTATCTTCATCGTTATCTCAACGTGTTTCTTATTTGTAATTAATTTGTTTGCCTTCCAATAAGCCCGGTCTCATCAACGCCAGTCACACAGGATTTTAAGCAGCAGGAACGTGGGGTACGGTAGGGCGCATAATGAACCGCTATTTTTACTGAACAGCTGGTTTTATCCGGTTTTATACACTGTAGGGATCGCAATATGCGGCTTCAAGAAAGTGATTGTTCCGCCAACGCTCGGTATTTCGCTACCCGTATTGAGAAGAAGGTATTTTTGCTTGAGGGGCCCTCCGAAGTAATGATGATCTCTGCTCATCTGTCCTTCATATATACGAGTATGTAATGTTCACTGCAATATCATACCCACGCATTCGTGAAATTATGCTTCCCCGCACTAAAGGTATATTTGTGGCAAAGCACGCTTAACGTTTCTTTTATGTTTTTTGATGGGTCGACAGTTGTTTAAAAACTGTCTCTACCTTATCATAATGTCCAGCGCCGACGAATTTGTGATTCCGACTGTTCGAACGGAAACATAGAGGGTTTGGAAGCGATGAGGCTGCATAGTGCTTGTCAATTTTCAGTGATGGGTAATTGTGTGTTGTCTTGAATAATCACCTATGTCAACAGCAGCACAAAAAATGCATGTTAAAGTAAGTTTAATGGCGTTCTTAGAGAAAAAATGGCATATTTTATATTTTGCACTTGTAAGCTTCAAGAGAGAAATATTGCCATTATAATTTCCAGTTCTCTTCAAGTGGAAATTTTGGCATCGTTATTTTTCTTAGCATTCATTTTAGAACCCTCAATGCCGAGTCGCTGTGGAGAACATAGCTTTCACAAAATAAAATAAAATAAAAAAAACATAACAGGCTTTGACGAGCGGTGTATTTTAAGTGAGTAATGCGAAAAAGTGGCTGCCTAATTTGAACTCTACTGGACCTCGTATTCGGATAAAAAAGTGTTGAAATTGTAAATATTGAAATTTTTGAAATTTTGTTTATTCAAGGCATTAAAATATCTTCATTTCGCATTTAATGAGAGTCGACACAAAGAGTAGAATAGTTATTTTGAGTATAACTAGACAACAAATTAGCCGTTCCCACTTTATCTAGACTAGAGATTCCACTACAGCCTTTCCATTACCATTGGCACCGTCATAAGTGCTACGTCATCCACTATCCTTGTTTTGTGGCACATCTCAAAAAGGGAACCTGTACGAGGCAGCATATACAAATCATGTCTGCACGAAGCCAACATTCCCCCATTTGCACATTCAGAAAACAAAATGCAGTATAGCAGACGTTCCAGCGAAATTAATACATGCTTTTAAAGAAGACGGCTAGATTAATTTTTTCATTATTCTCTAGAGCGTATTGCCAAGGTGCTACGTTTAGGTCGTCTTGGAATATAACTGGCAGCAGTAATTCACATGGTAACATTTAGGCAGCTTTATCAGCATTAACTGAAACCTGTCAGGTGTCCAGCAGCTGCCGCATATATTTTACACTGTGCACTTGCAAAGTGCCATAGAAGAAAGTACTCTACAGAAAACCGCTTTTTTATTTCTGAGAGATGCGTTGGGTGATGTAGGACCACCATTCCGTTTTTTTTTTTTTTTTCTGATAGTGATTGCCGTACTGTCACTTCACAAAAGCAATAAGAGAAACACTCTCATATAGTAACGTATCAGATGCATGCCCACTTATTTGAAGCCCATCTTTATCTGATGCTTTATTCTTCCTGAGAGAAAGAAACGGGGTTATCGCCTCACAAATGCACTAATTAACCTATTTACGTCCAGGAGCTCATAGCAGTTTCATTGTGAATGCTTTTAACTAGATTTGTGAACTATTCACTGAATTTCTTATCAAACTTTCCTTTTTCAGTACTTTAATTTAATAATTATTTAAAAATCTCCATTTCGACGGCTTGCAGTTTTTACCGCATTACTCAGCTTCTGCTAGATCTGCTTAGCGCGAACACTTGCTTTGCTGAAAAGGTTTTCAGGGTAATTATTTTTACTGAAGCGCACAAATTTCATCACAAACTTTCTTTGTTTTCACAATTAAGGTATTTAAATTTTCGTGTTTGCAGAGAGAAAGCATAGACATATTTTCTTTTCATCATTTTAAACTATAATTTGTAAATTATGCCTTATGCATTATTCTGGATTTTGTTTTTGGTTAGAGCGTATAGAATATTAGGTAGAATTCTTCATGAATAGCAATGAAAATGTCGCCTAGTTTAATGCTATTTGCACATTCAATAATTGGGTTTCAGTATACGTGCTCTATTACTTTTTCTAAAAACAACGAGGGTTCTTGGATTAATTTCCTCACCAATGTATGACTCAAATCGATAGAATGACTCATGCTTTCTCAAAATTTCAAGGTGTCTACAAAAATGTAAATATGCCAATAGTAACTTACAGCTAAACCTTTACAGCTGACCTTACACTCGTCTGTACAGTGTTTACAAATTTGTTAGTGGAAAAAAACAAACAAAAAAAAAAAACCTAAGGCTTCCAGAAATGCCTAAAAAAAATAAATGATGCGTAGTAAATAAAATAAATGAATAAAAGACTCCCCGTCTCGTTTAAAGCTTGGCTACATTTAGCTTGGGTGTCAGATACATGTCATATATGTCATATCTGATATATGTCATGTCATCCCATATATAGTGACGATGTGTATCCTTTGTTACAGCAGCCTTCTTCTTTTGGTAAAATCGACTCTCTGAAATCAAAAGCAGGGGAAATTATGGGCAATACTTGCATTCTAAGAATAGTGTTATAATATACAAAATTACTCAAAGTTTTTGTGACCACCGGTCTAGATATTGGCAGCAGCATCGCACTATCAACGGCATATTGCTATATCTAGCCTCTCTTTAATACCATCGTCCCAAAAATACCAAAGGCGAGATTCGAAACGAAATGCAAAACTGGAAATGTTTTTTTCATCCTTCCAGACCTATTTGTTCGTTTGTTATTTTTTTAAAGGCATACTTTATTCTCGGCGTGTATAAAATATGACGCAATACATCCCACGTGCGTGCTCTCACGCCACTCGCTTTACGCGAACAGCCGGCTTCGGCCAATTTTTCTTTCTACGGATTTCCGGCCCAAATCCTGAGTCTTTTCGGACTTGTCTATCTATCATGGTGCACTGGCCTTTCATTCCTTTTAT
This sequence comes from Amblyomma maculatum, assembly GCF_055883805.1. Lineage (NCBI taxonomy): Eukaryota > Metazoa > Arthropoda > Arachnida > Ixodida > Ixodidae > Amblyomma > Amblyomma maculatum. The sequence continues at coordinate 76,433,425 of NC_139349.1, read as the reverse complement.
CATGCTTATATATACAAAGATTTCGATAGTCTGCATAGCGGGCCTGCATTCTCTTCACTCCGGTTCTGCATTATTTTATCGCTTGTCTACTGCGCCACCCCGTTTGAGAAATTGGTAGCCCAGCACTTTCCTTCCAGAAGCATATTTTTTCCTTCTTCCTACCGAGATCGAAAAGAAGCTCCTTCTTGGGACAGCAGACGGAATATAAATTTGCGCGTCCTCGCATTGGAGACAGTAAGTAAAATATACTGAACCTGCGCAACCAGTTCCGACACCAGCGATAGTTCATTCCTAAAGTGGAAAGGCCTATAGCTCGTCGCAGCTGGCCTTTCATTTTATTCATGCCTAAAAGTTCAGAAAAGCACGTTGATATTTACGCTTCAAGATTCTTTTAGCAAATGTGTGACAAAATGAAAAGGAACATTTAATAAAGCATCGATTTTTATGCCTTCCCTAATTTGATTTTATAAGCTGGGTGTGAAGTATGACCTTTAGTAACTGGGGATATGAAGCCTTCTCATGTGGAGGGGAGTCGCCGTTCAGATATAACCTATTGAAGTAAAAATTAGGCGTCGGACGCCCCTACACGATGAAGTCGTGCGCTGGTACTATGAAATTCACGTGAGTGTAGCGCAAAATTAAGATTGTACTTCTAAAAACCATTTAAATAATAGTAAAAGTTGGACTTGGTAAGCTTTCTACTGAAGCAAATCTTAAGAACTATGTTGATGCTTAGGAGAATTCCTATTATAAACAAAACCAACGTTTGGTCCATATATTGGACACCATTCCAACACGTCAAAGCCAAACGTTGTGGAGCAAATAAATTCGAATTCAGTATTTAGAGTAACTCAGATCATGTGTGAGTAATTTCATGTGGCCCACATTTGTGTCGAAAACAAAGTTAGCAATTGACGTGCAAGTAAAGCTAGCACATTCCCCACAAAGTATTCGGAGCGCATAAGCCTCTATTATCACAAAAACGTATTATTGATGTTCCGGTTTAATACTGAATTGCTCGAACGCATTCAGGAATGAAACTACCAGACAGGCCGCTAGGGGTTCACTACTCCTTTAGATTTCAGGTGTCTATGGGTTCGAATCTATCTGCACCGGCGGGATTTGGACGACGCAGGAATGCAAAAGTGCACTGGATGGCTGAACTTGACAATGTTCGATCAGGAAACCATTGTTGTCTGATGGTCGAAAATCGTGGCCGAAAACATGGCCTAAAGTATTTTCGAACTCTTAGTAATAACACCCCTTTCTTCTGCTACTGTTTCCGCATGCACGATGTGCCCTGTAGTCCTGGAGGTGGTTTTATGAAGTTTTCGTCACGAAATCCACAATGAACCACTTACCTATACTGACACTGCATGGCTCATAGGCGTCAATTTATATTCACTGTATGCACTTTTAATGGACTCTGAAAGGTTTCTACTTGTATAATGCCATTACTTCGGAAGATTCAGTGCTTAATTTCATTTCGTCTTGACTATAGCTGTGTCGAATATTATCCTTAATAAAAAGAAAAAGAAGCTTATATCGACACCATTTTTGCCAAGTATTTATAAATTTTGCCGTTGAACTGCATCCACCAAGAAAATAATACTGTCTCTACCGTAAACTGGAGTCGACGTGAGCATGAAATTGTGGCGGGTTGATTCCTGAGCGGCCGCACAATAAGGGCTTTGTCAGGAGAGGTGAGTAGTCGTCTGCGTGGGGTATAATTTGCAAAGAGATCGCTTTCCGCACGAGGCTTCCTACCTCCGCCTTTATCAGGATCCATTTCGCCCACGCGTGGAGAATGCGCAGCACACAAAGTTATGAGGACGGCCCTCCTAAACTATGAATTCAACACTGAGCTGGCCTTAGTCAAATTAGGTTGGACTACAATTTGTTCAACTTCGGACGAAGTTCAACTTCGGGACTGTGGTGGGTCATATTAGGGATATAGGCCAACTAAACTAGGGGCGCACCGCTGAGATGGCCATAGTGAAATTAGGTTGGACACCGATTTTGGTCAGATTCGGGTAAAGCATTTTTGGGGGATCTAGGTACCCGATTTGGGGGACGGCCAACCCGAATTTTGGAGTCACCCCTGATTCCGCCATACTAAAATTACGTTACACGGCAGTTGGGATCACATTAGGGATAAGGCAAATTTTGAGGCTGAATTTTTTTTTGTTTTGGTGTGGGGGAAGTGGGAGGGCACCTGAAATTTCAGGTCATCACTGAATTGGCCATATTCTAACTAGTTTACAAACCAATTTTGGTCAAATTTATACGAAGCTAAATTTCAGGGGTCGAGAGGGCTAAATTTTCGGGGTGCTCCACCTAAATCTAGAGGTAACTACTGAATTGGACCACTTAAGTTACACTGAACACCATTTCGTTTTCTCTTTTTTTTTCTTCAAATTCGGAAGAGGCCGAATTTCGAAGGATATATGGCCATTTTGGTGGTGCGTACAGACATTTTCTGGGATATATGCCGATCGTGTACGGGGGCATAGAGAGCAGAGAACTCCACAGAAAACTTGTTAAAACTTGTTCGGTACCCAGGTGATCCCATTTCGCGGCCAGATGTTGGTTCTCTGTTTAGCTTGAGGTCAACTCAGGGTCGCTGATAACGGGATCTAAGCAGTTAATTCTCAATACTCATTTCCAAACATATCGCTGGTCTACGCTCTTCCCTTGGCCGGTTCTGCTGAGAGTGGATACACATTTTGGTTTTTCGCACACTCTGCTATGCAAAATTCTTGATCTGTCCCATCGTGTTTAATTCCTAAATCTTGGTTTGTTTGTGCCTGTTTTTTATTTAGGTGATGTGGATTAAGCAATAATTATTTTATAGCCGATTCCAACGAACTAGTGGCAGACTTGTTCATAGCCCAGAGTGCAGGACTGGCAATATTCAAACCCTTTTCACATTTATTGACTTTTACGCAGGCTGAGGCTAGTGGCCGAATTGGCAAGTTTAAAATAGTAACGTCCTAACTAAACAGAAAGCATTTGATGCCCTAAGACAATAAAACGCTCTTTACTCATGAAAGAAAACAAACAACAAAAAAAAAGCGAGTTTCCCAGGGATTTCTAACGTGAAATATTTCATCTCACTGCTGATTGACAAGTGCTGTGGCGATCAATAAGTAACGTAATTATTTTTCGTTTTTTCACTGATTGAGTCTTTCCAGGATTGGCTACTCAATTTTAGTCATAATTCGTTTGTCGTCCTGACGACAATTATTGTTTTTATAAGCAGTGACATGTTCACCGGGGGGATTAAACGTATTCATTGGAACGTGAAAGAGAACGTTCGTTGAGACTTCGGAACTAAGGACTTACTGATAATGGCGATGGGCAGAATGAATGCTATGTACCCGCAGGTTTTGGCTGTTTCAGGCTAAGTTACATTTTAGAGTCTGCGAAGTAAGTTCATGATTCCGTTACTGGTGCAAATTGAAAAAGCACTGAACAAGGGTTGAGGCTGAACCTCAATTCGCATGCCGAGCCAACGTTTCGACAAGTAGTCTTGTTTTCGTCTGAGCAGCGAGATCTTCATTTGCATGGACGAGAAAGAATCAGGGCAAGGAGTGAAATAAAGAAGCCTCAACAATGGGGTGAACGTTTTGCAGTAAGCAATTTATATAGCAGCAGCTTCTTACTCCCCACTTCACTCTTTGAGACCCAAGGGTAGCCACGAAAACAAACAGCAAACTTCAGTGCCGTGCCTGCTGTGTGTGGCTATTAGCACTGAACCGGGAAGGTCCGCACTGCTCTTGCAGCACCCCTTAGAAAGCGCTGGATCTCGGCGCAAAAATGTCACAAAGCGCTCGTGTTGTGTCCCTCTACTCTTGGTCCTCGTTTTTTCGCGCTACCTTCAAAATGAAACTATTTTAGTCAAACCCAAAATTATCGTAATAACAAAAAAATTAAAAGTGACGAATGAGACGAAATACGCTACGCATTAAGTTTTCTGGCAACGCTGGTAAAGCACCACAAAATAAACAAGCCCTTCACAAGTAGCGCAATAAAGCCCTCGACTGCTGTTACAGATCCGTCTTATAACGTGGTATACTGAGGGTGGAAATATACTGATGATAGGGTGGAAAAAAATCGCTGTTTTCAGCTACTGATGATACTCGTTATTTAAGACACATTTATACTATACCTGCTATATTAAACGATATGTATTCGAGGCATAAAAGTTTCTTTTATTGAAAACAACGGTTCGAAGACACCTGACTACACCGTCTATTGTAAACCAGCCGCAGAGAAAAGTAAACGGTCAGTGACCATTATTTCAGGGGACCATCCTGAAGGTGAACTACAGGCGGCATGTGACACATGTACCGACGCTCCAACGTCTCTTCTAAACTTGTGAAGGAACGGTATGACTCGGTGTAATACAACACACACACACACGAAAACGAACAAACAAATCTAAATTCTCAGAACGTCACTTCATGCTTGATTCTCAAGAAAAATAAAGTTCAGTAGGGAAACCAAAGTACGATGTTCTGCACGCTCACCACCAGCCGCACACGTAGCGTGCATTATATATAGCGCTAGAGTCAAGCTACCGCATGCGTCCTGAAGGCACGTTTCTTTTGGAGCATGCCTTGAGTTTAAAAGTCAGCCAAATTGGCCCTCCTGCTCTGCTTTATTCATTTAGGCAAATTAGAGCGCTCCCAGTGACTTGCTTGTAAAATACGTAATTGAGAGTTACGTATTCATACAGGAAAACAGTTTAGAAAAGATAGCTAGTTTAGTCTTTCTTCTACATTTTTGTAACCTTTCCGTCTTTGAGTGTGTTGGTTACCGAGATGTGCTTCTGGAAAGCGATTTCTCTTTTTGAATATGGTCCGAGCGGGATGAAGTCAAAAAATAATTTCCGAGCTTCCTTTCTTAATATGCTTAGTTTGCATTGCTGTTTTATTGCTACATAAGTTAGCTATTCATTGCCATCATCTTTGACGCCCGCTATGCGTCTTCAAAGTTCTCGCTTGCGGTCATGGCAGCTTTTATAACATCGTTCTTTTTTCTTATTGCGTCGTAATTGTAACGACGTATTGAGACTCGAACGTGGAACTAAGCCAAGAGTAGTAAACTATGCGTAAAATTGCCCAGTCAACCGATAAAACAATAATTTCATTCTTAGTGCCAAGCGGCAAGAACATGCGGTGTGGCAGTGTTGTTATGGCCGCGAAACCCAGCAAACAAGGAAAATTCTAATCTCTGACCAGAATTAGAATCATCTCCGGCAAAAACAGAACAACTCCGTTTCCCGGCAATGCTTGACCGCAGCAGAATCTCGCGTGTGCATTCCTGGGTCGCGCGCCTCAGAGCAGGGAACGGGAACCATTAGCCAGTTTTAGAGCAAGGTTACCCTATCGGTTAGTGGTATAGGGGAATAGTGGGGCGCCGGTGCACACACACGGAGTGGTACGATTACGACGATGAATGGGCGAAGAGTGTGACTATGTGTGCACGCATGCGCGCTGGCGTCCGGCAACTCCTTTATACCACTAACCGATAGGATCCCCATTATTTAACGTTTGCTATTAACGTCGTCATGCGTACTATTAGGACGGAGCTTAAATATGCGCAAACTATTGCATGGTGAAATACGTTTGCGCAGAAAATAAATACTTCCACGCCCACGTGCCGTTCGTGGCAAGGTTGACGAGGCACAAAGGCACCAGCAGCTGTCGTGCCGGCGCCTTCTTTATAACATTTAAAGCGACGTTAAAAAGCAATTTTAATTTCAGGAATGGTTACATGACAAAGTATAGAGCAGGCTCTAATCGCACATATCACAAAATGGTACATTTTGAATTATATTTCACAGCATATCTAAGAAATAAAATACCTGGAGACATAATCTCACATTTCGCATTAGAGTATCGCAATCGTCCACCAATTTTTAACATAAAAAATCTGCTCCACTTTGGGGGTTTCTCCTATATATTTGACCAATAAGATTTCCTTCTTTCACCAGGAACGCTGAAGTAGTTGAAACAGGAATTAACACTGGAGTTTTCTACCTCTGATTTGGCCTCTATTTCCTACTCATCATCCGAACCTCTTATTACCTAACTTCGCTTTGGAAGGTGTAGCGGGATTTTTTGCTGTGTTTGAAATACACCGCTTAAGTATGCAATCAAAAAGGTACATAAATATTCAAGATATGCAGAGCAACATGGCATGCCCTCCGCATACGATCTTTTACTATGCTGTTGAACAAGACTAACATGCTTCCAAGACATCGTCATTATGCACAGCCTGTTTCGTACGCTCCTGTCTCCATTTACCCCATTTATTTAATATATTTGTGTGCTTAACGTAGGCCAGTGAAACGCCTTCTTGAGAAAGAAGACTAAATATTATTTGGCTCCTTTTTCCTCTTTCTCGACATTATAATCTCTACCACGAAAGCATGTTGCGTCGAACTCGTTTCTTGAAATTAGTTATGTAAACAGATAAAAGTTCGCTACATTTTTGCGACACATGCCTTCCATTTCATTTTCACCACAAAGAGAGAGGGAAAAAATAGAATAGAAAGTCAGGGAGGCTAGCCAGGCGATGCCCAGTCGACTACCCTACACTTGGGGAGGGGAACAAAGGGAGAAAAAAGAAATAAATTAAGAGCGCCAAGAAAAGGAGTCTATCGATTGTCCAGAGATCTATAGTGAATGGGGGTAGAGAGCGTACACTTAAAGTCTTGAACTTAACCTCGAGGCTTTTAAAACTTAAGGAGCGCCTTCACTGATTTTCTTTATGATGAAGGAGTCATCCAAGAGCCCAGAATCTTATCTTCAGTAAGGGCGCGAGAGTCCAAGGGACGGAGTGTAGCAACCACAAATTTTTAATTTGACTGTGGCTTTTGGTGCCTTTCATTCTGTCGCTAAAAGACAAATTTTTTCATTGTGCCATTGCCCCACATTTGAGCAATGTCGTTGGCGCTTGCTAGGCTTGCTTTTCTCTCATTTGCATAATGCCGACATCTTGGCGAAGTAGAAATTTGATACTAAAAAACCAAATAGTTATGTCGATGCATGAAGTAGGCGGCGCGACGTCTCCCAAGTGTCCTGAAATGAACGAGATTCAATAATTTAATGCGCATTGCAACAAACAAACTACAAAGTTCGATTTAAAGCGAATTTTCAATTTTGCAAGGTATATATATATATATATATATATATATATATATATATATATATATATATATATATATATATATATATATATATATATATATATATATATATATATATATATATATATATGTATATATATATATATATATATATATATATATATATATATATATATATATATATATTTATATATGTATATTTATAATATATTTTACGGAAGTAGTGCTATATTTTGAATGCAGTATCATTTGGCTTTAAAATTTGAAACACTTAGGTTTTAAACAGTCATACGCCTCGACTAGGCACCTGAGGTAATGGCTTTTGCGGCTTTTAAGAATGTCATGTTCACTCTCGTCGGAGCTAACTGTGAACCACTGTGAGATAGACATTAACGACGTCCACTTAATAAGAAGGACATCATGTATGACAATAACGAAAATACTTTCTTTTTCCAATAGTTATCCATCGAGTTTGGCTTCATGGAGCGGGAAAACCACGACTGTATACGGAAGCATGCCTTCATTTAATTCACTTAGCCAACATGGACAGTTTGAGTTAGCGGTGAGTTAGCTCGCTCCTATATTAGTTTGCCCTATCAGCTGCCTGTGGCGTTAGCACTAATAACTACCCGGGGGCTCTCGTTTGTGTATGCAGCCACTGCCTTTATCAGATTCTGGCCTATCTCCAACCCTTGTCAATAGCGGAGTGCATTTGTATTGGCATCGGTCTATCTTTTATTTTCCTTATGCATTTGCGTAATTGTTATATTTTGGGCAGGTGATTCATGCTTCCACTTCTGTATGCTTTAATTGGCTTTATTTTTTATTCAAATGGGAGAAATCGTAAATTTATTGCATTTTTCTTTTTTCAACAAGTCTGCGTCAGCCCATACTGCTTACAGAAGACAGCGTTTACTATGAACCCTCTCAGCCAACTGTCTAAGAAGCAAATAATTAAACAAATAAAGATAAACAAAACGCAAGCATATGCTACGTGATTCTCAGTGCTATATCGGAGCGAGAAGCTGGAACACAATGGAGTTTTTTTTTGCTTTGGTCTCAGAGAAATGTACTCTGCGAACTTTCTTTCTTGGTTGTCGTTGTTCGTCTTCTTATCCGGAGTCTTTGCATCACCTTCAATCTAGTGATGTTATACGTGACGTCAGTGTATGTGAACTAATAGCGTACAATAGTATGAACAAATACGCAGGGTGGCAGACGCTAACTCCGGTAAAGATCAGGCTAAACGAGGGCTTAAACAGCTAACAAAATCCATTGTAAAATACATCAGCATCATCATCATCAGCCACTATTGGGCAGGTGAAGAGTCTAGGGTAATCATGAGGGCAGTGGAGACGACAAAGCGCCGCCTCGAGGACTGGTGGCGCAACAGAGAAGCCTGTTAAATTTCTTCTTTCTCTCTCTTTCTTACTTCTTCGGACTATTTGACTGAACATTTAGCATAGAATTTTCTCTCACTCCTCAATTTTTTCTACCCGTTTCTCCTGGCCTGATCCAGAACTTTGTGATCCCCCGATACAAAGGGGAATGGCCGCATCAGCATCAGCATCATCAGCCTGACTATACCCACTGCAGGGCGAAGGCCTCTCCCATATTTCTCCACTTAACCCGGTTCTGGGCTAGCTGCATCCACTAGACCCCTGCGAACTTCTTAATCTCATCCGCCCACCTAACTTTCTGCCGCCCCCTGCTACGCTTTCCTTCCCTTGGAATCCAGCGAAAATACAGCGACCGCAAATAACAACATGGGCTCAAGGGACTACGAAGTTGGTTCCTGAGCACGTAGTCTCTTCGGAGAGGTGAATAGTTTATTTTTTGGTCGTGATGTCAGCATTTTATTGTTGTTCAAAACTATGCATGCATATCATGAAAAATAAAATCTAAAATTTCTTTCGTGCCACAGCTGCTGAATTCCAGATGCCAACTATGGTATCTATGATTCGCAGGCTATCCCTCAGCTGCAAATGTTTTGCGAAGACAGTGAGCCTTTTAATTCACTGTTTAGATGTTTTAGTCACCTATGGATTCATATCGAAAGATGACTTAGATAAAATAACAGCAGGAAGCACAGTGCGTCTTGGTTTGCCACGATATAAGTATAGTTTTCAACATAGAGTTTGCGGGGCTCTCCTAAAGAATTATCCTAACACCTGAAAATGATCGGCACTGAAAATAATAATAGCTGTGTGTTACATCGGCGCACGCACTTGAGTTCTGTGCATGAACGCAGCTCTTTGGCGCCCGTTGCTGCGTTTCGCGTCGTCGTCGGCGTCGTGCCTCGTAACCGGCTCCGCCCCCCTCTCAGCCTCCCAGCTCAGCCCCCCTCTTCTTCCGTGGCGGCGACCGCGCGTGTTCTCCGATTGCTGCGCGCTCCTGCCATTGCTCGCTGCTGCTTGTACCCCCCTCCCCCCTCCCTCGTGTTCTTCGGTTGCGGCGCGCGCTCCTCCCGCCACCGTTCGCCGCTGCTTGCCCCCCCCCCCCCCCCTCCCTTTCTTTCTGTGTGGCGGCTATGGTGTTCTCCGGTTGCCGAAGCGCCGGCTCGGCGTCAGCGGATCTCGGTGCGTGCATCCCAAGCCGAAACGCAGAGCAACGTTGACTTGACTCGCTAGCGGCGTCAGCGGCATCAGTCAGTTGCTGCCTTGGTCGCTGCTATCTCTTACCGCGAAACATTTCTATCGGCCCGCGCGCCGCCTCCCGCGACCTCCCGATTCACAACGCTTCCTTCATGACAGTGAATAACTGCTAGTGGAGTGCTTCTTGAAATAACATGCGTAAAAATAAAATAGTTGTCTGTAATTGTACAGGGTCATCCGCTTCTAGCTATAACACGGTCACGGCTTTCAGAGCAAAATTGCGTCGCACGCAGATGCGTATCGAAGCAAAGGGATACATGTACAGAGTGACCCGGAGGTCGTGCTTTGCATGACCTGCCACTTTGCTTTATTACGTGGGGAGATCGGAAGCAATGGCGGTTTGAAAGCAGTCACCATGTTATAGACAGAAGTGGACGACCCTGTACATACATGTCTTGTTCGAATTCTTTGCCTCAATCTATCGAAAAGATGAAACAGCTGGTGAGCTGCGCTCAAATTTCGCATTAGTAAGTAAGGTAATCGTCTGTAATTTTTTTTTGTCAACAAAAGCTTTCTTTCATTTAAAACTGCATATCTTACATCAAGGAGAGATATAAAGATTAATACCCGATGTCCTCTGCCGCTCCTAATTGTCCTGCCGTAAAACAGAATGAATTGTTCTCTGGCATTCTGCTATAATAATTTTAACTAGACAATTAATTTACAATGCGGTGTGTCTTCTTAAGGGCAAAGCAGGCATAATTAGTAAAGTTCAAGCTCTGAACATACGTATGTATATATATTGTTACGGACGACAAGGAAGAAGAAGCAGGCAGTGGCGCGGGAAGGAGCGCTCGCGCTAGGCCCGCAAAATTCAATAAACGTCATCTACCATCGCCATCGGTCATGTTCTGTCTCCTGTCTTCATCGGCTTACCGCTTCGTAACATTTGGTGGAGGTGCGGGGTACGACATCCCCATCCTCGCCTTGGAGCATCGAGGCCATCTTCAAGCCGGGACCATCACCGAGGGCCTAGGGACATCGCCCAGCAGCTTCGCCCCAGCCCTTCAAGCCCAGACCTGAACAACTACCACCGCCCAGCCCCCAGCCCGGACCTGAGGACAAGGAGAACAGAAATACGAATCAGAACCGAGACGAAGGACCCGAAAGACCCGAATGACCCGAAGGAACCGATGTAGACGAACACGCAACCCCCGCCCAAGCTGCCCGACGTGACCTGAAGCCATCGGTCCCATGAACTCTGGTGACGGATGGTTGACAGCTCCAAGGGAGGCGGATCACCCACGCATCAGACATCGTACCGGCATGCCGTTCTATTCTTCCTTCTTCCTCTTCTTCTTCAAGCATCCAGACACGCCCATCATCATGCCATAAAATCATTAACATCGCTAAACTTCCTCGTCCACGATCGGGACGATCGCTCGGTGGCCCCGGGTCATGTTACGGACAACAAGGAAGAAGAAGCGGGCCGTGGCGCGGGAACGAGCGCTCGCGCTAGGCCCGCAAAATTCATTAAACGTCATCTACCATCGCCATCGGTCATGTTCTGTCTGCTGTCTTCATCGGCTTACCGCTTCGTAACAATATTCTTAACGGGGAGCTATAAATGGCACAAAAGGACACATGCGGAAAGAGAAAGTAATAAAGTAAAAACATGCCAAAGCACGTCATTAGTGATGGCAAGCTCAACTTAACATGCACTCAACATTATGTAAATACACCGAAGCAAGCTGTTTTAGACAACAAATTCACGATTAGAACTTACGATGTGGTAAACCAGTAAGCTCGCCGAAAATGCTGAGAAACTCTTACGTTAAAAAAATAAAAGTGGATGCTGTAGAATACTGGATTTCATTTGAGTTCCGTCCCTTAATACGTGTCAAGAAGTGCGCTAAAGATTTATTCCCAGCTCAGCATACTTACCTACGTGGATGCCGCAGCAATATTGCAGAGCTAGAAAATGTGCCTCAAGTGAGAGAGGACCAGAGTGCGAATGCCAGTGGCGCACATTCTCCATCGAATAAAAAGAAAGAAAGTGTTATGGCATCCTCGGAATAGAATAACTACGCTTAAGGAGGGTGGGGTGGTAGACGAGAACAGTCAGTAATGTACCCTCTCATCGGAAGAGGATATCGCAACTCCGGTTTTGTACTTGGGCATCTCCTGCTATACGAATACACCACCTAGCCACTGGAAGTCAGCCTCAGCCACTCCGAAATAACTGGCAAAGGCAGCGGGAAGACTCAGGTGCAGCGGACAGTGCCAACAATATCTAGACTCGCCCAGATTCCTTTAGAAACTGAACCTGCCACATTACGGTTAACTCAAGAACGAATTATCTACTGCGGCTAGCCTAGTAGTGCTGTGTGAGGAGCCAGCGTATAACGAAGAAAATATAGATGAGCGCAGTTATGTTCGGAAGAGTAATGCAATATATATCGTACATAATATGTCCATACCTGTACCCACTCTTTATATAATAGCCCCGAAATTGGGGTCTTTAAGGTAATAACGTGAATTGGAAATACTTACTGTGTTAACGTTTAGGCACATATAGTACTGTACGGGTTTAGCGCACAGACTAGACCTATGAGTGAGATTTCTGATCAATAAGGACATTTCTCCTAATTAGGCAAGTTCTGAATGATTAACGAGACGATGGATGATATCGTAATTAAGCCTAATAAATGGTACAAGCTGAAGGTAGTATAAGCCTGCGCGCCTGCACCCTCCCAAGATGGCCAGACACCTAAAGATTCTATGAAAACGTGGAATCGAAAATGTGTAATGTAAAAAAAAGGAAACATAGTGCTCTGTGCTGATGGATGACTTCAACGCCAATGTAGCCAAGAAGCACCCTGGAGACCGTGTAGTTGGGAACATCATGAATGCTTTCTTTCTAATCGGTAGAACAGAAAGTCGATCAGCAGATACTGGATGGTTATATGAAAAATGAAATCTATTTCCGATTAGTTGTGCACGCTGGAACTGTGCAGAATGTGTACTGGGGCTCGAGAATGGGGCTCTCAAATGCCATGAAAAATGCCAGGAAAAATGATCGTCCGTGTATATGATACGCTATCGCGTCATATCCCTAATGGTGGCGTTCCCCGGCGTTGCATCGAACAAAAACGACGCATTCCGCTGAATTCGAACTGGGGCGCATAAAATTTTGCGAAGAAGCGTCCGAGCTTACCAGTTACGTCATCGCCCAGCAGGCTAAAGAGAAAAATACCTAAATATTAAAAATGCATAATTTTTAAAAAAGAACAGAGAAACCATCGCGTCCGTCTGTGTGAAACGGTATCGTGTCATACCCTTAACGGTGGAGATTAAGTGTATCCATTATTATTAAATAAACAACTAAAACAACGTGTAGGAGCTGACATTCGACAAGAATGCGCGTGTTATTAATGACGCGAGAGAACTATGGTGCTGAGGAACTTGCACTCACAACTCGCCTCTACGTAAGCTGATAGGGGAAAGGGCGATGCGGGAAAGGTGTTGGCGGCCCTCTGCAACACATTCTTTTGATCATCTGTTTAACTCGTCCAGACATCTACCGAGGTGAGGACTGTTGACGGGAAGAGAGCACACGGATGTTATGCCCATCAGACGCGGCGACCCGCGTTAATCATGAGAAAATTGAATAAGGCGCATGGTGCTTGAGTTCGCGTGTTTCATCATCCGGCGAGCGGGAACCCTCGCCCCAGCATAATCCATCTCTCGCACGGAGTGAGTGGCTTCGCCTTTCCCCTCACAGTACGAGCAGGCGTGCTGAAGAGAAACATATCACCGCGCTGTCCGCGCGAATGATGAATTTAGAGCGTTGCTCACTTTCTTCTTTTGTTCATTGCGCTCCATGAACGAGGCAGATTACCTGCAGCCACCCGGATATAGGTGCGGAAGATATGCAGCTTAGCTGTATTTTGGGATGATTAGAACACGAGAAAATAATTTATGTCGCATCATGGAAGTCTTCAACGTACGCCTATATATGTGTTCTGTGGAGTAACGCAGGCTGATATTACCGTATGGCGAGAGCTGTGCACGGGACGGCTTTGCTATGAACCGCACTGGGTTGCCGCTGCAGTATGCGGTAACCGAAAACTTCATTGGTGAGCTTGTGATCAACCAGAAAGCTCTTCACTTTAGCCAAGGAAGGTGCATTTTTTACTATACGGCCAAGTGAATCAGTTCGTTGCGAGTGAAGTGGAAGCTACAGTGGCGCTGTCAAGTGATTCCAAGGACACGTATGAAAAGCAAGGACATGATGAATTTTTTTTTAATTGAATTCCTCCACCGGACAGCAAAATAAATGGTTGTTTTTGTATAATTTTATATAAATGGCACGTTTTACTAAACAAGAAAAAAAAAGGGGGTGGGAAAGAGGGTGTTGTCAGTTTTAGCAATGGTGGCCGTTAAGCGAAACGTTAATGACTGATGCATACTATTATAGAAGATATCCCGTCAAAATGGAAGACCGATTCAATGAGTCGTCCCTTCAATTTATGGCGGCTGTCTGTTATAACGGAATGCATGAATATCAATGTCGTCACCATCTTCGGCACATTTCTGCTTTCCTCATTCTCGGAAGCTTTCTAACATGTCCATAGTCGCATTGTATTTATTTCTTTGCTACAAGGGACAATTAGCTATTTGTGTCTGCAGAACAGGCTCTAGCCGTGACCTTTCTTCTTGACATGCTTCATGAAAGTCGCATAACCTGCTGCTCAAAGCAGCTATATTCTGCTCTCTTGAATAAGATCACAGTGCTGTCAAAACCGATTCTCCCTCATTCGGTACGCTTTAGAACAAATTTAAACTATTTGGCGCTTCGGAGGAACTTAGTTAGGAAAATCATCCGTTCCGCTACTACGGCATGGATGCGCCGGGGCGTTAGAAATAAGAGACACACTATCACACACAAAAAAATCTCATAAGTCTGAAGAGGAGGAGGTGAAAACATTTACTTACAATGAAATGATTTGGGAAAGGGCATTCTCCACCTGCCAAAAATATTTCAGAGCAAGCATTGTAGAAATGCCAATACCAGAGCGTTGCTGCTGCTGTAGGGACACTAGACGTATCATTTTTTTATTCTTTTGTTTCATTTCTATTTCCTATTTTAATTTTAATTTTGTATTATTTATTTTTTTGTTCCGCTCAAAGGCTTTCAGCATCCTTACGCAGGAAATGCATTTGTGTTGTTTCGTCTAAGAAGGCAATGTGAAAAAAAAAAAAAAAAACGGCATAGAATCTATTGTTAGTGCGCTCAGCGTGCTTTAGCTCGAACTCGACTTTTTTCTTAAGAATTATCGATGAAGTCAAGCTGTGGTGATGCGCACTGGTGACGCGTTTTGATGAGGCCACTCGCGAGGCAAAAATGGTATTGAAATAAAACTGGGTCTTGGTGTTGGAAGTGCTTCCCCCTATTAAAAAGCATCTGCCTCCGGGAAGGTTGCAAGAGCCGCCTTCACTTCCCATAGTTGCTGCATGGTAGAAGCACCTGCCACCTTCTACGTGTGCTAGGTGGTACTATAAAGAGAGGAGGAGTCTCTCATTTCTTTTTGTTCGGGACAAGCGGCAGAGACAAACATTTTATATAATGAAACACGTAGATGTAATGAAAAGCTATCAATTAGATTCATTGTCCGTCAATTTAACAAGGAGAACAAGTAAGTTTATGGCTTGAAGGCAAATGACACATTTCATAACTACAACCATATAATGGTGTCCAGATTCTCAGTCACCGAAGTTGGTACACAGCATATAAGTACATTGTTAACGCATACTTTGACTAGGTGGCATGAATCCTAATCATCGCGTGTTAATTGTTTAATAAATAAATTAAGCTCATAGAACTATTTCAAAATTATATGAATCTTTTTTATTGCCTGTGAAACCGATCAAATTTTTGAATCATGACGCCCTCGATAAGTTAAGTCAAAGTCATGGTTGTGTCAACGCCTAGCACCGTTGATATTAACGTCCTTCACACTGGCTTCGTTTTGTTCTGAAGTACTTGCAACGACAGAACGCATAAATAAAATTCTACCTCGTCGTCTGATGTAAGCCAGATGATCTTATTTTGGACAAAACACGGTATCGACTAGAGTCGTGTCTCGAACTCATATTATAGTGGTGTTGTTTACCGACTTAGGACACAAAAACATGTCTGAGTCGAAAAGCTTCTTTTCTTTCAGCTCAGCGTACGTTGTCGAAAGCGTACTTGACTCTAAAATAAACGGCTCAACGTCCTTGCTTCTGTTGACTTGCTATACTTTGCCGTCAAGGGAATTAATCTCTTCCCTTTTCCGAGGCAAAGTTTCGACGACTCTTGGTGAAATTATTGAGCGGACTTTTCTGTCAGTGTTCGTTTCTTTTTCTTACATTCGCCTGTAAGCCATTAATGGTTCATCACTATTGAGAAAGGCGCACTGAGGGATGCAGGCTGCTTCAAAAGAATTGAATTACGTTCACGTGGAATTTGTTTTCCCCCGTTCTCACTTTTGCTTCTGCCAGACGCATTCCAATGCATACACGGTCATCGCCCTCGCCACTTATTCCTAGAATAAAAAATTCTAACTCTCAGTTCGCACTATTTTAAAAATTCTCGCATCTCGACTTTTTTTTAGCAGTCCAGTAAAAAAAAAAAAACATAATAAACACGTAGTGTGAGTGACCTCACAAGTTGTCCAACCAATAAAGAGATTATGACATCTCCCTACGGTTGTGTCTTTAGATTGACGTTGGAAAGTAAGAACCAACTTTTCGTCTTTCTCTCTTTGAATCGAGACGGTTAAGGAATGTAATACGCCTTTATTGCCATCGCTGCAGAAAAGCCGCCGCGCATATTTCTGAGGGGACGACAGCGAACACCAGCCCGCTGACTCCTTTTGTTAGGAATTCATTTTTCATATTTCCTGCCCATGATGCTGTGCGTTTAAAGGATGGTGTCGCTTATATCCTTCGTGCAGCTTTTCATCCGACTGAAGAGATAGCTGACAACTTCAGGTCTGAATGGTATTCTAATTTATCATTTAGAGTTTTGCGCATTGCTACGAAGAACCCAGAGGGCTCGGTTTCCTCAAAGTTTTTAATTCCTGTTGGATGACTTTCATACCTTAGTTAAAGATGTGCATCTGATTGCAGTCAATATTAATATAGACACTGGGAATTTTTTAGGGAACATTTTTATTCCATGATGTTCATCAACGGGAAGTTAACAGTGTTCTCAGAAAGTAAAATAAAACAAAACCACATTTTGCCACCAGTATTTGAACACACCACATGCATACGCATGTCATGTACTGCATTCTGGAACTGAGCTATGACGTCTTTATTTACTTATTTCCAGGCTTTTACAGACATCATATACATTGCAGAAAAAAAATTAAAAGTCGCCCACTCTTAAGAGTATGGCTTTGTCACACTAAAATTCTCAAAGCCTGCCGTATAAAATGGAGGACGGTCATAACTAAATCGGAGCGAGAGTCATCTTCATTATCTGTAAGCAAAAATCTAATTCCATATGAGTTGAGAGGTAACTCTTTTTTAAAAGTCATTCGTAGCAAGTCGCAGGAATAAACCCTTTCCCAACAGTGCGAAAAATGTGGTCTATTGTTTCTGGTTGTTTACAGATGAGGAAGTTGGATCCCTATGGTAGGAAAAAGCCTTTTTTTTTTTTCTTGGATATGTTTTACAGACAAAGCTCATGTGTGCAGTTTGAAAAACAAATTTTTTCTTCCCGGTGGGGCCTGCATCTTCTTAACCCTCTTTAAAACATTACTGCCGGGGCTTCCATAGTATAAGGCCCTGTATATGGGTTGCGGATACAGCGTGTGGCCTAGGTCTCTGTACAAAGTGTGTCGATAATCCCTTGAATACCTATCAATCACAAATCTTACACTGGAAACCACTTTTTTAAAGGAAACGTAAATGCTTCTTGCCATATACATCATTCCGATAACAAAATTGGGGCAAGGCACGCCCAAGCCTGACTTGCTCCACGGTACACAAAAAAGGATCTTTAACGTTACAGAATAACATGAACCAATTTATCATCTGCCGCACGACCAAGTGCGCAAGCATACCCCCCCCCTCCCCCCGTGTATCAGGCGATGTTTTTTTTTATTGAATGTATCAGGAGCAACCCTACACTTGCGAAGTGATAGGCATAGAAGAACGCGATGAAGGTAGAGCATAATATGCTCTTTTGTCACGGTAAATGTACTGGGATTCTGAAACTATTAGACGAAATAGATTTACCATTTGTGCTCTGTCTAAATTTCAAGCAACTTAACGATGGCCTCCACTCTTGAGTCTCATAATAGTGTCCATACAAAGAACTTTCAATGTCTGTACGGATGTTCATTTTTGTCTGGCTGATATAGTCACAAATAGCAACCCCGGAGAGATAGACAGACCGACACCCTGGCGAGGAAGACGAAGCACCAAGGACTTGGGCAGTATGTGCCTATGTAACCATACCTAATTAGTTGATAATTTGTCTGGCTGATATAGTCACAAATAGCGTATTCACACCTGTCAGTTTTGAACGTTCTACTGCAGCTTAACAACATGTTGCGCAATTGTCATCAGTTTGAGTTCAGCACCTTATTCGACACTTAAGAGAGCTTTTTCCAAGTTTTCTTCTTTGGAAAATCAGCCTTGTCTCAGGTTCTTGAATTGGTAAGGACAATTCCCTACCGACATGATTAGACTTCTACCTCATAGAGGAAAAAAAGTTAGTCGGGATTTAACTCTGCTTAAACCGAAGAGATGCGAAGCTCTGTTTGGCGTGGTTTTGCAGCGAAAGCTACACGGCGGCAGTCAGCGGCGCATTTTGGGTAAGCGTCACTAATCACTACTGCATGTGCTCCTAAAGCATGGAAACTATATAGTTGCTCTGAGCCACAGAAGAAAACGAGGGGAGGAGAGAAAAGGGAGGAGGAAGAGAAGCCGGTCAAATGGAGCGAAAAAGTTTGGAAGAAGAAGAAGAAGAGAAGAGGCAGGAGTAGATGCTGGTGAAATGTAGCATGAAAGTTTATAAGAAGAAGAAGAGAAAGAAAAAATTGCCTACGATTACGTTACGTCGTAATGTGAAAATTAAGCGCAGCTCATCAGCTGTTTCAGTTTTTCTGTAGATTGAAGCAAACAATTCGAGCAAGGCATGTATGTACAATTCCAGACAACATTTAGACAGGCAATTCGCAGTGGCGAACGGCGGCGGCTATGCGTTTCGACTCGGGCGGTGCATATATCGAGATCCACCGCCACCGATCCGGTGCTCTGATTGCCGCTGCAAAGGGGTGGCATTGAAGGTGGAGCGAAGAGAGCAATTAAGTTATCGGGAGGTCGCGGGATGCAGCGCGTTGGCCCATAGGAACGTTTTGCAGCGAAAAGATAGCAGCGATTGACTGATGCCGCTGACGCCGCTAGCGAGTCAAGTCAACGTGGCTCTGTGTTTCGACTTTGGATGTACGCACCGTGATCCGCTGATGACGAGCCGGCGCTTCGGCAACCGGAGAATACCGTCGCCGCCACGCAAGAAGAGGGGAGGTGGGAAGTAACAGCAGCGGCGAACGGTGGTGCAGGAGAGCGGGCAGAAATCGGAGAACACGCGCTGTCGCCGCCACAGAGGAAGAGGCAGGGGGGAGTGTACACGCAGCGGTGAACGGGGGTGGTGGGGGGGGGGGGTGGTAAGCATTTAATACAAAAGAAGAGGATGCTTGGAGAGCCACCACTAGTGGGCCACTCCCCTTACAATACTAGGTGGAGTCCCTTATTCCGGGACTCCATTGGTCTGGGCCGCCACACCAGCTCGCTGGACCAGCGCTTGTTGTGCCGCTAGATCCCGGCAGCCGAGCAGGGCCGCCTGCCAGTCCTCTCGGGTAGGGGAAGGAGTTATGGGTAAAAGAGGAGGATTTAGCTGACATGCCCAGACCATGTGAAAGGTGTCAGCCACCTCTCCACAGAAATTGCAGAGGCCAGAAAAGGAAGGGCCGAAATGTTTGGCTACTGCCGGGCACAGTAGAGTATTAGTAAAAAGTCTAAGAAGTATTCTTTCGCCCGCTTTCCCTAGCCCCTTGAGAGGAGCCGGGTACTGACGGTGCGAGTCCCGGTAATAGGCACAGATTTCTTGAAACGTTAAGAGAGGATAAGTGTCCTGGTCCAGATCGGTAGGGTCTACGCTGGGGGCCCGGTTAGTGAGTGCGCGGGCGGCTGAGTTGGCGGCCTCATTCCCTGGTAGGCCCTGGTGGCCTGGAACCCAAATGTGAAATCGGGTCTGGGGATCCTGATCCCGAGCTGCTCTTCGAAGTATTCTTTGTGCTGTAGGCGTTATCCAGCCCAGCTCATAATTCCGATAGGTCCCTCGCGAGTCGGATAGGATGAATTTAGATTGAGGGTGAGAGGCTGCCAGAGCGATTGCTACCTCCTCCGCGTGGGTTGCGATAGGGGCCGTAAAAGTGAGGCCATCCACCTGCCTGAATAAAAGTTTATTCAGGAGCTTTATCGCTGCTCCAGCTGCGGAGCTGGGACCGTATCCAGAGGAGGTTCCTTTCTGGAACCGTTCTCTTTCAAGATGACGTCAATTTGATCTTCACCAAGGCAGCGGGCCCCCCCTCACGGCGAGGACGGGAAAGACAGCGACCAATCAGCGATGGCGCCAGATCGTAGGCGTGTCCACCACGAGCATGTGCCTTTTTCTGGTACCAAATACTTGTACCAAAGTGGTGTTAAGCACGAAATAAAACTAATAATTACATAGTAATGCAAACTAGTGAATAATAGACTGAAATATTCTTAGAAGCATCCTGTTAACAACTGCCAAGCAATTGTCTTTACTCATGAGTACCTTTCTTCGCCGCTAGATGGTGCCGCGCGCGCGGCGGCGTCGTCTGCTTCCTCGCTCGCTGTGAAGTTTTTGTACGTTCTGCCTTTCGCACAGAGTGGCAAATATCCTAAGAACGAGGTCTACAACGCCCGTAGTATGCAATCTGAATCACGCTAGCTCTTTGACGGAGGAGTTGCTGCCGCCGTTGCGAATACGAACGAGCTGCTTGATATTGGCACCGCGCCGGAGTGTCCGCGCCTGCCTATGTAGCGGGGCAGCGTCCGTAGCCTTATCGGCCGCTCAAGCGTCGTGAGAATGCGCCTTTCCGTGAATAGCTGTCAATGTAGGACGCAGCCGATGACACATGGAATCCGACCGCACTCGACCCAGTCAGCCACCGTCTGCTCCCCTTCCGCTGATGTAGAAGTAGGCAAAACTCAGCCCGCACTTACGGACGCGAATTATTTGTCTCTACGACTGCCAGATTCACATGGTCGCACTGCTGTTGACCGAGAGCTCCCGATCGCAAAGTAGCGATCGAAGCGCGTAGAGCACCTTTGCTTCTGACGGCAGCCCGGCATACCCCTTCGTCCCCACTTCGCTTCGCGATTGGCACGCAGCCTTAGCCAGTTTTGCCGCAAAACCTGCTGAGACATATAGAAGGCGTTGTCCCGTTTTTCTTTTTTTTTTATGCGTCAGTTTACTAAACCCGCAAAGCGCTGCCCAAAACACGCACGCACGCACGCACGCACGCACACACACACACACACACACACACACACACACACACACACACACACACACACACACACACACACACACACACACACACACACACACACACACACACACACACACACACACACACACACACACACACACACACACACACACACACACACACACACACACACACACACACACACACACACACACACACACACACACACACACACACACACACACACACACACACACACACACACACACACACACACACACACACACACACACACACACACACACACACACACACACACACACACACACACACACACACACACACACACACACACACACACACACACACACACACACACACACACACACACACACACACACACACACACACACACACACACACACACACACACACACACACACACACACACACACACACACACACACACACACACACACACACACACACACACACACACACACACACACACACACACACACACACACACACACACACACACACACACACACACACACACACACACACACACACACACACACACACACACACACACACACACACACACACACACACACACACACACACACACACACACACACACACACACACACACACACACACACACACACACACACACACACACACACACACACACACAAAAGAAAAAGGATACCACGGCCTACTCAAGCAGCTACGCGGCGCGCGCCATCGCTCGACTACGGCCATGAGGCGCCACAGCGAGCGCAGAGCGGTTCCATCTCGAAGCAGACCAACTCGTCGCGGTTCCTGCGCCGGCCGTCAAAAAGGTTCCTTTCGGAGCGGTGGCCCCGCCCTGTGACGTAGGTGAAAAACGCGGAGCCGCCTCCGGATGTTTTG
The DNA here is from genome assembly GCF_055883805.1 of Amblyomma maculatum. Taxonomy (NCBI): domain Eukaryota; kingdom Metazoa; phylum Arthropoda; class Arachnida; order Ixodida; family Ixodidae; genus Amblyomma; species Amblyomma maculatum. The sequence goes on along the minus strand of NC_139349.1, from coordinate 76,411,172 downwards.
GGGGTCACGCCGGACGTGACGCAGCAACCAATTAGGAGCGGCGAAAGGAACCAGTTCCCGAACGCAACCGTCGCGGGATCTTGCCCCTGGTTACGAGGGACAACGGCGACAGCGATGGCGATGACGAACGCAGGAACGGGCGCCAAAGAGCTGCGGTTTAAAAGGAAAAGAAGAAGGAGCCGGCCAAATGAAGAAGAAGATTCGGAAGACGCCAAAATGAAGCGCCAAATCACCGACCATAGCCTACGGTTAGCAGCTAGTCCATTGGCAACGAGAACGTCCGAATTGGAGTCTCTGCACAACCCGATTTGTAGCCTTCGCCACGCATATCCAGGCTTACCCGAGTTGAGCCGCCATCAATTTGTTTTTCTTGGTGGCTTCATTGGTGGCTAACACAAAATTTGAAAGAGCGATAAACGTCTTTATTCCGTAGCATACAATAGAAGGTACCTACGTCGTCGGTTCATATCCCCATAACACATTAGCAACTAAGTAGACTAACAGATGCACGGTAAATGGGACGCAAAATGATACGGCACTACCCTGAATGCTGCGTTAAGGACAAACACGTGGAAATAAAAAAGAGGCGAAATATGGAGCCACATGGAGGTCCGTCAGTGATGCCTTACGAGCAAATGTTGCGCCAAAAGCGGTAGAAGTGAGAGGCTCTGTCACAGGGGCATGCTTTTTTTTTTTTTTTTGTTCCTTCATTCCACTTGTTGCTGGTTCGGCGGCTCGACAATGGCTACCGCCAGAGTTGATATGGCAACCAGGAAGTCGCCATAAATATTTTCGCTCGGAGCGTACGAGTGCCATCGCTCTAACATCGGAGCGAAAGCCTGCCTTGAAGCGCACCTGACGCGCAACACCGAAACGATATTTACTCTCCGCCAGCTTCCATATGTGGTTCTCGCAGTCCGTTGGCTCCGTTTTGCTTAGCTCCAGCTAGAATTCGCTTCGAGCTTAAGGATGCAAACGCCTACCGGATCGCGATTATCGGTGTGAGACACCGTGAAGCGTATGTTTGCTCTAGTATTTCATATGCCTATTTGGCGTAAACGTGGCCCTGTTGAGATTGCAGAACCGAGTCGTGGCAGTGTCAGGCTACGTGTGATCAAACTGATCGCATTTCACGATAGAGCAGCGTTGTTTGCGGCAGCTCGCTCTGTGCTTTAAGTTACTCCGATTTGTATATAATCTTGTGCCCCTCTGAGTGTTTATTGTTGTACAACGTTGTCATTTCCTCTTGTGGCTTATTCTTTGTACACGTCTTAATTTTTTCGTGTAAGCAAGCAAATGTAATAAGAAGACGAAAGGGTCTTTACTTTGTGTCTTCGGGCAGTTTATCTTCGTAATCTTGAAGATGGTTCTTGCATGTCCTCAATGCTGAAAGCCTTCTCGAATAGCTTTGCTAAATAAAGCGGTCTCCAATGCTCTCCCGGGAAGTTAGTGGTTCAGATATGTTTTGTTGTTGTTGCTGTTATCCGCAATATTCAGGCAGTTTTAAATGAGTAGCAAAAATTATTACCACTGTTATGTAACTTGATTCAAAACACAACTGAATATATGGATACACTGTACTGAGTTGAGAGGCATTAAACTGGAATATGTCCCTTCTGCAGCATACGGCAGCATAAATAATTTTCAACTTGTGCAAATAGTCAGAATCTCACGTCTTTCTCGTCATCAGAATAAAAGCCAAGAATGTTTTGTTGTTATTTTACGGCAATATATTGCGTGTTTTACGAGCAAACATCAGCCCTAAGAGTTACAACAAAGTGCCTTCGTTACCTCCATATTGATGCATTAGCAAGTAAAGGAAAATAGCACTTCGAGGTAAATGACCTAAATTCTCTTTTATAAATGCATGTGAAAAATTGTTACTTCACTCGTAAATAAATATAAATTGCCCGAATATTCCAGCTTTCACGTTTTGATTCGTCCTTAGAACAAACACGAGAAATGTTTTACTGTCATTCTATTGTAATACATACCATGCTATATAGCCAACTGAAACCATTAGGTGGTTTCAGACATACGCGACATCACCACGTGTCAGACGCGCCAGAGATTCCGCAATATTGGCAAAATCAGCAATGAAACGGCGATAGTACGCGCACAGAAGTAAGAAACGTCGAACTGCTTTCTTCGTCGTAGGAATAAGAAAGTTGGCTACAGCGGCTGTTTTGTCAGTATCGGGCAGGACGCCATCAGCACTGATCACATGACCGAGAAATTTTAGCCGCTAATATCCAAGTGGTATTTTTCTGGATTGAGTGTCAAATCGGCCAAGCGGGGAGCATCCAATACCTTTCGCAGCCGTTTATGTTGTTGGTCAAATATTGCTGAAAACACAATGATGCCATCCAAATAATCCAAACAGGTTTGCCATTTCAGGCCAGCAAGTACGGTGTCCATCATGCGCGGGAACGTCGCAGGGCTGAATACGAACCGAAATGGAATACTTTAAATTCGTATAAGTCGTCGGGCATGACGAAGACAGTTTTTCTCGATCGCTCTCATCCACTTCTATTTGCCAATAACCGCTTTTTAAATCGATGCAGGAAAAGAACTTGGCGTTGGGAAGTAGGTCGAGGGAATCGTCGATACAGGGCAGTGGATATACATTCGTATTTATGATGTCATTCACTTCATTGTAGTCGACGCAAAAGCGCAGCATGCCATCCATTTTTCTAACTAGCACCACTGGTGACGACTAAGGGCCTTTAGACGGCTGGATAACCCCATTGTTAAGCATTTTCTCAACTTGTGTCCAGATTTGTGTCCGGACGAATGTCCGGACGTTTTTTGGTCGAAATGTGGTACGGATGTTATCGAATAGGCAGGGCATCGTCAGACGTTAAATGCGATGCATGGTGATAGAAGATTGCCGGACTTTCGATGATGAGGCAAAATACGGGGCGTACTCCAGCAGTAAGCCACACAAGTCGCGTTGTTTATAGGCCGAAAGGTCACTGCTGACATCGATATGGTCGCGAGCACTCGGAGCATCATTAATGTCCGAAGCAAATCATTCGAAAATTTCGTTTAATACTTCGGCGAACGCGATGGCAGTAGACCAACAGAGGTGGCGAAATTCGCTCGTGAAGTTTGCAATGAGGAGCTCGGAGTAATTGTTGCGGATAATTAAGTTTCGAACTGCACAGATTCGGCGGGAAAATGAAAGGGAACTGTTGCCTTTTGCAACTACCGGTCGTTCACGTATCCCGTCACACACAGCCCTCACAAAAACGCTGGAGCGGGGAGGCACCGAAACACACTCGGCTGAAACTTGTAGGGCGTATGTATGTTGGCCGTCATTGGGGCTAAGGGAGAGCTCATAATTGTGATCGATCGTCTGGAGGGTCTTGATTCTACAGTACCCCGACTGTTCGTAAGAACTTGTCATCCTTCTGTACGCATGGCGGAATCCTCTACAAGAAAAGTGCCAGCAACAGTAACCGAGCCTATATTCGGGTGATTCCTGAAGATATCCGCGACGAAATCCTTTATGCTTAACATGATGAGCCAACCGCTGAACACTTGGGCTTTGCACGCACTTTTGCCAGAGTGTGCCAGTCGTACTACTGGCCCAAACTTGCTACCACCGTCCATCGATATGTTAAAGACTGCGCGAGTGCCAACGACGCAAGACACCGCCATTGAAGCCAACAAGTTCCCTGCTGCCTATCCCACCAGCGCTAGAACCATTCGACCAAGTCGGTATGGACTTACTCGGCTGTCTTACTCTATCGGCAGCCGGAAATAAGTGCATTATTGTGGCTACTTAATACATGACACGTTAAGCGAAAACTATGGCGGTGCCGCGTACAAAATTCTCCGAAATGGCGCAATTATTCATGACGCAGGTTGTCCTACGCACGGCGCTCTTTCACACGTAAATCACTGATCGGGGCAAGACATTTACAGCACGGCTACTTGAAGTTTTTCAACTAAGCCAGAAACATCACCTAACGACTACTACCTATTGTTTTCAGTCTAAGGCCTTACCGAACGACTAAACAAAACAATATCGGGCATGCTCGCCATATATGTAAAGAGCGGTATAAAACGTGGGACGAGATTCTGCCTTAAGTAACATTCGCCTACAAAACGGCCGTACAAGAAACAATTCGATTCATTCCGTTTCACCTAGTATACGGACGCCTTGTGCGGACCATGCTGACGCCATGCTGCCGTGTGCCCTTGAAGGCCAGCTGCTTACACCTGACGCAGAATTCGCCAACTGCGCTGAAGAGGCTCGCCAACTCACCCATACTCTCATTACGAAACAGCAAAAAACAGATGCACGCCGATATAACGACCGACACCGCTACGTGGTGTTCCAGCCCGGTTGCTAAGTCTGAGTGTGGACACCTGTCCGCCTGTCAGAAACACCTCTCAACCACTACTTTGGACCAAAAGAGTGTTGCGTCGCATATCAGATGTGTACTTACGAGGTTGTTCCAGAGGGAACTGTACCTGGTTTCTGTAATCAGCGCTCGTTTGACGTAGTGCATCTACTTCGCATGAGGCCGTATTTCACCAGCGCTTATTTCACCCGTCGAGCGCCGTACTTTTCTTTTCTCAGGAAGATGGAGGCGAAACGAAGTGGCGTCCGTGTGCTGTGCGATGTCAGCACACGTTAAAGATCACTAGGTGGTCGAAATTACTCCGTAGCCCTCCACTACGGCTCCCTTTTCTCTCTTTCCGCTTTCACTCCCACCTTCATCCCTTCCCTTACGGCGCGGTTCAGGTGTCCACATAGCAAGTGTGACAGATACTGCGCCTTTCTCTTCCTGTAAACCAATTTTTTTTTTCAAGAATTCCACCTGGTGGCATCAGGTGGCGCCTTATTGACGAAGAAGTTAAGAGACGCTTGTGCCCACACGTGTTCTGGCTGAGACTTTCGATAGATCAGCCGTTAACTCTGTGTCTACCCTCCTACCTATTCGCATAAATATCTTGCCTTCGTGACAATATAAATACGGAAGCTGGCAACTCTGCATATAGTATCTGTAGGGCTCCGTACAAATTAAAACTCTTTGCGATTTTCTGGGGCCCACTTGGCCTACATGACCGTCCTGGTGTAAGAACCTAAGCATTTCAATAGTAAACCTTACAGCCCCATATAGAATTTACTCTGAAAAGAAAAGGCAATAAATATTCGTTTGTAAGAAACAGCGTACACTTATTATGGCCGCCCGAGAAACGTTACACTCAAGAAGGTACAGATTGGACGTAATTACCTTCGGTACAATGACCTTATTTTGATGACGAAATATTAAGGCGCGAAGCCGTTTTAGGCTCATGGAACGCAATTCAGCGCTCTAGAGTTGTACGCGAGATCTTTGCGCGAGATATGTTCGCGAGATCTGTCATACTCCGCGAGATTGCGCGATATTAGCTCTTGTCTAGCGATCCTGCCATCTGCAATTCCACACAGGAATGCACTCCAAGGAACGCCGCGCGACAGGAGCGATGGTGTAACATGCAAACATACTGTGCCTTTCCTTTCCTATCCTATAAACCAATTATAATTATATGTAGCACTGCAACGAACGCCGATAAGAGGCAAACGATGAGAGTCAAATGATAGGAGATGAATCGGTAGGCTTTCGCCATTCTCCTCTGAAATAACATTTAAAAACCCTCTAAGTTCTTGTTGTTTATTTCGCATTAATCGTAGTCAGTGAAACATTTCTAATGCATTTAACCCCAAAGAACACGTAAGTGAGAGCAAAGGTGACCACGCAGTCGAGATGGTTTCCACCAAATGCATCTCTCGATCACTGGTGCACAGTGACCTATGAATGCGACTTTAGACCAAAGGCACAGCCGCCGTCCACATTTAACAAGTTCAAGCTACGTGCCACTTTAGAGAATGATCTCACTCATAACTATAGCTGCTCTTAACTGCAACCGGCAACAGTAAGCTTAAAGTGGGATACGCTAATGTTGATCTCTAAGGCACCGATGCTTGGTTTAGCTTTTGCGCATGATGGCAAGTCTGGTTTTGTAGATTTTCGACAATCGCGACAATTGTCAACACGTTGTTTTTCGACCAAGACGGTCGCACAACCTGTTCGAATCACATACATTGGATTTCGCTTACTATAGCGTGTCAAGCGACGCAGCGTGAATACTTCGCAATGTTCATTTTTCGACGTGCGCGTGTTTTTACGGTTGCTGAGCGTAGAACACTGCTCAGGAGAACAGACAACTGTCGTTAGCATACGAGCAAAGCCTCCAGACATGCTGCTTGAAAGCACACTCCCGCTAAGTGAAACGTGTTTCAGAAGGCGACACGATATACATAGCAGGGGAACGTGGATCCCCTCTGTCTTCACGAAATGAAAGTTACTCTCCAGAGAGGAAACGCATTAGCGCCGAGCAAGTTCACTCGCTCCTCCTGTAACATTGTGAAGCTTTAGAAGCTCGAATTTCCGGGAACATTTCGCACAACGATACTCGACTTCGTGTGTCGAGCCGTTGAACTTCAGCGATTGCAAAGAGTTTATTGGTGTAGAAACAGGGTTTCAACAAAATCGAATACACTGTCATGCTCTCAGGAGATATATCACATAGCAACATGGAATGTAAGATCTATGACGCAAGGTAAACTGGATATCGTCAAGCGAGAAATGGACAGATTGAACATTGATATCTTGGGTATCAGCGAGCTCAAGTGGACCGGAATGGGAGAATTTAACTCCGGCGACCATTATGTCTTTTATTGTGGGCACGAATCCAAGAGAAGGAATGGGGTCGCTCTCATAGTAAACAGAAGAATGGGCAAAGCAGTGCTAGGGTACAACCCCAAAAACGACCGAATGATTTCACTTCGGATCCAAGGTCACCCTTTCGACATAACAGTTATCCAAGTCTATGCACCGACCACTGCTGCTGAAGAAGCTGACGTTGAGAGATTTTATGCGGACCTACAATGCCTTTTAGACCGCACCCCATCATCAGACGTCGTTTTTCTCATAGGAGACTGGAATGCTAAGGTCGGGAGTGAAGAAATATCCGGAATTACAGGCAAGTTCGGTCTTGGTGAGCCAAATGAAGCTGGGCAGAGGCTAGTAGAGTTCTGTCAAGAAAACAACCTGACCATAGCGAATACTCATTTTCAACAGCACAAGAGGCGCCTGTACACATGGATTTCACCGGACGGTCTGTACAGGAATCAGATCGATTATATTATTTGCCGGCAGAGATGGAGAAGCGCTATACAAGCAGTAAAAACAAGGCGTGGGGCCGATTGTGGCACCGATCATCAGCTTCTTGTTGCCAAAATTAAGCTTCGATTGAGGAAAACGCAGAAAACTAGAAGGCCTTTCAGGTATGATCTGGATCAGGTTCCATTAGAATATGCTGTGGAAGTGAGGAATCGATTTTAAGAATTAGATCTAGAAGACAAAGAGCCCGAAGAGATGTGGACTGATGTTCGTGATATAATACAAGAAGTTGCTACTAAGGTAGTTCCAAAGCAAAAGAAATGCAAAAAAGCAAACTGGTTATCTGAAGAGGCTTTGCAAATAGCTGAGGAAAGGAGGATGGCAAAAGGCATGGGGAAAGAGAAAGATACAAGGTTCTCAATGCGGATTTTCAGAAAATAGCAAGGAGAGATAAGAATGCTTTCCTGAACATACAGTGTCAAGCAGTTGAGGACAACAGCCAATTAAGGAACACAAGAGCTCTGTATAAGACAATCAAAGATATCAAAAAAATCTTCTGTGCTAAGCTGGGCGTGATAAAGGACAAACGAGGAAAGGACCTCACTGAAGCCTCAGAGATAAAGAAGAGGTGGCAGGAATACACAGAAGAACTGTACAAGAAGGACCCGGATGTGCAAACCCAACATAGGACGGTTGTGATTACTGATGTCGAGCCGGGCATCCTGAAGAGTGAAGTTGAATGGGCCTTAGCCAGCCTTGCTAAGAACAAAGCTAGCGGAATTGATGGCATTCCAGCTGAGTTGCTTCAAAACCTCAACCATGACGATGCTGTTAACGTCCTGTATACATTATGTCAGCAAATTTGGACAACCCTGCAATGGCCACAGGATTGGAGAAGGTCAGTTTACATCCCCATTCCAAAGAAAGGCAGTGCCAAAGATTGTTCCAACTACCGCACGATTGCGCTTATTTCGCATGCTAGCAAGGTTATGTTAAAAATCCTGCAAGGTAGGCTGCAGCAGTATGTGGATCGGGAGCTTCCGGACGTGCAAGCTGGGTTTCGCAAGGGCAGAGGAACTAGAGACCAAATTGCCAACCTTCGCTGGATCATGGAAAAAGCAAGAGAGTTCCAGAAACCCATTTACTTCTGCTTTATTGATTATGCGAAAGCGTTTGACTGCGTAGATCACAGCAGATTGTGGCAAGCTCTCCAAGAGATGGGGGTTCCAATTCACCTCATCTGTCTCCTCAGGAACCTTTATGAAGGGCAAGAGGCCACAGTCAGAACTGGGCATGGTCTTACTGATTGGTTTCCGATTGAGAAAGGGGTGAGGCAAGGCTGCATACTGTCGCCCTGCCTATTTAACCTATATGCAGAGTGCATCATGAGGAAGGCCGGTCTGGACGAGTCATCAGCTGGAGTGAAGATTGCTGGAAAACGTATCAACAACCTTAGATATGCGGATGATACCACTTTAATGACAGAAAGTGAAGTGGAACTCAAGAGACTACTGATGCACGTACAAGAAGAGAGTGAGAAGTTTGGGCTTAAACTGAACATTAAAAAGACGAAGATCATGGCGTCTTGCCCTATCAAGTCCTGGAGCATCAATGGACAAGAAGTGGAAGCTGTGACAGATTTTCTGTTCTTGGGCGCCAAGATTACCTCGGAAGGAGACTGCAGCCATGAAATTAGGAGACGCCTGCTTCTGGGAAAGAGAGCAATGGTTAGCCTTGACCGCCTAGTAAAGAGCAGAGACATTAGTCTGCCAACCAAGATCCGTATAACCCGTGCTATGGTCTTTCCAGTTGTGATGTATGGATGCGAGAGTTGGACTGTGAAAAAGGCTGACCGCCGAAGAATTGACGCGTTTGAACTGTGGTGCTGGCGAAGACTCTTAAGAGTTCCTTGGACTGCCAGAAGATCAAATCAGTCGATATTGTCGACCATAAACCCTGACTGCTCATTGGAGGGTCAAATTCTAAAGTTAAAGCTCAGCTACTTTGGTCATCTGATGAGAAGAGAGGAGTCGCTGGAGAAAGATTTGATGTTGGGAAAGGTTGAGGGTCGCCGGAGAAGGGGTAGGCAGCGAACGCGATGGTTAGATGGCATTCTCGAGGCATTGCAGATGAAGCTGTGTGATGTTAAGAAGATAGTGAGAGACCGGAAAGCGTGGCGTGACATGGTCCATAGGGTCACGAAGAGTCGGACACGACTGAACGCCTGAACTGACTGATGTCATGCTCTCGGCAGCGCGGGGCTTCATGGATTTCAACCTCCGTTCCCCATTTTCTGTGCTCTCAGACAGGCTCCGCTAGATTGTGTCGTGTGTGGCGTTAGCGGGATGCAACCGTTCAACTTCTCGCTTAGTAGTCGTTTGAAAAAAAAAAAGAAAAAAAAGCCGAGGCTTTGGAAATGAGGCAAGCAGCGCACAAAATACGCTTTCCAGCATCCCTGAGTACTGGTAAATAGAGTGTTCTGCTCGTATAGAGGCGTGTCGAAAAGTATAACGCATCACATAGTTTGGATATAACATGGTGACGTGCGTATAATCATGACCTCAGCTGTCCGATACTTGCCACAGTTCGGTGTTTTTTGTTATGTATCTTAACGTGGTGAAGTAATAAATATTAGGATTATTTTCCTCGCTGGTGAGTGCGAACAGGACACACATCTCTGAAATAAACTCTTATATTTCCTGAAAGGAATACTGCTGTCATTTTTTCACAGGAATTGCGGTGCTCCTATCAGGAGATTTGCTTGAACTTCAGGCTTAGCAGCGCCTTGTTGTGGTTAGTCTGCGCGATAACACACAAAATAAAGTGGTTTTTCAGACTAAATAAATTTGATCTTCGAACATTTTGCTCACACACAAAGCTTGTTAACTAAATATGGAGATAAAAAGAATCGCTATTTTCTTGAAAAATCAGAAGCGGTACCTACCTTTTTTTGAACACCGTACCATCTTGAACAGTTTTTACTTATAAGAAGGAAGTCCGTTCAGTCGCCTTCTCTCAAGTGCAAACTCATTTTCTCAATATCAACAGTTAGCACTGTCTTGAGAAAAGGAAAATATATCCTAAGCATGACGTTTCATTTTCAGCGAGAGAACACAGTCTGCTTCCCGACATCGAGAGGAGGCCACCGTCAGACCGCAGATCGTTCTAGTGCGGCGGCCTTGACTTGACCCGATAGAGAAAACTTAATCCTCAAATTATAGCGGCGCTACAGCATGTAGCCACCGAAGAGGCGATTGCGATGATGACATGCATAACCGACACCCTTGCGGCAAAGAGTCCATGACAGAAAGCGAAGCCTCCCCCCTTTCCTCTATCCTCACCTCAACCGGCGAAGGCCTTGTATTCCCAGCCCCAAAGGGCAAAAAGAACCCACCTCCTCGAGTGTGTCGAGCTCACCATTTCCTGTTGATGAGACCGACCGATGGTTGTAGAAATATGGCCTCGCAACATCCATCATCTAGCATCTGAAGCAAACAGTGCGACGACGGCAAACACAACAGACCTTGTTGCAAATCTTCCCCGACACAACCGGTGAAGGATTCGTAGCTGGATGTCGTAGTAGCTTATTGCATTCATATAAAATTGTGTGAGATATTAGAGGAACAAGTTAAGGAATTGGTAATTAAGCGAGAAGAAACTACATCTACGCGATCAATAAACCACAATGGGACCCTTTACGGATAAAGCGCTATCGCGTTACACCCGTAAAGCCGGTTTTAATATGCCCCCACAATTTGTTGCACTGATCTCCCGCAAGACGCCAAAACGTAGCTGCCAACCTTTGACGAGTTTCAGGTCTGGTGATGGTTTACTTTCCATGATTTGGAAATGTTCTGTGATTAAACTATTGGACTGGTTCATAACCGAAACACGTTTGGATACACCTTCGCCCTGGTCGCTGTCTGCCACAACATCTTGCAAGGTCCGTTGCATTTGGATCAGGTAGACGCCCCATTGATGAATATTGGTCACAGGTCTCAACCTCGTCGTTGTGCACGCTGAGCGTATAATATATGAGGGAATACCGTCACCCCACTATGTACCAAGGCACATATTCCCACCCAGAACACGGTGATGTGTTTATGCTTCCTTGTGTCTCTGTGTCCCGTTCCTTGCGCTGTTCCTTCACCACACGGCGATTATTTTTCTACGAAATTCCACTCACATTCTCGTTGTCCATCGAGTACTTGCTGCCATTAAATCCTCGCCTGATGACATTAACGAGGCCATCGGTGTCTGCACTTTAACCCTAGCTGTTAAATGATATGCATTGTGAAGTTGTCGCAGTTCACGGTGACAGGAACGAAATAAACCTTCTGAAACTCGCCGTGGTGTTGCAGTGGTTAGGGCACTCTACTACTGTGCCCAATGATATGGGATGGAATCCCGGCCGCGGCGGCTGCTTTCTGATGGTGGCAAGGTGCCTGTGTGCTGGGCGTTGTCAGTGCACCTTAAAGAACCCCAGGTGGTCAAAATTTTCAGAGCCCTCCACTATGACGTCTCTCATTGCCTAAGTCGCTGTTTGACATTAAACCCCATAAACCAAACCATAAACCAAATTTCCCGAAAGACTTTTGCTAAAGACCACTGCACTGGGAATTTGTTGCAGAGCGTCTGGCCTTGTATGCAAAGATACAAGCATTATTTCGCGCCCCGTCAAAAAAATGTGGCTCCAATCTGCACTGTTAAGGTGGTTGGACAGCGAAGGTGTAAAACGACACCCAATTACCCATTGTAAGGTCACAAGGTTTTGTCCTTTTCGTCGAGCATTATATTCACGCTGTTATTCTGGCGTCATTACTTTCCGTGGTGTACCCATGATAGCCTGGAATGAACTTCGTGAGTTTCTATACCGGTCTCCCTGCCATATATGAAAGCGTGGTAATGTGACTACGTGATTTCAATACTGTAGGGTACATTTTCACTTGGAGTAGCTTACGCAACCACAATATTTAAAGGGAAACATATGCGGGGAGAAGGAACGTGCTTCGCATTGCTTGCGGGCGGCATTATTATACATTATGCGGTTTGGACTTCACACGAGGGCTTCGAATAACGTCCACTCCTTTTGAAGCAGCTGCAAACCTAATCTTTACCAGAACGCGTCGGATGGTGTTCCCATTGTTCACACGTGCCTTATTGTCCGTCGTGGGGTTTTGATGCTTGTTTTTGGTTTTTCTTATTCAAAATGTGTACTGAGCTGTATGCTGATGCCGGATTTAAAAGGAGACATGCTGTTTGCATTCTATTTTTAGCCTGGTGTTTCCTGCTTCAGAATAGGGAAGGCGCTGTAGCTATTACACTGGTTCTGTGAACACCTGAACCGCTTTTGCTTACGACAATGACACGAAAATATTCTTGGATGATAGAGGTATACAACTTCGCTGTAAAATTTCGCGGACCACATCAGCAATCATTATATATGCTGTATTGCAACGCCTGAGATTCAGTTCCACGTGTGTAATGAATGTCGTGTCAAACTCCAGATGTTTTGCTAAGCAAAAACCTGAAGGGCCCCTGAATCGCACCGTCAACGTGCAGGTAAAAGATACATTTTTCTTTTTCGGCAACTTTTTATATGGGTACGCAATTTCTTAATAAAGCCGTCGGCCTTTAAAGCTTCTCCCCAGAGCGCCAGGTGCGGGCGCATTGGTTTACCCCAATGACGCTGGTTCATTTCGTAAACAGAAACGCTTGGTATGAGCGGAAAAAAATAAGCCATCGAAGGTGAAGCCACGGTTATGTTTTCTGTTGGCCACGAAGAGTCGTTCACCAGGGCGTGGGGAAAGAAACCGCAGTTTTAAATAGCACATTTCATGTTATGCCTCTCCCCATTTCAGTAAGCTGCGACAAAAAGCGTAAAATATATCCAGTGATTGAGTCGAAATTTTACATCCTAGCGCGGGAAGTTTTACGACGTTTACTTTATGCCTTCGCACATTCGAATCCTTAAAATTGGCGAACTTCCCTGAGTTCCGTTCAGTTTACACTCTGTTAGGAATTAAAAAAAAAAAATGAGAAGTTTTGTGTAAGGAAAGATACCTGCGTTAAAGAGTAAATTTTAAGCTTCTACTATTTTTTGTTTATAACCTCTACGAATTAGTCGGTCATGTGTTTTTGTTTCTTGATGTGAGTAAGTCGTATAATAAAGCCCCTAATAAACATTTATATGTTCCACCAGGGGTGTAGTTCAGATGGGCATCGCTTTCTCTAGTATGCATGAAGCCCGAGGCAAATTTGTGTTTATTCCAAACCACCTCCTTGTCTCTCTTTAATACACAGCTGGAAACAATATAAAAAAAAGGAATCGGTAGGGCGTGGCATTCGTGCTTTACAAAGCGATACAACCAACAGAAGACGAGAATGAGTGGCACCAAAAGCATGTTTGGAAAGAACAGCCGACCAAGCTTACTTTGAAGGCGCCTTTACCGCTTGTTCTTATCACCTGGCGATGGCAGCGCTTTGCAAAGCGCAGAGACCACGCGCTCCTGTGTTCCCTCTCATATTGTGTCAAGCTGTATACGTGCCGATGATATGTAAAAGCCTCATCCATGCTTGAATAGTCCCGGTTATAAGAAGGCACTTTCACAGAAAGCCAGGCGGTTAACCTTTTTATTACCGATTGTGTGTGTGTGTGTGTGTGTGTGTGCGTGTGTGTGTGTGTGTGTGTGTGTGTGTGTGTGTGTGTGTGTGTGTGTGTGTGTGTGTGTGTGTGTGTGTGTGTGTGTGTGTGTGTGTGTGTGTGTGTGTGTGTGTGTGTGTGTGTGTGTGTGTGTGTGTGTGTGTGTGTGTGTGTGTGTGTGTGTGTGTGTGTGTGTGTGTGTGTGTGTGTGTGTGTGTGTGTGTGTGTGTGTGTGTGTGTGTGTGTGTGTGTGTGTGTGTGTGTGTGTGTGTGTGTGTGTGTGTGTGTGTGTGTGTGTGTGTGTGTGTGTGTGTGTGTGTGTGTGTGTGTGTGTGTGTGTGTGTGTGTGTGTGTGTGTGTGTGTGTGTGTGTGTGTGTGTGTGTGTGTGTGTGTGTGTGTGTGTGTGTGTGTGTGTGTGTGTGTGTGTGTGTGTGTGTGTGTGTGTGTGTGTGTGTGTGTGTGTGTGTGTGTGTGTGTGTGTGTGTGTGTCGGCAAGCGCGCGCTCATGACCAACTTGTCTTTAGCGAACCCCTTCACGCTGCTGTGTCTCGCTGATTTTAACGGAATATGAATTGCGCTGGATCATAGCGAGTTGTTTTGAAGTAACTGTTAATTCGCCTTTTCTTTGCTGTTTCATTGTTATTTATAGCTGCGCTCAGGAGTTCGCAAGCACCATGTGGAGCCAGTCCCTACTAAAAAAATTATTACTCATAGGACGCGTCCAGAGCAGCAATGTTTGTGTTGTTACCTAATGACAAGGAAGTTCCAGAACAAACACAAATAAACCGCATATCCTTTCCTTCAAAGTTTACTTCAATGCTGCTTGTTTAACCAAATCACATATTGAAGGAAGATCACGAAGTAGTGGTGGCATCATTATAACCCATGCACCTCAATAATGTCTGATTTGCTTCACAATGGGCCTACTATATGTTCCGCTCCTACATCACAGAAGCCATGTGTAATATATTTAGGAGAACATGCACTTATGCCTCCGACTATAGGTATGATATACAGCCATATTACGGTGTTCGTTTTTTGTATTCCTAGTAGAAAGGCCGTCCCTTTGTTCCTTTTTTTTTTTCGGAACTGGTCACATTTTTCGTTTTTTTTTCCTCCTGCTGCTGCTAAGTTCTCCTTTTATCGCCGCTGTTTCTTTCAGTGCCCTAGAGTGTCACATGACGTTGTCCATGGGCGGGTTCTGATATAATTTACTCATTGTTGAAAATATTACGGCAGTATTGGAGAATGGAAACTTCCGTCCATTTTATGTATTCTTCGGCCAGAGGAAAAATAATAAGAGGATTAAATATAAGCCTACGCTTCTACTGGATGAAGATATCGTACTTGTTTTCATGTGTGTGCTGTTTTAAGCCGAAAAAAAAAGATCCTTTAGGAGCAAGGAAACGCTAGCGGGGCTTTGCGGTCCAATTCCACAGCTATTCAATTTCCGAGTCCTGAACTTCCGCTGCTCCTTCTCCCGTCCTCTTTCATCATATATTCCCCGTGCGCTCAGCGAGAAGCCCTTTGTCAAAGCGTGTATTCAAAGATTAGGTTTCTGAGGCTTTAATTCTTTTTTTTTTTTGAAAGCATGACCTGAAACAGCAAGATGCAGATGTTAATGCTGTTAAAGCGAAGTTCTTGTTTTTTCTTTGCAGAATGGGGACGGTACGTGCTTTTTCTGTCCTGTTTTCTACTTCGTGGTATTCGAGCCGTTTTTGTGTGGGGGGCCCCTGTCAGAGCATGTACTCAAACCCCGCATATGTAACTCGCCTAAACTGAGGGAATGTGTTCGTCTGTACTATCATATAGTCAAAGCTACCGTTATCGACAGCAACACTAGGTAAGATGGAGCTATAACGCATAAAGCATTAAAGAGTGGAGCAGTTAAGGCATCTAGGCGAGTGGTGCTCGTATTCTAGAGTAGATACGTATAGCTGGACTTGTACCGTATTTTTCTGTATTCCTTAAGCAGAACCTTTGGTTATTTACGACACTATAAGCAGCGCTGTTCACATCGTACAACTCTATCGCACAATAATGCCCAACTGGATTCTTTCAAACGTTCATGTGTGCTATTGTTCTCTTCAAGATGCTGTTTATCCACAGGAGTTCAGGAAAATTACGAGGGCAGCTTCAGGTCTTCTGAAGTTCCACAAATTGGATTGGTATTCATAAAGTAGTGGTGGCAACAGAAGGCCTCATGAGTGCCTGCGTGCGTGATAACAGATATCTGCTATGTCACAGAACTACGGTGGGGGCCATTAACGTTGTCACGCTATACCCTTGAAGGCAGAGCTTAAGTGTCCTCCCAGTTTTTTTTTTTTTTTCAGTCATGCTACCCGGTATTGTGAACCGGATAGCCATTGCGGGTAATGGTGCCTCATGCACTAAGGACACTGTTCACATCGGCGCCGATCACACATGTGTAAGACTAGCAGAGCCAGGCAGAACAATCACAATGAAAACACATACAAACACGCACGATGCACGTTTTCCATGGCGTCTGGGCGTCCGTGCGGTGGCGCTTCGGCGAGGAGTAGTGGCGCTCCCGCTGAGGTCGACGGCGAAAACCCTAAATTCTTGTTTCACGCACTCTCGCAGTAATTAGGGCGCGAAGCGACGGCCTCACCTTGTGCGTTTGTATTGAGCGGCCGTAACAGAGCACTCGCAATAACCTCAAGTAAGACTAGTAAGGTGGTAGGTCTGTTATGCACACGATCATTCTGCCTCTTGCTGTCACCACAAGCACCTAATGATGCGGGTGAAGCAAAAGATGCAAATATGAGGAAGGAGTAACTGTCTTGGTTGGGCCAGATAAACACAATCTATTTTGTGCCAAGGCCAAAAAATAGATGATTAAGACTTCTACTTGGGGAGTTCTCCACCAGTGCTGGATCTAAAAATCACTAATGTAACAATCTGGGGACAGCTCCGTCGGACAGCTCCCTGTATTCTTTTTCTTTTTTTTTTTTTAGGCATTCTTTACTTAACCTTACTAATGGTTCAAAGGCAGTCTGCAGAACCTTTATCTCTCTCTCTTACAGTTTCGAATACTTGCCCCTAGAAATGAAAGGGGTAAGTGCCAGGAAGAGTATACCGCACCACTCAGTTTTTTTTTTTTTTGGCTTATTTTCTTGGGCCTGAACATCGAAGCCTGAATCACGACGATGTTTCAGCTTGCTCTCTCCAGTCTCCTAATTGATGATAACGCATTAGGTCTGACAAATGAATACGCTTGACGCCTTACAGGAATCACAGTGCCATATTCCCCAGCGAACTTAGGCGGCATCGTTATAGAAAAATGGTTCAGCGTTCCAGCATTCTTCTGCTTTCGTTTAGTTCTTTTTTTATATATATGGCTGCTTCAGCACCGAACGATGATTAATAGCCTACGTAGAATGAATTGCAAACATTCATTCTTATACGTTTCGCCTCGGCCTGGATATAAGGTTCAATTTTGGTTCTCGGTAGGAACATTCTCCTCGTAATGCAATTATCATAGTTGCAGGCATCACCCAGTGCGTGAAAAGCGGCGCAACCACGCTTTAGCTCGGCTGGCTTTACTTTAGGGCATGTATATTGAGATTGATGAACTCATGGCCGATATTGGAGCCGCAATGCTCTAGCATTTCCATTCTCCGTAGCCATATTCTCTTCTCTCGTTTCGAGTTCGAGCTTAGACATCTGGCCCAAGCGCGTACCACAGTGTTTTGGTTACGTAGTCGCTATCTTTTTTAAAAATGATAGCAACGAAGCGTGCTTCTTTGTGGTGTAGAAGAAGCAGACCGACATTACTGCCTGGGGCCCACAAATATATTTTATCAGGCCAGCTCCCAAACAGAAACGCGACTGTGTTCAGGTAGATTTACATTTTACCAGAACGCTGAATAGGCTCTGGTCGCTCACCGAGCATGAGCTGGCGCTTGTCGGTATCTTTGGCCGGACAATCATCACACGTGGTAGGAGGGTAAAACTTCATAGAATTTGAAAGCTACTGGTTTTGAACCAAATTACCGCAAGTGCAGACGTCTGTTTTGTCTTCAATTGATTTAAGGATTTAACAGCATTTTTATTTGTTGCCACAGCACAACATACACAGAAAATACACACGTCAAATCATGGACTGGCATTTGAAATCCTTCTTTTTTCATAGGACTTACAATACAGAAGCTGCATTGCACAAAAAAAGAACAAGGTAAATTAAATATAACAACTGTGGTATGGGTATTCTTCCGGCACACTGCGTTTGCCGTATGCGGGTTGATTACAGAGCATCAATTCATGAATAAAATTTTAGTTTTTAACACGGATAGGCAGTGGACGAGTAACATTGGTGCTGACGTGATGACCGGAGACATAAAAACTGCGCGGCATCGAACTCGCTCGTGGCACCTCGTGGCGATCGTGACTGAAACTGATCAAAGGTACTCGCAAATAGAAAAAGAAACTATGGGAATTAATTTGGGTGCAAAAAATTTCACTTCTTCGTTTATGGAAGAAACATTGTTATTGAAACAGACCACCGCCCACTCCAAGCTATTGCGGCAAATGGAATCGGCGATATGCCGTCAAGGCTTCAACGTTTCTTTTTACGCTTGCTGAAGTACAATTATTCCCTTCAATTTGTACCAGGAAACGAGTTGCTGCTCGCCGACATGCTGTCAAGATTGTCTCCAAAAGAATCAGCGTACATCGCTGACTTCCCAGATGAAGTAGAGGTGCATGCAGTTGAAATTCTCACGGATCTGGTGAGCCGCAACACAATGAATCGACTTGTTGAGGCCACTGCAAGGGATCCTGATTACCTCTCTCTTATATGTTACATAACAGATAGTGGTCACCTGGTCGGCAGCATGAAGCCATTCTCTGCAGAGTTGTCTCTCTTTGAAGGAATTGTGGTAAAGGGGGCCAAGGTAGTCATCCCAAATTCGATGAGGACGGAAATGCTTCAACTTCTACATGAGGTTAATTTGGACTTGAATAAAAGTAAACCAAGAGCTCGCCAGCTCATGTTCTGGCCTGGACTGAGCTCCGATATTGAGCGGATGTTAAACAGTTGCGCTATCTGCAAGAAATACGCGTACCAGGAACAACGCGAGCCTTTCCTGATGCGTCGGTATCGATATCTTCCAGCACGGTGGTAGTTCTTACCGGTGCGTGTAGGATGCCCTCTCCAACTTCCAAGAAGTTGCAAAACTTAGCGACACCGCAGCTCGTACTGTTATTGAAAAGCTGGGCGCAATCCTTGCTCGTCACGGTATTCCAGTGGAAGTTTGTAGCGACAATGGTCCCCAAATCTCCTTTCGTGAATTTTCTGCTTTTGCGTACAGCTACAAGTTCAATCATGTTACGTCAAGCACTGCATTTCCACAATCTAATGGACTTGCGAAGAAAGGCGTCCAAATTGTGAAAAGAATTTTGAAAAAAAAAAATACGCAGGAGACGTCAGGCTGGGACTGCTTTCCTACCATTCGACTCAAATGGAGGCCGCCGTTCACTGGGTGAGCTCCTGCAAGGCAGAAGACTGCGCACACTAATTCCTAACTTTAACCGACAGCCGAAGACAACTGTTTTCATGCGCAAGCACCTGGGTGTTGGTGCTAAAACTCTACCATGCCTCAAGAAAGGAGGCGTGGTTAGGGTTCGTGACAAGCAGTGGACTCGCAAAGCACGAGTAGTGGAGCCGGTTGCACCGTGTTCATACCGGCCAGGTGCTTACCGAAGATGACAAACTGCTCCGCCGCAACAGAGGGCACCTAAATGCGACGCTGGAACCCTTTGAGCGCAGCATAGCCGAAATTGACGAGTCCGACAGTGAGCGCGAGTCCGTCGACGAGCAGGTGCCCAGTCCACGACTTACAGAGGCGGAGGCGCCATCTACTGACTGCCAGTCAACGCCACAAAAAAGGCGATCCCTCGCAAACAGACGCCAGTCAAATAGGCTCCACTACGACCAGAACTTCAACCAATTAAATCCCTGACGTTTCAAAGTACTGACAGACATTTCTCACCAAACGCTGCCAACGCCTAGCTGCTAGATGATTTTTTGATGCGTCCGAGCTGATTTTCGTTTCTTTAGCTGGATCGAATATTGCTTGCCAGCACAGATGTGCTGCTTAAAACAATACAAAGAGTGGTCCACTCAGCGGTATGGTTCTCTGTCCACTGAAATATTGTGTCCTTTTTGATAAGAACTCGCAACAACTTGGTCTTCTCAGCAAGATGCGGAATATACTTTCCAAAATAATTGGCCACCTCCAGCATTCGCTGAACAGCCGTCTTATCTTTTTGGTGCGTCATTTCGGTAAATTATACGCTGAACGTGGTATTGGGCTTCATCCCGTCTTGGCGGATGATGTCACTCAAGAATTCAACCTCTGTGCCCGCGAACTTACATTTGTTTGCATGCAACGTCAGACCAGCTTGCTTCGCTAGTTCCAGTCATCCACGAAGGCGCTCATTGCGTTCCTCCTGTGGTGCACCCCATAGCAGAATATCATCGACATACACGCGAACACCTTGAGCTCGGTCAAATATCTGTGTCAATGTTTTTGGAACGCCTCCGGTGCTGAAGCAATAACAAACGGCAGTCTCAGGAAGCGATACCAATGTGCACATTTTTGACATGGCCTTATCCAATGGAATTTGATAAAACTGAATTTGCATTGAGGCGAGAGAAGTATTTAGCGCCAGCGAGCTCCGCCTCAATATCATCACGCCTCGGCATCTGATAGTGTTCGCGGTTTAGGTGCTGGTAAATATTTCTAGTATCCATGCGGACCCTCAATCTTCCATCTTTCTTTCTGACAATGACCAGCGGACTCACGCAGTCTGTTGGCTCGCTGACCCTCTGAATGATGTGCGCCTTTTGCATGCGTTGCAGCTCCTCTCGCAGTGTTCTTGCAACGCCAAGGGAACTTGTCGCGCTGGCGGTATCACTAGAGTTGCATCTTCGCGCAGGACCCTCGGTATGGACGCGCTAGACACCCGGTACCTCGAAAGAGGTGCGGGAATTTTCGCAATATTTTTTCCCGAACAGACTTCGTCTACGGCTTCGACTGAACGCACTACCAGTCCTAGCGTCTCAGTTGCCTGTAATCCAAGTATAACCTTGTTACTCTTCACAATGAAGAAGGTGAAAGTCTCGGAGTTGTCGTTCAAGACCACTGGTAGGGTCGCCACTTCAAAGTGTTTAATCGCGTCCCCATTGTACGACCGAATAATGGAGCTGCTTGGCTGCAGAGATGTCTCTGCTTTGCATTTACGAAAGACCGATTAAGGCAGCAAGTGTGCCTGAGACAAAGTGTCCATTTTGAAAACAACATTCTGGTTGGCCACTTTGGCTGTCGCCATCCAATCAGCTGTCCATTCGACAGTGTGGACCGTGACATTGAGGATTTCGAAGTTGTCCTCCTCAGCTACCGCACTGACCGCAGAATTTTTCTGGCAGCAGGTCGCGAAATGATTGGCCTCTTTGCACGCAAAACACGTCGTCCCAAACGCTGGACACTTGTTCCGCTTGTGCGTCCGATTGCATCTGCTGCAGCGAAATCGTGGGCGCTGTTTCACCGAAGCGACTTGCTTTTCTATTTGGCCCCAGACCTCATTCTGTTGGGCGGACACTTAAGCAGCTTTACACATTTCTCCTCCCTTAAGCAGCGTAAGATCCTTCACTTTGAGCCTTTTCTCCCGGAGCTTCTGGTTATTTGTGCCCAACACAATTTATTCCCTGATAATCGAGCCATTCAATGATGCCAAATTGCACTCTGGGCTTGTTTTCGCAGGTCGCGCACAAAATGTTCAAAGGTTTGCCTTCTGCCCGAATTCTTGTGCGAAACACATATCTATCTAAACTTCATTCTGCTGCTCTTGAAAGTAAACTTCAAACTTCCTTACGACTGTTGCATAGTCACCTTTGCTCTCTTCCTCCGAAAAAAAAATGAAGTTATAAATGCCTGAAGGGTGCTTTACCCAGTAACACTCAGCAGCAGAGCCGCCTTAGCCGCTTCTGTCCTTGGTGCCTTGGTGCCTTGGTGCCTTGGTCGATGCTGTAGCATCCAGAAAGAAAGCTCGAACTTATTTCTAAACAGCGTCCACTTCTTTGCTATGTTCCCAGAAAGAATAAGTTGGTCGGGCGGCTTGATTAGCTCTATTCTTCTCGACGGTTAGCGGCACCTTCTTGTTTCCTCTGTAAGGCGCTGCTTGAAACGCCAACAGCCGGTCCACTTCTGACACCGACAGCGACGAGTCCGACAATGAGCGCTAGCCCATTGACGAGCAGGAAACGTCTTGGGCAGCTAAGTTCGTTTCGGAGTATAAGACGCGGCAATGTCGCATGCCAAAGACGGGCTTGTAGAGGCATAAAAAGTCGGCTCCTATTATTGGCTTCCGCATGTCCGTTATGACAAAGAACCAGCGAAAGGTGTGTATGAGGCTGATATCTGGAGTCGCTGACTTTTGAGGCGAAAGCCTTAACGGCTCGTAATGTCGGCCAAGATTCTGCCACACACTTCACATGCAGAGGTGTCTATGAAGTCGGGCCTTAAAGACCCGACTCCATAGACACCTCTGCGTCCTACGCGCCGGGCGCCGTGCACGCCTACGCAGAGAGCACCGCGCCCCGGGGCAGCTCCAAGCACTTGGCGCGGTACGCACCCGGTTGCGCGCTGCATAATCGGCGAAACTTGTCGCGGAGGCTTTTCCACCGCTTCTGGAGCATTTTTACAGCCTCTGTGATGAAAACAAGAACATACACATGATATGTTTGATATGCACGACGCAGAGCACCCGCTGATTGATGGATGCTTGTACGCCGGAATTCGAAGGAGCGCTGCCGGGAGCAGCGTGCGCGCCGAATATCTGGCACTGTTGGATTCGAGCGTCGTGAGCGCGCTCGGCTGTGGGCGGCGCGTCGCGCATGCGCTGACTCCCTCTGGCCGGTACGCGCGCATCCAAGCGCGCAGGACGCGCGCTTCAAGGGCTCATGGAGTTGGACCTTTAAGTCCCACTGTAGCTAATGTGGCATCCCATCCGGTTAGGCGGCCTTTTCTAAAATATAGTCAGCAGGAATTCGGTCAATCGAAATGATGACATTATCAACGTAACGAAGTAATTTAGTAGTGTTGGTATCCTAACATTTATTGGTCAGTAAATAGTAATTATTAATTTTAAAAATCCTATCTGCACTAGAAATTGAATCTCCATCCCTGGGATCCCCAGCCGAGAGCTTTAACCAACTGCGACACGCCCGGAATCGTGGAATGCACATCATAATTTTCCTTGTCTGTGGTGTGGATGATAGCAGTGATGACGATGACACTGCAGTTAGTGATAATGACAATGATGACATTAGTGATAATAATGGCGGTGCATTTAGTTCATAATAATAATGAGGGCCAACGTGATGCACCGTATGCTGCAGCAATGCTCGGGCTTTTGCTTTTCTGCACTGTAGATTCCAGAGTGTTCTCGTAATTTTTTAGTGCTGGTCCATGGAGTCAATTCATTGACATCGGGGAGAGGAGGCGAGGTAGGACGATGGCAGCGCACGGCCAATGTATGAAGAAGGACGCAGAGCTTTTGTGCCAGTATCGATGAGACAGCGAACCTTGGTGCTACAATCGGTAGCATAAAAGAGGCTGGCCGAGACCACCGGTCGCAATCATGTTCTACGCCAATTTGGAGCAGGGATGAGGGACTGTTTCCCGCGTAGAAACAGAGCTGGGGTATTGTTGTGCATCAGAGCAGTTGGTGGTACCAGCCAAGCGAAACTGGGGATAGAGAACGATGGCCGGCATGACCGGGGCTAGAATGGCGATGTTGCGAAAACACATAGCCGGCATGTGCGAAGAGCTGCAACATCAGCTGTAAACTTGCCAGGTGAGATCAGCGTTTGAGTAGAGGGGCCGCGCATAGAATTCACCAATAGCCGGACCAGAGGACAACGTCGGGACGGCGATGCATTGTGGCCATGGAGGGAAAACCGACATCCATAATTTTCTTGGCTAGCAGAGCCAGTGATCCAGGGTCGTAGATGCAGGGTCGTGTCTTTGACCCAGTACACAGACGCTTACAAGTGTGGAGTGGAAGTTGAAATATTAATGAATGTTGAATATTGAATATTAGAGAGCCCCTGAAATGCTACTTGTGGTATTATTCTAAGGCAAAAAAAAATCATAGATACATTACATTTACATTTACAAATAATTTTTTTGTAGCGAAAGCTACACTGCGCTAGGTTTTCAAGCCGTCGGCGTGGCACCCTGTTACCGTGGCACCGTGGCACCGTGGCACCATGACACCGTGGAATGCGAAGAGGAAGACGAATAAAAAACACGAAGAAGACAAAGTAAAAGAAGAAGACGAAGAAAAAACACGAAGACAAAGAAGAAGAAAAGAAAACGAAACGAAGAAAAATAAGGAGAAGGAGGAGAAGAAGAAAAATAAGAAGGCAAAGAATAGGAAGAATAAAAAAAATACGAAGAAGTTAAAGAAGAAGACAGATAACTGGATAGTTAGTAGAGGCGAACAACAACAGCGACTTGCTAGAGCAGAAGATTCGCTCGAACTTGTGACGGCGGTGTGCCCCGGAGTTCGACGTAGAGACGATGTTATACGAGGACTTCTACGCCCGAATGAAAGTGGTGAACAGCTAGGGGCACGGGGGGCTCCTATGTAAAGTGATTCTTCTATGGCATAAATAAAGCTGAAACCACAGATTAAGTTTCTATGCGCAAAAGCCATGTCTTTACTTTGAAGCCGAACCAAAGTTTAGCCATGCAGATTGTTTCCGAGTAACTCCAGGTTTAACCACAAGCTAAACCACAGCTAATGCTTCTTTTTTTTTTCAAACGTCTAGGCGACTGCTCGCGACTGACCTGGGCGACATATCCCCGTGCGCAAACATCCACAATTATTTCAGTGGGGCTTGCTCGTCTCGCCCGCTCATTGGACGCTCCCCAGATCCGCGGGTAGGAAGGGACGTGGTGGCACGCAGTCGCGTCTAGACTTCTCTTTTCTTGAGCGGCGTCTTGGCCTGAGTCCAGCAGGGAGAGGATGCACCCAATTAGGCACCCCACTGCAAGAAAGTCCGGGTGTAGAAATTACGTTCTATACAATTCAACAGTCAGCTCAGCGACTTCATGGCTTTCGCAGGCAAAAAAGCAAGCTACTCAAACTTTCGGCATTGCCACTAAATAGGGCGGCGCTAGTACCTTTGTTGCACGCTAATTAGTGAGGGCAGTTCTGCAGCCCCAGTTTCAACACATTATGAGACAACAATAGGATCACCTTGAGGCAGTGAACCGAGAGGCTACGAGAACCGTTACATACATTACATGGATCAAACCGGTGGTGGCTTTAAAAAAAATGCCCAGCTCAACACCATCGACGCGCTATGTGCAGCAGCCCCGCGATGCTGATAGATTCAAAGCCAGTTTATCGCCCTTCACACAAGCACTGATGGCTTATGCAGCTACGCACTCCAATCTTCAGCCGCCAGTGTCAGTTCTTCCTCCATGGAAGTTTGTGCAACTGAGCGAAAACAATCCACCAGATAATCGTAGACACCTTCTATCAACTCGGCGTCTTATTTTCGGTAGAAACTCAAAAAGCAGAAGGCTCACTGGTCTTAAGGGTCCTTTGTTGTATACGTGGATGCCAGCATCCAACGATTTGAAAAAAAGAACAGCAGTCTATTGTCTGTGCAGGCGTGGACTGATCAGACCTCCGCGTTTCATCTAACGGAATCATCTACATCGTTTTGTTCTAAGCTCGTTTAAGTTCAAGAGGCAATCCGCTCCGTAGACTCCACAACTATGCCTCCTGCGGCCCCCGTTCTCATTCGTACCGACGCTCTGCAAGCAGTTCTGTTGCTCCGACATGTCCGCCGCTGGCCAGGCATATGCCAGGACATTCACCAACTCACATGTATCCCACATTCTATTCCTATTGAGAGGGTTCTATGGGATCTGCTGCCTTCTCAAACATGTGCACATTTAGCAAACCGCCTAGTGAGCCCAGGATCATCACTGCTTCGACTCCTTAACTTCAACAACACTACTCTCATTTCACCAAGAAAGGAACACCACCGGCGCCGCACACGTGCTCTTATTCCTCCGTGTGTGGCAATCCTCCCTCGCGGTCTCACCCGGGCAGAGGAGGTTACGCTTAGGAAGATCCGGGGCGAGGTTGCCCTCACTCTTGCGATTAATCGGATGTGCCCTCATTTCCGGCATTTATATCTCCGCCTAGGGTATCCAATATGCAAATGTGAGAACATTGAAGCTGGCATCCAACACTTGCTGTGGGACTGCCTTGCACCGAGGCCAGCAAGAATCAGACACCAGACGGCAGCGGGTCTTTAAACTCCGAATCTTGCTGCATATATTGCCTGGGAGCAAGGACCATATCATCGCTCACTTCTGGACTTCATACAATCAGCGAAACTTCATTCCCATTTGTATAATCATCATCATTTTTCCATAAAAAACTCTCGCCCTGAGGCAATAAATATTGTTAATAAAAAATTAAAATATTCGTGCGCTACTTTTTATCTTAATGAACCAACATGCGAGCTCGATGCCGTATACAATTTTCTTGGCACATTAGTTAAATAGCTTCGCTACTCAGGTATCGCATAGAGCTTGCTTTAAGGCTCTAGCAGCCGCTCAGTCAAACTCACTCCAGGGGAACATTTTCTTCTTTGCAATGCATTCTATTATGTCGTTTTCGTTGTACCAATGGGTGGAAACGTTTGCATTCTTGTGTGAAAAAGGAACATTTCACATAATAGTTTGCCTTCGTATTGTTTACAATACCCAATCACAGCGGGCTAATGGGGTCCGATGCACCGCTATGCTGAAACGCTTTTCGACAATCTACGTCTCGTAGAGAACCGTCGACTCTAAATGCATGAGTCGCGTCATGTTTAGGTTCGCAGATGTTGGCCGTCGTCTCGTTAATCGCACAGGCAAAGTTACCGGCACAGTGGAGCTCTGTGCCGGTCACATGGACGCTTGCAGCTGCTTGAAGCGATTGTTCAAGCTGCAGCTGCCCTTAATCTTAATCGCAAGGTATATTTGTTTTTCTGTCGAGTGCATATCGCGTAAAGCATCATCTGATGTTTTGTAATGTTGGTTCTAGAATATCTTTGCTAAGAGGACACCCATACGATGTTGGTTCATCACACCGACAAAAAAGAATAAGCAAAATATGTCAGTGTGTACAGAAGCCCAATGTACTCTCGAGCTAAGGCAACAGAAATTAAAATCACAACGCGCCTCCGGTGTCATCTCGGCATACAACTTTTTTCATGTGTTCAGCACGTTCGATTTGACAGCCTACTAGCTGGGCTCACTGGCGCCTCTCGCGACAGAAAGTGCCGATTTTTCGGCACTCGCTTAACCCTTCGCTTTTCTTCAAAGCTTGTTTCCACTGAAAATTAAAAACATTTAATTAATAGAATACATTTTTTAATACGTTATCCATTAAAGTATTCGAAAGAAGGGAGAGCGTTGACATGAGAATGCACTGTGTGGTTACAGTTTGCCTTCTATAGTGATTACACGGATGATGACCGAACCAGATGAGACACTTTCAAGCCGCTTGAAACGGGCGTTTCAAGCAGCTTCCAGTGAGTGTGCAGACATATAATGATTAACTCTGGATAATGTTATTTGCGATGGTACAGTGCTAAGAATAAGCGGCGCTGGCGCGTTGTAGTGCTCAGCCAGTTATGTTTGAAACGAGAAAGCTGCCTTCCCAGGGTGGGCTCGTGTGGCTCGGCATTTTATTGTCTGCCATTTTCGCGCTTTCCGTACCAGCTGCGTTCACTGACTGCTGTGGCACCAATTCGGATGGGGCTGAATTCGGAGCATCCTACATAGCACGGCAGGAAAGGTTTTCGTCCTCACCTGATAATAATGCAAATTCATGCTGCTCTAGGCACAAGTGCGCGATGCCGAAACGTCTTTTGTATCGCTTTCTTGCTGCAGAGCAGGCTGACAGCTTTCTTGTAGTGTGCATTTCTTGTCAAAGGCAGTAAAATTCAACATAAAGCACTGCCAATGACTGTTAAAAAGGGCGCCTTGAACAAAGCAATTCGTTACGATGCGAAGCGAAGCCACTGTGACGAAATTGTGAACGGCGCCTTTGAAAGAAGACGTCACAGTCGCATGGTTACCAACCGAAAGGATGGCAATTTTTCTTTCCCACAATCGATGGGACACAAAAGCGTTTTGCCGGCATCAAACCGAGGCGGGAAAAAAAGCAGGCAGCGAATGGTAAGAATCAATAATAAAACACCTGAGTACAAGAAATTTCGGGACTAACTTGGGATTTCAGCATTACGAAAAAAATACTAGAACCTTTGCAAATTTGTGTTTGCTGGTTGTTTCTACAACACGGCGTCATGCCGAGCGCATTTTCTTGACACGTGTACAAAGGCCTTAACTTTAAGAAATTAAACTCGTAGGCAGTTCCCCTTCGATGCTCCCCCCCCCCCCCCCCCCCGCTTTTAATTCTAGTGCATTCCGAGGCTTCTTTCCTGGCGGTGAACAACAACTGCCTGTATATGTTCTTTTTCTGTCGTGACGCTAACACTCCATGAAACACGTGCATACGCAGAGAGTACCGAAGAGAGATGATAAAATATGACTAATTAAAACGAATAGGGGAGACCATTATGTAACTTAGTTCTCCAGAACTCAGCCGCTTGCTGCAGAAAGAAGCATTCCTAAGCATGAGTATCTGTGTTTTCCTTTCTTCGTTCAGCTCGCAAGCACACCAACTTTGACTCTTTGCCGCGCATTGCGACAGGATAAGACACGCGAAGAGAAAGGGTATACTTCCATACTTGAAACGCATATGCGAGGACTGGGATCCAAATTTGTTGTGAATTCGTGCAGAGGGCAGAAATGCGCCATACTGCAAGTGTCGCCAAGTGCTTCGAAAATATGAAGAAATTCTCGACGAGCATGTAGGCAACGCAGTCCTTTTGACTGGAGCGCAATGAGGGTATTTTCTTTCAGTGCTGTCATTTGCATCGCATTGATTGTGAATTTTTTTCTGCGAATGTGCCTTCTCATCTTTAATCAGTTATCCCTTAGTAAATCACCAATTTCTTCATCATTTATCCCTTATCCACTTGAAATTGAAAAATAAAACAATTAGCCAGATTTAAATCTCTAAAACAGATTAAATAGTGCGAATGCACTGTTAAGCATAGTTTTGACATAGTTTGCTTGACAGTTTAGCGGTGAGAGACTGGCGCAGTGTTTGGCAAAGTGTTAATAGTCCTTATTGAACAGTATACTTATATACTTATATACTTATTGCACAGTATAGGTACTTATCAAAGTACCTATGTCATTGCAACGAATTCCCATCGCAAACTAGCTTCCACCTCTACAAGCAGATGGATGCTGATTTTGAGTGAAGTAGAATGACACCACCTTTAATTCTGCACAACGAACAGTCGCAACCCAATTTTGAGATGAAATGTGTGGAATCTAGCACCTCAGAAGGGTTCGTTAGTGATTCACTGGGAGAGTATGAAAGCGCAAAGGCTGTCAACGGGGGGTGCCATGCTAGAGGGGTGTCTGTTTTGCGTGCCGCCGTTTCACTCGCCGCTTTGGTAAATCAACAGAGGCTGGCACCACAGTTGATATGCAGCAAGATTGGCAAGAGCAGGGTTTCGGCTCGGATCTGAAGGGTATGGTTGATTTTGCACTGAGACATTCCCCGATCCATTTTTGAGGCTTCGGTGGTCGTTAGTTTCTCTATAACACTGGGTGTTTTAGAATTACCAAGGTTTAAAATTAGGCAACTTATTTTGCTATTTTAGCTCCGGTGCTGTACAGGAAGCTATGAGGAGCGCCAGGTGACAGGCTGATTGATTGAACTGGTTGCCCAGTTAGAAAACATGTTAAATACCTTTTTGAACTTTCATGTTGGCGGTATATTGTAAAGGCAGTTTTGGAGCTCGTCCATCAAATAAATAGCCGAGATCGCAAAATTCTCTCACAGAAATTTTAGCTAGCGTTGCCAGGTGCACAGACTTCACCCTCATAAGCGGATTCACACCATAACACATCAGCAGCGAGCGCTTGTGACGTCGATCGCACCCAGACTCTACTGGCGTATCCAGTCGGCCGCGTGGTGGCTCATTGTCAGTTTCGCTTTGACCAAGACCTCTTGACAGTCGCCACGTCGGTAGCCAGTGCGCAGTCGTTTAGCTTGCGATCTGGGTCTGAGTGCTGAGGCGAAGTGAACTACGCCAGACTTGCTCGCTGCCGCAGATAAATATATAGATAGGAATGAGGATGGAAGGCAGGGATGTTAACCGGAAAGGCCTCTGGTTGGCTACCCTACACTGGGGAAAAAAGATAAAGGGATTATAGAAGGGAAGGGAAAAGGGACGCGGAGCACAGTCAGAGTTTGCCACACAAGCCGATGGCTGCTAGAAAACTAAACAGTGCTCTGTATGCCTTAAATGCGGTCGACTGCCGTGGCTACGAATCAAGGATTTTATCCACCGTTAAAGGGCGAGGGTCGAGGCGGTCCAGCACACAACGCAGCTTATGTCTTTCACTCACAAATGCAGGGCATTCACATAAGAGATGTTCGATTGTCTCTTCAGAGCCACAATTTTCGCAGGCAGGGCTGTCGGCCGTTCCAATCCTGAAAGCCTACTTTTTGGTGACCGCAACATCTAGCCATAAACGGCACAGCAACGTTGCTTCTCCACGAGTAATCTGATGGGGCAGGCGCAGGCGCAGGCATCAACCCTCGATATGGGGATTTTAACTGAAACGTCATCGCTATGGGCAGAACGGGCAACCTAGTTCGCCTGGTGGTTTCCATTGATGCCGCAGTGTCCTGGCAGCCACTGAAAAATAATATTGCGACCTTTCAATACTGCGTTGGGGTGCAGCTGGCGGATCTCTCCAACGAGTTGTTCATGTCACCCTCGGCGTAGTGCTGCTTGCAGGCCTTGAAGGGCTGCTTTAGAATCTATAGACACTGTCTTTGGACTCCATCTTACATTCTGTCCAGTAATGTGGACGTTCTTTGTAAATGATTTCAACTGCTGCACATAAGGCAGCTAGTTCAGCATCGGTTGAAGAAGTCAGGTATGATGTTTTAACCTTTATCTGGATTGATTTGGCCGGTATGACCACAGACCCCGCGGAAAGGGTTAGGATTAACTGAGCCATCTGGGTAGACATGTATGCGAGTTTGATGTTTGAAGTGCAGGTAATCTAATGTCAATTGTTTAAGAGCAGGTGAAGACATTTCGGCTTTCTTCGCAATTCCAGGATTATTAATTTGTACCCTTTCGGTTCATGTAGACTCCATATGGGGGAGAATGGTCTTACAGCGGGGGTTAACTTCGAAGGAATATAGGTGTGATGGGCTTCTATAACTTTGGCGAATGCAGTGCTTGGCCTAATTATTGGAAGGGTTTCTCGATGATGACTAGGGACCCTGGTTAGGTGCTGAATATGCGTTCTCATTGAGTGGTGCGGGCGGAGTCTGTCTTTGGACTCCATCTTACATTCTGTGTCTGTTACGGTAGTCCTATGAGGTCGACATCTGCGCCTCTTATAAGGAGAGGTACAAGTTCGCTAAGGTTTTTTTCATTGGTTATATTATTTGGAGGGTGGGCTCCATTCTGAATATACAACATATTCTTAGAACAAAATTTATTTAAGGTCATTGTATTTATTAATTATCAATATATAATGCACTCTGCCTCTTACCTGGTGTCCGCCATAACGCCAATGAAATAATCGGTCTGAAATGTTTTCCCTTTTGATAAACATTTTAGAGTCCCTATGCCCTGTATCCTATATTCTGTGTCCTGAATAGATTATAAATAGACCGAATTCCCCGCGGCCTGGATACCAATGACAGCCTAGGACTGTTCTCGCACAGAACTCACGGTCCCCGTTACAACACATTCTACGTGTCACTCGCGGTATAGAGATGGTACTACATTTCCTGCTATGCTCGTGTAGAATCTCAAGGTTAGATTAAACGCAGCATAAATACGTCTGAAAGAAGAAGATTGAACAGCCGCGGCTGTAGGTACATTTCTGCAGAACCAAGCGCGGAATTCGCAGATCGCGGAAGGGGAGCCGGCGGCGGCGTATAGTTGTTTGTTTTCTACTGTTTTTTATGCTATATATAGATTTCGTTATTAGGCTAAATTCGTTAACCTCACAAAATAAAATTTGGACACACGTAAGCTCTGTGTTGCGTGGCTGTCTTCGGTGTCATGTGCACGCCGGTCTGTTGAATAAGATAGCAAGCGGCGTACACCAGGGCACCTTGCTTTGTGCGTAAGTGTTCGCAGATAGGTGTTTTAATTTTATTGAGTTAATTTTTTTGGTACATGTATGGGTAAGCATATATAATACGCGAGAGCGCAGTTGTTTCAGCAATCTTGTTAATTCAGTCCATGGCTGGAAGAGGTAATAGGTTCGAGCATGCAGTGAAATTTTGTTCGAGGATTGTTGATATCCGGACCATGCATTTGGAACCTTGCTGCCATATGAATGCAAACAGTGAAATTCGGATGATGTCTTGCATCGAATAGGGAGATCAAAAATTTAATGAGAGGGCAATAGGCATTAACGGAGTTTCTCTCTTGGGGCGAGAACACTAGTATAGGCCGATTTTGGGGATAAGGATCCGTCCGCAATGCCAGCAGTGCGGCCTAACTAATAGCAGAGCTTACTTTATGGTAGCTTCTTTACATCCGGAATTGCCTAGGGGAAACCATAGCGCGTTATTCCAAGGTTAGATGGCACCCTAGAGATGGGGAATGGCAACAAGCATAGCGCAATGAATATTCGTTACCAAGTAAAGCAACTCGGGATATTTACTTACACTCACGGGTTCCTTAGAAAACCTCCAAACATATTACTCACTTCCCGTACGGCAAATGTTTAGAAATATTAGAGTTGATAAATCGAAATGTAGAACCTTGAACACGCACTCCATTTACCTATACGCTCACTCGCTTACAAAACATTAGTGCTGTCAAGATGCTGCATATACAAAACCGTGTATGGGGCTGTTTAGGAGTCCGAAAACTACAGTTTCAAAAGGACTCAAACTCGGTATAAGGTCACTGTTCACGTGTTCACAGCAGTAAAGTATAATACAGAACGGTGCATTATACGGGGATGATTTTACTTCATTATTTAATGGCGGGAGCATTACGAAATCGGAAACGCATCTCTCCTCTCAACTGCGTGCCATAACGCTACTAACTCTGTTACTTGCAGCTGGTGATAAAGCTCCAGGAACTCTCCAGTAGTACGTGATGCACTTTCTGCATGTTTATATTTGCATCTCACGTTCTGTGTGTCCTTTCTGGAATATTTTAAAATTTTGATTTTGTCCTACTTTTTTTTAATTTCCTGTGAAACAATCTCTACCGTACTAAGGGCGAAAGCGGTGGAAAGGAACCCTTTACAGGGCACCAGTATGCCTATCGAAGAGTAGCGAGATGAGTAGTTGACGAACTGATTGTTAATTTCAATGAGTAATCGGTGAGTAAATTCACTGACTGCGTGATCACTTGATCAGCCCCAGTAGCCAAACTAAGTTATTTTACGTCTGCACAAACACGACCCAGTTTTGAATCCACCATAATAAATTTAATCGCTGCCATATATATGAGACATCACGTGATTTGGCATAAAGCCACATCCATAGCCATTGGTTTTAGATAAATAGCGGCACATTACCCAAGCAATGTATTATGTTGTAAAGAAGGGAATATGAACTGTTCAACATGTGTGTCCAAAAGCGCTTACATTCGCCATGACATCTCTCGACCGTGACATATTAGTAAATTGTCTACTTATAGCTGTGGTTACAGGCAGTTAACTCCTACGTGTCGATGTTTTCAGTGTCAAACATTTATGTGTCTCACGTCTTCTATCCTCCGCGGAATATGGTGGAATGCACTTTTCGCTCTCCTTTTGGTTTTCCTCTCAAGCATTCTGTACCACCCTCAAGTCAAAACTGGCACGAAGACTCCTTTCAAAGCAATTGAAAGAAGGACATTTGAGATTAGCGATACTGTATCGATTGACTGATTGCTTGATTGAGTATTTACTTTTAAGGATTTATTAATATACTAGTTTATTCTTATCTATTTGTTGATTTTGCATAGTACGAATCGTATCCTTAGATCCTTAGCCCATGTTGCTGTCCCTAGACACAGAAAATCGTATGAAGGAACCATGCGTGGAAACAGAAAAAAGACAGAGAGCGTTAACCTACTGTGCATGACCCTATCAAGCTTATACGCATGCTCAAGCAAGCAGACGACGCTCTTTCTGAAGAGAGCCGTCATTTTTGTGGAACAGCGTATCTTGACTGTGCAGGGCAGTATGTGGTTACCCCTTCCGGTCAAAGAACCGCTAGAATG
Organism: Amblyomma maculatum; assembly: GCF_055883805.1. Lineage (NCBI taxonomy): Eukaryota > Metazoa > Arthropoda > Arachnida > Ixodida > Ixodidae > Amblyomma > Amblyomma maculatum. Next base: position 76,376,895 of record NC_139349.1, on the reverse strand, counting down.
TAGCCCATAAAAACAACTACCGAGTACAATGCCAAAGCACTGTGATGTAGGCTCTATGAGTCCGCCGCTTAAAGGAAGATAGAACAAGGAGTAAAGTCTTTCGGTTCAAGTTATAGTGGTCGGTAAACACGGTGGGATGATATTGCTGCGGACCCTTATGCTTTCGCGTGATCCCACTGCGCTCTTGCCGAGACGCCCGAGGCTAAAAGAAGATGGGGTGAAGAGGAGGAGTCTTGGTAGAGAGCCACCAGCAGGGACGCCAAGAAAGCGCCGCCGAGGGCCTTATCTAAGCGGACAGCCGCGTGGGATACCCGCATGCGGGCCAACCTCGCCGCTGCCATAAAACATGCCAACGGATGGCTGCTCCTTTACGTACTGGCGGAAGAAAACAACACCAGAAGATTATAAAACAATTGAAGCAAACCCAGAAAATCTCCTCCCTTCTGGGCTTCCTCCCAGACCCGCGTGCTCAAGTGGTCTAGCCTAGGGACTCTGAATGAGACTCAAGGCTTAGCAACTAGGTCAGCACAAGTGATTACACCGCCTACACTGTGGAACGTCTAGCGTGAAATGGTTCAGCCGTTCTAATCGGGTGTGCCGGCTTCAAACCTCCTGAACTTTTTGTTATGATGACAAAATCCAAAATGTCACCTTGCTTGAATAACGTTAGGACTGAATGGATATGAAAAGGGGAGAGAGTGTGGTATGTCTCTAGACAGACTGGCAGGTAAATGTTCGGCTGTTCATGTATTACGCTTTATGTAGAGGTAAACTCACTGTAGGTGACAAACCAGCAGTCTTGTATTGCAATATTAGGGATCCTATTTCAAGCCTCAACAATAGTCCTCCCTCTACTTTTTTCCGTAATCGCCCCTTATACAAAATCATCAAAACTGGGGAAATGTTCATCCTATATTGTGCCAGCTTCTTTTAATTTGGCAGCATTGCAGGCTCCATTCTGCAGAAAATTTGACTTCGTCATATTCGGTGCTGGCGTCGGCTTTGTGAGGCAATTATTACAGGTACAAATTCCCAGGTGGTCATTGGCAGGTGGAATCGCCATGCATTGGTTGGCTGTCAGGATCTTTGCGCCCAGAGTCAAGCACGCAGGTACGTTAGCACGGCTCGTTAAAAAGGAACTTCCTATCTATGTCAGAGTATCATTAACAAAACAAAATTATACGCAAATTTTTCCTAATCAGAGCACCACTTTTCGGCTTAGTAAGCGACCAGGAGTAAGTAAGAGGGTGTGCATTGTAATGCTTTTGACAATGCATGCAACACATGGTGAAAGGAAGGCAACCTTAAAGAGAGCAAGGGAATAGGAAGAAAGTAAGGTTAAGGGAATAGAAAACACACGGCTTCAAAAAAATATAAGGCATTGCGAAAAATCTTTGCAGAGTACATCAAGGCATAACAAAAACATAAAACGAAAATTAAAAAAAAAAAGTCAAAGTGTGAAAGTGGAGAAGATGCACGTTTCCATTGAATTAAGAACCGCTAAGGGTTTAGCACTGGTTACACCTAAGATCGAGCGAAAGCTTAACGATGATATATAATTTCCGATCCTACTGGTCGAAACCTTTCTAACTATATGCCTTGACGCTGTAGCGTAAAGTTCAATTTTAAATAGAAATTAACAATCAAAATCACAGTTAATCACTGAAGGCTTGCAATTATTGCAGTGCAGAAGTACTTGATATTAGTTATCCTACGATATATTACTAGCGCTGTAGTGGGAAAATAAATTTGTATTCATTATTATTAAGTAGGCAGTTAATTCCTAACGTTAGTCGAGTGCAATTTTGCGCGAAATAAGCAACCGAAGTAACCTTGATTAAAATTGAGCCTTATGCTACAGTCCTAATTCATATTAGAACTGTAGCATAAAGCTCAATTTTAATCAAGGTTACTTTTAACAGCAATTATTTAGTGCTTGTATTTAGTCCACTGCAGTTATGCTCAACATAAGCTATCCAACGATGTATGCCTTGAATGTGTAGCTTAACGTTCAACTTTCGGTCATAACGGTCAACTAATTATGGTGCGTAATTGGGAAAGCAATCAGTTACAATATATCTCAGTAGTTCTTTGCAGCACTACCAGAGCAGCGATGTGTGCAGAGGCGATGTTCAGACGCTGCAGAATGTAGTGCTAGTATAAAGAAGCCATATGAGCATATGAGGTAACCAGATTTGCGCGCAGTCGAGAAACGCTATTTCAGATAGACCCTCAACGTAAACCAGAGTTATTTCCGTAATTTTCAGATTATAGCGCTCGCTACCCGTACGCATGCAGAAATAATGTTGCGGTGCGCCTCTAAGCAGGCATTTTTTGTCTCCCATTGCCATTCATGTGAGACAGTGGAGAAGGAAAAGTGTACTCCCCTATTTGACCAGGTTAGAATTTTGTATCGGCACAAAGAAAAGCTGACGAAGAGAACTGGTTGAAGCACATTTGATTTCAAGGGACATTAAGTGCGTGAGCACGACTTCTCTTGCTATTTCAAGCAAAGAGATTTCTTTTTTTGAGTGACTTTTTATTTAGCAGATGAACCCAGGGGTGTTTCAGACGAAAGCTTCGTTTTCGACACATTAGTTTTTGTCTGGGCCTTGGAGTAAAAGCTGAGGCTGGGTTGTGAGCCAGCGCTTGTCCTGTAGCTTCCTTTTATCTTGTCTTGTGTCTTCCTGTTTGCGCTGTTTTTATTAACTATGGATCTAAGCCGGCCATCTCGCTTATGAATCAACTCGTCTTTGCTGCAGGATTTTTTAATGAAAGCTTCACTACGCCATCTCGAGCAAAGGTCACTGACGGCTCGCGTTTGACCTTCAGTGAGTCGGAGAACACACGCGTGATGGTTTTGCCGCCGGCACGTGTGCTCTCCTCGCCGCCGCAAGTGATGCAGTCGCGCATGCGCTATCTTGCTGCCGGACCGTATGACTCGTCGTGTGTTTAGCCGCGGTTTAAAGAGGATTGCACCATTCGCCTAGGCAGTGCACGCTTCGCCGTGGATCCGAGCGAAGCTGGGCCATCTAGGAACGTTACGCTGAGGAGCTTGCAACGTCGTCAGGAAGCAACATGCTTTCGCTTCGTATAAGTAGGTTTAGAAACGTTCAGTAGATTTAAATACGCTCATTCGTCATAAACATTGCATCGGGCGTCAGTTTGTCCTCACCTTACCAATGGCAAGATCCATGAGCTATAAATTTCCTTATTTTTTATTTTTTGTAAAAGATTTGCCTCTATCAGGCCTAAAGAAGAAAGTTGACTTCTTCACAAATATGGCTCTAGTAAACAAAAAAAAAAAAAAAAACAGACGGCGCCCTTATTTTAAAGTTACCCTCGCGACTTCGTTTGCATGCGATCACCAAGATGCGTGCATGTGACAAGCAGCATAATGTCACTAAATGTACTGTTCTAAACCTTTCGTATTTCCTGTCAAGGTTTGGTATGCAGTATATACTCTTTTGAAATCATATCTGCATACGCCGCGATGAGACGACGTGCAGACGACGCGCGCGGAAGAACATGCTTAATGAATGCACTGTAGTGATTTACAAGTCATGTAGTCACTCGCCAGTTCACCATAGAATTCTATGCTAAGCGAGACTTGCCGCTAAGCAGGCGAAGTCCCATTTTTCACTTGGCTGAGCCTGAAGCTCATCCGGAAGTATTGAAGCGTTAACACGGTGTGTATTTGGAGTAGTAGCATCGCTGCAAACAATTGTTTGACTAAATCTCACAAACCACACAGTACTCTGATTGCAACACTTTATACGCAGTGTACTCCAGAGCTATTTTTGAAAGAAAAGAGTCCAAGATGAACGATAAAGAAAAACAAAGAAAAGTGTTTAGCATAATAAAACATAAAAAACGGTAAGAGATTCAACAGAGAGAAGAAATTCTAGGTGATCACGACATTACTGATCGACAGACTAAAGCAGAACTCGTTGCGTGCCTAAATATAGGCATTGTCAGATGATACGCGAGAAGGAACCCTTACTTTTTTACACCATAAACGAGAAAGAGAATCTCGCGATAAAGGTAGAGGACAAATTCTGGCTAAAGAAAACTAAAAATATCGAACATACAAAATGGAGCGTAAGAACATTACGAATACCAACAAAGGAAATCTGTTCTAGAGGAAAAACGTAGGCGGCCCTCACGCGTATGCGAGAAAAAGCGCTAATATGCTCGTGCTCGATCTCGCCCCAGTAAACATGCGGAGAAACGAAAAAATGCTTCCACCGAACGAGGGAGACCTTGCGTGGTGAGAACGCCTCAGCTTTGTTTATTGAGCACACGAGGGTAACGAAGTTAGCGTCTGCAGAGACATCGGCCGAGAGTGCAGCATCTATCGTCCCTACGGACCAGGACCCCAGCTTCCGCAGGCTTGCTTCAAGCTTGTAAACACCTGTGCCACCCAGTTGGAAAGGTCAGCAACACTGCCTGCCTCGTTTTTCTTTGACGTCTTAAGCATTCTCTTCGCCAGCTGTTGCAGACAGAGATCGAGGAAAAGAAGCACTACAGAACGTCTGAGAACAAACACAATTAGCCTGCGCTTGTGCATACTACTCGGATGTACGATAAACCGTTGCAGAGAAGCCCTAGATGTCGCCCTATTCTCAGTGCTTTTCTGCACTGTTTAATCTCCACAATTGGCCTCACTGCGCACCGTAGTCAGACTTACAAATGTTTATCGCTGAAATACCCTTGGCAGCTGCAACTGACGGGTATGTGGAAGCCTAAGACCCACTCCGCTACATGGAAATATGTGCACCTTCATCGAATCTTGCAACTGTCGAGACTACTGTGCGCGCTGAAGGGACGGGAATACTTTTGTATCCTTTGTCACCAAGACATGTCGCTGCATTCCGTATGCTATATCCTTAGCTCAGCAAATATACTGCTGTACTTTGCCATACGGCAGTTTGTGTTTACATGGATGGCTGCCAATTGGATCTACCACAAAAAATGTATGTCAATCTCGATGATAACTGCACCAGTTTGCGTAATCACGAAGGGCCCACAAGAGGGAACGTCTTCTTCGGTGAATTGCACATTGGTTCAAGCCCTCAAGTAATGATGTGACGGCTACAAGACAAGACTCGACCCCTAGTTCTTGATGCAGCCTCTCTGCTGAAAGTGCCCTTGCTGTTGCATAGAACTGGTGTCTCAGAAGCTGGCGCGGTCTACGTACGGTTTATATTAAATCCATGTAAAGCACTTGAAAGCAGAGACGGGCGTTTACCTTTGACCTAAACGGCTGGAGATTCTCGGAAGCTTGCACGACCACAGCTGCCTGTAGAAAAATTTGCTTTTTTTGTATTTTTTTTTTGTTTTTTTTTTTTTGGAGGGAAACAACGCACTGAGCTTCCGAACCAATTTAGATATGTCCGTCAGCGGACACTTCCAGCGTTTGGCTTGAAAAGGTAAATTCCGTCTTCGAACATGTTATACCACGCTGTCCTGGACTGGCACTCACATGGTGCAAAAATGCTATCTTCTGGACAAATACAATATTAATGTTCCGTGTGTTACTAACCACAATAGAAGTGGGTGCGGTGGGAAAAAAATACTTCTGAAATTTCGGCAGTTATAAGAAAGAGGAACGGGTTAAAACTTTCACAATCATTCCGGAGAAAGTATTAGAAACCTCTGTGTTCCTGCAACTGCCTGCTTAAAGCAAGAAATTTGAAGATAAATCTCACTTTGAAGGAAACCTCTCCTAGCTTGGAGATATTTGCAGTTTTCCGCTCAAATATTACAGAGACCTTTTCGAGAATAAGCAGGAAGAATGAATGCTTCAGTGCCCGAAGCGCATACTTTTTCCACCAACACTAAGCACATTGGTTTTGCCACGGAGCAGCTCTTAGTACGTCGATAGTTTTTCGTCTGGCAGAGGTAAGTATTCCTGGCTCCCACAAAAAAAAAATAAAAAAAGAAGAAACATGGCGCTAGACATGGCTCAGTGGTTTCATAACTGCATTATCCTTGAATATTGCTGTCGTTAAAGACGGTGTAAGGTTCGCTGAACACGTGCATTCGTCATCTGAAACTTAGTGGCCTCGTGGGAAGCGGGCATATAAAAGGGCATCCACGTGGGAGGGCAGCCGAACAAAAATTGTCCTCTATTTGTAATCCGTCGCTTTGTAATAAATGTCACGTAATCTGAGACTCCGCTTCTGAAAAATATAGATTAGAGCAAGTTGTTTGCAATAATAAATGAAGAATGAAAAGAAATAGTGGAGGAAACGGAAAAATTGATTTCAGAAAGTCAATTTTTTTTTAAACAGGTAATTCTCTGCCGACTAATTCGTTCAGAATGTGCTGTTAGCGGGTTAGTTAAACTTTAGGTTTTTGTAAACCGTTAGCAAACTGATCCATTCATCAAATTTTCAGCGTCATAACGGCAGACGCACGGCAATTTATGAAGGGTAATATGTGAAGAAAGAAACTACGTTGGTGAAACATCTGGTAGCTCGATGAGCTGTCCTTTCTGAAGGCATTCCGTGGTTCATAGTGGAGAGTTTCGGATAATTTATACCTCCTGGGGCTTTTTAACACGCGCTGACAATAGGCAGCAAATGGGCCTCTAGCTTTTGCGCCTCCATCGAAGCGCTGTCTTCGGGCATCGAGCCGGAGTGGCCCGAGTAGCCCAGTTCAGTAATCGACCTACCTAACAACTGAGCCACTATGGTTGGTCTCAAAGCACATTCTCTTCAGCATGTTTACCTTAGTGTGGTTGGTGTTCTTGTTTTTCTTTTTGTTTTAGTTTCGTCTTAGCCTCTATTGTCACCTTTCTTTAAATGGCTGTGTACCTCTTTGCGTGACCCTTGACTATTTTGTAAGCTGAAGTTTCATGTGAAAGGTGAATGGTCTGGCTTCAACACTAAACTGAAGGGAGAGTGCTACGCTATCTGATTTTCCTACTAAAGAGTAAAATGATGGTACCTTTGAACGTTCAGGTGAAGTATGTGAGCTTGTTATGCGCGAACTTTGAGGTGAACAATGCTTAATTGGCCTTAATTGCCAAAGTTTTAATTACGTGTACAACATCTCCCTTTTACATTCATAATTTCGAATGTCAGTGATGTTCATGCTGCTCACCGTTATTGTTAAAAAGCTTAAAATATACAAGGAACCGAATTTTCAAGAACTCTGGAGACACCTTTCATAGCAGACGACGAACACTAAGTCACCGACCTGATTGTTGGCAAGATTCCGGTTTAGGCTTTCTATTATACAGATGGGAAAAACTTGGTCATCAGAAGCGAAGGGAGATCAAATGATGGATGGCGCTATGAAGTCTTTCTCATGCTTGCACATTCTTTGCACTGAGACTACGTCATTTCATGGCAGGCTTATTGAATTGCCAAAGATGAAGGAAAAACACATGTCTAGAGATCAGCTGTTGTTTCTGGGCGGCAGTTTTTCGTCGACCATCCTTCGATACGAAAACACATCTTGCCCGTAGAAGCCTCAGCAAGTTGTAGTAGTGAATATACGAATACGTATACGCATATATCTTAGAGTGCTAAAATTTGTTTGTGTTTGTTGTCACAGTACGTGACGAGAAACCCCATAAAGCCTCAGCGAAGATTTTAGGCGAGACGTTATTACCGGACAACTGTTACATGCAGTGCGTGTAGTATTTAATTAACTCGTTATTATTGTGAAAGCATTTATACACTCAGAACCACTGACCAAGAATCTTTTTCGATCTTGTTTTTGCCATCACTCTGATTGGCTAAGCTGTTCCGTGGCAACCACGTGGCATCGCGCGGGTAATTCGAACTCAGTCTGATACAGCAGCTCCAACGCGCCAGTATCCCCGATGGCTCTTTCAAGTTCGCCAGTCAACAGCGAGTGATGGAATCCGCGACTGAGCGATGGCTTACTATGACCAACAACTTTATTTCACACTTGAAAAAAAAAAAATCGCGGAGAGAATTAGAACAGGACAGGTACTTCCCTGGGTACTCGGGGTCAGTAGTCGAGAGCCTTAACCTCTGAGTCGTCACGGCGGGTGCTTTCACTTGTTAAACCAGGTTTAAATATAGGGTTAAAAGTCCACCATTTGACGCGGCGGTTCCTGTGAAGGTGCCACAAGTAGGGTTAAATTCGTGGCCTCCGCGATCATGCGCCCAGCTGCACAGGAGCTGATCGAAGAGACCATGGTTTAACCTCCACCATTCTACGCGGCGGCTACGAGATGGCACCAGACTTATAGCAGCAATTCATCAAGTGTCTTGTTGAAATGTTAAACAGTCAAGTAAGTACTGTGTAAAAAGCGGCAACTAAACCGAGTTAAAGCGAGTAGGACGAGAAAAGCGCTTACCTGAGCATTATAATCGGTTTAAAAGAGATAAATGCGCCATTTTTTTATAAACAAGAAATATATGGGACTGATTAAAATAGAGATTTCCACCGGATAAAATCTCAGTTTTAATGTTCGCTTTTTAGACTAGCGAATTTTCGGTAGGGATTTCTGTTAGCAGCAGAAGAAGAGATTTTGCTTCAGCTTATCTACTTGTTCTGCATCGGGCCTCCAAGAGGACTTTCTCACAAGATCATGCTACTCGTATCGGCGCTGATGATCAAAAAAATAATTGATTACAAATTTGGAGAAAAATTCACCGGTAATGATCAAATATTTAACGCATTTAGCACCATGGCTAACACGAAATTTCTATCATTCATCTTTACAAGTCTTCTCATTTCATGCGGCATTAGTATTCTCATCCTAGAATTTTTCTATCTGCGAAAATGCACAGAAAAAGACACGATGCCCACCGCAATCCGCAAATCTAAATTAAAAGGTATAAAACAATCTGAAACACCTCGGGTTCATGCACACGTACCGGAAGCAAAGTAAGTGGGCGCTTTCTGCATTTCATCTTCATCGACAAGTTGCCTACACGGTCGGTGTCGAAGGCTCGAACTAGTGATCAGCTGGCAGACGCCAGCGTCACTGTGTCTCCGTGCACGTAATGCATCAGATGCGAACGACAAGCGCGGCAGTAAGTACACAACAACTTGTCGCGTACGATGAAGAGATCACGATACACTCAGTTTCCTTCCGAGGTACTCCCCTTCCTCTGTCAGAAAAGTAGCCGAGTGGTAAGAAGCTAGCTGTCGCCGCCTGATTGCCAAACCTTTCTAGGCCAGTCAGAAGTGTCCATCTCTCACATCTTCCACGTCTTCGTCAATATCCGTCGTCCCCTAACGAACCTTGATCTCTTTTCGCTCCCAGGTTGCTCCTAAGCATTGGGAAACCTTTCCAGCTCACTCTGTCTATCGCTTGCTCACCTCGGAAACTGTCTTGCTTAGAGGCACGTTACTTAGAATGCGCGAAATTACCAGTGACGTCGATTTCTTTCGCTGGCGCTTCTATTTTGTGGGATCCTCTTTTTGTCACAATACTGGTTTTAATTTGCCAGGTTGAAAACCAGAGCTTGCTTGACACAATTCACCTTACTTCATTTTGTTGTGTACTATATATCTGCAGATACACTGATGTTTTTTTTCTTTGTTTTTGCTTTCCTTTAGGGTTGTATATTTGCTTAAACAGCTGCAGAGAGTAATATTACGCTGGCCTTGACACGTTTCACTTCTTCATGCTCACCGTAGTCGCGAAACAAACGCATGTGATGAGCCCTGCGGTGGCGACCTCTTACCACCCAAAGCAGTGCTCGTCGGCGCTACGTAATAATCTGACTCACGTTATGTCTAATTTGCTCATTTTTTTTTATCTGTGCGTGCAATTAGGCTTTCTTTGAGATATTTACCTGACTTTTTTTCATTTAGCAACTGTAACTCATCATTGCTCATCGCAATTTTCGTCCACTAAAATGTTCAGTCCTGAGGAAACAGAAAATTGTTTGCTAGGTGGGCGTTTTTCACCCTTTCTTGAGCCTTTCATCTTTACACCTAATGTCTCTGTGATATCACCGAAAATATACCGGCTGGAAATCTTCACAACCAATATGACTTGTTTAGTGTTATTTCATCGCCTAAACTAATGAACTCGCGAGAACGTTTTTGCAGACTGGTTGGCTCATTGCTGAAATTAATTTACAGCGCAGACAACAAACAGGAAAGAATCAAATGACAGGACAGAACGCTTCATATCACTTCGTTCTTTTCTGTTTGTGTCTCTCTGCGCTATAAACCAATTAAATTTTTATTTAGGGTTTTAATTTACGTTACATGCCCTTCCATGAGCCCTTGGAAAACCGGTCTGCATATCAGATAAATGAAACCGGCGTGCTATCTCTCTTTGTGGTAGAGCATCCGCCTCGCATTCGGGAGGTACGGGGTTCGATCCCCAGTGCCGCCGGGTACCCACCGGTTTCCAATGGGTACAAGATTTCCCTCGGCCTGGTGCTCGGCTCTTCTGGGGTGAAATGCTTGGGAAAAGGGGCCATGAACCAAAATGTTGGTTCAAGAAAAACAAGGGGGAAACAGTGTTTTCTTACTGCTAAATAGAAGGGCTGGCTTTCAGAAATTCGAAAAGAAGAGAGTTTATGACAGTGGAAAGCCACAAGGAACAGCGTGGAAGTGCAGTGGTCGTCTGTCCCACACAAGTCACACCACATAATTCTAGATGACATGCATGGGTTTTTCATTCAATGTTCAAGATGTCATAAATTCATGACAGCACGCAGTAGTCCCCACTCCCCTCCATCTACGCATCCCCTCTTCAAACGTCAGGAAAGAAGCATCTTCCTTTAACCCACTCTCAATAGCCAAATTTAAAGGTATTAGCTGATGCTCTTTGAGTGTTTGCGTCTGTTTGTGCCAAACTCCACTGCAGAGATAGGCAAAGCTCTCATGCATGTGCGAGCGCTCAGGCCATACTCACTCGCAAAATTTAGTCGAACAACGCTAATTACGCTCAGCGCTTTCTTAGCTGCATGTTCGCGAAACTGCAGCTCAACCGACTTCCTTTCGTTTATTGTGATGATTGATTTGGCATTATTCAACATTGACGCCTTTTCCAGGCACCTGCGATCACTGATTGAAGACTGATAAAAGTAGTACAATGATGTAATCGACATACTGGACTTTGCTAAGCTGATCATTTTCTCGCTACTTGTGTGTTAACGAATTTTTTTTTTTTCAATTTAGGGCTTTCTTTGAGAGGAATTATGTTCTTGGCACTTACTGAACGACACAATTTTTTAATACGCTTATATCCTATATCTACAGCACATTTTCGGTTTCAAAGTAAGCAGCCGCACAAGAAAAAATTATTTTATGGCAGAGGTTAATGATGTGCAAATTGAGACCGCCTCAATAATGTGTTCCGATATTTTTTACTGCGCATACGGTACCAGCGTTGCTCTGTGCATTGGCCTCATCACGCGGAAAGAGCCACTCTTGCGCATACAAAAGAAAATATTGGCAGGTCGTAATAGAATGGAAGATTTTATTGGCCTCTTACTTGCGGACCCATAAATGAGATCTTTTTTCCTCTCTCTCTCTCTCTCTCTCTCTCTCTCTCTCTCTCTCTTTCTCCCTCCATCTCCCACTCTCGCTCTCTCTCTGTTACCATCCATGAGCGACCTTTCATGCGTCACAGATGAGTCTTGAAACTTTTATTACCCAACTGGAAGTCTTCTTATGACCAGTCAGTTTTCCTTAAAGGAGAATACGGTAAAGCATATGCAGAACGTTAAACCCCGACGAAGGAAAAGGCTACTCATATTCCTTATAGTACTTTATCAGATATTTCGCAAACTATTTAGATTAGCGTAAATGAAGACGTAAAAAAAAATGCAGTTATCTATTTCAGAAAGCGACACGCGAAAAAAAGAAACCGCAAGTGCCACTTAAATTACGTAGCAGCGGCTCTAAGCGCGGCCAAGGCTTCGCTAAGCCGCTTACGACCGAAAGAATAACTCCTTTTTCTCTTTTGAGTGAGCCCTAGCTCAGGCGCGCCGTAATTTTCGATTAAGTAAAAAAGAGCGAGGCAGCAAGCGACCGGCTTGCCGGTCCTCCTCCCCCCTCTCTCCTTGCCCCATCGTTACCATCACCCTTGAGTAAATATTGGGCAGAAATACAGAGGCCCTGACAAAAGCGGTGGATTTCTCGGGGAGGGTTGCCTCGCGATAGGTTTGCAGTGTCCAGTAGCGAATATGAAAGCAATTAGATTCACCGTCCACCGACCGCCATATATTTAAAGCATTGATGGGTGGAAAAATGTTACTACTCTTGAAAAAACTTCGACAACGTGTTTGTATGGCAGAGGTTGATCTGGAAGCGTCGAAACGTTCGCGAATTGGCATACGAAACGGCGGCCATGTGTAATTAAAGACAGATAACAATTTTTATGCAGAAATCCAAAAGTTTTATATAGAGAGACCTAATCGGATGCTTGCCAAAATATTAAACCTTTGTTATGCTTTAATTTTAGAAAATATATAAACTATGAAGAGACTTAAAGAACGAGTAGATCCTGCAGTTGGGTGTCCCTTTCTGCTCTCTCTCTCATCGACAGCGAAATTCATCCAGAGAAATGCACAAGCACGCGATTAGTTTTCCCCCTTTGTGTCTTCAATGAAAGCCGTTGGTTTTTCTTTTTGTGTCAGTGTTAGAGCCGCGCGGCTACCATTGGTGTCACCCCGAACTGGCACATTTACTATTTCTATTACGGTCTCTGACACTAATACGCTCAGTTGCGTCAGCGAAGGGAGCAGTACTGCGTGCATAGGGTAGTTGTACTTCTGCTGCTGCACTGCTTACTCTAGCGGTTAATTTTCCCGACATGATCAACAACAAAAAACCCTTTTTGACAGTTATGATAGTCTTCGAGCGTGCTGATAGCGGAAGAGTACGTTAGGCTGTCTGTTAAACAATTCCAAATGGATGTACATTTCATCTATCACATTTGATGCTTGTTATATATAGGCACTGTCTGCAATTAAATACCAATTTAATGGCTAAACATTTCCTGCTCACAAACATGGCCGATATGTCGAAGCGCCTGATACGTTGTTTTACCTCTGTAACAAAGTATGAATAATGTACGAAATGAGTTCTTTAAAATGTTTCATCAGCTTGTCATTGAATGATTAGTGGGGAGTTATATAAGGAACGAATTCTGGCAGGGAAGTCACTGCGACATTTGATGACACGTGGAAGAGCACTTGTTTAAGTTTCGGTGAAAATGGGTTTGAATGCCACGGTAGCGAAAAAGCAGGCTGGAGACCAGACAGTGGGTGACTATGGCATTGGTTATAGGAATTGTAGGGGGGAGCTACTAGTTGAGTTTGCAGAGCGCAGTAACTTAAGAATGCTGCTTCGGCAAACGGAAAAACCGGCAGTGGACTTGGAAAAGCCGTAACGGGCAGGCTAAAAATAAAATTGACTTCATACTGTGTTCTAACCTGGCCATTATGAAGGATGTAGAAGTAATCGGAAAAGTGCGATGCAGTGACCACAGGATAGTTAGGTCTCGAATTAGTCCAGATCTGAAGAGGCAACGGAACAGATTACTAGGAAACAAGTCCATCAACGAATTAGCGGTGAGGTGGAGGGCAGAATAACTCTGGATCTCGCTACAGAATAAATATTCAGCTTTGACTAAGGATGATCACTTGAGCGTAGAAGCAATGAACAATAATTTCAGAGTTATCGGTACTGAGTGCGTGATAGAAGTAGGGGGTAGAATAGTTAGAGAGAATATCGGTAAAATTATCTAAAGAAAGGAAAGCATTGATTACGAAACGCCAGTCTGAAAGCTTCCAACCCAACAAACAGTACAGAACTGGCAGAGATATCAAAGATAATCATTAAGCGTATAGTGGCCGGCATAAGGAAATATAACTCGGGGGCAATTGAGCAGAGCCTTAAATCAGTGAAGAGAAAATTGGGCATAGGCAAAAATTAGATGTATGCGCAAAGGGACAAGGCGGGAAATGTCTTCACAAATATGGACAGGAAAGTCAAAGTAACCGAGGAGCTCTATATTGATCAATATAGTAGCCGAAGTATTCAGGACAATAATGAGATAGGCAGTAGTGAAAAGCAGTCAGACGTTCCGCCACTGACGAAGGACGGGGTTAAGAAATCTCTCAAAACTATAAAAAGCAGAAAAATAGCTAGTGAGGGTAAGATAACTATCGATTTGTTGAAGAACGGGCGTAATATCGTGTTAGAGAAACTGGCCACCCTGTTACGCAATGCCTGGTGCCAACGATGGTACTAGTGTCATGGAAGAACGCTAACATTATCTTAATTTACAAAAAAGTGGACTCTAAGGACTTGAAAAACTACACGCCAATCAGCTTACTATCTTTGCATATAAGGTGTTTCTTAAGATGATCCCTAACAAGATCAGGACAATCTTGTACTTCAATAAAGAAAAAGATCAAGCAGGCTTTCTGAAAGGGTGCTCTAGTATCGATCATATCCATACCATCAACCAGGTGATAGAAAAATGCCCAGAATATTACAAGCCTTTATAGGTAGCATTCATTGATTAAGAAAAAGCATTTGACTCAGTAGAAACCTTTGCAGTCAGAGAGGCGTTGCAAAATCAGGGTGTAGACGAGCTGTATGTGAAAGTACTAGATGATATCTATAGTGGTTGCACTGCAACATTGGTTCTGCATAAAAGTATCAAGATTCCCATAAAGAAAGGTGTTAGGCAAGCAGACACGATCTCCCTAGTACTATTCATAGTTTGCTTATAGGAAGTATCCAGAGACTTGTAATGGGAGCAATTAGGGATAAGGGTCGATGGAGAATACCTCAGTAACCTGAAATTCGGTGATGACATTGTCTTGCTAAGTAAATGAGGGCAGAGACTGCAAAGAATAATTGATGACCTAGAAAGGAATAGCAGAATGGTAGACTTGAAAATCAGTACGCAGAAGACTAAATTTATGTTGAACAGCCTCGGGAAGTAAAAGCATTTCACAATAGGTAGCGAAGCACAGCAAATGGTAGGTGAATATGTCTACTTAGGATAGGAAGTAACTGAAGATCCAGATCATGAAATGGCAATAACTAGGAGAATAAGATTGGGATAGAGCGCATTTCTCAAGCATTCGCAGATTACGTCTAGCAGCTTACCAGCGTTATGCGTAGCTTTACCAGTATTAAAAGGGGGGCGTCCGGACTCGGACACCATGATGCTCCGAGGCGATAGCGATATTTTGGGGGCGGGGGAGGGAGATGAGAATTTTGATAATCTAACCATCCAAGCAGCTTGGATTCCTACTTGCACACGCTTCCTATAGGCAATGCAGGCATATACGTATGACCTAGTTAAGTGGGGAGGGGGTATATTTTATGTCGCACCTGGAAAATTGGGCAACATATTTTACTGTCCTGATCACGAGAGTGCCTCTGGTCGGTAAAGGCGAGAAGACAGCGACTACGTCATTTAAAGTTTTCTTTTGTCGTGATTATCTTCACAAAACTAGGGATTTTGCACTTTACACTAGGTTTAGCCACGTTGAACCCCTGCAGTTTTTTGTAAGTTTAGAAAGAAGTCCTTTAACGCATCCTCGTTCGTTTGCTACGGAGAAACTATAGGTGCGAAAGTGAGATATTATTTCGTCTTGATCGGGTTTTGTGATTTCCGAAATAAAAAATATGAGCGTGTGATAATCGGGGTCCTTTAGTCAGTACACTTTTTATGATATAGACAACTCAGGCAAATCATGATATAGATTTCTTCATGAGAAGTGTTCAGCATTACTCGTTAATTATGACAACAGCATGGGCTTCCCGCAGGGTGAAAATTCCTCTCACGTCTCTCTATAAATGTAAACAATAAAAACACTTGTGACCAAATGTAACGTTTTTATAAGCTCTGTTCCACTAGGACGGAATGGTTTTGACTATTTAACGGGAGCACGCTAATTAAAGCTTTCATATTTACTCGAACCAAGGTCAAGCTCCGTTCTAAGCCGACACCCAAAAGAAGTCGATCAAAAAACGTTTCTTTCGCATATAAGCCGACCGACAAATCAGAAAATTGAGAATAGTCGCAGCTACAACACACAAAGGACATCTCGTTTCCAAAGGACTCGCGCCTCCTTCTAGTTGACTGCCGAGATCGTTTCTTACGATAAAACGCGCAGGCTGCAAGGTCAAGAGGCAGAACAGATCACCATGACCTGTGTAATTCCTGTTGCGTGAAGTCACAGCCATCCTCCAAAGCATTCCCTCAATAGGCTACACTACAATCTTAATCTGGTTCCACGTAGGATTCAGTTATAAGTGGAGCATTTAAAAAGGTTTCTATTCTAACTTATAACCGGAACTTATGTGGAATCAGATTAAGAGCGTAGAAGGGCAGTAGCCAAATGGCGCTTTGTGGAAGGCCCGCCTGTCTTTAGTTTCTATTTCAACTTCCAGCGGGCGTGTTTTATGAATTATAGTCATAGATCCTCCAATCTGAGCTTACCTAGAAAATTCGTCGCTACTGTCCTCTAAATGATAAAAAGAGGTATCGGCTTAGTTTCGAGTAAATACGGTATCAACACTGCTTATTCATTATACTCCCTGCGTGGCGAATTGCAGGTAGTTTGTGATTAAGCAAAGAGGAAAACGAATAATTTGGATCTTCTGACGACTGCTTCCTGAGTGAGTTATGTCTCATACATGGCGGATTATACGCTTTGCGCACAGGGCTCTGTGATGAGAGAGCACGCGAGTCTTAATTAATGAAGGGGCGTTTTACTTGCAATTATAAACTCGCTACGGCGCCTGTGTCCCCGCCACACGCAGCTAATTAAGAAAGGCCTCCTACGCTGAAACACAGGAGGCGCCTAAAACGCGGCACCCCCTCCAATTTGACTAGAAATGTCTTGTGCGTTAGGACTTTTCAGGCGTATTATACTTGTATTTAGGAGTAAAGTTTCAGACAGCACTTTGGGAGTTTTCTTTGTGACAGTGACGGCCACTATCATCGTGTTTCAAAAGAGCTCGTATTCTAATATTTGTGGATTCATGTCGCCTGTATGTATGGTTACAAATTGGCGGTAGCTGACGTCAAAAAGCAGGTTATTCTGTGGAGCTATGATCTGAGGGTTTTTTAACCGTTTGCCAGGGTTACTGATGTAAAGTAGGGCAGACTACCAGCGATGTATTATCAGTTATGCTGCTCGCCTACTGAATACAGGGGAACGTTACTAAACCTCGTCCGCAACAGCGGCAGTTTTCTGTGGCAGAGAGATGTTTAAACCCTATGCGTAGTGCTATATCAGTGTCCTTGAAGCAAAGTAAGGCAGGTGATACTGATCCTGAGACCTTCATCACGCGTCCACCCCACCCCACCTTTCACATTAGGATGTTGAACGCGCCATACGGTACCATACCGTAATACATCATGCCATACTATGCTATAGCTCCATTGCCTCAGTATGCGAAAGGCGGATGATGGGGGCACCTCGTGCTCGGCAGAACACGTCAGGTCACCAGATGAACTTAATAGCCGCATCTTCCCAGGTGTCTACCTCCTATGTTTCACATAAATGCGGGAGCCACTAAATACATCAAAATTATGTACCACTTTAGACAACTAAGGTGAGATGAGGCGAAAGCGTTTGTTTGAAACGCCTCTGATTCCTGCTTCACTGCGTCTGCATCTGGATCCATATTCTGAGTTTGCTTCGTTATCGAAAGTGTCGCTGTCTCCCCGGCCTCGAGTCTTCTGGCTGGAGGAAACGCCGGAACCGGAAATGGTCGAAAGCAAACTAATTCATTTCTCACGTTTCTTGTTGGGTGAGTCAGGCGTCCGTCTCCGCTTCTCCGCACCGCTTGCTGCACAATCACTAGGCCGCTTTGGCGCCATGAGTCTCACTCACTCGACTGCACCCAGACGTCTGTTGTTGTTGTGATTGAAGGAAAAAGGAAAAGAAAATGCACGGGCCAGCTACTGGCTCTGTAACTAAGACACCTCCACTGCCTCGTGCAGACAGAAGAGAAAATAGAGAAGAAAGAAAAAGAAAAGGGGGAGAATGACGCGCGTCAGCAACAGCCGTCGTCCACTACCGAAACGATAGCGGGCGCAGTGACGGCTTACAATAGATAAAAATATAGTTTCTGGCTAGCCCCCGCTGCAAGAGGCAGTGACCTACCAGTCCCTACCCCGTAGGGCCAGGATCCCCCAGACGTCTGTCGGACGAGCGTCGCTGCACTTGGGCCGCCGCCGATCCGCGCGTGCGTCCTATCCGCTGACACGTGACGTCACGGCTGTTATGCACAGCTGCGCCCTCACTGGCGCAGGTGGTTGCTCGGGAGAGAGGAGGAGGAATGCGATTATGGGGGGGGGGGGAGAGGCCACAGCTGACACTTCCAAGGCTCGGACGGACGAACGCCGTGAGCATGAACAATTAAAGGCCTTTGCCTTAAAGTCATAGAACGCGATAACATACCATACCACACCACACCACACAATAGCACAGCACAGCATAGCATACCATAACATATCATAACGTATAATACCGCGCTAATCTCATGCCATAAAGTACCGTACCACACGATACCATCCATATCATACAATATAATACCATAAGGTACCATAACTATACGATCCCGTACCATGCCATATTATGCAATACCACGCATACCACACCATATTGTTACGAGGTGGCAAGCCAGAGAACACACAGATGACCGATGACGATACGATTTTAATGAATATCATGGGCCTAACACGAGAGGTCCTTCCCGTGCCATTGCCCGCTTCTTCTTCGTCCGTAATGCTACTTGAGGCCACCTAGAGATCGTCCCGATCTTGGACAAGAAAGAAACACGATGTTAACAGATGCAAGAAATGACGTCTGGTTTGCTAATATGCATTATTAAAGCGAAAGCATTCGTAAGCTATGTCGCGGGGTCCTGTGTACAGAACGTGTCGGCAGCGGTTGTGTCGTTCTTAGAAGAGTTAAGGTCAAACGTATGGTTGGGGTCGATAGAGGAGGATGTAAGGATGTTGCAGGAAAAATTATACCAATACATTGATTAGTCAGTATTAGAGACCAGAAATGTAAAAGTAAAATCAATCGGACGTCGAAAATGCCATACGACTAATGCCGACGCCTAAGGATTGTGACGTTACGCCAACCGGAAGGGGATTTGTTTCAGACCTAATGAGCCAAATAAGTGCGTGATCGTGATCAGTGGTGTGTAATGAGTAGCAAACCTCGCGTCGGGGAGATTGGTCCGCCAACTGTGTCAGCGAGATCCCGAGAGCGATTGATATTTCCTTTCCTGTAAACCAGTTATAGAATTCCTGTGAACTTTAATACGTTCAACGAAACGCTGGTTGCATTCGACAAAGGGCGCGCGATGTACGATGTGCAGCAGCAACGCTCAGGCTTTTGTATTTCTCCACTGTAGATTCTGCGTGCTCTCGGAAAATTTTTAATCATTGGTAGAAGATAGATAGATGGATTTAATGCAAGGAAAGGCAGAGAGGTAGGCCGGAATGATTAAAATCTGGCCTGCTACTCTGCACTGGGGAAGAGGAAGGGGAGAAGAAAGAAGATCATGGTGAGTGACAATGTGCGAGAAGGCATATAAAATATGTATAAAGGCACGGCAGCTTGCACAGTGTTCGCGTGTTCAGTTTCCCCTTTAAGGCGAAAACCTTTCTTTGCTCATGGAACGAAATCCTATGCGCGAGAGTTGTGTGCGAGATTTGTGCGTTGGGTCTGTGCACTGTTGTGCCACTTGCTAATAACGGATGAATAAGGAGGGAAATTAGGAATGAAAACAATTAATGATGATTAGTAATGAATAAAATGTATACGATAGATATCTATAGAGTTAATGAATAATGATAGTGACAAATAAAATGATCATAAAGTGACTGAAAATGACTACGGAGTGACCAATATGTCAAACGACGACGTGTAATGACTGCGACTGACTGGAAATCAGTCATCATCATCATCATCATCATCATCATCATCATCATCATCATCATCATCAGCCTGATTATACCCACTGCAGGGCGAAGGCCTCTCTCATATTTCTCCACTTAACCCGGTTCTGTGCTAGCTGCATCCACTTGACCCCTGCGAACTTCTTAACCTCATCCGCCCACCTAACTTTCTGCCGCCCCCTGCTACGCTTTCCTTCCCTTGGAATCCAGTTTGTTACCCTCAGCGACCATCGGTTATCCTCTCTTGCAGGCCGCCATTGGAAACTGACCCTGGCAACGTTTAATGCTAGAACCCTAGCTAGTGAAGCCAGTTTAGCAGTGCTGTTAGAGGAACTAGAGGGCATTAAATGGGATGTCATAGGGCTTAGTGAGGTTAGGAGGCCGAATGAGGCATATGCTGTACTGAAGGATGGGCATGTACTGTGTTATCGAGGTTTACCGGAGAGGCGACAACTAGGAGTAGGTTTCCTAGTCAATAAGTATATAGCGGGTAATATAGATGAATTCTATAGTATTAATGAGAGGGTTGCAGGCATCGTAATTAGGCTTAATAAGCGGTATAAACTGAAGGTTGTACAGGCCTATGCACCTACATGTAGTTATGATGACCAAGCAGTTGAAAGCTTCTATGAAGATGTAGAATCGGCAATGCGAAAAGTAAAGACGCAGTATACTGTACTAATGGGCGACTTCAATGCCAAGGTAGGGAAAAAACAGGCAGGAGACAAGGCAGTAGGTGACTATGGCATTGGTTCTAGGAATAGCAGGGGGGAGTTACTAGTTGAGTTTGCAGAGCGCAATAACTTACGAATCATGAATACCTTCTTCAGCAAACGGAAGAACCGGAAATGGACATGGAAAAGTCCTAACGGAGAGACTGAAAATAAAATCGACATCATAATGTGTTCAACCCCCGCCATTGTGCAGGATGTAGAGGTAATCGGGAAAGTGCGATGCAGTGACCACAGGATGGTGAGGTCCCGAATTAGCCTGAATCTGAAGAAGGAACGCAATAGAATAGTAAGAAAGAAACCCATCAACGAATTAGCGGTGAGGGGGAGGGCAGAAGAGTTCAGGATCTCGCTACAGAATAGGTATTCAGCTCTAACTGAGGATGGCGACATTATCCTAGCGGCAAGGAACAATAATTTCAGAAATATCATTACTGAGTGCGCGGTAGAGGTAGGCGGTAGGATAGTTAGAGAGAATACCGGTAAGCTGTCTAAGGAGACGAAAGATTTGATTAAGAAACGCCAGAGTATGAAAGCTTCCAATCCAACAGACCAGATCGAATTGGCCGAGATATCAAAGCTAATCAATAAGCGCAAGGTGGCCGATATAAGGAAGTATAACATGGACAAAATTGAGCAGGCTGTAAAAAACGGGGGAAGCCTTAAAGCGGTAAAGAAGAAATTGGGCATAGGCAAAAACCAGATGTATGCGATAAGGGACAAGGCGGGCAACGTCATCAATAATATGGACAAGATAGTCAAAGTAGCCGAGGAGTTCTATACAGATCTCTACAGTAGCCAAAGTAGTCAGGACCGTAATGAGATTGGCGGTAGGGAAAAACAGTCAGACGTTTCACCAGTGACGAAGGACGAGGTCAAGAAAGCACTAGAAACTATGAAAAGGGGAAAATCAGCTGGAGAGGATCAGATAACTACAGATTTGCTGAAGGACGGGGGGGATATCGTGCTAGAAAAACTGGCCACCCTGTATACGCAGTGCCTGGTGTCATCGACGGTACCGGAACCATGGAAGAACGCAAACGTTATCCTCATTCACAAGAAAGGGGACTCTAAGGACCTTAAAACTTACAGATCAATCAGCTTACTGTCTGTTACGTATAAGGTACTTACTAAGGTAATCACTAATAGAATCAGGACAACCTTAGACTGCAATCAAGCAAAGGATCAAGAAGGGTTTTGGAAACGGTACTCTACTATCGATCATATCCATATACCATCAATCAGGTGATAGAAAAATGCTCGGAATATAACCAGCCCTTATACATAGCATTCATTGATTACGAAAAAGCATTTGACTCAGCTGAAACCTCGGCGGTGATGCAGGCATTGCGAAATCGGGGGTAGACGAGCCGTATGTGAAAGTGCTGGAAGATATAGTGGCTGCACAGCAACCATAGTTCTGCATAAAGAAAGTAACAAAATTCCCATAAAGAAAGGTGTTAGGCAAGGAGACACAATCTCCCCAGTACTATTCACAGCTTGTTTAGAGGAAGTATTCAGAGACTTGGAATGGGAGCAGTTAGGGATAAGGGTAGATGGAGAATACCTCAGTAATCTGCGATTTGCTGATGAAATTGCCTTGCTAAGCAACTCGGGGGATGAACTGCAAGTAATGATTGGTGACCTAGACAGAAAAAGTAGAAAGGTAGGCTTGAAAATCAATATGCAGAAGACTAAGGTAACGTTCAACAGCCTCGGGAAGGAACAGCAGTTTACATTAGGTAGCGAAATACTGGAAGTAGTAGGCGAATAAGTCTACTTAGGACAGGTAGTAACCGCAGATCCGGACCATGAGAAGGAAATAACAAGAAGAAGAAGACTGGGATGGAGCGCATTTGGCAAGCACTCGCAGATTATGACTAGCAGCTTACCGGTATCGCTCAAGAGGAAAGTATACAACAGTTGCATCTTGCCTGTAGTCACCTATGGGGCTGAAACGTGGAGGCTAACCAAGAGAGTTCTACTTAAGTTGAGGACAACCCAGAGGGCTATGGAACGAAAAATGGTAGGGGTAACATTAAGAGATAGAAAGCGTGCAGAGTGGGTCAGAGAAATAACTCAAGTTACCGACATTCTAGTGGAAATTAAGAAGAAGAAATGGAAATCGGTAAATATGATTAAATTGAAGTGGTAATGACTACAATTACTAGGCTTGACTCAGCAAGACTCAGCATGACTACGGAACGACCAATATGTAAAACGACTTGTAATGGCCGTAACTGACTGGATTGAGTAAACAGGCTTAGCTATGAGTGGTAATGACTACAATGACTAGGCATAACTCAACATGACTCAACTTGACTAATCAGCTACTATAACGAAAACGACGACTTGTAATTGCCGCTGCTGAGTGAAAATGATTAAATATGCTTAGCTATGAGTGGTACTTCACTGATCCCAAAGCGGCAATACTGAAACTAGATCCAGAGAAACCACTTGTGGATGAGGGCTTCGTTTCTGAACAAGACTTGTATCCTTCGGATGACAGACCAATACACGACTTCCAACCCATTCACTATGAATCGGATGAAATCATGGCGGAGTACTCATCGCAAGAAGAATGCAACGAAGAAACTGAAAACATCATCTACTAGTAATGTGTGCCAGTGAGTGACCTGTGAAAATGACCTCTGTAACAAATAGAAGAAATTTAACATTAATAAGCAAATATTGTAGACTTTCATGTGTCTGAAAAATAGGTGTCGTTTTAGTACTGCAGATTGACAGAATCAGCAAGAAATAATGAAGAAAAATAGAAAAAGAAAAAGAGGTAAAATAAAAGGGAAAAATATGAAAAAGAAAACAGAAAGATATCTCTCTCTTTCTTTCTGTGAGGAAAAGAGAGAGGAAAACGATGAGAGACAAATAGTAAAAGGACAAAGAGGAAGAAGCAAGCGATTAGAGGCAATTGATAGAGAGGAAGGACAGGCTTTCTATGCTCGCTTCTTAAGTGATATCTAAAAGACCCTCTAATCTTTTTATTTTGGAGTTTCATCTTTTCGTTTTCGTTTCTTTCTCTCTTCCTTAGCAATCGTTTTATGTTTGGCTATGTAAATACGCAGATCTAAAGTTATCTCTGCACCATAATTATTTGCCGATTCACCTGTGTGGGCATGTGCCATCAGTTTAGAGGATAACAAAAACAACAATAGGCGTGACTAGATGAGTGAAGACAGAAGAAAAGGAAGATATAACGGCTTGCCACCCCGATGCTCTCAAGGTAAAGCGTGCTCTAGGACACTTGCGGCCATAGGTCGCCAAGATTCGACGACTTAGGCCCAGGAACGCATCCAACGGCATCGGCAGGGGCTATGTCACCATGAGGGGTGGCGTCTCGGTGAAGTGGGGTCATTTGGTCGTCGTCTCGGGTTGGTTGGGTCCTGTGGTTGCCTCTCTTTCGTCGTGTCTTGCGGTCGGAGCTGGGAGGCGCGGGGCGGCGGGACGGGGGAGCTGTTAGTTTTGGTCGAATCTGGAAGGCTGGGAAACAGCCAGGCGATGCGTATCAGGAGCCATTTGCCGACGGCGGAAGCAGACACGTGGTGGCGAAGTTACAAGGCCACTCCACCAAAATGTTACGAGGCGGGAAGTCAGAGAACAGACAGATGGCCGATGGCGATGAGATGATTTTTATGAATGCCGGTGGCCTATCGCGAGTGCTCCTGCCATTGCGATTGCCCGCTTCTTATTTATCCGTAACAATAAAACGTGAAAATACTGAACAAGGTTTGAGGGCGTCAAGGGTTGCTCTTGTCGAAGCATTGACTCGGCCTGCAAACTCAGACACACCTTCAATCCTTGTTCAATGCTCCTTCATACTGTGCAACCGTCTTGTTTCGCTAGTTCTACCCTTCGTACCATATACTGTCAAGCTGTTCCACAATGCTGTAGACCACGCCATTCCAGATGGGAAAATTAAGTTCGTGGTTGGATCTCAATCCGTAACAAGTGAATTTTGAAGGCTTAAGTGCCAACTTCAGCAGATCGAAGTTGTTCCCGAAAGAAATTATATTGTAGGAGTCTTTCATCTTATCGCAGAGGTAAAAGCCAAGTGTGTGTAGGCATTATATGGGCAGATGTGTAAGGTGCTGAACAAAGAAGAAATATATAAAGCTAAACCAACCAATTGCGATGAAAGTGGTCAGTTCTGCGATATGAGCTTTGGACCATTGCACTGTTGATGCTAGCCTCAGAGGAGTCTTTTCGTGTACGCGCCCTCGGGCACTAATTCGTACGGCAGGCAATGAGATTACACTGAGTTGGCAGGCGTGCTAATTCGATTAGGGACAGCCGGCGCGCACTGCGCTTTTCTATTCCCCCTGGAGCACTTTCCACTACGTCACGCGGTCCTAGCGTTGGCGAAAACGTATCTCTCTCCGAACAGTGAGTGTATGTCAGTTATCACAGAGGTCATAGCAAATCACTTGGTCAAGCGACCGTGAAGATATGCGCAAACACTTCAAAGCCGCCTCGAAATTTTCGACCTGCTTTGCTTACCGTGCTTGGTTTGTTTACGCCTGTCCCTATGACTCTTCATTACACAAACATTTTTAGAACTCTTATTCTGCTGCCAACAGAAGCTGCTTAATAACGTATTACACAGGTGTAGCTCATGGCATAGTTCAGTGATGTCACTCAAAGTGGTAGTTGTGTGATGCTGCTTAATGAAGTTTAGCTCAATGGGGAGGGGCACTCTCACTCCAAAACGACGCTTGAGTTTCGCGCACATATTCGAAGCAATGCATTATTTTGGATGCACGAAGCAGTCAATGCCGCTGGTTGGGATGGTAGGTGAACCTCACTGCTCCATGAAATAGGGTGTGCAATTGAGTCGCAGAAATGCAGCCAAGTATATCGCTGAGTTCGTGCTAAAAGCATGCAGCCTGCGATTTCGATTTTTCAATAAGCGTATTTGGCTTTTGCGTATAAATTTTTGCTAAGCTTGTTTTTGGGTCCCTTTCCCCGCTACACAACCTTCTTGAAACGGCTTATTTCTTGTGCTGTAGTTTCCTTACACGATGTTACTTGAATCTTGAGTCGTATATATATATATATATATATATATATATATATATATAGTACGAAAGCGTACGTTATATATATACATTCTCCTTGTATTCGAAGCAGTGCAGCGTTTCCGCAAATTATAGTGAAAAGAACGGCAAGTGCCCTTTCTTTTCTTCGGCAAGCAATGACTTTTCAGACTCGAACTTCCGCTTGCAATTGTGCATGCCTCGTTTCATTCCAGTTAGGGAAATCACTCCGGAAATATCCATTCGAGCTATGGTGCAGTGCGCGCCTTTCTTAGACGTTTTGCTCATGCTGAACACTGCTCTTCAGGCTCCCCCTTCAAGTGCAGACAGTTGGTCAGCACTTTAAATTCAATGCACCTCTCGTCTTCCCTCGGCTGGAAGATTTTGCTGTATTGCATGTCAGGGCATTTTCTGTTCGCCTAACGAGAATACCATGGTGCGTTTGCTAGTATTTCAGCGTCAGCACTGGTTAAGAGGACTTGAAGGCGCGGGCTAGCAGGTTGGCTTTTTCCGGAGTCATCGTAGCGTATATAAAAGACCATTAGATTTTTTCCACACATTGTCGTAAATTATGCAACAAATAATTATCTAGTCCGGTACAGTGCCAGCTATGTGAACTTTTTCTCTGTTTTTATCTTTTATGACCTATGATGATACCAGAAAACGACGTAGTGTTTTTTTTTTTCTTTTGTCGTAGTTGAACTTTTCTTTAATTTTGAAACTTTATCGTTTAGGCGCTTCTTTATCCGTTCGAATTCCCGTTGCCGACATCGCCAAAACCCTGCAGTCATCAGGCTGTCATTCTGCCGAATGTCTCGAATTTCCTCTGCGTGGAATGGCTCTCAAGGGGCCTCATATAGTTAACCTCTTTGAAGTGCCGTTTCTCTACTCCTGTATCTGGAGCCCCGGTAAGTTCTTGGTAATTCCTGTTAACTGAGGGTCCTATCCGAACATTAGTGGCGAAGCTGGAAATATTATAAAAAATGGGACAAGGAGGGAAATAAATAGCGCCTGCTGTAATCAAGTTTAAGTGGCTTTGTGCCTCTTACGAGCCAAGTACACTCCTTTTAATGCAATCTATCGTGTAAACACGGGCCGCCAAGAAGGACGTGCCACGTCCCCTGAGAGTCATGAAAACCTCTCGTCGATGTCTATATAGCACGTGCTTACGGCAGTTCAAGTAGAGCAGTTTTCTCTCCATTGGATTAGCAGGACAGAAATGGTCAGTGGCTAGGCGAAGTGTTTATATAGATCGCGGCGAGTGGAAGTGTCGTATGCTGCACCAAGCCACGTTACTGGGCCCGACAGTCATCTGTTGCAGTGCCCCGGAAAAGAGCATCTGTTCCTGCACGCCCGCGAACCATATTGCATGGAAAGCTGGGCCACTCCTTTTGCTGTCCTACGTGTGCAAATGGGTTCACATCTCGTTGCCCTTAGCGCTCACGTGTACTGCAATATGTGCCCAAGCTAACCAACTTTATCCTCTGCGTTATTGTTACGAGCAGTTTTTGTGAGGGGCGCAACAGATATCGAATTAACTTCAAGGGACGCCGAAAGTTATTTATGGTTACATTGTATTGAATTCGATTTTAAGGCGAAAGCCCTAATTGGCTCATACTCGCGGCCACGCCCCTGTCCGTCCCGCCACAGGAAGAGCCACACTTCCTCGCGCGATTCCGAGGGATTGTGACATCATCACCTGGTGACGTCATCGGCCAATACGCCCAGGTCGTGAAACGCACATCATAATTCTCCTTGTCTACGATGAGGAAGATAATTTAAGGTAAATAAATAAATCCTGTCTAGATCGAGAACTAAATCCGTCTGCGCCACGCCCTGGATCGTGAAACACACATGCTAATTCGCCTGGTCTACCATGACGATGATAGTAGCGATGAAAATGATGCTGCAGTTAGTGATAATTACAATGATGACATTATCAATGATAATGACTGTGCATTTAGTTGATAATAATAATGAGAGCAAACGTGATGCACCGTCTGCCCCAGCAACGCTTAGGATTTCTCGCATTTCTTCAGTGCAGATTCCACACTGCTCTCGGAATTGTTTTATTAAAAAAAAAAAACATGCTTTCATAGATGTTTGCGATGTAATGCAGAAGATACTCAGACGTGGTCTACGTAAGCATTGAAGGAATATTTAAAATAAATTTCTATTCGCAACCACTCGCAACGGATTAGGGAGAAACGTCACCGAAACTCCTTAGCCATTCTTGCGCGTTGTCGTCAGCTGCGCTAATCAAGTTGCGCCCTCTGATAGGGTGCGCCAAGAGAGTATGGGGCGCCAACGCGACCTCATTCTGTTTGAACACAAAGCGTTACTACGCCATGTTTCAGCCAAGGTCAGCCTGTCCGGCCGCTTGACCTTCAACGAGCCAGAGGTCACAGTGCGGCTGTATAGATTAACCACAACACCACCAATGGTTTGCCACCAATTTAATTTTTATATTTCACTTTCACCTTTGACTTTTGACGGCAGATACAGCGTTCCGTGTTCCTTGTTGGAGCAGAACCAAACAAATCCACGACTTCGCATCGCCTAACTATGATCAGTTGAGTTAAACCACATAGGCGGAGCATCGTTTGTGATTGGCGCATTGTCGACGTTAGTGAAGGAAGCGCAAAGCGGAGACGAGGGGTGGAATATCCATAGTTTTTGCTTTTTTGTGTGTTGTTGATAAATATATTTTCAACGTGCCCTTAACTTTTTTTTTTTACTCGGCTTTTTTACGCAGACTGGGGCTAGCATCTTTCGCACCCCACATTTTGTCGATTCAACGCAGTATTGTGGCACGCAGTCACTGTGTCCAGGTGAAAATATTTTTTTCAGCCTAAAAGGAAAACCAAGTGGAACGAACATAGAACAGCCCTAATTAGTCGTATTACACTATTACAACTGAGCTACTTATAACTGAGAGCGTTCCTAACTGCATGCATAACAAATTGCCACAGTCAGTATAACTATGTTTACAGACTGTCCGTTTCCTTTGATATGCTCTTAATTTGGCTTGTATGGGCATTCTAACTATGTACCGCAAATCCCTCTCCACTTTTTTGTTTCATTTGTTTCATTTCAAAAACAAAGTCCTAAAATAATGTTTGCCATGGGAAGATACCTCGTGATCAATTTCAGCATAGGGATATTCAAAAAAGGAACCATGGAAAGAAAAATTTACCTCTAAGAAAACTGAGAAAACTCAATATTTTCCACCTATTAGGAGGTTCTTTGTCAATGCCGAGATCCTCTAGAAACTCTCATGATAATTGAAATTGGGATATAATTTCCATGGGTGAGCTTCTTCTGGGTTCTCAAGATATTGTCATCTGAGCAGGCCGTGTGCCCGCATTGGCCAAAGCTCGTCAAGCCGGCTCAGCCCATAAGCGCCCGCACTTTCTGATCCAAGGGAAATAAAAAGCTGAAACAAGCGATGAAAAGCAGTCAGCCATCGTTCCTGTCCTCCTTGCCAGCTCAGCTTTGTTTCTTCAGTTTTTGGAAAAGCTTCCAATGTGCTTCCGATGGAAAATCTCGGGTTACACTTACGCAGAAAGCCTCATCCGGCAACGAAGGGAATTAATTGGGGGCAGAACCGCCCATTATTTTCCAGGTTGTTCACTTGAGAAGTGCTTGATAAAATTCTCAGTTTTAGGTTTTCACGAAGACAGATTGTCACAAGACTCCAAGTATTGATCTCTGTTTGCGGTGGAGTTACTTCTGTAGCCTGTTTGTTTCCGAAAGCCAGAAAATAAAAGATGTACAACAATGTAATGGCAGGGAGACACTACGCAAAGCCATGTTTACTATATCCGGGGGTCGAGATCGGAATATAAATATCAAAGTAAAGTAGGTAAGCTGTCTGTCTGAGCATTTACTCTTTCATGGTACATTATGGGCAAAGTATTTTCCTAATTAATAACCCAAGATAGTGTTCTTGTAATATTTCTAGAGCACTTGGTCAAAATACCTCGCTGCCATTGCGGCATCCGGACTTATCTCTGTTATATTTTTCTATTAATATATTTTTCTATCTAGCTTCACCTCTCCTCGCTGTTAATGCTCCAACGTCCACTTCTGCGTACATAGGTACCTCAGAATAGTTTGTAAATACACTGAAAACGTTTTCTGGACTTATTTTATACCTACTTAGTAGTTTCGTCAAGTGGCTATCATGTTTCGTCAGCAACGCGCTCAGCTTTTCACATGCGTTCGAGGTGCATACTGAGACTTGGAACCAGATTTCCTCAGTTTAAATATCACGGAGGGCACTCAAAATTACTTACATGCAGTGAAGGCGAAACTCTATTTCGTCGCAACCCTTAATCCGCTTTATCCTATAGCAATCCAAACTAACTGTACTTTGTCCATCGTGATCGACTTTTATTCCACCATATTCAGCACCAGTCGACCAAAGTGCACCCTTAACCCAGCCTAAGTGAACTTCATCCACTTAAATCGACCGCAATCAATCCCTGTCCAACTTAGTATAGCATAACTGGCTCTTAAATAATCACACTTGACCAGAATATGCTTTTAATTCATCGCAATCAAATGTCATCCACCATAGGGCAACGAAATGCGTGCGCCTTTAATGTATAGCAATTCACCACAATCCACCGTTATATTTCGCACTAACTTAATCACGGCCCCGCCGGGGTGGCGCAGTGGTTACGGCGCTTGACTACTGTTCCCAAGGATGCGGGATCGAATCCCGGCCTCGGCGGCTGCTTTTCGATGGAGGCGAAAAGAAAGGCGCCCGTGTGCTGTGCGATGTCAGTGCACGTTAAAGAACCCCAGGTGGTCGAAATTTCCGGAGTCCTCCACTACGGCGTCTCTCATAGCCTTAGTTGCTTTGGGACGTTAAACCCCACAAACCAACCAACCAACTAACTTAATCACGAGTGACATCACGTGAGCCAAAAGGCTTCTTTTTTTCAAATTTGGCACCGGTTTCTGAGTGGCATTGGGGTGATGACGTCACAGTCCTACTCGACGAATCTGAAGTTTTGGTACCATGCTTAAAATCAACAACTACGCCAGGGCTTTGCTGATGAGCCATATAGAGCTTTCGTCTTGAAACTAAGACATCTTGAGAGCGCTTTCCTGCATTATTCGTAAACACTTTCTGGTGCTATTCAGTCATCGCAGATTTCTTCTCGTGCGGGAAGTATGCGAGCTTATCCATACTTTCCCTAGTGACCATAGTATACTCAAGGCACCGAACTGCGGACATGTCTCTTGGTCGAGCGAATGTGAAACTACTGCGCCGTATTGTTTACTCGCGAAATAGCTAGCGGCCATTGGCAGCTGGTGAAGATGCGGTGCATTATGTGCCACCGGGGTTCTCTGGCCTCTTCATTGCGCAAATTCGGGTCTCCATTCTATTGCTTTTCTTGAGAAGTCGCAACCACGATGTCACATATCCCTATGATGCTTTAAAATAGACAAGTGTTGGAGTAAAGCTGCGTAGACTCTTCACTTAAACGGACAAACCTGAGGTGTGCTTTCACTTCTGAATTTCAGCAAATATAACGATGCAGGTCGGCTCACGTCATTTGAATAAAAGCAATCTCTCGTTCATTAAAAGATATTATGAGGCAGACTCGTTACGCCGTAGTTGGGCATGGTTATCGAAACCTGAGCGACTCCTACGGATGGCTGTTTCGGTTTCTCTGGCATTGCAAAGATCTCCTTCTTACTCACGAAGACAGCAGCCCATTCCTTAGCGAAGCGGTACGTAGGCCAGCTTTGGTAGCCTCTGGCACGCAGGAGGCAAGCAGCCTGGCCGACAGGCACTAACGCCAGTGTTCGCGCATCAATAACCACCTCATTAGATTGATGAAGCCTGGCCGGTCGACGGCGCCAACGTCCGGCAGATTGCGCCTTTCCCAAAAAGGCTGCTTGCCTGCTCTCACATTCTCTCGCACTCCTCCGAGGAACTGCGTGACCCCGCGCCTTCGGGAAACGATGCAGGCATCGTCTAGGACCAGGGTTAACGCCAAACTTGCCCTCCTCCTTCCGGGCTGGGGGGTGACAGCCGTGAGCTTTGCATCAAACGGCGAGGCCGACCCCTGACCGACCGGCAGCGTTAACGCACTCGGCTAAATCAATTACCAGCGGTCCGTCGAGCAGCGGAGCTGATTGGCAGTGTTCCTGTCTATCTAAATGCGATCCTTCCTCGCTATTTCTGAATGCCTTTATCGCGTATTGTGCGCCTTACAGCGGACCACTCCGTGTTTTGTCGGCATTCATAGTGAATTTAACCAATGAAATGCATTGCTTTTCGCGGCAGATATATGAATAATCCGTTAATGATGCTCCACCAAGGTTTAAAATTTCTGTAGCTAAAAACAAATCAGCGCAACAAACACACAAGAACGAAGAATACACGAGGCACCACTGTGCTGTGGTATCTCGTCTTTCCCTTGTTCTTGTGTAAGCTGTTGTTTCACTTTTTTCTGCAAAACTCATTTTTCATCAGCTAGCCCTAGCAGCCACGCTCGCAAGCTTAGTGGGTAATCTTGGATTCAGACATTTCATAAAGCAGCTAGTTACGTTCCGAGGGTGCTTACTGTTGTCAAGCGGTTATTGTTGTTTTGTAACGAATAGTTTGGCGCTTTTAAACAATCTTGCCAAGTTCCTGTAGTTTCTGAAGTGTATTACAAGCCTCAAATTGGCTGTCTACGCAGCAAGCAATGTTAAAGACAATGATAGGGGTAAGATTAATACGATGGAAGAGAGAAGAATCGGTTAAGGAATAAATATGAGTTAATAATATCGTCGCTGACATCAAGAAGCAACAAATGCGGGCATAGCATAATCTTCGAAAAACAGACAACACGTAGCTCTGTAAATGAGGTAACTGGTAACTTGCGCTTTAAGCCTAAAATAAATTCGTAGTTAAGAGCCACGAATCTATAGGCAGAATGTAAAAACCCTTCTTTCCACGGAGTTTAAACGTGAAGGTTACGACGTCAAGCATTCTACCAGAACGCCAAGCAACTCCACTGCGCTAACGGGTAAAGGACGTAAATAGTCAGAACACTCTTATCTAGCTATCGACAAAACCTCTAAATAAAAATAAGGGGGGGGGGGGGGGGGGATAAATGAAACGCACAGCGCCAATGCAGCCTACTCAAGAACCACAAATTCCGGCAATAGTCCTGCAGGAGCATAATAAACTACCGTAAACGTTCACTACAATGAGGGATAACGGGCGTAAACGTTCACTCCAACGATAGATAGCGTGCGCGTTCATCGAAATCTAGTCTACTAATAACAGTGAATCTCGTAGCAGCGTGTACGCCATACTTATGTTACTTTATTCATCGTACTGATTTATTTTCTCCTAACAGAAACAGTTGCTTGGAAAATTCGAAATTCCTGCTTCTTTTGCAAAAGGAGTAAAGTGTATGACTCCAAGGTGCGAAATTCCAAGCCATTAACAAAGCCCATGTTAAGAATTACTCTCACTGAAATTTTCGTAACTGAATGCAATGCTAACTGCAGCACGATAATTTACAAATCGAACCCAACACGCAGACGAAGCTTACGTAAGTATTGAAGTAGTTCCACATCAGAAACAGACAACTTCTTCAGGGTTGAAAGAACGACTTTACCGTATTGAAGTAGTTCCACATCAGAAACAGACAACTTCTTCAGGGTTGAAAGAACGACTTTACCGTATTGAAGTAGTTCCACATCAGAAACAGACAGCTTCTTCAGGGTTGAAAGAACGACTATACCGTATAGTGTCAAAGCCATCTGCACTATTATTCCTCGCTGAACAGAAATGCACCTTTGCTGAACGTTGTTACCAAGAGTAATTTGGTATTCAAGCTCTAGTTTATTTATTTATTTTACATCGACGTTAGAGTTTCAAGTATGTTTCGTAAAGTCTTTTTTTCTTTTTTGTAATAAGTTCGTCGCTAGCAGTAGCGATAATAATCAGCGCTTCAACTTTTTCCGCTACCGTTAAATATTTACATTTCATTAGGGCATACGTAAGAAGGGTTGACGTTAAACGGTCTGAGAAATGGCGCATGTTGCGTGATAATTGCAGAAGCCGACTTAATAGTGCCGGTGCAGAAATCATTTAATAGCTTGTACGATGCCTTCAGGTAAGCAGTTTATGGTATTTTCTTGATCAAACACTTTGACAGTAATTTGAAGTGCAGGCTTTTAAAATAATTGCTTAAAAAGACGTGCTGGCCTGTACTTCATTAAAAAAGTGCTCAGCCTTAACTTTTAGCACTGCGGGTTGTGATTTCAGTAGTCTACGCTACTCGTATTTAACTGTCGAGACCTCAAGATTTTTTTCATACAGCAATAACATTGAGAACAAAAATTAACTAAAGCTTTTTGCGCATGCTGCTGTATACACCTTTAATGTGGTGATTACTATTGATCGAATTCAATCGTTCTTAGCACTCTACTTCTGTTCTACTCTCACACAGCGAGTCTGTGAGCATATAAAAAAGTAAATAGTTTATATTTAAAAGCTGCGAAACTAATGACAGCCTTACCTTGCAAGGCATCGACTTTTCAATCCGGCATACTCATATCCATGAGTCAGCGACTGTCCACGTTAGTTTTTATCAAGGTGGTGTGCACGAGGTGGGCAAAAAAAAAAGAGTCTGAAAGTAACGAAGTCGACAATGCGCTGACTGTCCGTCATTGTACGACGTAATATGGAGCAATGGGTGTTGGTCACGCGTTAATTTTATACACCAGGGAAGGACCCTGACGTGTGTCAATAAATATGTGTTAACTTCTACAGCCAAGTCTTGCGTCTGGAGTTGGCTGCGCTTATGGTTATTCATCCTGATTAACAATCACTGCCTTATCTACCGGGCTTCACTGTCTTTCCCCTGATTTAATGAGATTCGTTTTGCAAGTGATGGAATCGAAGGGGTCTTAGACATCAAAAGCATGTCTTTTACTGTCTGGCCTTCTGCGAACATAAATAATTTCGAGATGATTTTTTCACCAGCGGTGACGTAATTCTGGCGCCCCAGCCTGGCATGCTATAAGACTTATGTAGTACCTAAAGGCTGCTGCACGGTGCATTAGGGCTTTGGAAAACGCTCAAGTGCACGGAAGGGGTCTGTAGAAGCAAACCTCAGAGCACAGCATTAGCTCCAGCTGTGTTGGGGCGTGAAGAGCTTACCCTTCAGGTATTCCTTCATCTCAGAAAAAATTCTGATTTCCTAGGTATAGTTTCCTGACTTTCAGAAGGTTTGAGGCACAATAACCACGAGCATTTTCTACGTCATACACACAGTGATAAACATTTGATAGAAGAGGATTGGGGGTTTTGAATAGTACATCAGGAGCAACTACACTCCTGGAAAGTATGATATTTCAGGCTTTCCTCAGATTTCATCTTTTCGTTGAATTATTTATTGAGGAGCTGCAGCCGGTATATGACCGTTTATTTATAGACCCCTGTGAGTAGTAAGTATACACGCCACTCTGTTACACCCACGGTGTTTGCGACCAACGTTTTTTATATTATCATGCAGGGGCTCATCGCTAATGTCAGTTGCAGATAATGCAGTTGTAGGGAAATGTCAGACGGCTAGAATCAGTTTGATCAAAAAGACAAGATTCATAATCTCGCGAACTAATGACATCGTGGAAGATGAACGGCATGCTTCCGGGGAGAGAAGTAATTGCATCCTGCCGAGACGGAGAGCGCGTTTCCTGCCTAAAGGTGTGTGATTAATTCCTGAGCATTGGAAGAACGGCATGCAGAGAAAAAATGGCCGTGGTTAGTGCGCTGATGGGACGGGAAAAAGAAAAAGAAAGTTGAGGTACCACCTGGAAGCGGCGCAAAGGTAATTTATCGTATTCATCCAACTAGCGAAGAAACGTAGCGTGTAGGTTTGGGCAGAATGGAAGGATGGGAGGGAAGCCGCCAGCCAGCAATAAACATCACTGAAGGCGCGCGAGCAGTTTTCTCGAGCTGAATAATATGTCACCTTAACTACATGCAAAAGAGTAATGCCTGCATATTAGGTGGTTTGGCAGAAATAAAATCCCGAATTTAAGTGTTGATATGTGACTTGTGGTGTTATGGAATCATAGATTTATCAGCGCACGCAGCTGAAGTGGGGCGCGTTCGGTAGAAGCATAAGTAACTCTTATTACTGTCCGACTCACAGCGGACCAAAGTCCAAAGTTAACAGAATCACACGCTGTGTAGCTTTGACTTTGTTTTCTATCTCTTAACGTTACTTTCAGTAAACTTGAAGGGGTAAGTAATGTTTGAATGCGTTAATTACCGTAGAAATATTGCATCGACTTGTATGTAGCTTGGATACACACACATGCTCAACACGTCAATTTTAGAGCGAATCTTTTCACAATAATTACAAAATGATAACCCTGCTGAATTGAATACGATCATACGTTCAAATAATAATGATCAAGTTCTAATCATTCACGCCATCTACGAGAACTGCTTCGAAAATAGGGCCCATTCTAACGCATAGCATGGCCCACATAATTGCTCTGCGTCTTCAAATCCACAACCCCCTTTCATTCGGGCCGAATCTCATTGTTATATTTGGACATATGCCTTTCAAGAATGGGTGATGCGGTAGAAATCAGCCTTCTTCAGCAAACCATCCCTTCATATTCATTACAGGAGAAGTAGGAGGAGGAGCTTTTTTGAGTAGTTTTCTTGTCTTTCTGAGCGGGGCCCCTGAGACCGGGCTTCATGTTCCGCCGTGATCCTGCAGGCACAGTATCGAGAGAAATATTGAAAGCCTCGTCTTTTAAGTTGTATCTTTCGCTTAATCAACTAAAAGACGGGGCTATTTTCTTCCGCATCCACTTCGGAAGAAAAACATAATTTCTCTGTGCAGACGACATTACAGTCACATTTATAATAGATTGACTTTGTGCTGCGTGCCACTAGTTGGAATGGCTGCTAAATAATTATACTGAGCGATCCATTTTTATTCGATTAGGTTCTTTCACCGTTCAACAAGTATTCTATTTTTTTTCTAACTACACTACTCATGTACGGTAACGTACCCAATTTTTGGGAACCAAATTGTGTCATTCGCTCACCAATATTCTTGAGAAAACTTCTTAACATTTCGCATTCGCCCTCTGCCGAAGAATGGCAACGTGACTCATTTTCACTTGTTTATTTATTAGGCCGCCCTAATACTTCTCTTAAATTCTTTTCTGTGCAAGAAGCTTTCGAACAAAGTAATTAATCAGCTATGCCCAATTTATAAAACGTATGCCTTCACTTGCACAGGAAGGGCGCTGCCTCGGCACTGTGATGATTTGTTCGAAGTTTGCACTCAGCTGCTTTTCTCATGCCATCCGTCTTGTGGCTCATTCCTATAGTTTGCCTTATGCCAAAGCTCAGACAGGTACTTGCATTTGTACACCGAGCAAGCAGTAA
Organism: Amblyomma maculatum; assembly: GCF_055883805.1. Taxonomy (NCBI): domain Eukaryota; kingdom Metazoa; phylum Arthropoda; class Arachnida; order Ixodida; family Ixodidae; genus Amblyomma; species Amblyomma maculatum. The sequence goes on along the minus strand of NC_139349.1, from coordinate 76,339,761 downwards.
AAGCGATGAAAGTGATGAATTTCAAAGCACTCACCTGCAGGCTGTGTAGGCTGTAAAGCTAATTGTATTTTAATTCGTTAGGTAACTTGAAAGAACTTCAACCAGCAGAGAATGAACTTCACAGCACAAAGTGACAGTAGCCGAATTTTCGCGCACAATATTCCACCTTTATCACCTTGTGCCACACTGCAATTTACGCAATAATATCGGTTTTAAGAAATATTTCAAAACCAGGCGCCATATTTATTGCGTTTAGTTGAGAGAAATAACAAAAACAACCTCCAAATTTTGATGCGTACACAGCTTGCTAATATAATATTATGTACTAAGGATAGTAAAATGCAGAAGCGACAATATGAAAGTATTACCGTAATTACTTGCCCGTTCTGTTGCCCATTCTTATCCTCGAGTAGTGCTAGCTAGAATAAGCATTAATGGGGTTCTTGCGGAGAGATGCGCGTTCATATTTCCCGAACTCGCTGAAATAGGCGTTTGATTGTATTGTTTCTTGGTGGCCATGTCAGTCTGTTTTGATTTTCTTTCGGCCAAATATTCTTTCACACATTCGTTATAGAAAGCATTTCACGAGCAACACACCGGTCACGAGTAGTAAAAAAATCCTGTTTGGTGCATGCACATTTTATGCATATATATTTTTCTAAAAGGCGGAGCTGTTAATCTCGCCTGTCACTAGAATCAAGAGGTTTCCATTTTACTCTGTCACCATGGGCGCATAAGCAAGCCTTACTCTTCAGTTCTTTCCGTAATAAGGCGACCTTCTAATACCATTACTATTTTTGTCTTTTGTCCCATTCTAAGCTTTCGCTGCTGCCATTCGCCTGCCTTGATCATCTTACATTTTTAGGGCACTGTAACTTGACACTTATCTTGCGCTAAGCTGTAATTCGTAGCCGATATATATGTGTGTTACTGAAAGACAGACCCTTGGTTCTAAACGGCATTCTTACGCTTTTATTGTACAAGCTAGGAAGCGACATACCAGGCGCAGAAACTTTATTGTTAACACAAATACTGGGTTACATTGCCAAGTTAAAGGATATAAATTAGAAACGACCAGAAAAATAAAACGTGACCGTAGTTTCTTTTTAATCTGACAGGCGTGCAGACTAATCGTTTACAGAAATTAGGTCTAGAATGAGGATGAGGACTGTCATTGCATGAGTCTTGCATTGCATGGCAAGTCTGAGATTTTAGCATGGTTTCACTGAGAATTGTTTTTTAACTAGATCGCATAAGTTAAACGCTCTCTGTTTTACGTTTTCATTCTGTCTCTAACAATTCAAATGCAATTTTCTGCTGTTTCCTTCTTAGGTTCGAGCGAATCATCATTTTCTGTTTTAAACTTTACTTACATTGTATAATGCGCATTATGGTGTACGTGCTTCTTTTTATTTTATTATTGTTTTTTTTTTTTCATTTTGTGCTAGCTAACGCTCAACCTGTTTCCTTTGTGTGATCTGGTTACTAGCATTTTAATGCTGGAATTGGACTGCCTTTCCGCAGTTTAGCCTTTCTTCTTGCACAGACGTCTTTCCGTACGCCGGCGCCTCGAGAGAACGACTTAATAACAGACACGCAGAACTTCGTTGGAGTAGTATTCGAACCCAACACGGGTAGTCTCAACTCGTCGACCCGAGTCCGTACGTGCCGAAACGAGCATACAGCCATACCGGAACTGTCATCTGGTATGCGAGTCATACACGCTTATGTAAAGTGCCCTTCTTATGACACAGTTGGCTTGCAATCAGTGCAACAGGATAAAAAGTAGCTTTCCAGCAGAAGGTAACTTTGTTAACCAAAAGGCGCAAGGAATAAAGCTAAAATCCAAACCTAAGACAACTCATGACAGACGATATCTCGAGCTTCACTGCGGTGGCTCAGTGGTTAGGGCTGTCTACTGCTAAACCAAAGACTCAGGGTCGATACAGTTCATGGTGGTATCTTTTCATGGTAGGCGGTAGAGAAGACGCCCGTACACTGTGCGATGTCAGAGCAATTTAGATAACTTCAAAAGGTCGAAATTTTTACACTCCTTTCATTCAGAATCCCCCATATCTAGGTCGTCGTTGAAGCCCTATAAATCGAACGAAACGGAACAAGCAGAGATTCTTAAAACAGTTGCAGGTTTATTTGAGAGACAGCTGCATCTGCGACGTGCCTCGAAGAGTCGCGGCGCCTCTCCAGGCGCACAGGCCTTGCGTCTATACCATTGTTTCACTCCTGTTGCTATCTGCTGGTGCACTGTCGATATCTCCAAACACTTGGAAAGCGTTTGAAGCCCTCTATGCCAACTGCATCCGCATTGAGCTTGCTAGCCTGGACTAGCGGTTTTTAGACGACCCGAAAACACTTCGTAATACTTATAGTGCGTTCTGCAGTTGAAGAAAGCTCAAGGTGAAAAACGTGGCACATTTTCCTGATCTCGTCCATGCCGAGGTTCACGTCCGATATGGGTGTGCATGAGGCGCATTCACATAGCAGTGTGGAAGTATCGAGCAGTCGCGAGGAGGTGGTGCTGCTCCTTTTCCTTGACACGACCGATTTCGCCGTGTTTTATCTAACGGGCTCCGCTTCCGCAGGGCTTCCCTAACTCTATGCGCCCTATCTGATGCCAGTAAGGTGCATGCTTCGATGATGACGCAAGCTTGAGAGAGTCATAGATTATTCCCTCTGCGCAACGCCTGCAAGGCAAAACAACTGCAGCCGGAGCGGGAAAACGAACCCAATGATACAAATGCAACAGGACCGTCTACGCAAGCGGCTGGCTGGAACTGACACACGAGGAACACCTTATAACTGCTTTCGGCAGCACTGCATGCCCCGAGAACTTTGCGTCGGCCTTGAACACTAGGTGGCGAAGGAAGCCTTTCGATAGACAAGGTTTCACTTAAGTTACGCTCATCATTTCGCGGCTACTCAATGGAGGCGAATCGCTGAAGGAGCTCTGTGCTATGTTATGTGAACATGTAGAATGCTGAGTCTGGTTTTGGAAGGCGGCCTGTGGTTGAAGCCGGCTCCGTTTATTAAAGCACCCTCGATTCCTGGCTGGTGAGCCAGCGGAGCCTGCAATCGAGCTGTTGCCGTGTCCGAGCCTATGTGTCCTCTTAACCTCGAGTGCACGAGTTCGGGTGGCAAACTTCTACTTCGAAGGTGGCGCAAGTGGCGAATGCAGCGCTGCTATAAACTTGCGTTAAACAGCAACTAAATGTGATGCCTATTTGACGCCGCCCGTTACAGCGTAGCCCATGGGGCGCCTCGGGACGTTGAAGACCAGGATTGTGTAATTTACTTGCCCTTCATATTCGGTGCTCACACCACAGACAAGCGCAGTGAGATGGGTGAATAAATATGTTTACTCACAACAATCGCAGCCTAAACACGTCAACAAAACAATACTAATGCTACAGGGGAGTGCTATGGGCGCCACAGGGACTAGAACACAATTTTTGTTTTTACTTAATTTAATCCGCTGCTAATTTTGTCAGCCTTCTGGAGGTCTCATCTCTGAAGTCCGACAAAACACTTCGAACGAATCAATTAGGTTTAGCGGGCCACAACAGTACACATTGCGTAACGTTTTGCTTCGCATCATTCAAACGAGCAAAAACAAAGAACTAGTGCCAATGTACGCTCGTAAATAATTCACTATTTGTTCCTGGCTTTATTCACGGCCCCTTTTCCCCAGGGGAGACATTTTTCAAACGCAGCACGCTTTCTTTTATAACGAAGTCAGTGTCGAATCACAGACGGTAACGACCGACAAGGGGGCAAGAACCTTTAAAGCCGAGAAAATAGGAGTTCGATGTTATGCACAACGTTAGACTGCTAGTACAGTGGCGGAGAGAGACCAGACGTCTCGTCTAAAAGTGTCTTAAATGTTTACATCGCCCCGTTACTGCCAGCTGCCGTTATTTGCGAAGCAGGAACAGGGGGTTATAGTTGCTCCATACACATTTTCTGGGTGAGTGTTCTTAAGCCAAAATAAGTCTCGCACACACAAAAAAAAAATAATTTTGAGACATATCAGCTGGCAGAAGAAAGGAAGCCCAGAGTAACAAAATCTATTTTCCCAATCCGTCAAATCTCGCCAGCATATGCCCGCTCACAAGTTCACGCAAGTATAGAAGAAACCTTTTGGGTCCTCTGTATGCATTGCAAACTTCTCGAAGACAGCGTTTGTGTGACAAGACTAGCCTGCGCATGCGCGAGTGGTCTCGGCGGGTCTCGTGATTGATGAGGCAGTTTTGCGCTGTATTTCCCCGCACTTAATTGATTATTTATATGTTGTGCAAAAGCCGTTGACCCTGTGTTGCCTTTGCGGGAGCTTGGGCGGCGAAATAGTCCACTCGTGCGTCGGCGACTTTTGGACGGTTCACGTACGACGTATTGCGTCTCTTCCAATCACTCGTCACATTTCTTGTCCACCAGTCAGCTAAGTATTTCAGACTACATGCATTGCTACTTTTTCTGCTATGAGGTTCTTTTCGGCTGTGCTTCCTACTTGATTTTTTTTCCATTTGTATTTACTTGATACCTTTTTATTTGAGCACTGCGTATGCGCCAAACAAATGTAACCTGAAAACATTGAGTCCGTATAACATGAAAAATACCCTCTGATCGGCACGCTTACTATGTGTGTTATGAGAACGACTTAAATTTGTCTTTTTTATATGAATTTTGCGTCCTTTTGCACGATATATCGTGCAGTCATAACAAGCTCAATGCATTCCGATATTTACCCATGTATTGCCCGTTTATTTCATATAGCTACCACATGTTCAGTTATAGACAAAAACCACGCATAAGAAAGGAATCGGCGCAAAGAAGCTATCGATGTGGTTCGACAATGGTCATGAGAGCAGTGGTGGCTCTGAATATGTAGAGCCATTTCGTTTGACAAGGCTCGGCTCGGAACCTTTTCCTCCACTATGCGTTCTACGTACATACGTGCTCGTTGCACATGAAATTTCAAGGAAGCCAAGCGCCATATATAGGGCATCCCAGCTAACTTGAACCAAGGTTTTAAAGATACGATTCACCCTAGCACAGTGAAATCAAATCATAGCTGTTCAGAGTAGCCTATACTAACCTCCAGTAGTTTCTTCTTATTCACTAAAGTTAATTAATTAGTGAAGACCAATAAACTATTTTTGTAATTACTGGCTTGAGAGAAAAACTGTCAATACAAACGTTGCACATCTTCTCGAAAAACAGGTAGCTACATTGTTACCATCAAAGTAGCGTTTACGCAAAGTGCTATTTTTACCAGCCGAAAACGACGCCTGGCGCAAAAACAAAAAAAAAAAAATCCTCGTGATTGCGGTGTCACTTAAAAACCTCGAATCGCGCCCGAGATAACAAAATCTACTTTTGTGGGCCATGCTATCTACGATTAAGCTGGTTGTAAGCACTTGGTGAATTATTTAAAAGTAACAGCTGGTCACATGACAGCAGTTTTTGAACACTGCTAAACATAAGACGACCGGCTACAGCCCGTTCTTCCTTCTATATGCCCGTCCTCCTCTGTATTGTCTAGGCACCATTCTTCCTTACTCCGTCCACGACGACCCATGCATCACCGAAACTCTTTGTCGGGCCGAAGAAGCTCGCCGTCTCTCCCGTTTGCCAATTCTCGCTTCGTAAGAGCGTTCCAAAGCTCGGTACGACAGCCGGCGTAACCATGTGTCGTGCGCCCTTGGAGACTTAGTGTGGCTTTGGCGACCTCTCTGCAACCGTGGTTTAACCCAGAAAACCTTGGAGCATTACGCTGGCCCTTACGTTGTGTTCGACCGCGTCAGCGAAGTGAACTACCGAATAACACGCATGACAACAAATGGTCGTCGCTCAGTCACAACCGAAGTTGTCCATGTCGCTCGCATGAAGCCGTGTCAATCCCGTGGGAACGAATAACTACCTCGCCCGGGGGGCTTCGTCTTTCTAGGGGGAAAATGAGCAGGCCTGAAGAGGATGAAGCTGATAGTACAAGTCAAGGAAAAAGACGTTGAAAAATGACTCTCGTGCCGGTCACGATGCAGTTAACCAGCTGAGCTCTCGGCCTGCTGCTCAGTGCTGTGAAGTCAAACCCCCGTCGTAACAATATATAAACGAGGAATGTGAAATACTCGAAACGACCCAGCAGACCAGCCCCGGCTTTTCCTGGGAAAATTAAAAACATAATAAACATAATAAAGAAATTAGTTCATAAGAAAATAAAGAAACAACCCTGTCTAACAAAACATTACCGGTCGGTGAAAAACCAACCAATTTGTACTCCCAGTGGACAGTCGCATCGAAAAGCAAAAAAAAAAAAAAAAAAGACAAATCACCAAAATATAATAACTTTAGAAAAGAGAAATAGAAAATTTATTTTAAGAGAAAGATATTCATTTTTCCCACTGCAGAGAGATAGAACACTGAAAGGCATATAATATCTAAAGTTTTATAGTAATATAGTATTGCATTGACACAAAGAGCGAAGTTCGTTTAAAGATCAGGGCCAAGGGTCAACAAGGCGGTCCAAATGATCTGAAAGCATGATCTCTTAAATATTACACGATGAGATAAATCGATGTATAAAAATCCTCACTGGGGTTTGCTCAGTGAGGGTTTGTTGAGGGCTGCTATCTCCAATGAAATTCTGACAATAACGACGATACATATAGAACACTGAAAGGCATATAATATTGTCACATTATGCGGTGCATACGCATAAGGAAAGAAGAAGAAGGCTCGTGAGTTTGAGAGAAGACGACGTTCAGCAGCGTCGGCTGGTGCCTACAGAGAACGTCTGTTTGAAAGCCTTGTCTTCGGTGTCCGCCCTCTGCTACAAGCTGAACTACCCCGTAACACCTTGGTGGAGGTGCGGGGTAGTGGGCTCAAATGAACCACATGTCTGTGCTACCTCGATGACGTCATCGTATTTTCATCAACCTTTAAAGGCCACCTCCATCGTTTTTCGGCTATTCTTGGCGTCTTCCGACGAGCTGGCCTTCAGTTGAACTCCAAGAAGTGTACCTTTGGTCGCCGGGAATTCAAGGTCCTAGGACATTTAGTCAGCACCCATGGCATCCAGCCGGACCCCGACAAAATTCGCGCTGTAAGGGATTTCCCTAAACCGAAATCTAGCAGCGACGTGCGTAGCTTCCTCGGACTTTGCTCATATTTCCGGCGATTTGTACCAAACTTCGCAGAAATATCCCGTCCGCTCACGCAGCTTCTGAAAAAAGAGGTCTCCTTTACCTGGGGCCACGAACAATCGGCCGCCTTCGTCGTTCTTATTGCCCACCTCACCGGTCCGCCAGTGTTGGCTCACTTCAATCCGTCAGCGCCCACAGAAGTTCGCACCGACGCAAGTGGTCATGGAATTGGTGCCGTTCTCGCACAACGTCAGCTCGGGTTACCTCGCGTCATCGCCTATGCCAGCCGACTCCTCTCTGCGGCCGAACAAAATTATTCCGTCACTGAACGTGAGTGCTTAGCCCTAGTTTGGGCCATTACAAAGTTCCGTCCTTACTTGTATGGGCGGCCATTCACAGTAGTCACTGACCACCACGCACTGTGTTGGCTTTCTACACTCAAAGACCCTACTGGCCGCCTTGGACGTTGGGCCTTGCGCCTTCAGGAGTGCAATTTTTCAGTAGTTTATAAGTCTGGCCAGATGCACCGAGACGCCGATTGCCTGTCCCGTCATCCAGTCGACCCGCCAAGCCAACCTGAATGTGACAATGACGCTTGCGTGCTCTCCATTTCTGATTTCTCCAACATTCGCCATGAGCAACGCCAGGACCCTCAGCTTCGCGAAATTATCAATCGCCTCAGCACCGATCGCCATGACACTTCCCTTCGTTTGTTTGTGCTCCAGGACGGCACCTTATACCGGCACAATATGCGACTTGATGGCCCCGACCTTCTACTAGTAGTCCCTCAGCACCTACGCTCAGCCGTCCTTCAACAGCTTCACGACGTTCCTACAGCGGGTCATCCAGGTGTATCTCGCACATACGACAGTGTGCGTCGTCGGTTCTTTTGGCCAGGCCTATATCGCGCTGTCCGCCGCTACGTAGCTGCTTGTGACCGCTGTCAACGCGGAAAAAAGCCATCAGTTTTACCAGCTGGACTCCTGCAGCCAATCGACATCCCAATAGACCCATTTTCTCGAGTGGGTCTGGATCTTCTAGGGCCTTTTCCACTGTCCGCATCGGGGAACAAATGGATTGCGGTGGCCACTGATTACACCCCACGCTACGCTGTCACACGAGCAATACCAACCAGTTGTGCAGCTGATGTCGCTGCTTTCCTCCTCAACGACGTTATACTCGTCCATGGAGCTCCCCGCCAACTGCTCACCGACCGTGGCCGTTGCTTTCTGGCTCGTATAGTCGACGAGATCCTACGGCTGTGCAACGTTCGTCCTTCTTTCACGACTGCCTACCATCCACAGACGAGCGGGCTTACCGAACGCCTTAACCGGACACTGACTGACATGTTGTCTAAGTACGTTTCTGATGACCACCGTGACTGGGACATAACGCTGCCATTTGTGACATTCGCTTACAATTCGTCGCGTCACGACACTACCTGCTACTCCCCCTTCTATCTTCTATACGGCCGTGAACCTCTGCTTCCTTTTGACAGCCTGCTCCCGTCTGTCACCACTGCCAGCTCATATGCTCGTGAGGCCATAGCCCGAGCTGATGCTGCCCGCGTTGTTGCTCGCAACCAACTCGCAGCCTCTCAGCACTCCCAGAAAACTCGCTATGATTCCTGTCATCGCAACACCGAGTATTATTGCGGCTCTCTCGTGCTGCTTTGGACTCCAGCTCGCCGCGTTAGCCTTTCGGAAAAACTTTTGCCCCGGTATACAGGACCCTACCGTATTTTACAAGTGACACCAGTGACATACGAAATTGCGCCATTGCATCCCGTCCGCCATGCCTCTACACCACGCACCGAGACGGTCCATGTTGCACGCCTAAAACTGTACTACATGGACCCTGGTTTGGACGCTAGTACGCACCGGGATGATGCTTTTCAGCCGGCGGGGTAGTGTCACATTATGCGGTGCATACGCATAAGAATAGAAGAAGAAGACTCGTGCGTTTGAGAGAAGACGACGTTCAACAGCGTCGGCTGGTGCCTACAGAGAACGTCTGTTTGAAAGCCTTGTCTTCGGTGTCCGCCCTCTGCTACAAGCTGAACTACCCCGTAACAATATCTAAAGTCTTTATAGTAATATAGTATTGCATTGACACAAAGTGCGAAGTTTGTTTAATGATTAGGGCCAACGGTCAACAAGGTGGTCGAATAGTTCCTTTTGTGTTCTGCAGTCATCGTGAATTATATTCTTCCACACGTTTTGCAGTTCTCAGCATCGAAATATTTTGCGTGCGTGGTTACGGGGCGGTTGACGTATTAATAAAAACACGAGAGGTATTCCTTCTCCGAGAACTTCGCGAATTCGATTGACCTTTTTTAAAAAGCTGCAACATGTTGTTTACGGCGCTTGGATCAATCTTTTTTTGCAGTACAATGAACCTTGGCCCTGATAACTGAGGCTCGATTAAAATACATTAGCAAAAAATGCGCCACATAGAGACGTTTTGCGTGCTTCGACGACTCCTGCATATGTCCAACCGCAAAGAGCGAGAATGTGATTGATGGAGGCTTCTCTTGATATTCCAGGTTCCCTTGTCTGTTTGTTTGTCCATCCTTGTGAGGAATGATTCAGCCCCAAATCTGTCGTCATTTTTTTTTCTGTTCCAAACTGCACCGCAGTGACAAAGAACTGACGCATGCTGTCTGGAAAGGGCCCGCAGGACTATCTGTACAGAACAGAGGACGGGACATGATGAGTCCTAATGTTCCTCTACTCGGAAGATCTTGTACTTTATCTTTAAGGCGAAAGCTTTTCTAGGCTCATGAAACGAAATCCCGTGCACGAGATCTGTTATATTCCAAAAGATTTCATGATATATGTTCTTGTCTAGCGTTCCTGCCATCTGCAATCCCACACTTGAACGCGCCAAGGAACGCCATGCAACAGGAGCCATCGCTCCTATCGCGCTGCGTTCCTTGGCCCGCGTTCATGAGCACCGTCTAAACACGCCGGAGAAAGTGTGACTGCACCTTTCCTCTCCTGTAACCCAATTATAACTATATGTAGCAGTGCAAAGAACACCGATAAGAGGCAAACGATGATAGGGAAATGATAGGAGAGGAAGGGCAGACTTTCACCATTTTCTTAAGGGACATCTAAGAGAACCTCTTAATTTTTTTTGTGTGTTTGTCGTCCTTTTTTTATTGGCGTTCTTGATGCTGTTCAGATTAGTTACTTTGATAAGGTAGTGTGTCGCCGCCATGAAAAGTTTATCCCAATAGAAAATTCGTCAAGAATAAAGTGAAATTTAGAATGTTTAGAGCTCGAGGCACGCTAAAAGATGATACCCGATGATCGGATTCGAAAGTGCGGGAACTTCAGCGAAATGCTTTCAGGGTTAAACTATGACTTGTTGCAGTGTTATTTAGAGGCTACGGGGTTTAACATTTTATGATATTTTTCAACCCATCTCCTTGCAGTTGCATATTGTCCAGAAAATGATTCTTCATGCCGAACGTATTCTTACGCTTTGCTAATCCCCTGCTCTTCGTTTGTTGTTTGCATTTTTTGTTGTTAGGATCTATGTCACGCTTTCACGCAAACGCAGCGCCTAGCAGCCGCTAATACCTCTGCTTCTATTTTTTGCATTAACTTATTTCTAATACTTAATCGATGCGCTTGTTTGATCTGTCACGCACTGATGTTCATCACCTTTGGAGTGTATTCTATGTTAGCTCTCGACGGCCCTTTCGTTCGCAGAACTAGCTCACTACTCACCACTGCAAAACTATTTATCTGATATCCGTATATCAATCCAGCTCATAAAGAATAAGTCTTCTGTGTAACGTTCTTTCCTAGTTGATTTCTTCATCGTTTGTAACTTTCCTTTTACTAAGTGTCAATGCGGCTATAGCGGACACAGCTCAATATCAAAGAGCAACAATCTTTTATTGGACATATCTTGCACTGGCAGGTAGTGCATCGGTTCACTCCACAACTCCTACACCCCTTCAGAATAATCCCAAAGCCCTAGTTCCTGTTTCTCAGTTCCTGCTAGCCAGGAACGTCAGCCGAAATGATCATCCCATTTCTCTCTAGTAGCACGATGCAGGTGAAGAAATCACGGTGATATCTGGGAGGAAAGGCAACATTACAAGGCTGAAAAGGCGGCCGCATTCGTCGCTTAGAGTGAGCAAAGACACAGGCACGTATAGATCAGCCAATTATGCACCTTTCCGTACCACTGGCCAGGAGCTCTGGTCATTGTGCCGATGCACCAGAATTTAGTAGTAGGCGTTCCTTCCTATGCACTTTACGGTAATGCCTATAGTCGAGGATCAAACATAGTGCGATTTTTTTACGTGTGTATATCCTCCAATTGAACTTGCGTACAGAACATATACAGGTCTCATAGATGTTCTGAATCGTGTCAGTACTTGACCACTATGATAGTGACTAAGTCCACTCGCCTGTGTATAGATATGTGCATCAAAGCACTAACGTAGATCATTTTACTACTGTGTGCACGGGAAGCAGGTTTTAGGTCTTTCTAACCAATAAATTTTAAGTTTAGCTGAATTTCACATATACTATACTTGCTTTGCATTTCCGCACCCTGCCCAAAATTACTATATTTTTTAGAAGTTTCCGTTTAATTTACGACATTTGACATCCTTTGGTTCTTTACATTGCATACTGTTGAAATAGGCACCTAGGTCTTCCTGCCTTTTTTTTTTTTTTATTCTTATAAAGCTTCCACTTTCTATCAGCCATGCATAATCCTTGTCCCCACGTGGTGGCGACTGTTGTGTGTGGGCAGCCAGCTTTTCTAAGTACGGCAGGTTATCGCCGTGTTTGAACTGTCTGATCAGAAATAAAAGAACGCCACGAATAATGTAACAAAACTGGAGCGTACCCTTTTGCGTTCGTCTCCTCCCTCCATCTTTTTCATCGTAATTCTGCAATATGATCTCGCATCAGGTCTCAAAATCGATGACCTGCACGGCCGTGCGGAGTGAATAGGGTCGTTCTGATTCCCTCCGTGAGCGGCTTCTAGTTATAGTTGCCTTTGTCTCGGAGTCCATTGTTCAGTTGTTTGGGGTAATCCAGATCCTTTTGTCCGCTGCACTTAATATGGCAAGGGACACTGGGCAACAGTGAACGACTACAATGCCGTGTACTCGAAAGCTGTATGAGGTTTCACTTCAGTGGTACCACAGTTGTTTAGCGCGATATATATATATATAGGGGAAAATGAGGGTGCTCGTTATAATACATGAAGGAAAGAATCCAACAGTCGGCGAGGCCAAGGAAAGCGTTGGGGATGGTACTCTAGGTATTTTTTTTTCCTTTAACGTTTTCTTAGATAATCACATAAATTAGTAATGTAATCTGTTTAGGGGAAAGATGATTAAACACAAAGTAGAAGAAAAAACAACGTGCCGATGGTGGGAACCGAACCCACGACCTCCGAATATCGCGTCCGGTGCTCTTCCAACTGAGCTACATCGGCCGCTGTCCCCCCTGCTACTTGCTTGGGTATTTATGTTGTCTGTATACGAACCTTGAGAGTGTTCACCAGCGCCACCCTCAGCCATAGCGGTGGACGTAGAACCTCCTTTGTTACCGCCAGCGTCACGTAGAACGTGATCAAGAGCGAGGGCGAAAGCTGTGCTAGAACCCTCTTACGCTACCTATGGCTTCAAGACTGCCAGAACCGAGACCCCCGTAAGCTACAAGCAGATCAATTAAGGGGAAAATGAGGGTGCTCGTTATAATACAAGAAGGAAAGAATCCAACAGTCGGCGAGGCCAAGGAAAGCGTTGGGGATGGTACTTTAGGTCTTTTTTTTTTCCTGTAATGTTTTCTTAGATAATCACATAAATTAGTAATGTAATCTGTTTAGGGAAAAGATAATTAAACACAAAGTAGAAGAAAAGACAACGTGCCGATGGTGGGAACCGAACCCACGACCTCCGAATATCGCGTCCGGTGCTCACGTTATATATATATATATATATATATATATATATATATATATATATATATATATATATATATATATATATATATATATATATATATATATATATATATGTGTGTGTGTGTGTGTGTGTGTGTGTGTGTGTGTGTGTGTGTGTGTGTGTGTGTGTGTGCGCGTGTGTGTGTGCGTGTGCGTGTGTGTGTGTGTGTGTGTGTGTGTGTGTGTGTGTGTGTGTGTGTGTGTGTGTGTGTGTGTGTGTGTGTGTGTGTGTGTGTGTGTGTGTGTGTGTGTGTGTGTGTGTGTGTGTGTGTGTGTGTGTGTGTGTGTGTGTGTGTGTGTGTGTGTGTGTGTGTGTGTGTGTGTGTGTGTGTGTGTGTGTGTGTGTGTGTGTGTGTGTGTGTGTGTGTGTGTGTGTGTGTGTGTGTGTGTGTGTGTGTGTGTGTGTGTGTGTGTGTGTGTGTGTGTGTGTGTGTGTGTGTGTGTGTGTGTGTGTGTGTGTGTGTGTGTGTGTGTGTGTGTGTGTGTGTGTGTGTGTGTGTGTGTGTGTGTGTGTGTGTGTGTGTGTGTGTGTGTGTGTGTGTGTGTGTGTGTGTGTGTGTGTGTGTGTGTGTGTGTGTGTGTGTGTGTGTGTGTGTGTGTGTGTGTGAAGGAAAGAAGCCAACAGTCGGCGTGGCCAAGGAAAGATTGGGGATTGCACTTCGTCTTTTTTTTATTTTTACTTCGGTAATCACATAAACTAGTAATGTATTCTGTTTCGGGGAGAGATGAACACAAAGTAGAAGAAAAAACAACGTGCCGATGGTGGGAACCAAACCCAAGACCTCCGAATACCGCGTCAGGTGCTCTTCCAACTGAGCTACATCGGCCGCTGTCCCACCTGCTACTTTTTTGGGTATTAATGTTGTCTGTATACGAAACTTGAGGGTGTTCACCAGCGCCACCCTCAACTATACCGGTGGACGTGGAACGTCCTGTGTTACCGCCAGCGCCACGTAGAACGTGATCAAGAGCGAGGGCGAAAGCTGTGCTAGACCCTCTTACGCTACCTATGGCTTCAAGACTGCCAGAAGCGAGACCCCCGTAAGCTACAAGCAGATAAATGAAGGGGAAATGAGGGTGCTCGTTATAATACACGAAGGAAAGAAGCCAACAGTCGGCGAGGCCAAGGAAAGCATTGGGGATTGTACTTGGTTTTTTGTTTTTTTTAATTTTTACTTCGGTAATCACATAAACTAGTAATGTATTCTGTTTAGGGGAGAGATAAGCCATGTGGTCTCTTGCATCCCCATACCATATGATGAAAAATGGTTTTTGGCACATCACAGAATGTACGTTCATATTTGTCGGTGGTGCACGATATCCTGTGTAGTAAGGTGCCGTGGACATGATTGTTGGTTTGCATTTTTCGGAGGGTATCTGCTTCTTCTCTGGATAGATCCGGGGTGAGGAATAATTTATTCTATGAAATCTGTAATGCGGGAGGATTTCAGTATATCTCATGGGTACATTCTCAGCGCTCCGAAATTTCTTTAGTAGTAGCTCCTGGTTAGCGTATCCTCGGATGGAGGCGATGGAGGCCTTTTTTCCTTCCAGGTTGATGGGGGTCCCGGAGTCCATATGATGTAAGCGTCTGGGAGGTAGCGTGCTGCAGTGCGACGAACGATTGCAAGTTTTATACTGGAAGAGCAGGAAAAGGAAGATGAGGAAGAGGAGGAGGAGAAAACATTTATTGTGGCACTGAAATGATTGGGGAAATGGAGGCACATATGGCTATGGCGCTGGATGGCAGACTATTCCGGAATGCTATTGGCCGCCGCCGCTGCCCGAGCTCTCTGGACCAGAGCACGCGGTACCTTCAGGTCCGAGCTAAACAGGGCCGCCGCCCAGCCCTCCTTAGTTGGCTACCTTATAACTTCCATATTTGTGCTTTGCTGGCAGGCCCACATCATGTGGTATAGGTCAGCATACTGGCCGCAGAATGTGCACCTACCGTGAATGTCGGGTGCACGTGTTTTGGTAAGAGGGGGGCGGGGGGGAGGGGGGATTTCGAAAACACCCGATTTGCAGCCGTCTGAGGTTGCAGTGCTCAGATCTGTCGGGATTTTTGGTGGGCCCGGGAGTGCCCTTCTGCAGAGTTGTGATTGATTCGTAATCTCCGCATAAGTTGTGAGCGGAATTGGTATGGTTGCTGCGGTAGAACCGGAGGGTTGTGCGCAACCCCAGTCGCGTGAGTGGCCTCGGTCCTCTCCACCCCGTGGTGGCCGGACACCCATATCATCTGCTTTTTAATAATAGTCGAGTCTGAACTGCTCGTATGTGCCAATAATATTCGGCGGGGCGAGTGGCGCTATCCTACCCCGCAAGTAATGTCGGCAGGCCTGTTACGAGTCCGACATTATGCCCTCTGCTTCGGAGTGAGTGGCGGCCAGTGCAATCGCCACTTTCTCCAACTTAGCGCTTCGTTAGTTTTTACCGAGAGCCCGTTTACTTACCTTGCTTTGCGCACAACAGCGATGGTGCAGATGCCGTCCTCGGTGGGACCCGCTTCATCCACGTAATATGTGCTTGTCTTACAGCCATAGTTATTTTGTATAAATTTTGCCCTGGCTTCACGCCTCCCTTGGAAATTCTTCCCTTTTGGTAAATCATTGCTATGTGTTTAGTAGCAGCGGGCATGGGGCCTTTGCAGTAAGCGTAGACGAGATTCTTTGCTCTCTATCCCTGGGTTTTCCCACAGCAATGGTGTAGACCAGTTTGAGATGTCGTTAGCGCCTGTGGCACGGCCAATCGGCATAAGCGGATGCGGCATTGCGATTAAATTTCGACTTGCTCGTGCAAGTACCTCCACAGTCTTGCTTTGGGAGTGAATGGAATATGAACTGACTTTCATGAAAACGGCGACGTGCCGCACGAATTGTAACACGTGCAATGCCAGGCTGCGGCGGTGTCCTAGTTGCTAAATGTAGCGGTCAGTGTAGCTGACTTGCTGTGTTTTTCTGCTATGTTTTATTTATTACTCACCCATCTTGTGGCGCGTGACGTCACACTGTTACGATGACAGGCTGGATTTAGTGCTTCAGGGGCTCATACTACATTTGCCGGCTTGCCGTCTTTCATACTGGGCATGTGCGAAAATACGTACTGTTTGGGAGAACTGTTAAGAGCACAATAAACCCACCATTTTCTTTCTTTTTTTTTTTTGCTCAGTTGCTCCGTTGATATTTCATTCTGTGATTATTTTGAGCCATAATTACTAACCAGTCTGGAGGCAAGAAGAGCAGGTTGATGTATACTGTACACTCACGCATGCGCAGAACGCGAAATTTTGCGCTGTTAAATGTAATGAAAGCTTCATTTTCTCAGTGTCTCACAGATATTTCCAGGAGAGACCTCTTAAGCAATAATAGATGTAGTGCTCACGCAAACTCGCAGACGGTCATACACTCGGAGGCAACAATTCTGCGTTCGTCATCATAATTTTACGTTTATTTTCTTTAATCTGAATGGAGCGATTCTTGTTGCTTTATATTTTTCAATCAATTTTTCTCCCTCTATGCGGCTTTTGATAAGTGGCGGCGCCTTAAAAGCCAGGGCCAACGGACGTTTTGAGGAAACTTTCTGGAGGGGGCTGATTGTTTGTAAATGAAGGGAGTAGACAGGCAGAGAGATGGATGCTTGACTTCGCCTTCGCTTATAAGGCGAAAGCCTTAAATTGTTATATTTCAGGATCTTCTTGGGTGAAGTAAACAATATAAATGAGTTAAAAAATGGATTAAATGTGGCCAGGCCATGATTCTAGTAACAACCCTCGTGCCCTAACCAAAAAAACTGCCCACTATTCTAGGGCAGACTTTTTTTTTATGCATGGTATTTATTGCACCCGATTATGTACAGTACGGGCTATATACGAAGACTTAGAAACCACATGCATTATTGCTTCACTGCAGAAGTTTTCAAGAAAAATATTTGTGTTGGTTTATTCCTCTTGAACCTGGTTATCCGAGCGTAAGCTCTTTTAAGCATGGCTGCACATCTGCCGGACGTCTTCGCTTAAGCGTAGACGCACTCGGACTGCGCACGCGCATCATACATGATAAGACAATGTTTTTACCTTACACCAGCTACACCGGTATAGCAAATCTCTAATACCTCCAATGGTGTTTTGCTACACTGGTGCAGCTGGTGTAGTTTAAAAAATGGCCCTGAAGAGTCTGAGCAACGAAGATGCGGATAAAAATTAGAGGGTCTCTTAGATGTCTCTCAAAAGGGGAATGGCCTACCCTCCTTCTCCTATCATTTGCCTCTTATCGGCGTTCGTTGCATTGCTACATATAATTATAACTGGTTTACAGGAAAGGAAAGACGCAGTATCTGTCTATCATAATTTTTCCGGCAAGTGTGAGTTTGGACGTAACACCATCGCTCCTGTTTCGTGGCGTTCATTGGCGCGCGTTCAAGCGTGGGATTGCAGATGGCAGAAACGCTAGGCAAGCCTCAGATCGCGCGGATTCTCGCGGAATATGACAGGTCTCACACAGCAAATCTCGCACACAACTCTCGCGCATGGGATTTCATTCCATGAGCCTAGAAAGGTTTTCGCCTTTAAACAGTTGTTAAACCCCTCGCTTAGAAACGAGGTGAGTTCATCTTAAATACCCACATTTGGTTGAAGTTCCCGGAGCACTCTAATTTGTCGCCTCTCGGCTCAAGGTCAAACGCACAAGTGAATGGGAGTTCCAATGCGAAGTGTAGAGCGCACATACTAATACACGACTTAACTAAATGGGCAACAAGTGCAGACACCGTATCAGCGATGAGAACCACACCACTTGAAAGTCAATTTCCTTTAGTTTCTAAAAGTCAAGTTCATTAGTTTGAGCATCATACCCCTGAAATGAATTATGGGGGGGACAACAGGGTCAGCGTTCTTGTTCAACTCTACGCCGACTTCGTGTAGGCGAGTACGTGACTCTCTTTCTCTCGCCGAAAGACGCCCGAGGGCTCAAGGAAAACACAACAGCAGCGCTGTGGAGCAGGAGGGAAATGTTACCAGTGGCAGTACGCTCGCAGCGCTCTTTGCCTCCTTGCATACATCGTCCCAAAGCGACTGAGACTATGAGAGACGCCGTAGTGGAGGACTCCGGAAATTTCGACCACCTGGGGATATTTGGTTTGGTTTGGGGGGTTTAACGTCCCAAAGCGACTCAGGTTATGAGAGACGCCGTAGTGGAGGACTCCGGAAATTTTGACCATCTGGGGTTCTTTAACGTGCACTGACATCGCACAGCACACGGGCGCCTTGCTTTTCGCCTCCATCGAAAAACTGCCGCCGAGGCCGGGATTCGATCCCGCGTCTTTGGGAACAGTAGTCGAGCGCCGTAACCACTGCGCCACCCGGACGGGGTTGGGGATCTTTAACGTGCGCTGACATCGCACAGCACACGGACGCCTCTTCGTTTCGCCTCCATCGAAACGCAGCCACCGAGGTCGGGTTCGAACCCGGGTATTCCGGACAGTAGTCGGGCGTCTTACCACTGCACCACCCCGGCGGGGCTGCGGCAAAAGAGGCTATGTCAACTCGATATTGCGCTTGTCATAGCCGCAGTACGGAAGTGGATGTGAAATATGTCTTAGGGTGAATTAAGTGTGTACTGGGGGAGTTGAATATGAAAGAGCCTGAATAAAACCTGCATAAAATGTAACGGAATGTCCATCCATCTTCGCATTCTTAAGAAGTTCTAAACGTTCCCCGTATGTTTGTTTTCGCTCCGGTGGAGCTTATGACAAAGCCGTGTGGAGGCTTCTAGAGAGACAGGAAGAGATTCTTTTCACACACGCACGCACGCACACACACACACACACACACACACACACACACACACACACACACACACACACACACACACACACACACACACACACACACACACACACACACACACACACACACACACACACACACACACACACACACACACACACACACACACACACACAGACACACAGACACACAGACACACGCACACGCACACGCACACACACACACACACAGACACACAGACACACACACACACACACTATCTCTCTCAATTAAAAAAGTCCTTACTGCAGCTGTCGCAGTATTAAGTAAGCAAATAAAGACGAACAGGACAGGTCCGATAGATGTAACACGTGGCAAAATATAGACAAATAGAATCGATTATAGCTTTGGGATGCCAGCTTTTATGTTGGGGGAGCCGGGGACAGTGAGCAGATTTAGATGTCATTGCTTTGCTCGGGAAATGTTAATAGCAAGATTGTGTCCCATAGAGCACCGTCAGCAGACTACAAGGTGTCAGTGTGATAAATGTATCGAAAAAATTATCGCCTAGCAACTTTGTTGAGGCCAAATGTCTTCATGTTATCGTGTTACTCGCGTCACAAATAGTTGGCCTTGAAAAACGTGGCAGCTTTATACAGAATTAATACATCTGCAAGTTTTTATTTTGGAATAAAAGTCTAGAATTAAATCGAACAATCTTCAAAACGTCACAGTAAACCAGAAAATGTACTTCTCTCTCGAATACAGTTAACCATCTCAAATCGCTTCTCCACTTTCGATTTGCTTTGGTCTAGAGTGGGACCGGTTTGCGACTACTTTTCATAGCTTTTGACCTGCATAGGCTTCAAAAGAAATTTTTAGACATTGAGATCTAGGCGCAGTAGTGCATCTATTAGGGAACCCGATATTACTGCATTGTATTTGGCAAGCCGATGCAATGTTTTTCTTTTCCGGTTCGGTCGTAGATAAAACCATTTATCACTAGTGTTTGTACTATGTTCGTACTAAATGTTTACAGTGGTAAATTAAAGTCGGCGCTTAAACAGCATGTCAGTGGACCTAAAGAATCCTAGGTGATCGAAATTATCGGAGCCCTCCTGTACGCATCCGTCAATACCTGAATTATGGCGTTAGGCCTCACGTACCCCATACCATACCATACCATACCATACCATACCATACCATACCATACCATACCATACCATACCATACCATACCATACCATACCATACCATGCCATGCCATGCCATGCCATGCCATGCCATGCCATGCCATGCCATGCCATGCCATACCATACCATGCCATACCATACCATGAAATAACATAACATAAAATCACATAACACAACATACCATTCCATGCCATACCGTATCTACCAAACCATACCGTTCTGTACCGAACTTAATCACACCATACCTAATACGACAGCATATCAGAGACAGACAACCATCCAAGGCTTCTATACAATTACCGAGTCTCAAGCGGCATGTCTGCTCCTCCTTGCCCTTAGAGTACCTCAAGAACAGCTTACTTAGTTACTAACTCATTGAGAACAAAGCTAGGACTGAAACACCAGATCACGTAAGTTGCAGTGTATTCTAGAATAAAGGGTAACGAGGTCGTGTACAGGCCAGCTCGAGGACATACAAATAGAGAGAACGCACTCAGCGTTCACAAATACGCTAACCACTCTCCCCATTGATTGCCCTATGGCGCACAACATCAATATATTGCATGCACGCAACATAGCTCTATCCCCTCCCCACAAGCGCTTTAAGTCACTGGATGCAAGAGACTCAAGACAACTTCAGACGAAAACATTCACCAACCCGAAAAAAGGATAGTATATTTCCTGAACTATACAAACACGCATGCCATGGAGCGACGAACGAACCCCCCCCCCCCCCCCCCCCCCCCCCCTTATACATCAAGTTGTGGTGTACTGGCCGCAAACTCAAGACATGCAAACAAAAGCTGTAGGAGGCCACTCTGTCCAGTTCAGACTTAGATATCCAGCGAGAACTGATAGCCCAAGGCACAGTCGTGGCCAAGGCCGCTGTGGTCTTGAAATGAAAACTCCCCTTTCAGCACCGTTTTTCCGCTTTTATTTTCTTTTTTTATGAACAAATAGTTCCTATTGCTACAAATATAATACCGCGCAGCAGCGTGCCGTATCCTGTGATAATATACCGTAGCGGGCCAATTTTCAATCCAAGTTCTGTTTTTCTGCGTAAAGAAATCGCACCCACATCTTGACTTGCGCGGTTCAATCGTAACCCGCAGTTTCGGCTCTGGAGACATGTACCGTATTTGTTAAAAAGTCTAGCGCGAAAGGATTTTCGTGTGAACTATAAAAAGGGACATTACGTCTCCATTAAAGACCGAAGGGCATTGAAATGCTGGGAGATGTTTTCTTCTCGCAGCAGAGAAGCTTGCCTCTTGACGTTTACTTTAAA
This sequence comes from Amblyomma maculatum, assembly GCF_055883805.1. Taxonomy (NCBI): domain Eukaryota; kingdom Metazoa; phylum Arthropoda; class Arachnida; order Ixodida; family Ixodidae; genus Amblyomma; species Amblyomma maculatum. The sequence goes on along the minus strand of NC_139349.1, from coordinate 76,318,384 downwards.
TGCTACACAACATAAAACATTCAATGGACATTCATTCCACTCTAAGGGAACGATGTGGCCTGAAAAACTTTGAGTGGGGGTTATAGCATCTCTAAATTCAGCCTTGAGACCGCGTGCACTTTAATGTGCATGCGGGTGTAATTTGCAAGCATAGAGGATTTTTCTCTACACACTGACTAGTGGGCATTTGTAGGTACCAGTAGTATTCGCCCTATCTTGTATTTTGATACCCGAGGGGCTATTAACCAAAGCGTACCGGCTAGACACGCCACTGAGATTATAGTTCAACAAAAAGGCTTTGATTCCGCATCAAACGACCTTTTGCGGCAATGATCTCACAACAAGAAAACTATTTTGCTTACTCGGCTCCTTGACTGCTACTGTAACAAGGAAACTTTTCTTGCGGTATAAGTCCCCCCCTTTTATCGCATTTTTCTTGCGATTCGAGTATTACCTGCTGAGTTTAGTCCCCGGTGAGTGCTCGTGGGCTTCTCCAGCCTACTGAACCCTTGGAAGTGTTTGATTCTCCTAGCCTCTGGTCTTTGTGTTCGTGTCGTCGCAAGGAATATGTGCGCAATTAAACCGTAGGAACTTCGAGTTTATCGAAACCAATTTACTCTTTCTTTCAGCGGTTTGCCCTGCAGGAAGCCATAAATGAGGTACTTTTTTATGCAGCTCATTCCTTTCTTTGTTTCTACACATGAAGTCGCGATTCGATATGTTTGACTTTCAGCTCGTAATGACGCATTTCCCTCTTGCTAGTCCTCAGCGTAACCGTTGTTTTTTTTTTCGTTTCCCCAAAGGCCGCTTCGAAAGAGCGGTAGCCTCTTATCGACACTTAGTTCTCCCTTGAAACTATGAAAATGATAAATTTAGAAGACCATTAAGGTGCTTACACTGTTAAAAGCTTCCACGTGCGCTCGACAGGTTATTATGCGCCATGCATATCTGTTTCGTGCTACGAAATGGGAATAAGCCATCTAATGGCGTACTTTACCTTGCTTTTTGGTAAGGAATTAAAAACTCATTATCGCTGTCAAATGGAGCGTGAAGAAAAGGAAACCTTTCTAGAGTTTTCCAGCAAGCAGCTTACCGCAGGGCTTCGTTCAGTCCTTCTCTGAAGAAAGTTCAGTAAACAAGTATACTGCTCTGGCTCATGGCTTGTGCCTGCGATTACAAGTTAGTTTCGCAAGATAAACAAAAGACGACGAAGAACACTTGAGGCCTATTATTTAGATCATAGTGTCAGTTTATTGCCCTTTCATTGTATCCTTTCTCAGCTTGAATAATATGCGCCTATCTCTTTCCGTTAAACCCACCACCAGCCTTTAATCTAAAGAGTTTTCTCATGGGAGCAATTGACTTTGTTTTGGCACCCGAGCTTGTATTATTATTAACTTCCAAACTTACGTTATTGTCAGTATACATATTTGCGTCTCATTTTCTTTACACTGATCTTGTAAACATCGTCATCGAGAGCAGAAATGTTTCGTCTGCCCCCGCTGAAAACATATTGCAGAAGCTTCTTCATCAATTTAATACCTTAACTTTAACCCCATCAGGGATGCCGCAGGCAAAGAATAAATCAAAGGTCTCTCCCTGTTACCTTGCAGGTCAGTCTTCGGTACCAATGAAGCAACACGTGTGAGTATGTATTAACGATGCCACAATGTTTGCCAAGTTGAAGGCGCGAGAGTTATACGCATACAACTTTACCGTTCTGTGTTTATATGCCGATAAGTGTTTATATGCCGATAACTCGAAAAACCATACGTCATAGCTACACATATAAATTAGGCTCTCTCCCTCTTCAACAAGTATCCAACTACAAATACCTAGGAGTAACCATAAGCAGCAATCTATCGTGGAACTTGCACATAAACAATATCTGCTCTGCTGCATTTAGAAAATTGTGCTGCTTAAGACATAAACTAAAAAATGCTCCTTCTAACATTAAGCTACTTTGTTATTCTTCATTAATTAGACCTAAACTCGAATATGCATGCATAGTATGGGACCCGTATACTAAATCTAACGTAAAAAATCTGGAAAGAATACAGAGAAGAGCTGTCAGGTTTATTTTTAATAAATATGCAAGGTCTGACTCCCCAACCACTTTAATGGAGACAAATAAAATTGAACTACTTGAACATCGAAGAAGAAAGCTTAGATTAAAGTTTATTTATGAGTTATTACATAACAAACTCGGTTTGGATCCATCATCATACTTAACGCCGGCGACAACCAGACAAACTCGTCAACACCATCCCAGACCCCTAACCCCTATATTCGCTAGAACAGACACTTACAAATTTTCGTTCTTTCCACGCACAATAACAGATTGGAATCAGCTAGTTAATCCACTGTCCCTTGAGTTTTAACCAATTGCTGCTATACTGTGTTGTCTTTTTTTTTTTTTTTTTTGAAGTGTTGCGTTTTCTTTTGTACCTTGATTGACTTGTTCACCCACCCTGCTTGGACTCAGTGTCCGCAGTATTTTGTAAATAATAATAAAAAAAATCGTTCGTGCATAACAAGGCCCCTAAAAGCGAAGGAAAGCAAGTTATGTTTTCTCAGGGAGATAAATTCTCGTTAGCATGATCCTTAGCAGGTCAGGTATATGGCTGACGCTTTTTTAGTTGTAGGCTAGTAAACAAAGTACCATTCACGGCTTAAGAAACAGTGAAGTGCAGAACAAGGACTCCTCGGAAGCAGGCGTGCAAAAAATTGTAGAGTTTCAACTATCCTTCAACCATTTTTCATACCCGATCGTAAGCAGTCGGCCGCAGTCGCAGTCACTGCTGCCGTTTCTGTCGTGGCTTGCTTCTGCACTAGGCAAACTTCTCGGCAACGAGCTTCTCTGGCTCCTCGTTGTTCGAAGTTCGCGAGAGCCTGTCTGACATGGCTGCGGTTTTTCTTCAGCAAGAGTGGCTTCCTCTACGCCAAGCCACCTCTTTTTGTCGTGCCGTCTAGTGAATTCGAACGACACAACACTCAAAAATCTCGGCCGCACTCGCCCAGATGGTTTATGTGTATGGCGTATCTACCTAAGTTAAATGAAGATGCCGCGTAAATCAGACTTGATGAAAGGGAAGATGTTCACTCTACAGAGCGAGGGTGTCTTGTCTTGGGTGTCTTGGTGATGTTTCCTGTACAGATCGAGAGTTCAAAATGAAATCTTTGGAACCAGATGACCAAACGGTTTGTCATGAGAACAGTAGAGCTCACGCTCTATATGGTACTATACCGAATTGTTATCTGCCGCAAAGCAGTTTGTCCCCGTATATCAAGGATCTTGTTGTGGAAGTTTAGAAGAAGAGAGATCTTCGCTGGCGAAGGCAAGTAGTGAGATCCGTACTCTGAAACAATTTGCTGGAGTTGATGCGTAACTATGCAGGATTGAAGAAAATAAGTGAGAAAGGCGCCAGGTGCTCTTTAAAGTGAATGAAAAAAAAAATGGGTTCGTTGTGACATCGTACGTGTGGCAGGACTTTGCAGGCTACTGGTTCCTAACTGTGCTAAAAGTAATGAGCCTGAATCGGTAAATACTTTTTTTCCAATTTTGTCATTAAAAGACAGTACAGCATCTCAACATGTTTTTGAAGTTACGAGCTGAAATAAGCAACAGAAGCGGTTGAAAAGTCTCGCCAAACGCACGCTTCATAAAGGAGGGGTGGCTCATAGTATAGTTTGTTTTCTTTAAATTATAGGCATGTAAAACTGTTATAATTTTTGTTCTGCAATTATTAGGTCAATTTCTTCTTTTGCCTACTCCTTGCGTTTTCCTGCAGACGGCCTTTAAACCAGTTCAAACCGGACTTCCCGCGCTTTCGTACCAAGCGTTGTACACATATATACACAGTGAACCAGCTATGCAAGTTTGGGCTTATTCTTCCTATTTCGCCTCTCCGATGACGTGGACAATGAAGTTGGCTACTAGAATGATGGATATAAGACAAGGAAGAAAGTCTTTGAGGCACTCAGCAAAACGCTGGGAATGTTCTGCCGTGTGCCCCTAAACAGAGTGGGCAATGCTCAAAGCAAAGCAAGCATCAAGGGTTGTTTAAAATAAGTGGACTATTGTCCACTTATTTAAACAACCAATAAGGCAACCAATAAGGAAGGCAAAGAATATTCCCCAGGTGCGTTTAGGTGTCATCAAAACGAAAGAAAAAAAGGAAACAATTCTAGTGCAATTTTTGAGAAAAGCTGTTGTGGTGCTATTAGGAACATTTTCTCATCAACTGTTATAAGCAATAAAATGAAACGCTCAGGACACCTAAACGTATGCCTGCTACATCTATTGAACTCGAGAGATCGGCATGCCCCTAAAATTTGTATTTAGTATATATTAATATTATTCAAGCAGTTATGTAAACTGAATGTCAAGGTTCGAACATTTTTTTACACAAATAAGCGGGCTTGCGAAATTATTCTAGTTCAGTGAATACTGCGTATAATAAAAAAGATTGCTTGAAATTTTTCTGTTCTGGTGGCATCAGTTTTTTTGTAAACGTATACCGTTCTCAATATGTTGCTTTACAATTTTAATTGTTTCTTAAAATGTGCTCTGTAGTTCTAAATACATCTCAACTTGCTTGACGCCAGCTCGTTCATAAAACACGCAGCCAAGTTTCACCATTTTTATCCTAGTGTAGTGAACTATGCGATGATATCGCGAAGACGAGGAAGAACTATGCAAGAATATGACGAATACGAGGATGAGAATGACGAAGTGCTGCTGCGCTGCTCGAGCTCGCTTGTCTTTGCCTAGATTGGCTGTGTTCTGGTAGCGTCGGTCATTGCTGCTGTCGGGAGTGTGCGGCTGCGGAGCTCCAGGGCGGCAGGAAATCCTCACCTCCACCAAGTGAAAGGAGGGTTTTACTGTGTTTTAACCGGGATAATAGCTCTTTCTAAGCTGCACGGCGAACCGTACAAGACCACAGACAGTCTAGGCACACACAAGCGAGCTCGACCAGCGCAGCAGCACTTCGTCGTTCTCATCCTCGTCTTCGTGATATCATCACATAGTTCACTACACTAGCACTGAGAAAAGTTCAATCATTCTCACCCACACTACACCGGGTACCATCCCCCCTTACCGCTATCGTTTTAGAAGTAACGCAGGCATAAATAGGTTTAGCTGTGGTTTAGCAGTGGGTTAGCTAGTTATTAAACCTGGAGTCATGCGAGAGTAATCTGCATGACTACGCTTCGATTCGGCTTGAAAGTAGCGACATGGTTTTTGCGCATAGTAGTTTACTCTATAGTTTCAGCTTTATTTACGCAATAGGGGAGTCGCTTCAGGTATGAACACCCCTTGCCTCTCGTCGGTGACCATTCTCATTCGGGTGTAAAAGACATTTAATGGTATGAAATCGTCTCTACGTCGAACTTCGGTGCACACCGCAGTCACAATGTTCGAATTAACTTACTGTCCTAGCAATTCGCTGTTGTCGTTCGCCTCTAGAATTATCGAGTTATCTGTACTCTTTTTCTTCTTCTTCCTTTCTTCTTTACTACTTTTTTCTTTTTCTTCTTTCTTCTACTTCTCCTTCTTCTTTTTCGCCTTCTCCTTATCCTCCGCCTCCTCCTCCTTCTTCTTCTTCTTCTTCTCCTTTTTGTAGCGAGAGCTACATTGGCCACAGTCTCGTCATTTCGACGTGCCTGTCCGGTGCCTGTTCCTGCCTTTCCGAAGAGCGAAGAAAGAAGAAAAGTCGGGGTAGCTGGCAGTTGACATGGCCGAGCACTAACTAGACGTAGGGCTTCCTGGCATTACGTTTGGCAGGAGCTGCCAATTCGGGTCTCTGAAATGGGAGGGTTATATCGCAATCAACCACCGCTATCGCGTCATCGCGACGGTGGGAGTGAAAACAGAGAGAAAGAGGTGCCGGTAGTGGAGGGCTTTGGGTCACCGCGCGATAGAGGCTTACACCTCATCGCACATTAGTGGCCAAAAGTGCCCCCTATAGCATAAATAAAGCTTAAACCATGAAGTAAACTACTATGTGCAAAAGTCAAAAGTCATGTGCTTACTTTCAAGCCGAACCTAAACGTAGCCATCCAGATAGCTCTCGCGTAACTCCAGGTTTAACCACAGGCTAAACCACAGCTAATTTTTTTCTTTTTTTTTCTTCTCACGGACAGGCACGCAGAAATGGTGAGACTCTGACCAATGTAGCTCTCGCTACAAAACTTAATCCCTTCAATTCACTCATCATACCCTCAAGGTTCAAGTGCGAAAAGATAATTATTCTGGTTTTATTGATTACAAATAATGGCACCGGGATTAGTTTTAGCCAGTCCACGAAATGCGACAGCTCGCAACGTTGATCTTATATCCCCGTTTTTTTTTTTTCGTTTACCCCCTTATGCCCTTTAATTTGTTCAAAGAAATCCTCCATTGCAGTCTTTGAAAGCTCCGATACTTTAATAACCCTCCTTTTTAAGTTTCTACTACTGTGAGTCGTGCTGTTCCGTCGGAGACAGGTGGAAAGTACGATATGGAAACCGGCGATCAGATGTGCGATTACCTCACAATTTTCGACGACCGCAGACGGACGCATTCAAGAAAGAAAAGTTTTAAATTTGCACATCATCGTCATCTTCGACTGGACTGTACGCACTGCTGGGTGAACGCCTCTTCCATATTCCTCCAATTAATCCGGTCTTGTGCTACCTGCATCCACTTGAACGCTGAGAACTTCTTAACCTCATCCGCCCACCTGGCCTTCTACCGCCCCCTGCTATAGGCTTTGCTACCGATGGCATACAATTTGTTACGCTTTTCGACCATCAGTTATCCCCTCTTCGCACTACATGCCCTTTGCAAGCCCAGTTCGTCTCCTTGATTTCTACTAGAATGTCCTTAACTCGAGTTATTTATCTGACCCACTCTGCACTTTTCTTATCTCTCAACGTCACACCTGCCATTTTCCTTTCTTTAACTCTCTGCGTTGTTCTCAACTTAAGTAGAAACCTTTTTGTTGGTCTCCACATTTCAGCCCTTCAGGTCAGTACAGGTAATATGCAACTGTTATATCCTCTTGAGCGACACCGGTAAGCTGTACCCCCCACCATATTTTGCTATTTCTTCACAACAGAAATGATAGCCTGGGTGTGACAAATAACATAGATTCAGAAATGGGAACTTCTGACCGAATTGGACATTACCGCGTCCTCCCTGATACTCGCACTGCAGTGTACGTTAGTACGTGCGCAAAAAAAAAAAAAAAAAAAAAAAAAAGAAGACTAGCTGTGCGAGGTAACAATAGTCAGTGGTTGTGATAAGTAAACCGAACTCTTTTTAACGACACGTTCAGGCCTCCAAGTGAGGCAAGAAACAGCCGTCCCTGAAAGTGCAAATACACCTCTCCAGAAATTGTGCAATGTTCGTATGATTTTTGGACGAGCTTGCCACCACAGGTGGCACGTGCATGCTCGTGTAATTATAGCCACAATTGCACGGGAGCAGGGGGCACAAGCCATCTGCCCAATGTTTGTCTTGCGTTGACAATGCACTGGTTCTATGTTGGGCCCTGCATAGCCAACACAGTGTCATTATTGAGCCAATGGTTCGTGCTCCGTAGGTAAGTGCAAATGTAGAGGATAAAAGATTTCCTGTAATCAGAATTTGCTTTTACAGAAACAGTTAAAATCATAATCGTGCACAGCCATACAGGCATCATTAAAATGAAACTTATTCTTGAAAAGTAAAAAAATAAATACCTTCTTATCACCGTTCTTGCTAAGTATATGCATCAAAATGTACTCAAAACCACCTAACAAAAAAATATTATTTCTATTCGTTGTTATTGTTTCTTTTTTGTTTTTGTCGTAAACTTAACATGCAGGGTGCTGTCATAGAAATTTTCACGGCGAACGCTTCCTGACATATCCCAAGGCAGAATGTCACTGAGTTAAATATGCGCGAAGAGAAAGAGATGCGGAGCTTCGGCGGTGTGCACGGGCGCGTTCCCCAAGCGACAAAAGCAGAAAAACCCTCGGTATCCTAGGCTCGGCTCGCCTTGTTTCCGCTATTGGAGCGGAGCGTGCAAGCACTGAAACGGGCGGTTCTTCTGCCGATACCCTGCGGCTTCTTTCGCGCGGCGATTATTTGAGTTAAACAGGCATCTTTATAAAGAGAACGCAAACACATTTGTGAACCTAGTGCCGGAAGGTGCCGACCGGCCAAAGCATAAGTTGAAACCTGTTCTGATGGTAATTTCCAAACTATGGTAATGAGTTCTTTTCTGGTGTGGCGACACCGCGAAACGGAAGTCTCCTTTAACTACACACAACAGCCTCGTTTCAACATGGCCGCTTTAGCAAGACTGGTCCGTGCGGCGCCGTTGCAGTCTAGAGGCGTTGAAGTACATAGGTCGAATAGTACCAGCACACCTCTTTTGGTATGTGATTTTATTCGAAACTTTCAGTCCTGAGATTATATCTGTAGTTTATGTGTAACGTACTTATTGTGCCGACTGCTATGAACTGACCGATGATAGGTGAACCCTCGATGTTGGGGGTTATAGAACAGAATATGGGAGAAAAGGTATGTGTGAGCTTAAAGAATGTTACCCAAGAAAGATTTTATCAACGAAGACCCCCGATCAGCATACTTTCAGCAGGACGTTTTCAGCGTTGAAGCGATGTTTCACAATGATGGCGGTGGTGGAACATACCCAAGTGCACAAAAGTTATGCAATCCAACTTATCATGAAAATAGCACAACCATTTTATTAAGACTAGCCCCAGTCCAAATGCAATTCTTAACATCTCGTGGAATGTACTGCATAGAATCGGCTTGTCATGTGCCTGCTAGAAAAACTTCGAACTGACTTAATCATCGAAAGCACGGGTCCCAGCGCCCTCTTTCTTGCAGACTTATTTCTCTGTCGAAATTTTACAAGATTTCTCTTACGGCGACTACCGTAGCGGACAGTCAGACTAATTGTATTTTTTGCATAACCGTGAAAGCCGCCATTTTTATATAGTGTCCCTGGAACCATTTCACTAAACTAATTAGTAGAGTGCGTCCAGCCGTACTCGTTGTAATCTTTTAGATTTCAGGTTTTCCCAATCTCTCCTGCTAGCCGGGCTTATGACGATTACGGGGCCTGAGCACTAGGCCATTTATCGGCCTCTCGCTCACGGGAACCATGTCGAATGTTTTTAACTGCTTCTTCATATATGTTTGTTTTGTGTTTTGTGTGGTTTAACGTCTTAAAGAGACTCAGGCTATGAGCGACGCCGTAGTGGAGGGCCTCAGAAGTTTCGACCACCTGGGCTTTTTTAACGTGCACAAACATCACACTCATCGTATATGTAATATCGATGCTTGTGACAGTATTAATTACCTATATATTATTGGTCGCATAGAAAATAGCCTTTTCCGTCATTCTGCTTTTGAAGGTCAGGTTGTATCGACATTTTGAGAACTTTCCAATAGTTCGGTATATGACGAGTTAAATTCCCAGATCCACCAGCCAATTATGTCTGTTACAGACATAATATCATTTTCATCAACTTATTTCCTTAACTTATGTCTTTTGAATGGTATATTTCTTAATATAATGCGGGTGACTAAACTAGTAGTTTACAAGAAAGGTGACAAGAACTCCCCTGGAAATTAGCTTCCTTTTACCTTTTCCAAGTGCCTGGAAAAATTTATTTCCTCCTGGCTCGAAAAAGTGATAGAAAAAATGACACCATAAAAGATAGTAATTTGTATTCCTGAAGAATAAAACCACATAGCTAACTCTTCTTCGCGAGAACGGCTACATCTTAAGCACTTTTGAAAAGAATCATAACATACTAAGTATTTTCATAGACTTCAGAAAAGCATTTGAAGCGTTAAACCACAAGTTGCTTATTGAAACGTTAGAAAGGGATGGAATTAGAGGTTTTCCACTGCAACTTTTAAAATCCTACCTTGCGAATTACGCACAACGTACAAACATCAACGGTCTTGAGTATATCTTAAAGAATAGTAAATTTGGGTTGCCATAGGGCAGCATATTATGGCCCTTGCTCTTCAATTTCTATATTAAATATACGGCATGGTGATGGTGATAATGGTAATAATGCTCCCTTTGGACAATGCTAGAATGTTAAATTTAAGTTGTTTTGTTAGTTCAGAGGTTTTTTATTCCGAAAAGCAAGTTGATAACAAAAGATCATCTTTCAAGTGCTCAAAGCATATTTATCCATCAATATGGTCGCATGGTGATATCCCCTCTCAAGCATGCGCAATTGAAGTAGGATTTAGGAATAGTCCCTTTTTATGCTTTGGTTTTCCTATTTTGCTTATCTATACATTAATTTATTGTTTTGTTTTGTTTTGTTTTTTTTTTTTTTTTGCTTCGAAAGTAGGATTCCATAGAAACGGAGTCCTTCGCACTCACATCTACTCATTCGGTATTTACGCTGTTGCCACATCGCCTTCTTCTTTCGCTCTGCACGATCGCTCTCTTGCGCCACCGCTAAGTACAAGCTGCTTAGATAACTATGGCACGATCAGGAAATATCTGACAGCAAATAAAAGTGCCGCCACCGAAACTATTGCTATTACCGCCAGACAATAATGGTTCCTTATTATTTTTTGTTGTAACGCTGCGGGATATCTTTTTTTTTTCTTTGAGCCTATAACCTTAAACTGCTCCTCCTAATCTTTGACGGCTTCGAAACAGTCGCTGCTGCTGAAATTACGCAACTCTTTCAGGCGATCCCTGTCAATGGAGTGTTGTAAATCCTGATTTATAGACTCATTCTAAACGTGAGAACAGATTCCGAAACAGGCTCGGGCGGCTTGTGCTGATAGGGAAAGCATTTTTGTTAGGGGATCACTATGATGATGTGTGGGTGGGCACGCGGGCACGCGCTGATCGGTTCTCGTCGACTGATTGAACGCTGAGGTTTTCGTATAGGGCCAACTTGTTTCAGGCGTATATTATTCCGGCATTTTCTTTGGGCAATGCTATTCTGAAATGCCGAACTTTCGGTTCTGTGATGCTCGCGGTCTTTCTCTATATTTTTCAAGGATTGTATTCATAATTCAGACAATAAAATAGATAACAAGATTCATACTCGTGCAATAATCTAGGCAATATTTGCGAATTAAAATGTCGCCTCTGAGCTGAAAAGTGATTGTCACCAGCCAGAACCGGGGACCGGGCATGAACGAATTGTGCGCGCACGGTGCTCAATGCATGATCTGCTGAAAGCGAGAAGAGGAGAAATGGAGACAGACCACCCATGCTTCTCAAAGCTTGGTACCCGCGTGTAGTTCTTCGCACTAGTCGCGGTTCTTAATTTATTACACATAATAGGCCTCCTTGGCGGCCTGCATGTTAGCTGAGTTTTCCACGGTCAGTTCGGATCTCCTGGCTTTAATGGACGGCTAAGGAAATTAGTAGTGCAGGAAGTCTACTTCATTTAGACTCAACTACATTCTGTATCTGCTGGGAACGACAAGCTTGTTTCTCGTGTTTTACAGCCTTGGTGTTGAGCATGGGCTGAGCGCTTCGTATTTTCTTTCTCATTACCAGCTGGATAGGCTGTCATAAAAAGACGCCGCCAAACGCTCAGACCGCTCCTCACAGAAAAAAAAAAGAATTAAATTTTATCAAAGCCATCGCCTCTGGCTTGGATCGAACTTCGCCAGTTACTGGTTCTGCCTACTTAAAGGTAAATGTGATGAGGTACAAGCATTTCATTCTTTTCGTCTCGTAAAGAAACTTCAAACTCGAAATCAATTGAACCCAACCGTCGCGGAAGACGTGGCCTTTTCTTACGCTCAGTACGCAGGTTAATGCAAAACTGATTACACCCACATGCGCGCATTTTCCGTACCGCAAAGGAGTGGTGGGTGCTAAGGGTGGGTGTATACAAAGCAGAGAGGGATCTAAACCAATAAACGTCAGGGACTACTGCAATAATGCGCATTCTCCTGATTTATTTATCAATCATGAAACACCACAGTAATCGTTACCTAACGCTTTGAGTGATAGTCATCAACTCATTTATAATTTCATGCAGCAGCTAACGCTTATACCTCGTAGTATCTATCATTGGGGCAACTGGCAGATAATTTTCATAACGACTTGAAACACGTTACGATTGGTTATCCTGAACAACCGCGCAGTTTTTTTTAATGCCTACCACCCTGCTGAATTCTGCTGAGACGTGAACTCGGTGGCGTAGAGGTAGAACAGCCGCCTCGCGTGCAAGATGGATGTGGTTCGAATCACGGTGCCGCGCCATTCTCCGCCGGATAAAATCAAATCCGCATGTTGATGGAATTTCATTCGAATTTTGGGGCGCGATCTGATGCGTTGAACACCTCCGGAAAATTCCCTCCCTCACCATAAGAGGATTCGGCCACCCTGATGTAGTAATTGACCGCAACCACCCATAAGTACTTTAACAAACCCCCCCAGCTCTCAGTCTCCAGTGGCTGCGGAGCAACTGACCACGGTGGCGCTCAGATCTATAACGCAGCGGAGGGCGCTCAGAATTTCTGGCTCCGGACAGGGAACCAATGAAAACTGGCCCCGACAACGCTTAGCGCTAGCGCCATAGCTCGTGAGGCTAGTTCAGAAGCCCTCTCCGAGGAACTATCGGGCATAAAATGGGATGTCATCCTAATCTGACTAAGTCAGATTAAGAGGTCAAATGAGGCATATACCGCACCGAGGCACATACCGGCGGTCATGTATTATGTTATCGAGGTTTACCTGAGAGACTAGAACTAGTAGTATGGCTTCTGGTCAATAAGTATATAGCTGGCAACATAGATGAACTCTATAGCATTAATGAGCGGGTGGCCGCAATCTTAAGCTTAACAAACTGTATAAACTGAAAGTTGTACAGGTCTACGCGCCTACGTGTAGTCATGATGACCAGGCAGTCGAAAGCTTCTACAAAGATATAGAATCGGCAATGGGGCATGTAAAAGCGCAGCATACTGTACTATGGACGACTTCAATGCCAAGGTACAGAAAATGCAAGCAGGAGGCCAGGTAGTGGGTGTCTATGGCACTGGCTGTGTTATAAGCTGGGGAAGTTGCTAGTTCAGTTTTCAGAGCGCGATAACTCAAGACTCATGAATACTTTCTTCAGGAATCGGAAGAACCGGCAGGGGACGTAGAAAAGCCCTAACAGGAAGACTAAAAATGAAATTGATTTTATACTGTCTTCTATCCCTGACATTACGCAGGATGTAGAGGTAATCGGAAAGGTGCGATGCACTTACCACAGAATGGTAAGGTTATTAGTCGGAATTTGACGACGAAACAAAACAGATTTATAAGGAAGAAGTCCATCAAAGAATGAGCGTTGAGAGGGAAGGTAACAGAATTCAGGATCTCGCTACAGAACAGATATTCAGTTTTAAGTGAGGAAGCCAACCTTAGTGTAGAGGCAATGTACGACACTTTGAGAGATATCATTGCTGAAAGCTCGACAAAAGTAGGTGGTAGAATATTTAGAGATGGCACTGGTAAATTATCTAAGCAGACGAAAGGTTTGATTAAGAAACACCAAAGTATAAAAGTCTCCAACCCAACATACAGGATAGAAATGGCAGAGATAGCAAAGCTGATCAATAAGCGTAAAGTTGCCGACGTATGGAAGTATACCATAGAGAAAATTGAGCATGCTTTTGAGAATGATAGCAGCCTTAAAGCGATGATGAGAAAATTAGGCATAGGCAAAATTCATATGTATGCGCAAAGGGACAAGATGGGCAATGTCATCACTAATATAGACAAAATTGCGAAAGTAGTCGAGAAGTAGTCAGGAGAATAATGAGATTGGCGTAGTGAAGAACAATCAGACGTTCCGTCTGTAACGAAGGACGATGTTAAGAAAGCTTCAGAAGCTATAAAAAGGAGGAAGGCAGCTAGGGAGGATCAGGTAACTACAGATTGCTTGAAGAACGGAGCGGATATCGCTCCAACCAGTCAACCAATTTATTTTGCTATTCCACCACATAATTTTTCCTTCGAATATTCTGGAAACGTGGGCTGTTATCAGTTTCGTAATATGAATTTAAACTACTGTTTTGTAACTAAATTAAAAACTATTTAATGGATAAAGAGTCAATGGTTCAGTTATATACGCTCAACATTTTATTATGCTCTTAGGCTGTCTTGTTTCTTTCTTCTTCCATTTGTCTGACAATATATTCTCAATTATTGTTCTATTAGGCGATGCCAATTTTGACAATGAAACTATATTTGATAAAGATTATGATACCAGTTGTTTTCAAACTGCTGTGCCATATTATCTCTTTTTTTACTTTAGTGACCGATAAACATGCCAGCCTCGAAGGTTATGACACATATACTCATCCACTTGTAAGTCCAGCACATGTTTTGAACAGGGGCCGTAACGAAGTTTGCTATATCCAAGGGGAGCAAGATGCTATCAATCGTGATCCTTTTCCGTGGATATAAGCAATTCCAACAGAAGACAAGATGACAAGATGCACGTGCCCGTGGATTTCTCTTGCGACACCAATGACAGCGCGCACTGGGAAGGAAGGCGAAGAAGTGAAAGGCCTTTCGGCCACCTCGATGCACCAAGAGCAGGCACGACTATGCACAAGCAGCAGATTAATAGTCCACTGGCTGCTTGTCTAATGGCTTTAGCCTCGTGGGCTTCCGCACTGCAAACGGGTAAGCGTGAATTGCTGCGTCATGTCCCCACTGCGAGTTGCACCGCCATGCAGCAAAGCTTACCATACAAGCAAAACGCCGCATTGTGTCCCGGATACGTTATCGGTTCTTTCATTCCAGTGCTGCGGTTCAGGGTGGTGACAGGTGTCATACGCACGAGATCATGGTGAAAGACTAGACTTTACCTTCCACGATGATCGAGATACACCATGCTTGTGTGCGTAGATAATTCATTAATTTTGTATCATGATTCTTTAAATTTTCTACCTTGAAGACGACCTCAATACTTTCCTGTACTTAGTAATGGTCTTGTGGCCACAATATTCTAGAAAGTTGCCTTTAGAGATAACGATCCTTTTCTCGAGGTTGTGTCTACGACGTTATGAAAATTATAGCACCGTGTACATTGGGGCTAGATTGCTCATTGTTGAGAACGGATTATTTATTAACTCATCACATAGGATATAAAAAGAGGGGCGCGTGCTCCAATTTATGCGCCGTGTTTTAGGCTGTCAAGAAATGGGGCCCAAGATAAGCTAGGTGTCCCCATTCTCAAAACAAGTCGAAAGTGAGAATGAAGGGACTCCTGACGAAGTTTCTCCCTGAGCCCTCCGTCTAAGTCCACGTCACTAATGGAAGTGCATAAGTCAGGGCATGGCAACAAGAGCAGCAACGTTCCTAGTGTTGATTTATTTTGCTCTTTGTTCTCTTCTGCTTCCTTACGTCTCTTCTTATTATCTTGGCCGAGTACTAGTCTCAGATGGCAATGAGTATTGACGCGAAATACTCATCATATATGTTATCGGCACGCGGCCCCTCTCGCACAGTGGCAGCCGCGAACCGCACCCAAGTCGACGAATTCGTGTCCAGCGTGGCCGCGCTGTCCTTCCTGAACCCGTACCTCATGCCGGCAGTTGTTCTGGACACCGAGTGGGCCGGCATGCTGCGCGTTCTCAACGGACGCATCGAAGGGGCGCGTAGCCTGCATCGCACCGACGCCGTGGTCGTACGCCTGACCTCCACCGTAGACGTCCGCACCAAGCTCGAGATGGGCCCCGTGACAGGCGTGCTCAGCGTGGTGCTGTCGCCGGCGCGTGTTGTCGGACCTCCATTCGCAGCGTCCGTCATATACCGCACGCGTCGCTCCCTCAGCTTCGAGGCGCGCTCTGTAAGCATCAACTTTTCGGCTGGCACCGACTTCGAAAGTGGCAAAGGTCGCCTGCACGGCCTCGTTTTAAGCAAGGTGTCGGACATGAACGCTACGTTGGACACAATGGATTCGTACGGACAAATGGTCAATTTATTCATGTCCGTGCTGAACCGACATGCTGAGCGCGTGGTGCGCTACCTAGTGGAAGATGTGCTGCGCAGCGCCATGGCGGAGGTCATCCGCTCTGCAGACGTAACCGCCGACAGTCTGCTCAAAAGCTTTCTACGCCCTAAGTTGATTTGAGAACGTCTAGAATTGAAAGTAGGCGCGCTATAATATTGCAAAGCGGATCCATGAAATCACGCGTCGGACGCTTAGTAGGGGGCTTTAATATTGTAGATGGTGGTGTTGCTTCATTTAAAAGTGCGTTTCCAGGGATTTAGATAGTAAAATTTCTAATACAGCGCACTGCCTGCAGTGTTCCGTCAAAAATTAAAAAGAAGGCTATTAGTTTAGGTAGTCTGAACACCAAGCGTATTTTAGGCTCCTACTTTTCATGGCACTGTGCCTGGAATGAAATAACCAAATATGCACAAAAGAATTCATGGATACGGACCTAGCTCTGATTACCGGCTTTTCATTTCCTGAAGTATATTCCTAAGATTATTTTTATATGACATTAATTGTGAAATAAATAAAATAACATTTTTTCTTCATTCAATTTTTGCAACTTGCTGTGCACGACGCACCTAGCAATTTAGAATAGTCAATCTTCGGCGCCGCGTTTTTTATTTATGTTCATCATCTAACTTTCCTTCCATTCTCTTCTGTGTACGAGTTTGGGTGAGAACATAATGCAGTGAATTGTACCTTATTTAAATCTTGCTCTGAAGAAAAGTTTTTGAGCTCCGTCCCGTTAAGACTAAGCGGGCTTCGGTAACGTAGGCGTATCTGTTCGGTACGTTCCCAGGCTGGTTGGTTGGTTGGTTCATAGGAAGGGAAAGGCGCAGTATCTATCACACTTGCTCTGTGGACACCTGAACCGTGCCGTAAGGGAAGGGATGAAGGTGGGAGTGAAAGTATATAGAGAGAAAGGGGAGCCGTAATGGAGGGCTACGGAATAATTTCGACCACCTGGGGATCCTTAACGTGCGCTGACATCGCATGTTAAAGATCCCCAGGTGGACGAAATTACTCCGCATTTGCGAAAATTCGGTATATCTGCTGTCATCTTTCCCAGCTTAGTACTAGGGTAGGCAAAGCACGGCAATTACTTGCCTAATTAAACAGCTGTGGAGAACACAGGCACCCCGTCTCGCTGGAGCAGTGGTAATACACCCGACTACTGTGCTGGAGTACCCGGGTTCCATCCCGACCGCCGGCGGCTGAATTTCGATGGAGGCGAAACGAAGCGTCTATGTCACGTGCTATGTTAGCAAGGTGCCCAGGTGGCCGAAATTACTCTGTAGCCCTCCACTATGGCTCCTCTTTCTCTCTTTCACTCTGGGCTCCTTTCCTTCCCTTCAGGCGGTTCAAGCCCCCACAGAAACAAGTGTGACAGATACTGCGCCTTTCCCTTCCTCTGAACCAAATATATTATAATACAGGCAGATTGTAAGTAACTCTATAAATATACTGTGTTGTCGCCAAAGAATGTTTACCAAAGGAAGTCAGTAACAAGCATTTTTTTTGTTGTTGTCAAGGGACCATCGGTCGGCACTCCGTTTTATCTCTCAGCGAAATTTCAAATTATTTTGAGACTTTCTTATTGTATTTTGACAAAGGTTGCCTTCTGTCTGCAGGGCTCTGGTGATAAAGCTGCCTGGTTTTATTGGTCTTTTCATATATGGCTACTATTTAACGAAACCTACATTTGTTACTTTATTTTTCGTTATATGAATTACAATAATTTTTGTGGAGCTAGTCCATGCCCGAATCTTTGATATCACAGCTATCGCATTAAACACTTCTATAAAAACTCTTCCCTTTATTGCTCTACTTTACGAGAAAAACGTGAGTAGAGCGCAGCGGTATTTTTTTCCATCTACTTGATATACCATGGACTTTACCAAAGAGAGACGTTACCCATTCATGTATAATTATCAGCCACGTGCTGCGCTAGCGTGAACCCGAGGATGTCTCCCCTACTGTTGGTGAAAGCAGAGGCTCGAATCTTTTCACCAAACAGAACTGCACCCGGCATTACGAGTATTAGGTAGCGCGGGAGAGTGACCTTTGCAAATGGCGGTCTTCTCGCACGTCCGGGGCTGTACCAACTTCGTGCTGATTTTCCACCGCCAGCGGAAGATCGCCACTGCCACCGAAGGTATGCGAGGAGACTCAAGTCAGTGGGCGGAACTTCAAAGGTTAACGCGTGTTTTAATGATTGCACTATGCCAAATTAACTACATTTCCACAACCAGGGAACTGGGGATCGCGAACGCTATTTAAGGCGTAGAATTGTACCCACTAACGGCTCTCATCTCGTCTGAGTTCCTCCTGACTGGACATGTGAAACATTATGCATAAACTTCTGCCTTGCCAACTCTACCATGCTGCTCTCCGTCCTGTCTCCTCCTCTCGTCACGTTACTACGATGTCTAGGCCCCCGAACCCGATCCAATCAGCAGTAATTAAAGAACAATTTGCAATTAATACTCCTTCACTTGAAGGTATTTGAAATAACGCTTAAAGCAAAGACACGAGTATTTTATATATCCCTAAGCCTCACTATAAGGCACCTATGGATGTCCTGTAGCCATGGTGGACGGTATCCTAACGGACAACGGGAACTGAAAATTTACCACTTAAATGAATTTCCGCACTATTTAACAATCCGACAGCAAAGTCCATGTATGCATGCGAACGAAGATCCACATGGGGATCTTCACGGACGGGAGTCATTAACATTGGCGCGTCATACCCTTAAAGGTGGAGCATATGAGAGTCCACCATATTTTTGGAGAACCGTGCAGGAAGCGTAGAGCGCCGGCCCTCTGGGGAAGCGATGGTATTTCTTTCTTTTATTTTACTACGCGTGAAATGTTTTGTTTATTTTGTGCAAAATTCAGCTATTGATGCGTTTATCATGTTTCAAGGTAAAATGTTGCCAAGAAAGAACCTGGTGGTGGCGTCATTGTCAATATTTGAAGGAACTAGAAAATTGCACACTTTGCAATCTTCACCTGCTCTCGTTTGCTTGTTTCTTTTCCTTTTCCTTGAGGTCGGCCTTTTTCACACCACCAAAGGGAATTACTTCCCGGTTAATTTAGCCTCTGAAAACATCACCACTTGCTTCGTGCAGCAAAGCAGCTCTTCGCAGCTAAACCGACTGGGGATCACCTCGCATGTCGGCAGAATATAGGCCACCATTTCCTTCGTTCTTTCTAGTATTGTGCTGGAAAGGAAGCTAATATTTGTGGAGGCGATTAAATAAACTGAAATAATTAAATGGTCCGCAAAAGCAAAGCTGTGAGAGGAGTGAAAGCCTGGGAGTTTAAAAATGAGTGCCTTTTTATTTGACAGCAGCTATTTCAACGAATGACAAAGGTTTTAAATAAATAAATAAATGTAGCTGATCCCTTTCAATTTTTAAGTCACAAACCTTTATCCATGCTCCTGCGAGTCACATGAGTTTTTATTATCTAGAAGGAGGGGGGGGGGAGGGAGCAGGTATGGGACTTTGCAATTTTTATGTTTGTGGTTGTCCTTAATTGTCATTGCCGCTACCATCCATTGATGTCAAAGTTTTAAATAAATTTCCTGAGATTAATTCTATTTTTCGTCTGACCGCTAATTCGATGACGTGATTCTTAGTGCCTTCGTCTTTTCCTTCTTCAAGTATAGTCTTGTGGGATTCATTCTATGGTCACTACATCGCACCCTCCCGGCTTCCTCAACGTTTTGAACGATGACAGTTCGAGAGCCCAATAAGAATTACGTTGCGTGTTTAGACTCAGTATCCCGTCCCGTACTGCACTCCGAACCAGGACTAGCTGTTCCTCTCCTACGATGTTTTTTATCAAAGAGGTGCAGATTGCCTTTGTAGCCGCATGGCCATGCTTAAGTGGGTTCGAATGAGTACTTATTCTCTTAATAAAACCTTCATTGGGATTCCAGGAATACAATTAATTCTTTCTTTCCCTTAATGCCGTCTACGTTTATCATGCCGCTCAATAAACATTACGACTTCTCATTAGGCTTTATTTCGCTTGCTTTATCTAGAGAACTAATGACAGAACAGCGTTATTAGCCGAGCAGCAGAGATGAGCCTATACAGAAGTAAAGAAAGCCAGGATGACCTCCATTAATGCTGCACGTTTTATAGGGGCATTACGGAGGATTTTGAATAAGTCTTCTCCTTTTAAGGGTCGGATTCAAAATAAGAGCCAGCCATCCATTTCCTCTGTTCTTCCTTTTCACGAAAGGTGGTGAAATATGGGCCTTTACGCTCTCTATATAAGGGGTGCGAACTGTATACCCTGGACGGGGACTGGAATATTTAAAAGCCAACATTACGGCTTGTCGCCTCTCATCACCTATATTCACGTCTTTTTTTTTTTTTTCATAAGATGCGATCATTTGTACTTTATGGCTGCCGTATTACTTTATAGGTATGCTGCCTACGTATTTTCGTTTTTTTTTTCTCACGTGTCCGCATTGCTTCGGAGCCTTTAGTGCCTTGAGAATATTACTAATACATACATTGCACGCTCGCTAATGAGTGAACTACACCTCCACAGTCAAAGCGGAGAATCAAGAAAGAATCATCCACTGCCACTACCTGCGATTACCAATTTTTTTTTTTGCACTCTTTTTCCGTCGCAGTCGCAGTGTTGTCACTAATTCTACCGAATTCTCCTTGCTTAAACATAGGTGGCATCGGTACATCATAGATAAACTCGAAGCTTCGTGGCGTGTTCGTACTTAAAATGCGAACTGTAGCCCAATTGAATTAAATTTACACAGCACTTGCTTAAAAACATGCTATGCTATATGCTGAGAAGCATGATGCGTGCAGTGGCAAGAGTGAGTCGTTTTCAAGCCGCTGGTAACACGTATAAGCTATGAAGAAAATACATCAGCCGTGTAATCAATTGTTCAGGTATCGCAGCTATTCGCGGTGCGGTAGAAAGAATGAATATATAAAGCTTTATTAGCTAAACAAGTTCAAACTTGCCTGAAGCCAGCTTCTGCGCATATATGCCAATGACAGCCTGCGCCTGCCGATGCAGGTGAGAGCGCACGCTTACCTTTCCTTATTGCCTTTTTCAGCGCTCTCTTCTCTCCCTATTGCAGCACGCATAGGTCTTGAATAAATGTACTGCTATCAGTGGTGCCGCAGCTCAAGTAAATTGATTAGTAACCAAGCTACATTATATGCCAACAGCAAAAAAGTACTAGTTAGCATTGTAAGAAAATTGGAAGCTGGAGTACCTACCAGAAACTTTTCTGATTTTTTTGCGCCTACTCAGAAACATGCCTCGCCTATTTAAAACGCATATTGACTTAAATCAATAACTCCATTCTGTGGATTATGAATGAGCAAGGTATTGTTTGTCGTTAAGCGCCAGTGCACAGTACACATGATAAAACAAATCAAGACATACATAAAATAACATTAAAGCCTAGTCATTTCTTCAATTTACATAGTATGCAGGCGTTGGGCACTGAATTATGAAATACTTTGCTGCCAGCAGTAATAAAAATAAACTGCTTGTTCTGCTTCCTTCATATAAAGATATGGTCAACGAACTTCGAAGATTCTGCTTTTCTTTATTTGCTTCTCAATAGGATGTATTGTGTTAAATTGGGTCCATTTTACTTTTGCATAAAGTATATTTACTTTGACCTACAAATTTGCATAAGTTCGCAACCTGAACTGAAACCTTTAACCTGAAGGAAAATGCGTTTTTATGGTACATGGTTATCATGTTAGGCTGCACACAAAAAATTAAATCCCCGCAGGGGGCACCTGTTAAAGCAGGTGTTTGTGTGTTTTGTGCGACACCACGGACCCCGAGCACCCACGTTTAGCCGTGCGTGGCATCGTCGTGTCTGGGGAAAAGGGGATCCTGGTGGTTGAGCCGATGCCAAGTGTTTGGACCTTTAAGGCCCCTCGGCGGAGGCAACACACCACTTTGGCCCACGCTTCCCATAGACGGCACCTCCGGCCTGACCCGACCGGGGGAAATCGGCAGTCGCCTTTTCCTGTCCTCCCCTTCATCTTTTGCTTTCCTGTCCTCTTGCTTACAACTTTCCTGTCTCCTCCTCTTTTCTTGGATTTTTTCATTTTCCAGGCGGCAAGGGTTAACCTTGTGTGGCTAATCACCCTGCGTTACGCCATATTTGGTTATAGTCAGGGTGTAAGGCTGGCGTGGGCTGGACTTTCTCGGAAGCTCCCGTCCCGTCCCCTTGTTGGGCTCGGTGGTGGGCGGCTGCCACCCTGGCCGAACATCAACATTATTTTATGGCTTCTTTACTCTCACATGATCGATCCCGAAAAAGGGGTCGCACCGACGAAACCTCTAACTTCTTCCTGAAAAACTCAAACAGGTTCCCACGATTCCATGTATTACATAGTGACAACGCTGAGAAAACGGCTAGACAAATCTCACCTTTCATAGTGACCAAGACACTGACAGAAGTAATAGGTCAGGGTTACAACGTAATGGAACTTCCGAACGGAGACCTTCTGTTGGAAATCTTCTATAATCATCAACATGAAAAACTGTCCACATTAAAGTCTTTTGGAGAATTCCCAGTGACCATCAGTCCACACCGTTCTCTGAACACTGTCTGCGGAGTTATCTCTGACGATGACCTCAGATCCCTAACCGAAGAGGAACTTCTAGAAGGCCTCAAAGACCAAAACGTAACAGATGTTTACAGAATAAAAATGAGGCGTGATGACAAAGAGATTCCGACCAAGCACCTTGTCCTGACATTTGCACAAAGTATCCTCCCCGAATCAGTCGAAATAGGTTATGTGAAACTTCAACTCAGGAAATATATTCCAAATCCTCGCCGCTGTTTCAAGTGCCAACGCTATCCCAGACCTGCCGCGGCCAGCCGAGATGTGCAAAATGTGCTTCCCATGAACACGATTCCCAAAAATGTGAGGTTCAGACACATTTGTGTGCCAACTGTGAGGGTAGTCATCCTGCCTATTCACGCACATGCCCAATATGGAAGCAGGAAAAGGAAATCATTACCATCAAGGTCAAAGAAAACATAACTTTCCGGGAAGCACGAAATCGTGTTCTGTCAAAAAAACCGGCCTATTCTGTTGTGGCACAACAGGGCACTGAGCCACAACAGACTCTGGCACCTGCCCAGGTTTCACACAGTGAACCGGGAGCAGGGCCATCTGTGCCCTTGGTGGCTGCGGCCAGCGCTGCGCCACCACCAGAAAAACAGGCTGCACAGACCCCCAGGTCAGCCGGCCTCAAGGCCTCTCACCATGCGGTGAGGGGAAATACGAACGCACCTGTGCGGTCCGCACGGGCGTCCAGCGTGTCAGAAGACGCGATGGACACAATCCAAGGCAGTCCTGTGCCGTTGACGTCAGACGGACGGCGCAGCTCCTTGGATCGACAAAAACGAGAAAAGCCCCGAATCAGAGGGCCTGAAAACAAAACGTAACTTGCTTTACTCATTTAATACAAAATGGCTTTTTTACAATGGAACTGCAGAGGACTTTTAACTAATATAAATGACATAAAACACTTATTGGCCACTCACTCACCACTAGCCTTGTGTTTGCAAGAGACAAATTTAGGTCCCAAACATAAGAACATACTCAAAAACTATACAGTCTTCCGTCGCGACCGAGAGCAAGCTCTCAGGCTCTCAGGTGGCGTTGCCATAGTAGTAAAAAATGGAGTAGCAGTTCGAGAACACAAACTAAAAACTAAGTTTGAAGCTATAGCGGTAACCTTACAGGCTTTTAAAACTATAACTGTGTGCTGCATATACTTAGAGCCGCACCTTAAATTTAGTAGTTATGAATTAGAAGATCTTTTAAAGCAGCTTCCAGAGCCATTTTTAATAGTAGGAGATTTTGATGCACATTCCATCCTTTGGGGCAGTAGAAAAACAGATACGAGAGGTGAAATCATCGAGGATTGTATATTATGTAATAATATCTGTCTCCTTAACACCGGGAAACCAACCTACTGTTCATCTAGTTCAGGCAAAATGAGCTGTATTGATTTATCCCTCAGCTCACCATCAATTTTTACAGATTTTAAGTGGGACGTTTTAGATAATCCATACGGAAGGGATCACTTACCTATACTAATCAGCTTAACATCTTCACCACAAATCATCCCATCCAAGCCGTGACGCTGGAAGCTGCATTTAGCCGATTGGGCACTGTTCAGAGAAGGCCAGCCTAGAAAAAATTACTCCAGATAAATATAATATAGATGAACTAAACGATGCTTACACAAATTGTATCCTTACTGCAGCACATATAGCAATTCCTCAGTCCTCAGGAGTGGTGAAACAAAATCACAAAACCTGGTATTCAAAAGAATGTAAAAAAGCAAAAAAAGAACAAAACAAAGCATGGGGAATTTTTCGCAGATACCCAACACAGGACAATTTCGTCAAGTTTAAAAAAGCAAGAGTAAAAGCCCGCTACATCCGCCGCCGCGCCGAAAAAGCCTCCTGGCAGAACTATGTAACTTCTATAAACAGCTCAACAATATCAAAACAAATGTGGGAACAGGTTAGAAAGCTAAATGGCAGCTACTCTCCATTTACCATTCCCCTTCTAACAGCCCCCGGAGTACAGACAACTATACAAGAACAGGCCGACATTTTAGGTGAATACTTTTCTGAAGTTTCCAGTTCATCACACTACACTCAAACATTCCTAAAACACAAAAACACAGCAAAGAAACAAAAACTCCCTACAAGTAGTGGTACAAAAGAACCCTATAAAAGCTTAATTACACTACAAGAAATAAAAAATGTCCTAGCTGCCGGTAAACAAACTGCACCTGGTCCTGACCAAATTCACTACAAAATGCTCGCCCACTTATCCGAACCTGCCATAGAGGCACTATTAAATTTTTTTAACAAAATATGGGTCCTAGGAAAATTGCCAGAGGCGTGGAAAAAAGCTGTTGTCGTACCATTTTTAAAACCCGGAAAGGAGCCGACATCTCCTGGTAGTTATAGGCCCATTGCTCTCACCAGCTGTTTAGCGAAATCATTTGAAAGTGTTTTAAACATCAAACTAACTTTTGTTTTAGAATCTCATCAACTTTTAAACATTCATCAGTGCGGTTTTAAAAAAGGATCCTCAACAACTGATCATCTCGTGCGTCTTGAAAACACTATCAGAGAGGCTTTTATACACCGACAGCATTGCCTTGCCGTTTTCTTTGACCTTGAGGAAGCATATGATACAACTTGGAGGTATGGGATATTGCGTGACCTAGCAGATTTAGGCATATGTGGCAGAATGCTAAAGGTTTTAAGTGACTTTTTGTCACATCGGTCGTTTCAAGTACGTCTTGGGACCACTTTATCAAGAACCTTTCTGCAGGAGAATGGTGTGCCCCAAGGGTGCATTTTAAGCACCACACTTTTCGTTGTAAAAATGAATTTGATTAGTAAAGTAATGCCAAATTCCATAATGTATTCACTCTATGTGGATGACCTTCAAATAGCCTACACATCATGCAACATGTCCACATGTGAGAGACAGATCCAATTAACAATAAATAAGCTAACAAAATGGGCCAGTGAAAATGGGTGTAAATTTTCTTCCGCAGAAGACAGTGGCAGTTATGTTCTCGCTCAAACGAGGCATACAGCCCAATCCTACCTTACACCTAAATGAAATCAAATTGCCCATAAACAATAACCATAAATTCTTGGGCATTACTTTTGAAAAAAAACTCACTTTTCTCTCTCACATACAAGCACTAAAGAAGAAAGCCTCCAAATCCCTAAACATCCTAAAAGTCCTTTCACGCAAACATTGGGGATCTGATAGGGCATGCCTTTTGCATATATATCGCTCTGTTGTGCGCTCCTCCTTGGACTATGGAAGCATAGTTTATGGATCAGCTAGGCAATCATATTTAAAGAAATTAGACCCAGTGCATAACTTAAGCCTCCGCCTTGCGTGTGGTGCATACAGAACGTCTCCTGTGCATAGCCTCTACGTTGAAACTAACGAGCCTTCACTGAAAGATAGACGAGCTTTACTTACATGCGCATATGCCCTCAAAATAAGGACACAGAAAAAACACATCTGTTACCCGATTGTCACAACTTGCCCCTCCCGAACAATATTCTCAAATAAGCCTCAGACAACAAGACCATTGATAATGCGATTTGAAGACATTTGCCGTGAGCTCCATATTCTGGACACCTTGCCTGATATCGCTCAAGAAAATAGGCCCCTGGCCCCATGGTACAACTTTCCAATAGTCTGTGACCTCACTCTTGCACAGTTCAAAAAGGGCGAAACTCCTACAGAACATATATTACAAGAATATCGCTCACTAAAAGAGAAATACAGAAAATGCACGGAGTTTTACACGGATGGATCAAAAACTGCCTCCTATGTTGGCAGCGCTGTAGTGGATCCGAACTCCGAAAAAATTATTCGACTTCCTCAATGTGCATCAGTATTTGCAGCCGAGTGTTATGCTGTCCGGGCAGCTGTAGCAAAAATTGTGTACGAGGGCACTGAGGGCAGTGTTATCTATACAGATTCACTAAGTGTGCTCACAGCTCTAAACTCCAGAAATGCAGTCATGCCATTACTCGGTAACATAATACACGATGTAATAAAGATATCAGCCCAAGGACATAACATAATATTCTGTTGGCTCAAGCAGGCAGGAAAGAAATAGAGAAAGTAAACATACCTTATAAGGATTGCATAAAGTTAATTGAACGAAAACAAAAGGATATATGGCAGTCTATATGGAATAACCAAGAAAGTAATAAATTGCACCTCGTAAAGCCTATAATAGAAGAATGGAAAACAAGCACTCATCAGGAACGCTTCATGGAGGTTACAGTATGCCGTCTGCGTATCGGGCACACACATCTCACACATAATTTTTTACTAATGAAACAAGATAAGCCTACGTGTGGAGAATGCGGAGAAGTACTCACAGTCAACCACATCCTGATTACATGCCCAAAACTAGAGACACTACGGAGAAAGCATTTCACTATTTTTTATGATCGTGCCATCCCTTTCCATCCTAAATTACTTTTAGGAGAAAGAGCAATAATAAACTTATCATGTGTTATTAGTTTTTTAAAAGAAGCAGACGTTCTGAATAAACTGTAAACTTTAACGAACCTTCTTCTCTTTTCAAATAAGAACAGATTTTAACCTTGCTCTTGGCGCATGATAGCCTCAGTTAATTGCTTATGCGCCATAAAACCCCAATACAATACAATACAATACAAAAAAAATTAAATATTAACGACAGAAGATTGGACAGCTTGTCCAGTGGCTCCGCCGATAGACAATAATACCAGCAATTTCTGGTCCTCGGCTCTCGATCCTAGCGGCGAAATGTGTATGCTTATTATTGTACTTAGTGATCAATTTTAATTCAGTTCTAAAATTACACCACTATAATTTCTCCTTGATCAAAAACACAAATATTTAAAAATACAACCTTTCCCTTCTGCCTTACTTCGTTTCGGTGACTGCCTTCTTCCTTATATTCCCATATTCCTTATATTCATATTATTATATTGAAATATGTCATACCGAATCCTCAGGTCATAAACAGTTATCGTTGATGGTTAGCATCTACTGACCTTCAAGATGCAGCAGATATTCAAAAAGGGTCCTTTTTATAAGCTGTTCGGAAGAGATTGATTTATACGAAGGGAAAGGCGTGGTAACTGTCTCACTTGTTTTCTGTGGACACCTGAACCGCGCCGTAAGGGAAGGGAGGAAGGTGGGAGTGAAAGTTGTTAGAGAGAAGGAGGAGCCGTAGTGGAGGGCTTCGGAGTAATTTCGACCACCTGGGGATCCTTAACGTGCGCTGACACCGCACAGCACACGGACGCCTCTTCGTTTCGCCTCCATCGAAACGCAGCCGCCGAGATCGGGTTCGAACCCGGGTACTCCGGCACAGTAGTCGGGCGTCTTACCACTGCACCACCCCGGAGAAGCTCCTATTATCACGAAACTACAACAGCAAGTGCGACACATGCAACAAAGCTAGTTGTCTTTGTTAAAAGCTCTACAGTTGGCTAAAGCCCACTGACTGCAACACGCGTGTACTGCAGGGCCAGCACCGATGTTTACTGCACCCGAAACTCGACTGTGAGGTCGCCGTACGTCCCTGCTAGAGATGCTCACACGCCATGGAAGCGCAGAGAGCAACAAGGCAATGCACTTAGCGTCTTGGAATTTCTCGAAGAAACGTTCACCCCGAGGTGATGTTTTGGCAGGGAAGGATAAGCCTCTTGTCTTAAGACGGAAAGTAGTGGCGTCGCAGAGTTCGCGTGAGAGCCGCAGGGCCGTCGAACTGCCTCCCTTCCAAGAGCTTTTCCTAGGACCTAAAGAATGGTCTCTTTGTAAAGCTGCAGCAGCTACGCAAGCACTTCATATGAAGGGAGCGTTTGAAGGAAAAGCACCTCTGCCTATGCCGCATTCAAACTATTAAAGATGCGGTAACATTAAAATCTTCAGTCCAATTGCTGCTCACCGCGGACACTGAGCGTGTGCAGCCGTCAGTCTCTTCCACTGTCGCCGTCTCCGCTTGCGGGGATTTTCCACTACGGCAGAGACACGTGGCGTTGGTTCTGGGTCTATTACAGACGTGTAGTTTTCCATCGCGTCTATACACGATCAAGCGCTACTTGCAAATGATGCCGAACTCGTCATTGCACTCAGCCATGTCACGTGTACAGCACACCTGCCAGACTAGGCCTCCTCAGGAGGCGCCATGAAAGCACCATTCAGTGATTACGTAACAACTCTCTAAGTCAGCTGTGTTTAAGTGACGATGTGACGTCATCAGTGTCCATATCAATTGACTAAACCGGCCTTTTTTTTTTTGCGATGATATTTATATTGCTACCTCATTTATAAACATGGACCTTATGAAGGGAACATTGAGGTGCTTACCCTGCGTCTTTAACGGGAAAGACAGCTTCCGCGGCACTCATTTACGGCTAAAAGGCTCTTAGTCGTCCCCTTTTGTTTTTTTCTGTGTTTGCAACATGATGGCCTTAATTGCCTATGTGAGAAAGCCACAACAGAATTATTTTCTTCTTTCTTAATTCAGCATTTGCTTTCAGACGCGAAGTGCGAATTAGGTGACTATTCGAAATGTCTTAAAGATATGCAGAAGCATATCTTTAAGACATGCCTTTGGTCCTTTATGTCACCTATAGTTTTGATGACAGCAAATGCATAAAAATATGCTAAACTTGGAGGGTACATTTGTGTGACGTCAGGGTGCTATGACGGAGATAAGAATTTTTTTTCCAATTTCAGATGCCTTGTAAAAATAAGCGACGTCTGATCGGTGATCACGTATAGTCTTTTGATAATTATGCTTTGTTGTTTTTGCGCTTTTTGCCTGCCAACACAGCGTACGAACTGAAGCCTCAAATATGAAGCCGAGTTCTTAAACTGCTCTCGAACGCTTTTGGACACGCGAGCTAGAACATCTCACTAATGCGCTTATCCACTCTCGTTTCGCTTGCAGCCTTCCAGCCTCTTTAATCTCACGACAGATGGTCCCTATTCCGTAATACGGAGGACGCAGACCGCTGTTAGTCATCATCAGCATCATAATCCGGACTATATCCACTGCAGGGTGGAGGCCCCTCCCATTTTCCTCCAATTAACACGGTCCTGTGCTAGCTGCATCCACTTGACCCCTGCGAATTTCTTAATCTTATCCACGCACCTAATTTTCGCCTCCCCATTTCTACGCTTACCTTCCCTTGGAATCCAATTGGTTACTCTTAGAGATCATCGATTATCCTCTCTTCAAACTACATGTCCTGCTCATGCCCATTTCGTCTTCTTAATTTCGACTAAATGTAACTTGAGTTATTTCTCTGGCTCACTCTGCACGCTTCCTATCTCTTAATGTTACACCTACCATTTTTATTCCATGGCCCTCTGCGTTGTTAACTTAAGTAGAACCCTTTAGGTTAGCCTCCACGTTTCAGCCCCAGGTGAGTACAGGTAAGATGCAACTGTTGTATATTTTCCTCTCGAGCGATACCGGTAAGCTGCTAGTCAATCTGCGAGTGCTCACCAAATGCGCTCCATCATAATCTTATTCTCTTAGTTAATTCCCTTTCGTGATCCGGATCTGCAATTACTGCCTGTCCTATAAGAAGACATATTCGCTTACCACTTCCAGTGCTTCACTACCTATTTTAAACTGCTGGTCCTTCCCTAGGCTGTTGAATATTATCTTAGACTTCTGCATATTTATTTTGAGGCCTACCTTTCTCTCCTGTCTAGATCATTTATCATTAGTTGCAGTTGCGAATCGTAGGTTACCTAGATTTTCTCCATCGACCCTAATGCCTAACTGATCCCATTACTGTTAGTGCTTTTTTATTTAATTACTTTCTTTTATATGTTCCCAGTGAAGGGAGAGTCATTGCCTTGAAAACTTGGTCAGATGAATTGCTTTACTGCAGCAAAACCCAGTTGGTGAAACATTTGGTGCCTCTAAATCAATGAGACTAGTAGTAAAGCAACAGAGCGCCCGGGGGAGAAACTATAGACTGTCAGACTACAGGTGTCAGGAGTCGGCGTTACTCAAATTAACGTCCCGTATTTCATGTGACAAGCATTGTTCTGCCAAAAAGAAGAGCTTCGCACCGCGCCGTTGATATTGGGTATCGCGCACGTTTAGGTAGATAAATCTAAAGCCATGCAACGAGTCTGTACCAACATTACGTTTACAGTGAAGGAAACATGCGACGATTTTGTATTCTTGTCATGGTACACGTTCATTTCGTATTGGAGGATATAGTTCTCCCGTTCTCGGTGAATTATTGCTCATGCACTGGCAATGGCGCGTACGTTTCTAGAGTTCGTCCTCTCTTGGCGGACCTGCTCATTTCGTATTGTGTAATAACAAGCCGGGACTGGACATCGGAGCACGGTTCTCGCGTTTTGGCTGAATTAATTGCTCTTTTACTCCGGGCCGTGTGTTACCATTGCTTCAATTCATGGGGCTTCTGCGAGGGCAAGACTGACGAAAAACAATGTAAATGAGAATTTGTTGAGAGTGCTAGAGTGCGCGCACGTATGTGGCTCAGAGGCTCTAATTTTTCCTCCTTGCGCAAGAAGAAAAAGATACCTTGCGCAACTATCGGATACTAATGGCCCGTCCGCATCGCGCGCTCACTGCTTTCATTGTAAATACGAGGGCCTCTCCTCCCATTCACACCAAGAGCGCCTAGTGACGCTCTATCGCGTCAAGCTGGGCGCACGACGATTTACGCTCGGCTGCCGTCTTTCGCAACGTCGAAGTTGCCGGGTGAAAATGGGCCCCAATTTCAGGGTAAGCCGTAAATCAGGCTTTCGCAAAGTGGCACCTCCCGCACTTCCACCAAAAGTGGTGTATACTATATGCGACGTTGTTCTTCGTGCTCTGCAGAAAGCACGGCGATCCATATTACCTGGTTTCTTTCTTCTTTTTTTTTTCTTCACACTCTGTATCTCGGTTTCGGACGCCTGATGCCAATGGAGACATCGCCTGCTGCACGGAAAACCCTTGCGCCCAACCAGGAGAAAGCCTACCGTCATATCCAAGCCGATACCACTCAGCCCATCCTATCTTATTTACTCGAGATGCCCTAGGCTCAGAAAATAAGCTCGGCTTTATGACGTGTGGTCGTAGCCCAGGCACTGCACTATAGATAGCCGTTCTCCGGACATATCTCTCACGTCGTCACGTCACGGTGAACGGGCGGTCTCTGTCCCTAATTAATCTAAGTTTGCGAAGGGTGCCTTAGATGTGCGCCCGTCGCGTCGCTCCTTAGGCGTCATTCGGGGAAGCCGACTCGAAGAAGGGCTGAGCCTCCTCGCTATGTTGGCAAATAGATTCGCAATTTCTATTCGATGGCTGCATCTCACTAAAGTAGCGATCGAGCCCATCTCTGCTTTTCTCCTCCTCCTAATTCTCAGTGGTTTGACGGTGTTTGTGGCGAAATTCTGCTTTGCCGTTTTTTTTTGCACAAAGTATCGTGCTTGTGTATGTTGCGCCTAGCTTACACATATGTAGCGTCATATCCTACTACACTGCGAGCTGAATCATTTGGACGCTCTAATTCTCAGGATTTGATTCTGGCCATTCGCTTTCCTGTACCTCCCACACTGACGAGTTGGAAAATATGAAAGCTTACTTCGTTTCATCCTGGAATAAAATTGCAGTTTATTTTTTTAACGAAGCGATACAGTAAGCAAATCAGCAAGAGCAAATTAACTAATGACATCGATTTCACGAGAGTGTTTTGCACTATTATAAGCTGGGATCTCGATGGGTGGCCTCCGTAATGCAAGGCTAGAAGCTTTGCTAGACTAAGCCTGTATTTTCGAAGTCGAAGTTGCTAGTCACGCTTCTGATTCTGTGTCACGGTTCAGAGTCTGTGTCCACAAGTCTTGAAGGCAGGAAGTGTATTTCCCTTCTTAACGCGAGAGCTTTAGTACTACCTTCTGTAGCTTCGGCAAAAGTCGTGTACAATTGACCTTGAAAAAGCAGATCTTCGACGCCAGAGTCATGTGACTCTTACGTCATTCAGCCGCACCTGTGCCGGAGCCTGCTGCACAGCCGCTAGCGGCTTGCCGGGTCTGTCGCGCGATTACTACATAAATTCTTGGCTTGTGGGCTGTTTAACCTATAAGAAAAAAAATCGTCCTCCATCGGAAATCGAACTCCTGCCCCTCTGGTCACCAACCGAGTGCGCTAACCAACTCTCTACTCCACGCCGGGCACGGGAGTAAAATATCTAAAAGGAGTCGTGACATCGAATTTGGATTATACTCTGTTTATTGCATCTTATTACCTTATATCTCAAGCAAGTAAACCTGAAAGTTTAAGCTCCACAGGAGCTGCAGATATTTTTATAACTAATATTTTCATTTCTTCGTGAACAGCTTGTTGATCTGGCCGCTGGCGTAGCTTGTGACGACATAAAGTGACGCCGCGTCATTTGCTGCATGTTCTGTGCACTATCAGCGTCAACCGCGTACCAACAATTAACCGTCGTTGCGCAAAGCCGATGTGGAGAGCTAAACAGCACTCATGCCGCTAACCGCGGTTGCCGCAAACTGCTTTTCGATCTGCGTTAACGTCTTTAACCTAAGCAATAGCGGGGCACGTTTGCGCGGGATTCAGGAGCACGTCGGCGCCCCATGTACGAAAGCCGCATGATCTGGCCCACTCGAACAACACTGTATACTGAAAGCATGTCTCAAAAGCCACACATGAAATGCGCGTAGAGTGCCGTCCAATGGCGCTTTTGTACCAATCTTCGAGTATCACCCGACAGAACAGCAGCATATCTGTATGGTACGGCGCGCTGCATCGAGGCACCCAATACCCCGCCCCGTCTCATTATTTACACTGCTCGTTCCAAGGCCCAAGCCTGGCCCAAGCCGCATTATAAAAGTAGGAGATAAGCTCATGAGGCTTACAGCACAGGATGCCACAAGCTTACAGCAATGGCGCCGCCCGCGAGCGCGGCGGACGACGGGGCTCAGGCCCTCTGCTTCTCCCTAATCGTCGCTAGGCCTACATTGCTTAGCATCGAAGCCGCAGTGGACAGCACTTTGTAAATGATTCGTGAGACGTTTTAGTAAAAGGGCCACCTGATAATGAAATTTTCTTTTAATTCCATTGATTTGTAGTGAAGGAAATTATCATCATCGGCAACGCCTCAGCAGCGGAGCATACCAAGATACTTAGTTGGGCGAGTTGGTAAACATCCATTATTAATTTAAACAGCCTGTGTCTTCTTGTTCGCGCTGTTTATATTATTAATGGATTAGCAGCGGAGCTAGCGTACAAGAACGCGGCCCGGCACCGCACCGGAGGAAGGCTGTAAGCAAAAACTACCATCGTACGGCTCAACATTTAAAAAAAAAGAACATTTATTTTTTAAATTCCCTTTTCTGGGCCCTAAAATTATTACGAGAAAAACAAGTTTTAGCACGCTTTTCCGACATAGGCACAAGGGATCTGCCGTATCGCTGGCGCGGACGGATGCCGAAGGCTCGATGAGCGCGCCGTTGCGGCGGTGTCTACGGCGGTGGGGGCAGGGCTGCCACGGACGATGGTGGCGGTCGCACTGAAGGTGATGTGTGGGCAAGAACTCAATCGCACTTCACTGCAGTTCGTGTTCTGTTTTCAGAAACGTGCTGAGTACACTCATTGGGAGTCATGCTGGTCTTTGAGCAAGCGTGAACACTGCAGTGTATCAGCAGCTTATCGGTGACTCCACAGCAGCAGACGACGCGGAGTCAGTCTGTGACGTCACCAATCGTCTCAACATGGCGATCGCTGTCGGTGGGAGAAGCTTCGTTGTCTCAACTTTAGACACTTCATTTGAAATAGACTAAGTCTAGGGCTCTAAAATTTTGGGAAATAAAATAAAAAGGTCCATTATCATCTGCCAGACTACAAAACTCCCCGTCAGTCATGCCGTCTGTATACTTCTGACCTGAACTGACTGAGGGTAGATTCAGACCAAATAGGAGTGACCTCGCCGTTCAATTACTGTTTTAGGCACTAAGAACAAAAAAGTTAACAAAGGAATGTGACATAAGAAGAATAACTAATTAAGTAATAACAACAAGTTCAGAAAACTTTAAAAAGAAAAAGGGTGAAATTTGATACAAACAATTGTATTTGTAGACGACGGAATAGCAACAAAACAGAGAACGAGCTAATATTGAACTCGGCATAGAACTCGAAACGCTTTCTCCTTTTCGCCCATAGACTAAAGTGACCTCCTGAAAATTTTTATCTGCTTGTTGACTTGAAGATAGATGTTAGGGCGATTAGACATATTCATTATTTGTCTTACTGCTTCGCGGACGTCTTGAAGCGCAAAATGTAAAAACTCACTTTTTTTAATACTCCATTTTTGAAAAGTTAGTCTTTCTCCCCCTCTTTGTTTAGATAACGAAAAGGTTTGTTAGATATACTACAGCGTTTTTGTTTGTGTTCACTTATTAATCTGTGCTCCAATGCATGCATTTCCTGTGATGAAGCAATATCGCAGAAAATCGTGCAGCGTAAACAGAGCTGTTTCATGAAAGAAGCAATATGAGAAAATAAATGACTTGCGAATTAACGGTGTGCGAATATTTGGTGCGGTTGAAATACAAAAAAAAAAGAGACGTTTGGTCCCTTCTGCGTTTATAGAAGAGAATGAAAGTAAGATCATTTAAAGACAAGGGCCGGCTACAAAAGTAAACCCGAAAAGAAAGAAAAAAGAAAATATTCATTAACTCAGGTGTGTGCTTTTATGCCTCGATCGACTGCTCCCCCGCGTATTGGACCGATTTCCCTTTATTGCAAGTAATGTCG
The DNA here is from genome assembly GCF_055883805.1 of Amblyomma maculatum. Taxonomy (NCBI): domain Eukaryota; kingdom Metazoa; phylum Arthropoda; class Arachnida; order Ixodida; family Ixodidae; genus Amblyomma; species Amblyomma maculatum. The sequence continues at coordinate 76,282,976 of NC_139349.1, read as the reverse complement.
CTTTTGCACCCGAGTTTGATTTCACAGTGGTTCGTCCTTCTCACTGGGTCTCCTACTTCGTTTCTTTGCGAGCGGCGGCACCGATTCGCTGATGCGCACGTGAACCGGAAACGCGCGTTGAAAAGAATGCAGTGACCGGAAAGTGGAAAGGTTATTACAATTTCAAGCGAATGTTTTGTTTTTATTAACTCGATAATGAGATGTTGGGACGGAAGTAATAAGTGCTTCGGTACGCATCTGAGTTCAATTTGCTGGTTTTTCTCGTTTTGCTCGGTTACAGAGTGCAACGCTGCATTTCCGCCTCGTATAAAGAAAAACAGCGTATAAATCTGAATAATACGCGTACGTTGAGGGTTTCCGATCAAAACATCACAAGTACGCACGTAGCTTCCCAGGCAGCACAAATCATAGGCCGAATATTGGTACTATGTTAGAATGTCCTGCCCTAGACAGGACTAGTGCATTGCCAACACACCCCGGTATTGAACCGACGGTCCGTGCTGCCTGAGTTCCCACGCACGGAGAATGCATAAGCATGCCAAATTTTATGGCAACCCTACCTAAATCTCGAAGTCGCCATTAAGCTTGTGATGGTCAAGTTAGGCTCGACACTAACTTCGGTTAAATTTGGACGAACTCAAATTTTGGGGTTCCGGCGGCCAAAGTAAATATGGAAGGCAGCACAGAGTTAGTCATAGAAAAATTAGGTTGAACACCAGTTTTGGTGAAATTCAGAAGTAAAATTTGGGCATCGAAAGACAAAACACAGAGATCATCACTTAATTGGCAATATTGGAACTGGGTATACTTCAATCTCGGTCAAATTCTTACTACGTCAAATTTTAATGGTCCAGAAGGCCAAATTTTGAGGGTGGCCAAGCAAATCTGGAAGTCACCAATGATTTGGACATACCGAAATTAGGTTGAACGCCAAATTTACTGAATTTCTGGGTTGCGGAACGGCGTTTAATGAAAATGTATTGAAAAAACATGAAAACATCTAAACACAGTGGAACAACATGGTTCCAGAAAAAGAGCGCACAATGCCAAACATATAAAGCAGTGGCAACAAATATGATGCAGTGGATGTCTGGTCACACGTTATAGATCGAAACTGCTGTTGCAACAGGCGCTCTCGGGAGCTCTGCCCACCTAGCATATTTATACCAGGCAGTCAGTGCTCCTTTGTGCTCACACATATACGTAGTCGAGCTATGGGCTAGCGACTTTCAAGACTGGAACCTTGTTCAAATAACTTGGACGGTATTTGTACATATCGCAATGATATTTTTAAGGCAACAGTGCGATTTCTGAGATGGATGTGCCGTGGCGACCACCTCCGTAGAAAGCTTTAAGAATTAAGAGAACCATGCTCACTGAGATCCACGCTTATTACAGTTCTACTCCATCTTGGAGGATTCCCTTAAATATTCGACCATCACCGTTCCCACGATGAGCTATTAATGAATTCGCTTTCGCTCTATCTGACCTGGTGAGCATCTTTGTTAGCTTAATTGATACTGCGACAGCCCTGGAAAGGCGGTGGTCCTGAGTTTCATTCCAGGACCAGTACGAATTTTCCTTTAACTACAACTTTTAAAGCTTTCTCGCTTTTCCTTTTAGCCGTATGGATGCGCTTTTGTGGATGCTACAAGAATTACTCTTTTATTACAATTCCAAAATATTCCCCTAATATTCAACCGAATTATTAGTAGTCTGAGTTTTTCAGTCAAATAAGAAAGAAGCACCTTCTAATGTATTTACAGTGATGGTTATACTGCTTACAGACATAACAAGCTGAAATGTGTAAACATTACAATTTTGATGTAAAACATGATTTTAGCGGGTTTTGTTTTTAGCAGTTATGGGGCGTGAGCTGCCGGCTTTCTGTCTTTGATTCAGTCACATTGGTCGTAACGTTAAAATGGAAGCTTCTGTATATATATTACATATGGCTTGTGTTTTGTGTCAGATGGTCTCCCTCCCTTATTACTCTTTCTCTCTCTCTCTCTCTCTCTCTCTCTCTCTATATATATATATATATATATATATATATATATATATATATATATATATATATATATATTGTAGGGGTGTGTTTATTCGGTGAACCCAGGTGATTCCAGCCGCTCAGGGGAGACTCGCAGCGAAGCGTCAGGCGTGGCGAAAGAGCAAGGCAGCGAACAACTTCTTCGTCCTTGAGAGCGGCAGCACGCGACGCATGTCAGTGGTTATATCGATGAAGATTACCACACTACAGTTTCCCCCCGGGCAGAGAAGGAGCCATCCTGGCGACTCATGGTGCCGAAAGGACAGACGAATCGTAGTAGGGCTTGATTCGGTCCACATGAACTATTTCGCGTCCACGGCGACGCAAGTCCGCAGATGGCGTAACCGGCTCAACTACGTAGTTCACAGGAGATGTTTTTTGAAGGACTCGGTATGGACCGTGATACCGAGCAAGAAGCTTCTTTGACAGGCCGGCGGTTGTGGCAGGAACCCAGAGCCACACCAGGGAGTTGGGCGCATATGAAGGCGCCTCACCAGTGTCACGATGGTGTTTTTGTTGCCACTGATTTTCCTTTGTAAGCGAACGAGCGAGCTGACGGCATTCTTCTGCGTACTGGGCGGCGTCCGAGAGTGGCGTCGATTCAGAAACATCAGGGCGGTAGGGAAAAAGCGCGTCCATTGTGCAGGTTGGCTCGCGCCCGTAAAGAAGAAAAAAGGGAGAAAATCCGGTGGTGGTCTGTATCGCAGTGTTGTACGCGTAGGTTACGAAGGGAAGAACGTGGTCCCAGTTGGAATGAGCGTCGTTGACGTACATGGCCAGCATGTCACTCAGAGTACGGTTGAAGCGTTCTGTCAGGCCATTCGTCTGAGGGTGGTAAGAAGTAGCGGTGCGATGAATGATGCGACATTCTTTCAGTAGGGCCTCGAGAGCGTCGCACAAGAAAACGCGTCCGCGGTCACTGAGCAGTTCCTTCGGAGTCCCGTGGCGAAGAATCAAGTTGTTGAGAATGAACAAAGCAACGTCTCTTGCAGAGGCAGAGGGTAACGGTGATGTTTCAGTGTAGCGAGTCAGATGGTCTACTGCCACAATAATCCACCGGTTTCCAGCAGGAGTAGTCGGAAGAGGGCCATAGAGATCTATGCCAACGCGGTCAAACGGACGAGCAGGGCAGGGTAACGGCTGCAACGAAACAGAGGACTTCTGAGGAGTTTTTCGGCGTTGACAAGATTCGCAAGCGCGCACGAAATGTCTTACGAAGCGGTACATTCCACGCCAGTAAAATCGCAGACGTAGGCGCGTGTAGGTTTTCAATACGCCACCGTGAGCACATTGTGGGTCACCATGGTACGCAGCACAAATGTCGGCACGGAGATGACGCGGGATGACTAGAAGCCACTTCCGTCCATCAAGCAAATAATTGCGGCGATAGAGAAGACCGTCACGAATGGAGAAGTGGTGGGCTTGGCGGACGAGCGCTTTGGATGAATGACCGGGAGTAGGACTTGAGAGAAAATCCAAAAGTGCATGGATCCAGGGGTCATTCCGCTGCTCGGTAGCCATGTCGATAGTTGTAAGAGTCGACAAATCGTAGGCACAGACGTGGTCAGACGAATTATCTCTAGGCAATGGCGAGCGGGAAAGAGCATCCGCGTCCGTATGCTTTAGGCCTGATCGATAAATGACATGAATGTCAAACTCCTGGAGACGAAGAGCCGAGCGAGCAAGGCGACCGGATGGGTCTTTCAGAGAGGCAAGCCAGCACAAAGCGTGGTGATCGGTCACAACGTAAAACGGTCGACCATACACATAAGGACGAAATTTTCCGATAGCCCAAATAATGGCCAAACATTCCCTTTCTGTGACTGAATAATTAGATTCTGCCTTTGTCAATGTTCGGCTGGCGTATGCCACAACATACTCGCTGTAACCAGGCTTACGTTGGGTAAGGACGGCACCAAGCCCAATACCGCTGGCATCAGTGTGGATCTCCGTAGGCGCAGCCGGATCAAAGTGGCGTAGAATGGGCGGCGAAACCAAAAGGCGGCGTAAAGTGTCGAAGGCTTTATCGCAGGCTGGAGTCCAGGCGGAAAGGTCGGAGCTGCCGGCAAGGAGCTGGGTCAGAGGAGCGATGATAGAGGCGAAGTTCAAGATGAAACGTCGAAAGTAGGAGCAGAGGCTCCTACTCCGAAGCTCCGAAGCTGCTTCAGGGAGGTTGGCTTCGGGAACTCTGCAACTGCGCGAAGTTTGGTGGGGTCGGGAAGAATGCCGTCCTTAGAAACTACGTGGCCTAAAATTGTGAGTTTTCGGGCGGCAAAGTGGCACTTCTTCAAATTCAACTGAAGCCCAGCGCCGGCGAGACACGTGAGGACATCCTTTAGGCGGAGAAGGTGAGAAGAAAAGTCGGCAGAAAAAACTACGATGTCGTCCAGATAACAAAGACAGGTCTGCCACTTGAGTCCACGAAGAACAGTGTCCATCAGGCGCTCGAAAGTAGCCGGGGCATTGCAGAGGCCAAAGGGCATAACGTTGAACTCGTATAATCCATCCGGTGTTATAAAGGCAGTTTTCGAGCGGTCATTATCAGCCATCGGTACTTGCCAGTAGCCGGAGCGCAAATCCAAAGAGGAGAAATACTCGGCTCCTTGTAAACAGTCCAAGGCGTCGTCGATTCGCGGCAAAGGATAGACATCTTTGCGCGTGATTTTGTTAAGCCTACGGTAATCGACGCAAAACCGGATGGAACCATCTTTCTTGGTGACCAAAACAACCGGAGAAGCCCATGGACTGTTAGATGGTTGTATGACGCCCCGGCGAAGCATGTCGTCCACGTTGTCAGCAATGACTTGGCGCTCAGAGGCCGACACGCGATAAGGACGCTGTCGTAAAGGTGCGTTTGTACCAGTGTCGATTGCGTGCGTAACGACAGACGTGCGACCCAGAGCAGTGTGAGGAAGGTCGAAGGCAGAAGTGAAGTTCTGTAGAAGAGCAGCGAGTTGATCGCGTTGTGCGGGTGGGAGATCTGCGTCAATAGCTTGTTGAAGAACATCGGGTGGTGTCGAAGCGGTCGCTGTATCGCAAGAGCTGAGCACATTAACGTCTAATGAAGTAGGCGTTGCAGGAAGAGTATTTACAAGCTCGGGATCAAGTTCTTCAATACGACCGAGACACTCGCCGCGTAGCAGGACGGACGGGCACGAAAATGGATTTGAGACGTACATTGCACTAAGGCCATCTTCGAACTTGAGGACAGCAAATGGAAGCAGGAGGCAGGGATGGCGTGAAGCGGCGTCGGAAGGTGTGAAGAAGACAGTCGAACTAATAACGCTTTCACAGGAGAGTGGAACGAGGGCAGCAGAAAATGGAGGAATGTCTGTGTCACTGGCGACGAGGAGTTTTGCAGGCCGGGTAGGGACGTCACACAAGACGGTATCACAAAGAGGTAAAAAGGAAACTTCCGCGCGGGCGCAGTCAATAACGGCATGATGAGCGGAAAGGAAATCGTAGCCCAGGATGATGTCGTGTGAGCAGTGAGCCAGTACAATAAACTCGATGGTGTATAAGACGTCTTCGATGAGAACACGGGCCGTGCACGCTGCTGAGGGATGAATGCGCTGGGATGAAGCGGTGCGAAGCGAAAAGTCGGGTAGTGCGGTGGTCACCTTGCGAAGACGACGGCAAAGAGATTCACTGATGACGGATACGGCAGCGCCCGTGTCAACAAGAGCGAGTATTGCGACACCGTCGACGAACACTTGTATTACGTTAGCGGGAGAAGACGGAGGACTTGAAGAGTTCGAACCAAGCGCAGTTCTTGCCCCGGGAACTGCGACTGTTAGTTTCCCTCAACAGCGCCGGTAGAACGTCGGGGAAGCGGTGATGGTGAACGGCGACGAGGGGAAGATGATCGGCGAGAGGTATACGTTTGATTGTCCCGAGGAACGAACTCGGAACCGGGTTGAGTTCTCGGCGAGGGCTGGTCGGCGTCGTACGTGTAGTTCCAGGGGTCAGGGCAAGAAGGTGGAAGGCGTTGGCGGCAAAGACGGGCTACATGGCCCGGCAGCCCACAAGAGTAGCAAATTGGCCGGTTGTCTGCGGTGCGCCAAGGGTTCGTAGGGCGTTGGCGTACCCTTGGAATACGGACATGGAACGCCGACCCAGGCGATGGTGAAGGATGCCCTATTGAAACGACTCCGTATGCAGCAGTACAGAAAATGTACGGATTCCGTACGTTTTCCGCATCGCACTTACAGAAAACAAGCGGATTTCATACGTTCGTTACGGAAGTCCTTGCGGAACTTACGGAATTCATGCTGCGGATGCGGATGGTCGTGTGCGGAAAACATATAGACGTCATGCAATCGATACGGATGTCCTAATGGAGTGTACGGAGCATGTACGGCGATTGCGGACGGATGTGTACGGAGCATACGGATTCCTCACTGACATGATGCGGTAATTACGGAGTGCGTACGGTTGATGCGGATACTCCGTTCCGCGTATGCGGAAACCTCGCCGTACAGGCCGGCAAATGCGGAAGAAACGGACTTCACCACAGCTAGTCGAATTGAGCCACGTACGTCCCGAACGCAGTCGTTGCAAATAATTAATGAGGCTGTTTCGCTCAAACCTTTTATATATTTATTGAGAGAATCATACATATATGTATATGCCACGTAAAGAATATGGCTCGCGGTGATAATTAAGACGCACAAAAAAATGGCTCGCGCGGCGGTAATAGAAGTTGCAGACGCAATGCAGTCGATCGGTAGCGTGAACCATCGCCACGCCTTGGCCGCTATCACTTTGCATGTTATCAGCGTTCATTGAACGCACGGATATGTACCGAAAACTATCGCGAACTTCGGAAGAAAAAAAATAGCACGGTCCTATTCATTCTTCTCCGCAGTCCGTTCGCTTAGAAGCGTTTTTTTGGTGACGCTGCGCAATTGTGATGAGTTGCTTGTACCTGAAAAGCTGAGTGACCGAAGGGATTTGAAAACAGTGCTACATGTGTTTTATTAAGAGATTCACAAGAATATCGGCATGCATGTGAGCCTTCTGAAAGGGTTCGTCCTCTGCAATTTAATTTCATTTATTTTCCCCCGAGGGCATTACATAAGGGAGGAGAAAACTCAATATGCAATGCGAACAAGAACGGGAAAACATTGGAACAACAAGAAAACAGAAACTAGAGAAATAGTGCATGGGTTAAACGGAACAATATGAAAAACAAAAATAACAACATACCATATGTAAATGATGCCGAAACTGTTGTACAAATCTATTTTATATGCATGAAGTATTAAACACGCGAAAAAAGGCAAGACAATGTAAGCGCTGTCCCCCCCCCCCCCCCCCCCCCGCGCGCGCCCACAATTCCGCCGACGTCACCATCAATGCCTTCACAAAAGTTGGTCGCTCAGTTTTACCCTGAATGATTTACAATCAGTACATGATACGATGGTGTTTGGCAGGGCGTGCCACATATTGCGTCTTGAAAAATGAATAATTTAGTGCTAATAAGGTGCGACAGTTAATACATGCAATGCTACGATTTGGTAGCAACTTTACTGGATTAAGTGAGTGATGAGCATTTTGCATTTTGGAGGTGCTAAAATTCTTCAAAAACAAAGTCAATCTCATTTTAAATAACACTCTGATGCCCCCCAGGTTCTTTAGCTTTTGCAAGTCAATTCACAGTTTCACCTCACGCTCACAAGTTTTTGAAAAGTTCGTTTGAAGGCAGGTTGTCTCACACTGATACAGTCAGAATGGCTCTGCATGTTATCACAAAACCCAAGTCCGGCTACATAAAACAGGAATCTAACTTTCTTAAGTGAAGGGGGTTCTGAGCACATGCAGAGCATGAACAAACAGCAACTTTAATGATAGATGAAATGCAACTTGAAGCATATTTTGATCGCAAAGCTGGCTTGGCTGCTATTTAGTTGTGAAGCCCTGCGAAAGCAGCCCACATATTCATGCTCCAGGAGTTCTTCAAACAAAGACGTGCACATCCTACCTGTGGCACAAGTTGATGCTAAGGTGCTGCATGACTTCCTTTGGAAGCTAATTATTGACCTGGAGGCATCTGCTTTTTGAATTATAGCATTGGTATCAGACAATAACTTCATAAATAGGAAATCAATGTGAATCTTTGCTATTCCCGCAAGGCAATAGCATTGTATACCAGCATCCTGCCAATCCCTCACGTCCCCTATTTCTTCTAGTAGACCTAATTTACTTGCTTAAGTGTAGTTTTGTTTAGCTAAGTGTATAAGCTTCATTTTGCAGGCACTTCTTCAAAATATCTATGGCATATTTATTGCTGGGTACAACTAAAGAGAAAGCAGCAGCTGGTATTTAGTCACAGTTAGAAACACCCTGTACCCTGTAGAGTATAATGACAATAATGTGATTTACAACATGCTCAAGAAAACAGTAACCAGCTTGAACTTTAGAGTAGTTCAATACACCTTAATACAAAACAGCAAGACACTGAAAATATTCTGTTAGCAGCTAGCAGCAAAGTTTTGCTATCACTGCACTCCCACATGTTTATTAACAGTAACTGCGTCTTAAAAATTGTGGGCCATACTAAGTGACATTTCATCATAATCTAGTCAGAGTGCACTGTACAAAACACATGCTCACTATGGTGGCTCAGTGGTTACGGGGCTTGATATAAACCCAAAGAAGAATTCAATCCTAGCCACGGTGGTTGCTTTTCAATGGAGGTGAAAAGCATGGTGCCTGTCTACTGTACAATTCCACTGCACATTAAAAAAAAAACCACAGGTGATTGAAATTGCCATAACCATCAAGAGGGTTTCTAGTTGGGCTAGTTGGGGACTGACATGTTCAAACATCGTTGCGCTTAAGAACAACTGACGTAAAGAACGACACGAAACACAGAAGTGCAAACTATCAACTGAAATTTTATTGCGATGAACATACATATATAGCATTACACGTAACAACATCACAAAAATCGACAAGTCAGCAAAGTAGCTATTGTCTCAAGGGTGAATGTGATATCTCCTTCACAAAAAAAAAAAAAAAAAAAAATGTTTGTCTTCTTTTCTTTATTTTCGCAACTATACCCTTTCTTCTTTCGATAGGGGGACCGAAGGGTCGCTTACACATGTCCCATTCCCGGATTCGATACAGTGGGCCTCCCACAGTTCCCTTGTTAGCTTGTCTTTAGATTTCAAAAGAACCGCCGTCTCATTGAAAAGTGGTGTGCAATCTTTGCATCTAGCGCAGTGCGGCACCAGATTTCCAGATACACTAATCTGGTTACAGTTGTACCTGTGCTCTCTGAGCCTTTCGTTAAGGCATCTTCCCGTTTGCCCCACGTATGCACGACCGCATGAGAGCGTTCATATTTTTTTTTTTTTTGTGAAGGAGATATCACGTTCACCCTTGAGACAATAGCTATTTTGCTGACTTGTCGATTTTTGTGATGTTGGTATGTGTAATGCTATATATTCATAGCAATAAAATTTCAGTTGATAGTTTGCGCTCTTGTGCTTCGTGTCGTTCTTTACGTCGGTTTTTCTTAAGCGCAACGATGTTTGAACATTGCCATAACCCATCATGGCAGCATCTCTCATAGACTAAGTCGCTTTGGGATGTTAAACCCTATTAGCCAAACTGAGAGTACAAGCAAAGTATTAAATCTTAATCCCGCTCAATAAGATTTGGCAAATCACATACATATATGCTATGTCATCCGCTGAAAATTCAATGAGAAGGCATGATGCTGCAATATCATTCAATTTCAATATTGACGGAGCAGTCACAAGAGACAAAAAGCACTCAGTAATGTGTCCTGGCAGCCTGTGTGTACTATCAATGCACACCAGTTTCTTACAAAAAAAAAATAATACTAGTACCATCAAAACGACGGCCTCTGCTGACAGGCTAGGTGTGCAGTTGGCATGACCAAGAAGACATGCTCCATCAATATGTGTGTAGCTGTAGCAGTCAGTGGATTAGCTAGCATGGCATTAATGAGGTCTTTCACTTATCTCTCAAAGGAATGAAGTGTTGAGCTACAGCTGCTACAGCATTACCAGCTTCTCCACCACCTAATTTGGCACCCATTTTGCACGAGTTATCATTTTAACGAGCCTGCCACTCCCATTCTCAAAAACAAAAACACTATGTCCCCCAGATATCCAAAGTTTCTAATAGCTGTTACGAGGTGAAGCAATTGATTCAGATTGAATATCATCATTTGTCGGTTATAGAGTCTTCATCCAACAAACTCCTGTAGCAAGTGACCTGCACCACAGAAAAAAACAAAAAAAGCATGTATTAGCACTGGCAAAACATTCTGTACAATAAGCAAAACAATTGCAAAGGCAGGAAAGTTTGGTTTGTTCAGCCTGTTGTGATAGGATCTGCTGAATTTGACTGGGTGCCCATTTTATTTTCCTGGGGAATATTATTAATTTTAGCTATATGCTAAAATATGACTATAAAGCATACATCGGCATCTTCATGCACAATCTCACACATGGATTCTGGTTAGTTCAATTGTCCAACAGATATCAAATTTGATACTCTGCATGGCTTAACAAATTTTTTATCCCTATTAAAGTGAAATGATACCTTGTTAACTGACATCACGCTTTGTAAAATGCACTGCATTATTTAATGCGCAATATCCACAATAGTCGACGTATACCAGTTAACAGCTCCGGGTCATTTCAACCCCCTGGGGTTCTTCAAAGCGCACTGGCATCATGCAGTACATGGGTGCCTTGGTTTTCATCTCCAATGAAAAGCAGCAGTCATGTCCTGTGTTTGAACTTGCACCCTTGGGCACAGCAATCAAGTGCCCTAACCAATGATCCTTTGCAGAGGGGCAAATCCACCAGCTGTTACTTAGTATTTGAACAGCTACTATTATTATGCTGTGACATATTATGTTGTGACTATTATTATATTGTTACTATTACGTTGTGACATCCAGCAACTGCTTTGTCTGAGGAATGTGTAAATGACAATACTTACAACTCTCACTTAGTTTAATTGAAACCAGCGATTGCAATCCCTGTACATTTTGAAATATGTAGTATGTATCTTTCTTATTATTTACTTTTATGACATGCATAATTGTTAGAAAAGTGTGAACTATTAAAATATTGAAACAACATAACTGAATAAAAGTTTTCAACTTACCAGTATGCTGTAGCTGTTCTTCACTCAACTCTTCTAAAAGTAGTATGAATACTGCATCAACAAACAGCATGAAATATGGTTTAAATTCAGTTAGGGAAGGATGCCTGAACAGCACAGCACAGTGTAAAATAGGAGCCACATCTCACCACCGGTTGGCAGTGGCATGTACATCTCAGGTCAATAATGTGTCAGAGCATATACTACAATGATAACAGAGTTGTATAAAACAGTGTTGTTTACATATATGTATATGAACTTCAACTTGTATTATTTGCTCCCTTGCCTTGTTTCAGACAGATGTGAAAATATTGCAAGAGAAAATTTCACACCAAAAGTTGAGAAATAAATTATTGTAAATTTGACAATTTTTGACCATGCCCCCCCCCCCCCCCCCCCCCCATCATGGCCTGCATTTCACAAGTAGGAAGATGGTCACCCAGAAGTGCACTCACTTTTTTTTTCTTATTATTCAAAGGCTTGCCATGTGGCATAGAATGAGGCTGTCTTCTTAAAGGAAGTCATGCAGTCTATTTTCTTCAAGAAACCGGAACAAGCTCCGGCTCTTAATATTGTCCATTGTCCACAAGTGTAAATGTTTCTCCCTTGTAGCCGACTGTCCAACTTCTTGTAGTTGTCTTATTTTTGACGGCTGCATTCTTGGGCACGTCCATAAAAGGGGGCGAAGATCCACCTCGGCAGTTGGCCTTGTAAACTTAGGGCATGTGCTTTGCACTGCATCCTCTTCAGAGCCCCGTCGGCACGTCACCGACGGGGCAAGGGCCCTAATCTTTGTAAGGGACACCTCTCTCGTTATGTTATGAGGGAGGGATTAAGTATAGTAACAGCATGCTTTGTTTTCCTGAGTTAATGCTGAATGCAATGAGACAAAATTGAAGTACGAGCATTTAAGGTGATGGTCATTATAATTGCAGAGGAAACCTATGGTAAAAAATGTGTGCTAATATCATCGGGCATACAGGGCTTGATATGGCTTCAAACTTTCATTTTTGTGCAGCTGTATGAATCAAGTCATATATCAAGTGGCAGTCTGCAAGTCGGACTTGAACATAGCAGCATTGCATGCAAATAAAGCTATACATTAAAGGCGTGAAACGCGGCAACACTTCGTCTCCAGGCCTCGTTACAGCTTGCGCCATTCTGAAGACCATGCTGGGGACCAACCCTTCGATTTTAGCTGTGATGGTATTGGACTGTACATTTAATGCAGGGATACTGAACTTGACATATGCTGGGGCACTTAGATTTACTGCAAAATTACGCTGGTATCGACTTTGGATCGACGTACTGTGCTACAAAAATTAAACAGTAGTATGTGGTTATTTATCATTAGATATCAATAAGGAAGGAAAAGATGTTTGCTATCCTTGCAGCACCTAGCTGAGGCGGCGAAAATAAAAGGATAGTGAGGAAGCGGTAGAGGAAATCAAAGAAGAGCGACAGAGAGAAAGGACAGTGCAGGCAAAAATAAGAAAATAGAGATATATACACTATATATGGTATAATATACAGTAGAATCGCGACCGCGCCTTTCGCAGTAATGTGGTGGTCAAAAAAAAAAAAATCTCTAATAGCACAAAATTTGCATCACGTGAAATAATAATACCGCGGTAGTATGTATGCTGCAATGAGCAACACGCCCTCCACCAAAGCGCATAGAAAATGGGGTAATGTGAACGCGCGGTCATGTTAACCTCCTTGATTATGAGAGTGTATATTTGTTTCCTTTGGCCATATCACCACGGTGGACATCAGTAATAAAATGATAATTTTCTTTACTTTAAATAGCAGCAAGAGCTTCTTATCTATTAAAACTACATGACAAATCTCTGACCTAACCGGTTTTCCTGTCTGAAGACGATAATTTACTAGCAGACGATATCCCGTCGCAAAACGAACGAAGCCAGAGCCATCCAAAGTTTTAGGCATTCCTGTAGCCAAGAGAGTCTGGGAGGCTGCGTTAATGGCGGTGTTTGTGCGCGGTCATGGTGTGCGATGCTCTTGTTGTACGCAAGTATTCATTGTTTCATATCTGCCAGTCGCTGCCTGCAGACAGTTTATCGCGTGGCATGGAAGCTCCACAATAGCCTATGCTGTATGCGACGACGGGGGAAAGCTTTCGTGAACGTATCGCTTGTGAAAGCATACAAGCCACAGACTACAAAGAATGCTGCGAAAGGCAGGCTTACTGGTGTTGGCATGCCAGGAGATGACCGCAAGAGAAGAAATTTTATCATGGGAATGGTGAAGAATTGGCAGGTAAGTGCTGTAACTATGTTTACACGGGCGAACCTTTTCCCTATTCCTGTTTCTTATTGCAATGGCAGTAGGGCTAGCAGTAGCAGTATCAGCAGTTGCGCGTCACTAGAGAGAGAAACAAAACTTTATTGTCGGAAGCTGAGTTACTGGGTCCCCTAGTGAAAGAGCCAAGTAGCCGTCAGCTGGTGGCTCGCTGTTTACGGCGCCTAGTTGTATGTATCGGGACGCACGTTACGTAGCACTGGGGGGCAAGTGGCTGTCAGTTGGTGGCTTGCGGCGACTTTTTCAGAGCGGTGCGCACGGCGCCCAGTTGTATGTAAGTACATACCTATCGGGGTTTGTGTTAAGGCAACAGGAGGGGGGGGGGGGGGGGGAGGATGGAGTCTCAAACAATCTACAGTGAGGAGCCCACGGCATCATCAGATGTGCCACCAGCTTTGCATTTGATGCGGCCATCTTCAGTGAATAGAGGCTTTGTCTGTGTACACTCATCTTTCATGGCTGTAATATTTAAATTGCCTGCACACCTCAAAGGGCAGTGAAACATTTCCAGTAATACTGAGGATGACGCTTAAATCAGTTGCGCAAATTCAAGCAAGGTATCAAACTATTGCAAAGATGCATTCAAAAGACATATTACTTCATTGCTTCAAATTGAATACAGCCTGGTTCACTCCTGTGAATGCGTTCCGAATTTGCGTCCTGCGACGGAAAATCAAAAGGTTCACATTCCAAAAAAAAAAAAAAAAAAAAGCACCCAGCAGGCAGGTGATAAATTCCCATTTTAGTTTTTGATCAATTCCATTTGGCATGCATGGGTTCAAGTTATTGAAAAAAAACAACAGCAGGATTGGCTGAAAATACATTTTATCCATGTTGTGTCAACAGACGCTTTGGCAAGAAAAAAAGAAATGCGTGTCCCATAGATGTAAATACGTCAGTATTTTTTCCTAGTGACAATGAAGCAAAGAAAAAAAAAAAGGAATGGTGCACTTGCGGTAAATTTCGCTGACCTTCCTGCGCTCAACTGTAGCCTGGCGCTGTCAATCCACGCAGCCGATGGTAACGCAATATTATAAATAATCCAAAGGGATGTAAGCTCTCAACAAGTGTGCTCACGCGCGTTAATCTGACTGAAAACTAAGCAGACAGGCGAGAGCACAGTGAGCTGCTGCCAGGGACATTACTCATGATGGTGAGTCTTTGAGAAAAGAACAGCAGTGAAAACATTGCAAACTCTATTATGTATGAATATCGATAGCTCTGATCGGAACGAGCTTTCACTGCTCAGCCAATGCACACGATAGTTACTTTTTTCAATCGATGTTTTGCATAAGTGCCTGCCACCGCCAGCACCGTGTCGCATCGTTGCCGCCGTTGCTTGTAGCCAGCGAATGCCGAATCTTTGGTGAACCTTCAAAGGAGTTTCGAGGGCGTGCTCGAGTGAAATGTGCCGAGCACACCCGCCGCTTCAGTTGCTTGTGAATGCCAAGAGCTTCCATCCATATTTTTTTCGCTCATTCTGAGAGGGAAATATATAAAAAAAAAACATTCTTCCACTGCCTTCGCTGCTCGAGTAGCATGGTGCTGCCTAGTTTTCGTCCTCGTGGCAGCACAGAATTCGAGACATTACCTATGAGAAATCAGCTGTTTAGGCAAGAGTTTGCATGTGCATAGAGGGTAGCTATACTTGCCAAAGCCATTTATGTAGAGAGACGCAAAGTTCCCCGAGGCAGAACAATAGCCAGAGCCTGTAGCAATGTTTATTTTTTTTAATACTTGGAGTACTTTGACGAAAGCAAACATGCTGGTTTTGTAGATACTATAGAAAACACAAACATATGACAGAACATATATTTACTTATGAGCCCTTTTAGCTATGAATTTATTGTTCGTCCAATCATCGAACCCCACTCTAGTGATAACACATCCGCTGCCAAAAACGGCCATTGTGTGCCAGCACCCGCAGTAGCCCGAACTCATTTTTCGCGAGCAACTTAAAGCATTAAATGCTTGGTAATACACAAAACAACCACCAGTTATAGTGTCACTATCTACGTAACCAAGAGGCAGAACAATGTGCTTAACAAGCATTTTGAAGCTCTATTAAGGCTTTCTCTTTGCTGTAAACATTGTTTTTCATTGTAGCTTGCACGCAAGGAGTTGTCAAATGTGGGTCACTTGTAAAAAGTGTTTGGCATTGATGCATGCATTACTCTGTTTGTGCAGTGCATGAAGTAAGCTTGCAAACATCAGATTCTTGTTAATTACCTATAACGAGGTTGCAAACTCTACTTGACTTGTTTCTGTTTGCATGTGTTTGCAGAGAATATTGAAATGGAATTGGATACCCATCTTGCACATGGCGGAAGGGCAGGGAGAAGCAAGAGGTAAGTGCACTGAGGATTGAAACCCCTGTGTTTATCTCTGAATATTGCCTTCTTTTGCTGTTACGTAAGAAGTGGTACCTGCAGCAGTCCCAAAGATGAGCTGCTTGGCAGCTGGCTAAGCCATGATGTTGTGCAGCTGGAATACCTCTTTTGAAGGGCTTTTGGGGCCCCAGTGTTGAGTTTTACCTGTCTCTAAAGATTAGAAAAACATTGTTACAGGATGGGAAGCTAGTGAAGAAAGAGCATGACCGATGGTGATGGGATGGGATGGTTTTTAATAATGGGAGCAGGCCTGGAGCAAGTGCTCATGCCTGTGCCACTGCTCGCTTCATCTTCATTGTCCTTAGCAATATTCTGTGTCTAAAAGAAATTGAAGATGTTGGTTACTTTCCTAAACTTGTCTAGCTGCTCATTAATTAGATGTCTGCACATACTCTAACAGTGAGACGCCTTGTGACAAGGCCAATGTTGGGAGCATGCCCAATCCTTCCCTTTAAGCATGCCAATTTTCATGCTTCGGGTTGCTTCTTATTGGTCCTCAAGAATGTGCTTCTAGGTTCTTGTTGCACTACTGGCACCCTGCTGACTAATTGGCATGGTCAGGCGCGTCTCATGCACTTACCCCGGAGCTTTTATGCAATTATGATTATGCTTGCCTTCAGCACTTTTAAACGCATTTTAATAAACGGCCATATTAGGAAAATAAAACAACAAATGCAGTGCTGTAAACAGCGCATTTCTAAAATCGTAATTTACTGTCTCCTTACATTTGAAGGGCCAGGTAAGAACTGTGGTCTCGATATAGTACTTGGGATCTATATACAAGCAGAAACCATAAGTTGGTGTAACGTTGAGGAAAATCGAGAAATTCTCTGAACATTGCACCCACATTTCTTTCCGCGCTCTCCCCTTCCGGTTGGTCTGTTTTGTCTGTTGTATTCTGTTGTATAACACCACCGAAAAATATTTCTGGCTATGCCACTGGTACCAAGAATACTGTCACCAACTTGCCCAAGCTGCCTTATCTGCTAATTTGATTCAAATGTCGCAAAAAGCAGTTGTGCCTCTATGAGCCACCACACTCCATGCGTATCAATATGAATGGACACTGCCACAGTTCTAAATAGAGCTCAATAGAGAGTTTGCAATAGAGCTACATATTAAATGATCTACCAACAAGGAAAATGGTTGGTACTTTTATTGCATCAGTTAAGGGGTCGTCACCAAACATACAGCACCTTAGAGAATTCGGCACCAGGTGTTTGCATAAGTGATAACTCATGGACAGATGCAATTGATACCTTGAGCAAGTATGAGCAATACCCACACAGCTAGTTTTTTATATTTTGTTTTTACCTACAATATTACCCTGATTCATTGGTATTGTGTATAGGTGCTCCCCAGTGCATGCTCAAGTTTGCAACATTTTTCTGCCTGTGCAAATATAAAGAAGCAGCGACGTGCAGACTGGAACTTTTTGTAATGAATGCGTTGCATGCGGCAGTGTATTTATGCTAATACACAGTACCGAAGATGTACATTATCACAATGGTGTGCAAGGGAACAAGAGGCACCTGCTCGCGCTGGTGAGTCAGCAGAATGCCACTGCTGCAACAGTGCCTTGCAGCACGCCCCTGGCAATCAATAAGCAGCACTTAGTGACAGAAAAATAGCATGCTTGTTGGTAACGAACGACACGCATTGTCCTAGAGCCAGTCTCGTCACCTGGTGTGTTACCATGAGTGTGCATGATATGCTGCTGTGGAGTGGTCCAGTAAATTTTGTCTTTGATGGCAGCCTTTTGTCCATAACACTTAAGAAGCCAGAAGGTAGACATGGACAGTATCTTTGTACATAGTGTAGGCACATGAAGTAAACATTCCACTGCATGATATTTTGTGTGCAGTCTGCTACACATAAGCATAGGGCTTTTCCTTCACTTTCTTTTATTACCTGTTTATATAGCTTGTGGTCATGGAAGTAAAAATATCATTACCAAGAGTATTTTCTTTTGCATTGCACGGCCAAATGAATCGGCAGAAATAGGAAATGAGAGCTTCACTTCTTAATTCATTGTTGTAAATAGCGGCTAGTGATTCTATTTGCTAAAAATGCATTGCTTAGTGTGTCATTTGAGTGGCTGATTGGTGGGGTGCTCAGCTCTTGATCTGAAGTTTTTCTAACTGCATTCAACTTTCTGGTTGGTTGTTAACTATTTGTATAACAATGTTCAAGTAACTGTGTTCTATTTGCTTCTTTTCGCACTCCAGGTTTTTATGTAACCCACCTCGTGAGGTATGTGAGTAAAAAAAATACAGTAAACTCTCGTTAACACGAACTCGCATATCTCGAAAAATCGGTTAAGCTGAAAATTTTCTATGTCGCGCTTTCACCTCCCATAGGTAGTATGTATTAACTCCCGTTTATCTCGAAGCATTTTTCGGGCATAATGCGGATATGTCGAAATTTTGACCACAAAGATCGAAGGCAAAGGTCATTACCGAAAAGTGATAGGGGCTCCAAGCGAGCGCTTTGTTCTTATATTAAGTGCTGAATGCAGTGCTGAGCGATTACAAAATTCCCGGAGACGCAGTCGTTTTTCACCTTGGGAGCAGTCACGTGAGCACCGATCGCATGCGAGGGCTGATGGATCTTATTGGGCGTGGTTCAGTCAGCTGCCCTCTGCACGTGCATACCGGCAAGAGCAATTTAGTGATTGTATGGTTCTGTTTTGTCGCGCCATATTCACGAAGCATTGACTGATTTTTGTTGTGTATGTGGTGTTCGCAAAATAGTTGAATGCAGCGGCGGCGACCAACGGCTTATGCGATGCGTTTAGCAGCTAGAGGACGCTTTTGTCGGGCCGAATGCCAACGCGAAGCGGGCAAGCATTACCCAGTTCTTCCTTCAAAAATTATAAAGTTGAGTTTTTCCTGAGAATTCTTTTCCGTTTATTACAAAAGCTCCCTTAGTGCAGTGGAGCGTTGACGGACGTGACAGGCCGAGGGCCGCCAAAGCATTCCGCTCGGCGCTGTCGCGCTCAGGTTCTGGGTTTGTAGAAAATTTCACGTATCACCCAGAAGCAGCTCGCTAGGCAGCCAATCGCAGAAGGCTTTGGGCTACTCAATTTCCGTCCTGGTTCTTTTTTTTTTTTTTTTTTTTTTCGTGAGCGAAGTTGGTTTTCCTAGTCCGATTTTAGCGAAGAACCTGCAGACACTCACTTCGTCTGATCCATGCATATATGAGCGCATCGAGACAATTCAGTAAAAGCTTGGTAGGGAGGGTAGTAAAGGAAAATAAAAATGCTAGTGTGGCTAGATATTAATTTTCTAAAGGAGCAAGAGGAAGTCATTGCTTGCATCGCAGTGTAGTAGTGCACCGCTGAGCTGTGACTTTTTTTTTTTTTTTACACGCGATACGTTACAAAACCATTCATCACTGTTTACCGTACGTCATGCTGTTTAGTGTTAAAAGCTAGATATAGCATAATTTTACTCCCCCTGACTGGCCCAATTGACCTTCATTTCCCCAGCTAGGGAACTGGATTGCGGACGCTTTATTAATGTGTGGAGCTATCCACGGTAGCTAAGTAGCAGTTCGGTAGCTAAGGAGTTCAGCTCGGCTCTGCTCTCCTCGTCTGAGTTTCTCTTCCTGTTTTGACATGTAAATAATGTATATAAAACTTCTTTGCCAGCTCTACCTGCTGCTCCCCGTCCGATGTCTTGTCCGCCTGATCACGCTACCCAGAAGCCTTGGCCCCGAACCTGATCGCATCAAGTGGATGGCTGCGGTGTAATGGTCTGCGCCCCCAGTCCTGACTCTGGTACGGTAAGTACACGGTCCTTCTCTTGGAACATTGCCAGGTTTTACAACTTGTAGATATTTGTAAACTTCGGCAAATGAAGGGTGGTTTTAGAGGCAGATTGGTTTTCTCTAACCACATAGTGCAGGGACTTGCCATTGCTGCAGTAGTCATGGACTGAAAAAAGTTGCACAAACCGGAGCTGGTTTTAATCTTTGGGGAATTGGGCATTGACTGTGGGCCCATCCGCAGAAAACCAGAACTGATTAGGGCAATTGAGGACATCGGTGCGGACGCGGAGGGGATAGCAGAATGTTGGGAGCTTATTCAAGAAGAGTTAAAGAAGGCTGAGGAACAGGAGAAGCTCAAAAAGGATCTTGAAGACGAATAGAATTAAAGAAAAAAACGGCTCGATCTGCAGTTAGCACAGGCAGAACACACTGGGAGACACACACCAAACTTCGTTGTGAGTCAGGAAGCATCAAGTGTTAAAATAAAAAACCTCTTGCTACCGTACAAACTAGGAGAAGATATAAGGCTTTTTCTCGTAAAGTTCGAGTGGGCATGTGAAAATGTTGAGTTATCGTCTGAGTTTTGGCCCCAGAAACTGCTGACCGTCCTCCCATGTGAGGCAGCCCAAGTGCTTGCTCGGCTGACAAAAGAAGAAGCGGCCGACTATACTAAAGCAAAGGCAGCACTTCTCAAAAAGTACCGCCTATCCCTCAGATGCGTTTTGCCGCCGTTTCAGGGAAACCAGGTAACAACGTAATCAGTTGTTTCCGCATTTCGCTCACAATCTGAAGGAAGACCTGACAGAATGGTAAAAGAGGAGAACAGGCTTTCGGAACTGATGACAAAGTAATAGAAGTGATCTGCCTGGAACAATTTTATAGCTGTCTAGGAGCAGAAACGCGTGTGTGGGTGCAAGACAGGCCGAGAAATAAAAGCTTAGAACGTGCAGCAGAGCTGGCCGAAGAATTTCATGCTAGGTGCGAAACAGAGTGATCGCGTTCTCGGGGAAACCCTAAAGCAAACGAAAAGTTCCGCGAACCCAGACTGCAAACCTAGCAAGCGGCACCTTGGAGCAAGACGAAAGCCACAGGGCAGAGTCGAGTAACTACCCTAAAGTGACAGCCGACAACAGGAAGGAAACCGAGATAAAAATCGGTCTGTTTCCGATGCAACGAGCCCGGCCACTTTGCCAACACATGCAGGAAGTTGAAGGTTTTTTTGTCTTTGGCGGATTCAGATGAAAAAAACATGCGCCTGCTAGAACCATACCTAAAAGAGATGCAGGTTAATGGGAAGCATTGTCGGGTTCTTAAAGATTCCGCGGCCACCATGAACGTAATCCACTCCACATACGTGAAGGCAGCTGACTTAATGAGGGATTGTGCGTGTATTAAACAGGTTGCCGTAAAGAATAACGCATGTCTGCCGGTCGCACGTGCCAGAATAGGCCCATTTAGCATTCTGGAAATAGAGGCAGCAGTATCACGGAACCGGCCGGAGCAGTTTCCGTACCTCTTTTCGAACAGGTCAGAGCAGATGCTGCAGGAGGAAGGTCGTAGCTTCAGTGACCGAGCCGTCCAAGCGCTCACTTCATTGAAAGCCCGCGAAATTGCAGCTGAACTAAGCCGAAAGAAGAATGAGCTTTCTCGCGCGATGGGCCAGGCAGTGGCAAACCAAGGTAGCGTCAGATTCTGGCGGAGTGGCTCAGGTCAGCGACAGAGAGGACTTTGAAGGCAGGGAATCGGGCACTATGTCCCCGGATGAATCAAGGGAGATAGCGTCTATTGTAGTGCAGCCACGCGTGGAACCCTTGTTAGCTCTGGCAAAAGTTGATAGATGATAGCAGCCGAGCCGTAAAAGACATGGTAGAAATGAAGATAAATACAAAAAACATTTGTGGCGAACATCCTCCCAAGCTAGTGTGGCTGCAGAAAAAAATAAAAGAAAGCTGCGGGGAATTGAGCGGCCGAGAAGGATGGAACGAGTATGGAAGAAGAATAGGAATTAATGAAACTGGAGTCGAAGAAGATAAAAAAGCCCCCCCCCCCCCCCCCCCACCCCCAAAAAAAAGCGACAAGCCTGGAAACTCGAGAACGAGATTACCGGGGCCTGAAAATGCTGCAGGCACTGATATTAAGCAGATGGCTTTTGAAGAGCTTAAGTTGTTTTTTGGTGAGGCGGTTGCCACTTTTCTCGACGATAAAGGAAAGGATGACAGATGGCACGCTGTCGCTGATACAGTGACACAGCTATGAGAATGAAAACTACCTTACAGCACGGCACAGCAAGCGATCTAGAGTTTCTAATACACATGCATGTCTGACTCTGCCACTTGTCAGAATTGTAGCAAGTCTAATTTTCTCTTTCGTTGAAAGAACGTCCTGCCTCAAATCCCGACTTGAATGCTAGTTTTCTTTCGTTTTTTTTAACGATCCTTATTTGCCTCTTTAACAGTACTTTCAAGTCCTCTGTCACAAAATTGAAATTAAGTTTTGACGGGAGGTAACAGGTGGCAGCCAGCCGCTCGACAACTTGCTTGGAGCAGGATGGCGGGTATAATGAATGCTACCTTGGCACTGAAAGTGTTGGAATTGGTCGAATATTAAAAAATTCTGAAACCATTATGGACCCAAGCAAAGTTGCTGATATTATGAACAATTATTTCCACTCTGTGTTCTCTCCCAGAGATGAGACAGGTAACATATTATTGCCATCCACTTCAGACCCAGACTTTATTACGTTTGAAGGAGTCTTGTCACTCGTACTAAACCTGAAAGAAAAATTGGCTTCAGGTCTAGATAATATTCCCAATTCCTTCCCTCGCCGCTATGCTGAACCAGTGTCGCATATATTAGTGTCCATTTTTAGCCTCTCGTTACGCACTGCTATTTTACCGGATGACTGGCGTATTGCTCGCGTTATCGCGGTTCACAAGAAAGGTGATCGTCTCTTAATGGAAAACTACCGTCCTATATCCTTAATCTCCACGTGCTGTAAATTATTAGAGCATATGGTGTCTCATTTTCTTACAAATTTTCTAGAAAGTAACCATTTGCTGTCTCCATTCCAACATGGATTTCGTAAAGTATTATCTACGTGTTTCCAACTAGTAACAACAGTCCATCACATTGCTAAAGTTCTTGACTCAGCTGGCCAAGTCGATCTCATTTTTCTTGACTTTAGCAAGGCTTTTGATCAGGTTCCTAATAGAAAACTTTTGACTAAACTTAAACATTTCGGTATTCCTTCCTTCATAATAAATTGGATCAATGCGTACCTCTCAAATCGTACCCAGTTTGTCGACATCAGAGGGCACTGTTCCAATACTTTACCGGTTTCATCGGGATTTCCACAGGGAAGCGTTTTAGGGCCTATACTTTTCCTAATCTACGTTAACGACATAATTACTCACATTCATCCCGATATTAACATCCGCCTCTTTGCAGATGATTGCCTTCTCTATAAACAAATAACATGTGAACAAGACCAAAGAAATTTACTTGACAGTCTAACGAATATCAGCGATGGTGTGCGGTATCTGGCATGACACTGAACTCCCAAAAAACAGTACTGCTCTGCGTCACAAATAAAAAGCATCCCTGTGTATTTTCTTATGTTATCGATGGTCACCCTTTAAAGCAAGTAGATGAATACAAATACCTGGGAATTACAACTACTAACACTCTTTCGTGGTTTAAACATATAACAAACATTTGCGCATCTGCTACACGTAAACTCGGCTTTTTAAGACACAAGCTAAAACAGGCACCTTCCAACCTAAAACTTCAAGCCTACAAAGCATTTATCTTGCCGAAACTCTAGTATGCTTCAGTGGTTTGGGATCCCTTCTACGTAAAAGACAAACAAAAGCTGGAATTGGTCCAAAGATGTGCAGTTCGCTTCATATTTAATAAATATAGAGCTACTGATTCTATATCAAAGGTTCTGTCAGATAATAACATCCCAACACTGGAAACTAGGCGGAACATTGCACGACCTAAATTTTTATTTGCAATTTACAAAAAGTATCTGAACATCAACTCACAAAATTATATTCAGCCATTTTTATAGCGCTCATCAAGACACAGGCATGCCCATAATTTGCTCCCTTATACTGCGCGCACTAATTTGTTTGAATACTCCATTTTTCCACGAACAATAATAGAGTGGAACAAACTGCCTGCAGCCATTTTTTCTTTGGAAAGTTTTGATTATGGTGTAACAAACGCATTACAGTTGTGATGTTTTTTTTACTTTTCTGCTGTTTTTACCCTTATTTACATGTCCTATTGTTGTGTAATGTTATATTTTGTGCTCTTGTACGGCATTCATTTACTGGTCTGGATTTGCTGCTGTGTGATCCCTTTATTTTTTCTTCTGTTAAATCAAGCGCCCATTTCAAGTATGTTTTTTTTTTTTAAAGCTGACCTGCTTTGTTTCTGTATATTCCCACCTGCTTGGTCTTCTGAGACTGCAGTATTTTCAAATAAATAAATAAATAAATAAAAGATTGCTCAAAGCATCTACAAATAAGTAAAAAAAAAAACTAACGTTTGTTGTTTTTTTTTTTTACTTACCTTTTACTATAGTCTCGATTGAGCAGTATGGCATGATAAACAGCTCATCATTCGTGGTTCAAAATTTCAGTAGAGATTGAAATGTCATTAACACAACTAAAGGAATAAAGCATATGGAATCAGACAGGGGCTTTATGAATCACATCTACAGAGGAGGGCGAAGCGGAGAGCTAGTACTTCACTTCGATGTCAGATAGGGAAGTTTTTTTAGATACTTTCGTTTGGTTTGCATTACATTCCAGGAAGACAAGGGGTTCATCTACATAGCTGAAAGTTTTAGCGAATACTTGAGTAAATGATTAAAGCGGGTCACACATCGGCCAATCGTCTAATGTAGGTTGTCAAGGCTTTCGGCAGCTTCCCGTGTTTAGTATGTTGCGTAACGTGTCTTCATGAAATTAAGTTTCATTTCAGCTTATTTTAACTTCTTTTCCTAACAGTTCGTTATTCTCACATTCTTTAGAGCCCTTTCGTGAGGCTGGGGGATAGACAAAAGAAACCGCCCAAGAGAAGGAAAGTAGCGGCATAAGCGTGAAAGGAAAGGGTGTGGAAGGAAAAAAAAAGGAACGAGCTGAGAGGCAGGAAAAAATACTGAAAGCAAGCAAGCAAAAAAATAAATTTGCCAAGCCAAATTCACGAAACTAAGCTCAAGACATTGTAAATGCGCAATTAAAACGCTTCATTCCCGTTGATTGCTCTGCATTGTACTGGTGCTTATGCAAGCTATCGTAGACTGAAATATAGACCACAGGACAGCTTAAATAAAAATTATGCAATGAACGACTGCACCCACGAGCGCGGGCCGCTGGGCGCGCACGGCGGTCCCAGTAGACGTTCATTCCATTTATCGGGCATGCTAATTGGCACCATGCAGATAGCGCTAATGCCTATGAGTCGCCCAATTTCTTTAAACATTTTTTTTTTTTTTACGGGTTGAGAAAGGATGCTAATGCAGGGGCAGGTAGTGTGTCCTCTTTCGGGAAGAATGCTTCGCGGAAAATCTGGACGCGGCAAACTGGCATGATTGCGAGCTCACTGCTCGTTATACGGCAGCGATCCAAACTTAGCTTCGCTTCATAAAGCTTATTCGAGAATGTGAAAAATATTTTATCAGGCCTGTGATAAATGTGTGCAGCAGCAGCAACCCAGGGAGTGCACCCTAGAAATTCATTTGTGACCATAGAATGCCGCGAATCAAAAGAACGGCTAATGCGCCTCGCACACAGCAGATCCTACGCATCTCCGTTGCACGGCCAGCGCACGGGTCACTACGAAACTGTTATTCCCACCGCGAGGGGCGCACGCGTCGCGCCGCACCACGAGTTACTTCTGCACGGTGCCCATAGAGTCTCTCCGCAGCAGAAGGGATTTTTAGCTTCTGAAATAAACCAAATGCTGGAGCTGGGGAGTGCAGGTACCGGGCAAGGACCTGAGACCTTGCATTGACTACAGCAGCTTCCTTTTATAACCTTGCGTGAAATGATCACAGTGCTTGAAAAAAGTTATTTTCTTTCTTTGTGTCTATGTTGAGATGTGCCTCATTGCTCTAATGAGAAGTAGTCTTTTCTTAATATTCAGAATAGCACCTTTTGCTGAAAAAAAAAATCGGCCAGTTCCGGTTGAGCAGGTTTCCAGATTCGTGCTATAAGCAAGGGCTATGTCACACCCAAAATTGCACTCTTGTTGCTCAACTTAAAAGCCTGGTGGTGTTCTTTGGTTGGCCATGTACTGCCTTGGCGGAGGTGGGGGCTAGGACCTGATCGCTAATGCTCCACTGAGGACTCGCAAGCTATACAGGTCATCAGGGTTTGACTATGAGCCAGACTGCAACTGTGACACCCATTTGTGGTGAATCAATCAGCTGCGACCTCTTCGTGGCGTCTTCTTGGCGGTGGACAAGCTGTTACGACTGGGATCTCAGCCGAAGTTCATGTGGCGCGCTTCCAGCAGATCGAGGCAGAATCAAAGGGGTTGCCTGTGAGCAGTGGCCATCAAGGACGGCGACGACAACAGGCATTCCATTCCCACATGCTGGGCGGTCAGTTACCCTGCCGGGCCGGAACGGGTGAAGCGACCCTCGTCATGCCTTTATTCTCCCATAGGAAGATGACTCTTGTGAGGCGTTCATATCTGCTTGACAAGAGCGTCAACCAACCTTCTTGATAGAGGGAGCCGAGAAAAGAACGAAGCCGATTCCTGGAACGGGAGATGCACGCTGCTTAGCCCCAGTAGCGGAATGACCGGTCAAGAGCTTTGACATTCCCGAGAGCATGGGGCGTGACACCTCAGCCGAGGGCGTTTTCTGCGGGTGCCGAACTTGCACCAATAACCAGGCACAACATCGACATTGCCACCAGCAGTGCTGACCCTCACCACTCCTCTGAAAAGCTGCGAGGAGGTTCCAGTGATGCCTCTGGCAGTGGGCCGGGCCTCTGTTGACCGCACGTGCCCACTGATTGGACTGGCCCAATTGAACTTCATTTCTCCACCTAGGGAACTGGGGATTCCAGACGCTTTATTAATGCGCGGAACTGTATCCACGGTAGCTAAGTAGCTCGGTAGCTAAGGAGTTTAGCTCCGCTCTTCTCGTCCGAGTTCCTCTTCCTGTTTTGACATGTAAATAGTGTATATAAGACTTCTTCTTTGCCAAATCTACCTGCTGACCCCGTCTGATGTCTTGTCTGCTGATCACACTACCCAGAAGCCTTGGCCCCCGAAACCGATCGCATCAGCATAAAGAAAACTCTTTGCAGATTGCGAGCAATAGTGGTGTGGTGGTCTTTTTCTTGTAGGCAGCGGCTGTGCACAGTTCATGCTGCCACAGTAAATATAGAAGTTTTGGCTTGGGTCTCTGAATAAATAAAGCCAGAAGAAATTGCATGTAAAAGGGCTATTAATGATCTTGCATTAAAGGACTACGATGGCAAACCGATGGCGCCGAGGGAAAATGGTGGTAGTGCCACGCGATTAGTTTGCGTTGGCTGTGGAGGCATAGCTAGAACACTTGGCGACGACTTGCAGATGTCTTGGCACGCACCTCTAGACTCATTTCATGCTTTCTGTCGCTGTATGTGTGTATGTTTATTCTAGGACTCATTCACACTGTGTGAAAGTGCTCCTCACTCCACCCCACCCCCCTTCCTCCTCCTCTGAAAGTCGGAACATTGAACATGCCCCCCTCCCTCTCGTGCAAGTAAAAAAAAATCTTCAAATTTTTGATATCAGAAGGTTGGCAGGTATGTAGATGTTAACATTAGTGCTGGATCTGCGTGTTGTACAGCCTACTTAGTTCGAAAATACTGCTGTCTTGTCATATAGGTGGTGTGTATGTGGAGGCACAATAGGGAGGTCTAAAGGTGAATACAGACAGGAAAGCGTGGCGTGACATGGTCCATAGGGTCACGAAGAGTCGGACACGACTGAACGCCTGAACTGAACTGAAGGTGAATACAGGCGTTAACGTGGAAATAACAAGTAGGCCACTGGAATTTGAATTCACCAGCAGTGCAAGGGAATAACTATGTATGTCCTTTCAATGGGCAGTATGGCTTTTATGGCAAGGGCCATTTTGTGAAACAACTTGAGACGAGCATCAGTGTAACCAGATGGCGCAGCATTCTTTATGCTTGAACTAAGCAAAAGCAGATGGCTGACACAAGAGAGATCTGAGAATTTGATGCCTTCGGCTAGATCTAGCGGTACACAACAGCTTTTTCCCAGCTGCCGTGAAGCTTTAGGTAAGGAAAATAGAGCAGGTGCTTAAATTGGCCTGACACAAGAGCCACATACCAGACGGCTAAGGTCACAGATATGGTATGGTACAATATATTGTAAGGCTGTGATGTTAGAGTTAAGAACCAGCCGCTCGTGACTTGCACATAGCAGCGTGAAAGACATTGCTGCAGAGCAGACCTTATACACACTGCTGAGCAGAAAGTTGATTTTTGCCACAAATTGAGCATATGAGAAGAGGCATAAGCTCATTTCTTTTTTAAGCTATCTTTTGCAACATTTGACAACCATAGAATAAGCCAAGCTTCACTGAGTTAGTACTTAGGGTAGTGCAAATACTGTTCAGCTCTGCATAGCTTGAAAGATGTCATTTGAACTCTGATTGCCTGAAAACACTTTGCACTTGAAATCAAAAGCTTCTTTTTTTTTTTTTTCAGATGCAGTTGAGCAGCACACCCTGAAGTTCCTGGAGAGCACACCAAATTCGAAGCGGCGCAGCTCTGTCAACCGCTGTCTCGCAGACATGTTGAAAGTTAAGAAATGAGGGCCAAGTAAAAAAAAATTTTTTACTGTTGACGCTGCTGCTTCTGTGCTTCCTGCACCTTTGTTTTGAGGTCTCCGACCTTGAAGCCGAGGTGTGGCTTTCTTAACCATAGGGCCTGTAGACCAATCTTTTTCAAAGGGAGGTCTGCAAAACCCACGCCCACAAAAAAAGGTCACACAATAGCTCTTGCCTGGCTAACAGTTTTGTAGGGTTAAAAGCATGAAGGCTCAAAGCTGCATTTAGTTTCTGCAAGCAAAAGAAATGCGAGAAGTGTGCGGAAATGAAGAGCGCGCGAAAGGAAAGGAGAGCATCTGCAACATTTGTTGCTGGCATCTAAAACTCGCTCTAGCTGTACTGCTCAATGGGGCAGCAAATGCAAAACATCTCGGGTGCCTGATGAGCGAGCGGCGCAGTGTTGGGAGCAGTCGAATCCCTGTCACTAGAGTGTCATGCTGCAAAACATGTAGAACCATATTTCTATCTACGCGCAGTCGTATAAACTCCGTATCATACGAAGTCCGTACCATTTCTGTATCGTACGAAATCTGTATGATTTCTGTATCAACGGAGTTCCGTACGATTTCTGTACCATGCGGAATTCCGTACGATTTCTGTATCATACAGAGTTCCGTATTCCAATAATTGCGTATGAACGGAAAATACGGATTCCATATATGCGGATTTTTTCAGTAGGGTGGTTGGAAGGGGCGGCCTGGTAGGAAACAGGTGCGGTTGGCATTAGCGGCCTGGCCGCAACTTGGGCGTACGTTAGTGGTGCCGTTACTTGCGGTGGCACGGGGCTGGTCGGAAGCACTGGGCTGGGCGAGAGCACGGAACTGGGCGAAAGGACATCGGCGATATGGTCTTGCACGGCACGCCGTATGGTAGGGGCCAAAGACGGAGCCATGTCAGGAACAAGGCGACCAGTGTCTTGTAATTGAGGGACCAGGGATAGCTGGCGGGCGACCTCTTCGCGAACGAAGGCTTTTATCTGTTGAATCAAAGGGCTGTCCTCAGATGAAGTAGAACCACCCAGTGCTAGTGTAGAAATGGTGTCGTCTCTAAAACCGGACCGCCGGGTAGAAGCGCGCTGCTTTCGAAGCTCGTCGTAGCTCTGGCAGAGTTTAATCACTTCACTGACGGAGGCAGGATTTTTCAGCCAGAGCATCTGACACGCGTCCTCGGAGATACCTTTCAAGATGTGTCCGATCTTAGCCGCTTCGGACATTACTGGGTCGACACGTTTGCACAGGTCAACGATGTCCTCTATATAACTTGTGAATGACTCTTCGGCATGCTGTGTGCGCTCACGCAAGCGTTGTTCTGCTCGGAGTTTGCGAACTGCAGGACGGCCAAACACTTCCGAAAAATTCTTCTTAAATGCAGACCAAGATGGCAGGTCTGCCTCATGGTTGCGAAACCAGAGGTTCGCCACGTCGGTCCGGTAAAAGATTACGTTACCTAGCTTAATAGTGTCGTCCCATCTGTTATAACTGCTGACACGTTCATACGCCGACAACCAGTCGTCGACGTCTTGGTCAGCCGTACCACTGAAGAGGCATGGATCACGCTGCCGTAGAACGCCAGAACACAGTACCGTGGTTGGTAGGGGCGCCGATGTCGAGGTGGTCTCGTCTGGCATGGTGGAAGCAGTGGTCAACGTGCGGCTTCTAAGTTCCAGGGTGGATGGGAACGTACCCAGCAGCACCTGCACCAATTGTAGGGGTGTGTTTATTCGGTGAACCCAGGTGATTCCAGCCGCTCAGGGGAGACTCGCAGCGAAGCGTCAGGCGTGGCGAAAGAGCAAGGCAGCGAACAACTTCTTCGTCCTTGAGAGCGGCAGCACGCGACGCATGTCAGTGGTTATATCGATGAAGATTACCACACTACAATATATATATAAGCAGATCAATTAAGGGGAAATTAGGGTGCTCGTTATAATACATGAAGGAAAGAAGCCAACAGTCGGCGGGGCCAAGGAAAGCGTTGGGGATGGTGCTTTATGTATTTTTTTTTAATGTTTACTTGAATAATCGCCGAAATTAGTAATCTGCTTAAGGGAAAGATAATTAAACACAAAGTAGAAGAAAAAACAACGTTCCGATGGTGGGAACCGAACCTACGACCTCCGAACATCGCGTCCGGTACTCTTCCAACTGAGCCACGTCGGCCGCTGTCCCCCCTGCTACTTGCTTGGGTATTTATGTTGTCTGTATACGAACCTTGAGAGTGTTCACCAGCGCCACCCTCAACCAATGCGGCGGACATGGAACGTCCTTTGTTACCGCCAGCGTCACGTAGAACGTGATCAAGAGCGAGGGCGAAAGCTGTGCTAGAACCCTCTTACGCTACCTATGGCTTCAAGTGATGCTGGCGCTATATATATATATATATATATATATATATATATATATATATATAAGCAGATAAATGAAGGGGAATAAGGGTGCTCGTTATAATACATGAAGGAAAGAAGCCAACAGTCAGTTGGAAGAGCACCGGACGCGATATTCGGAGGTCGTGGGTTCGGTTCCCACCATCGGCACGTTGTTTTTTCTTCTACTTTGTGTTTAATTCTCTTTCCCCTAAACAGATTACATTACTAATTTCTGTGATTATTCAAGTAATAATTAAAAAAACGGCAAAAAGTACAATCCCCAATGCTTTCCTTGGCCTCGCCGACTGTTGGCTTCTTTCCTTCATATGTATACCGGGTGTCCCAGCTAACTTGAACCAAGGGTTACAAAATAATATATTTGAGGTAGGTCAGTGAAACCAATTGCATACAACTGCCAGCCTGTTTGCGCACTACAGGCAATTTTTTGTTTTGCATTTACTTAATTAGCTAATTATGTTAATTTCTATAATTTATTAAATATCGACTTTAGACCAAACATGTGAATTGGAAAGTTGTGGAGCACCTTTAGAAACCCCCATTCCATTAACTGCGATAAAGAAAATCACGTGTATTTTTCCGGGCTCAGAAGAAAGCCCTCGAAATACAAATAATACCATGTGACTAGCGCATTTGTGCGCCGCGATTGTGGTGCTCTCAGTCGTGGTTTGAGCGAACGACATAAGCTGCGGCCGTGACCCGATGGTCCCGTTGCAGCGGCAGGTAGAAATGTTGGCGATGGTTCGAGCGAGCTCGAGCTCGCCCGAGTCACATGATGTCATCTCACCCCTTTACCCAAGCCTGTATGCGCAGATTCAGTGGCTGATACCTTATCGCTCATTCGTTTGTCGTGACGTTTGCTAATGGGAGAGAAGGAGGCCTTGTTAGAATGTCGGCGGTGTCGGCTCGCCGCTCTCGCTGCTCTTGCACCGTCAGGTGGGCCGGCTGTCTGACGCGGGCGAAGAAACCATCGCAGGCATATCGGCCTGCCGCTTTAACGGGGCCAAGAAGACACGGCCGCCGCTGATTTCGTTCGCTAAAACCACGACTGAGAGCACCACAATCGCGGCGCACAAATGCACTAGTCACGTGGTATTATTTGTATTTCGCGGGCTTTCTTCTGAGCCCGGAAAAAAAGATACACGTGAGATTTTCTTTATCGCAGTTAATGGGATGGTGGTTTCTGAAGGTGCTCTACAACTTTCCAATTCACATGTTTGGTCTAAAGTCGATATTTAATAAATTAGATAAATTAACATAATTAGCTAATTAAGTAATTGCAAGAGAAAAAATTGCCAGTAGTGCGCAAGGAGGCTGGCAGTTGAATGCAATTGGTTTCACTGACCTACCTCAAATATATTATTTTGTACCCCTTGGTTCAAGTTAGCTGGGACACCCGGTATATATATATATATATATATATATATATATATATATATATATATATATATATATATATATATATATATATATATACTTTCTCTTGTATCCTGTTTCAGCATGAAATGGGAGCCAGCGGTATGTCAAAACGAGTAATGTATAGTATACATCGAAAATTTGCGCGGAATGAGTTGTGCAGCTGTAGATGAACTAAACCGATAGGCAGTCTGAAGGTATGTCTCACGTTGTTTCCATTAGCCTCATTTATTATGTGTTCCGTCGTTCCCTCACATGATAAGAGAAATGTAGTCCATTCAATGTTTCGATTACATCCCAAAGAATACAAAAGCAGGCCGTCGAGCTTTAATTTAAAACCTACATGCTGGAATAGCTCTATCATTGATGGATGAAAGACACTTAGCCCTAGAAGAACGTATCCGTACTACTCCAGCTTTGTTAATTAAACCAGTCGTACGAGGTACAACCGACAAAATGGCGAGAAAGATGTAAGCAAGAAGAACGCGTAAGCTTTTATTAGAGGAGCGAGCTAGGAGACACTGAAAGTAAACCACACATAAAGAGGGTAGCGCATATGTTTCACCTTCTACAGACAGTCCTCCCCGGATTGATGTATGTTTCAGCTAACTTCCAAGCCCTGTTTGAAATGCGTCAGAACTTCGTATATATGCTAAATTTGGCCACCTTAATCAAAGAAGAGTTGGAAATCAGCCACTGAAACATTTTTGCTCTGAATATGAGCGTAAATAAGGCCACCCGGGTCAATTGGGAGTCACATATTACGCAGATAGCACAATTACTCTCATCTCGTCTGTTGGTTCTTCATAGCGTAGGCGACGTTACTTGTCTGTACCCGGGCGGTGACCACACTAATGACCGGTGCCATTAAGGCCTACTCGCTAAGCTTAACTTGTCTCCGAGGTCTGACATTTGGCATTTCTACTGAATCCCGTTGCGGAGCTCTTTAAGCCAAGCCAACCCAAGCTGAGCCAACTCACGGCGCGCAATAGGATCGCGAGGAGCCAGGGAAAGTCTGCATCCGCCCTGCGCTCTCCTTCCTCTTGGAATCCTATAAAGTATGGTGAGGCAGCCTCCCCCGAATTCTCTACCGCGCCCCGGCGACGGCTCCAACACTAATCAACTTGGTGGGTGTCACGAAGGGCATCCCCTTTACCCGCGTTTGCACCTTGCCCCAACTCGTCTTTACGAATCCCGACTTAGCGACGAGTCACGGGCGCCTTGCCTAGCGTGCCTAGTGAACCATTAACGCCTCACACGTCGCTTCGCTCGTAACGGTTTAATTGAAGCTTGTGACACTCCGCCCCTCTCGCTCCATTCCAGCTGCGTCTGCACTCAGCGAAGAACGCGTCTTGAAGCGGGGGCTCGTTTACAGTGCTGTGGTGAAAGGGTTCTGAAAAATACAAATAAGCGTACCATGCGCATATTTTCTTTTAATAAAGTGACGAAAAACAACGCCTCAAATAAACTAGAGGAATTAGCACATAAAAATGCAAGAGTCCCTTTTTGGTTACCGGTCCGTCGTGTGAAGCAGAAATATGAAAAAAAACATAAAGTCTTCGCTGGCTTCTATTACGGCGCTTGCATTACGTGGCTCATTTTCGAAAGAGCCATATAATGTGCAAGTCAGCTCCGTGGACCAAGAGGATCGCTCAAATGGGAAGGAGAAAACCTGGTGTTCGTGAGTTTTGGCTTGAAGCATGGTCTGTGCCAGTTTCAGTTTTGAGAGAAGAGCCCATCGCCAGACTGTGAGAGCATCAGAGCATGCGCCAAAAAAAAAAAAATAACAGTCACTCCTCTTTAATCATAATGCGAATTCATAATGAGCTGAGCTCCCCCCCCCCCCCCCTTTTTTTTCCCTTCTTGGGCAGCACTGGGAGGTAGCTCCCTTATTCAATGTGGCGCGGTTCCGAACTATAAAAGGAAGGTGGGGCAGTTAGGTTGCTTCTGTTCCCATGGGTGCGCGGAAACCCACATTCGTATAAGGCGTCTCAGATAAAACTGGTGAAGCTCGCTTTCCTATAAACACTGCACTCCATATTGAAGGCTATATTTGGCCTCACGTACCACATTGCTCAGCGTTTGTTCTGAAATGCGTGTATCGGGGAAGATGGATGAAGCTTAACTAAATAACCAGGGGGGCTTCGTTCTCTGTGCTTGATCCCTCTCGGCATACTATAGCACACTGTTGAGCAACGTACGATAGTATAGTATAGTATAGTATAGTGTAGTATAGTGTAGTGTAGTGTAGTGTAGTGTAGTATAGTATAGTATAGTATAGTATAGTATAGTATAGTATAGTATAGTATAGTATAGTATAGTAAAGTATAGTATAGTGTAGTGTAGTGTAGTGTAGTGTAGTATAGTGTAGTATAGTGTAGTATAGTATAGTATAGTGTAGTGTAGTATAGTGTAGTGTAGTGTAGTGTAGTATAGTATAGTATACTATAGTATAGTATAGTATAGTATAGTGTAGTGTAGTGTAGTGTAGTGTAGTGTAGTGTAGTGTAGTGTAGTGTAGTATGGTATAGTATAGTATAGTATAGTATAGTATAGTATAGTATAGCATAGTATAGCATAGCATAGCATAGCATAGCATAGCATAGCATAGCATAGCATAGCATAGCATAGCATAGCATAGCATAGTATAGTATAGTATAGTATAGTATAGCATAGTATAGCATAGTATAGCATAGCATAGCATAGCATAGCATAGCATAGCATAGCATAGCATAGCATAGCATAGCTGTTCCTCGGAATGTTTAACTTGGGGCATCCTCGAGACGGGGGACCATATATTATTGGTGTGCCCATTGTATGCACGTGAAAGAAATGTGCTAGCCGTTTCCTTGAAGCGTTCGGACAAGAGGCTTCTGTCGGAGGAACTGCTGCTGTACACTTGGCGGGATAAGTGGAAGAGTGTCCAGGCAGTGCAGGTTTTTTGCCGCTTTTGTGCGCCACCGGACTTGATGCGCGATTGTAAAGCAAACTGCCGTGCCTGTATACATTTTCATATGCCTTCTCACACATCGTCACCCATTATGATCCTCTTTCTTCTACCCTTCCTCTTCCCTAGTGCAGAGTAGCAGGCCACATTTTGATCATTCGGGCCAACCTCTCTGCTTTTCCTTTCAATAAATCCATCTATCTATCTATATTCGTTTATACTATTGTTTTGGTTCTCCTTTGTTAATTTTTCATGGTCACATTGCCACTTTCCTTTGAGCGAGGCAACAGCAGGTATGCTCTTAGTCTCCGTTTAGCCCGCAGCACCCGTACGGCATTCAAGGCAAGAGTTAGCGCCAAGTAAGCTCCTGACCGTCACAAACCTAAGAAGACAGCAAAGCGTTGTCATGAAAATATGCATTATATTACGTGACTTTTAACGTCTTTATTAACTCCTAGACATCCTTGCGAGTGTTCTTGTGTCTGCATGTTTTTACACCAACCGTTCCTAAATCATCCATCCAGACCTCGTAACGCACGTTCACTGCCCACGTTCAAACTCTTTCAACCCTCTTCCGCCATTCTTGGCCTCTTATTTTGCCTTCCAGGAAAGTCCTCGTTGTTCATATCGCAACGCTACCGAGTCAACTCCGCACCGCTTTCGACATACAATGGAAACAACGAAGGAAAGCTCCTTTTTCGCTTGGTCTGCATTGCAAATGAAGCCCCAGCTGCGCGAGGCGCCTGCATCGCCATCGCTGGTGCGCTTGAGATGAATGCCATCTCTGAAACGGCTGCGGCCCATTATTAGACAGTTAGACGGGCTGCTGTTGCGTTTTCTCTATTTCATATGAACTTACTCTCTATTTCTGGCATTTCTCAAAAACACAATATGTATAGCGGGCTCTTTGAAATATGTGGCGCGGCCAAGAATCCCTCAGATTCAACTGCTGCGGCGAAGGCTCAGAATTCCCTTTGGCAACCAATCTGTAGTTAGTCGAACCTTGCCGCTACTCGTGGCTCTGCAAACGAAAACTCTGTTGGGAAGGTGGCGCTATCGTTCTCAGTTTTAACTTTTGGACGTCTGTTAACTACTTTCAGTGCGTTTTTAGCGAACATGTCACCCAGCCCACTCAAACGATATCACGGTAGGATTTCTGTACTCAAGTGGAGGCCTTATTAAACCTTTATGCAATTTTTCCAAAAAACCGTTTAAATGTAGTTTACTTAAGTGTAGCTTAGTAACTTTTGTTCAATGAGTGTATTCGAAGAAATAAAACACGTAGTGGCTAAGTGAAAGCAGTCCCGCACGGCGGCCTCATTTTTGTGTCTTTCAATTGTTCCGCGGCACTGTCGCGTTACTCTGCCCATCTGTGATGAGACATTTTCTTGCTTCACACACTCCTTGCAGAATACACTCCTTTAACCCCAGCCGTGGCCTAGGGGGTACCCACCAGTAAACATGGGTCCATGCATCCCCCAGCCTGGCGCCCGGCATTCCACAGGGGTGTGCGCTTTGGAGAAAATTCATAAACCCCGCTACGCCAGTCGCAGCCCAAGCCTAATGTCAAACGACCTCGAAGCTTCATCCCTGATTATCATTTCTCAAAATCCCCTCAGATTTATTCCTTTTTGTGACAGGGATACAGCTGTAGAGACCGGTATGTAATTTGAGGTGGCAAATATTATCTTTATGAGGGATACAAATGAACTCCAGGCCAAGCTGTCAGCTGAGGTTGCTCTAATTTTTTAACAAACACTTCAAAGGCCAGCCCAGATTGAAAGTACGTGCACACTGTCTTCGCAAACTGTGTCAATGGCACGAAAGCGATTATTCAAACATGATGTCCAACGTTGTGTGAACTCGCGGTCGGTGCTTAGGTTAGAGACTCTTCGCCAGCAGCCCTGGCTATACACCAATGCAACATAACTAGGTTTTAATGTAGAAAACATAGTTAAGGTTTGGGTAGTCGCCACACTACTAGTCTGCTACATCCTCTATATTTTCTGCAATTGCTTCGCCGTGGTTGCCATTCAGGTGCCCGAACAGCCGCTCCTTGTCTGTCCGTCTGCTCTTCCTCATTATCATGCCTCTGGCAGGTGATATTTGGCAGGCTGCATGACCGAGCAGTGGTCATGGTTGTCATTCAGATAGATGTCACGTTTGTGGAACTACATAACGTCGGACAATTCTCTGGCAGGTGGGGCTTGGCCAGTAACTGGTTTGTGGGCACAAGCTGTTACAGCATTATAGGCAATCCTAGTTTTCCCGTTTGTAATACCACTTTTATCTTTTTATAAATAAGTGGGTTTGCACTACCACCTCATAGTTTGTTCACATTTCCGGCTTTTTGGCTTTTTGTGCATTACAGAGCTATCAGGCTCACACTCGCTGCGAAGTTTTTAAGCGCATATTTATGAGCATTCCGCTTCATGCGCCCCGAAGGTCACCCACGAAGGTAACCACTTTGACCGGGCTTGGTTCTTTGTTCTTTTCTTTGCACCGAACATACTTTCCTGCTATAACCCGTCAAGCAAAGCGTGATGTGCCAAGCGAGGGCAATACAATCAAGCACACATAGCTCTTTTTCGGTTTTCAATTTTCGACTGCCTCACTCCTCGGGTGGTCATTTCCTGTACTTCCATTCTGGTCGAACCCGAGGAAGGCATCATATGGTGGTTTTGGTTGGCACTGCATATCGCTACCAACCGTTTGGCTGGTATGCACTTGCGCATGTGTGCGAGCGGCGAACGGCCCGTTCTAGCCTACCCCCTTCGTCGCTGGTCGCTTTAGCGCCAAGTGAAAAAAGCAGAGCGGGTGCACGGCAAAATTCACGTGCGTGAGCTGGCAAGCTGTTAGACTTCGTTCGTAGCTCGAAATGTTGGAGGGCGCCAGAGTGGTTTCCCTTCTCCTACACTT
The DNA here is from genome assembly GCF_055883805.1 of Amblyomma maculatum. Classification (NCBI taxonomy): domain Eukaryota; kingdom Metazoa; phylum Arthropoda; class Arachnida; order Ixodida; family Ixodidae; genus Amblyomma; species Amblyomma maculatum. The sequence goes on along the minus strand of NC_139349.1, from coordinate 76,244,762 downwards.
CCTCCGAAAAGTTTGCCTAAAGAATTCTCGCTGCAAGCGACAGTGATGTGGAAAGGTTTTTGTTTCTTTTCAAAAGGCCTGACATTTATTTGGAAGTCCCCGGATGAAGCGACGCTGTGCATGTTTCAGAATCCCTGTGCGATAAAACAGTCACCACAACTTCGCGTTATCTGAACTTTTATGCTAATAGCGGCCATAAAACAGGCAAGGAGCTGCCTGGTTTACGGCCGCCTTGGGACCTCGTGCGCATAAAGCTAACTCCTCTTAGTTCTGCTCTCGACGAAACGGCTAAATATGCAAAGCATTTTGTTGTGTTCTTGTGAGTAACGATCGGAAATATCTACATTCCTTTAACACACGCAACGCAAGCGATACTTGAGACAATGCGTGGAATTGTATTTTACTGCTAGTTATCACATGTGGGGGGAGGGGTTGGGAGGCGTTCTTATGTTTGTCATTTCCAAGAGTAGAACATAATTAAGGAATAATTAAGGAATAACGTAACAGAAGCTCATTAGAAAACATTAGGCGACTTTATCGCCCTTCGCACAAGTGCCCCGTCAGTTTCTCATGCCTCCGAACAAAATCATGCTTAACTCTCATATTTGTTTGTCCTAATAGGTCCTATTTATTATTTTGCCCGCCGCGGTGGCGCTGTGGTTAGGGCGCTCGACTGCTGTGCTCAAGCATGCGGGGTGTCGTGACGCTGGGGCTATGGCGACCCGGCCTTCACTTGGTAGCGTGCAGAGACTCCGGGTTGAAGAAGGACTGAATATTCGAAGTTGGTAAAATATGTACAAGCAGGTTTACTGGCACTTTGAGAAAACGTATTTACAAGAATATTTACATGAAGAAGAAGGGTACATCAGCAAAATGACAAGCGTTAAGAGTTCATAGCGAGAAGCGACTGGATGAGCCGTTTACCCAGGGCCCAGAGCGACATTTCGTGCTCTGCAGCGTCCTTAAAACCCCCCTATGTCCAGCCCCTCTCTGAAGATGTTGACCAACCAAATCCAGGGCACGCCCCTCAGGTATCGGCATCCAATCGAACACATCACTGCACTGATGGTCTGAAGCACTGACTGGTCCGGCATTCATTCGTTGGGCGTGATCACTTGTTGGCGGGAAAAGCTTGGGAACGGCGAGGAGAGGAGGTACATTTCTATTCTTCAGCAAAGAAACCACAGGCTGGTTCTGACAAGGGGTTTTACTTCTCAGAAACCCGAGTGCACGTGGCGCCGCATAGGGCTCCCAACATTGTCCCTTTTCGACAATTGCAAATCTTTCCTGCATTCCCGGGAAATCACTTAATGGCCGTATGAGTCATGCTCCTTTCTTGTCCTGCACGTCAGCGGACATGTCACTCTGTCGTCTCCTTTGGAAAGTAGGCATTCCTCACTGGACGATAGGGCTTATCGACTGGAAGGGTGAACAAAAGAAAGAAAGCACTTCCTGCATTTCCCGCAGGGGGACGTTTCTTTGTGTTTTTCCAGACGTTCTCTTGACAGGGTCAATTTGGCATTTGCAGGTTGTCCACAAAGCAAAACAGGCTTACAAAACAGGATTCCTGGAAACAGGCTCACTTAGAGCCATTGGACCATCACCACATTTTCACAATACTTTTCCATGCCCACAGGCGAACAATAGAGCGCGCAAATGCGGATGCTTGGTCGTAACAGCCTCCTCCCCCGCCAGAAGAGTCTCGGAGGGCAGCAGTCCCAGCTGCTGCATGAAGAGACGACTTAATGGCCTGCACGTGAACGCTTGAAGCTCGCTGTTGCTTGTCGCGTTGTCTTGATTGTTGTAGGCCAAATTGCTCGAGCTGTCTGAAACTCAACCACATGTCGAAGCAAGCACTCGGCTCCCGTCTGAAGAGACCAGGTTAAAAGAAAACTGCCATTGTTGTTCGAGAAAAGCCCACTCTCAAGCCGTTCAGGACCCACGTATTCCTAGAAAACCAAACGTGCTGCTTTACATAGCCACACATATACAAGCGCACGAAAAAAAAAAAAAACCTGATTATCAATTTGGATACATGGTGAGGAACATCTCGGACCGCTTAGAAAGAGCGGCTAAGCGCGTCCGCATTCCCATTTAACTTCCCCTTTTTGTATCTTATTTCAAAATTGTACTGCTGTAAAATCAAGCTCCACCTAAGAAGGCGACTGTTCTTCGATGTCGCAGTTTGCAGCCAAGCCAGGGGACAATGGTCCGTCTCTACGGTGAATTTGGCCCCTCCAAGATAGCACTGCAATTTTTGAATGGCCCATACAATGCAAGCGCATTCTTTCTCTGACGCGCAATAAGCCCTCTCTCTAGTACTCAGTTTTCTGCTCAAGTAGAGCACGGGGTGCTCATTACCGTCGTCATCTCTCTGGCAGAGAACAGCACCTAACCCTCGATCACTGGCATCACACTGGACCGTGAATTCTCGGTCATAGTCTGGAGCTCGCAATACCGGACGGCTAATCAGCACAGCCTTCAGGTTTACGAAGGAGGCTTCCTTTTGTTCGTCCCAGACTACATTTGTCGGTTCTGTCTTGCGGAGAGCGTCGGTCAGAGGGCTAGCCAAAGCTGAATAGTTAGGGATGTAGTGATTGTAGTATCCCGTCAGACCTAGGAATGCTCGAATTTCCGTCTTCGTGCTCGGCCGCGGATAGTCTGCTACCGCAGAAATCTTAATCTCGCTGGGTTTCCTGAAACCTTGACCTACATTGTGACCCAAGTAGTCCACGGTCGCCCTTGCCAGGCAACATTTCTCGGCCTTTACGGTTAGTCCAGCTTGACGCAAAAGGCTCAGTACAGCTCTTAGATGTACCATATGGTCCGCCCATGAGTCGGAAAAAACCGCAATGTCATCTAAATAAGGCACCGCGAATGTTTCACACCCATTTAAAACCCTATCCATGAGTCGGGAAAAACAAAATGGAGCATTTTTGAGCCCGAAACTCATCATTGTTGGCTGGTAGCTGCCCGTCGGAGTGACGAAAGCCGCGTATCTGCTGGCGCGTTCAGTGAGCGGTACTTGCCAGTATCCTCGAGTAAGTTCCAGCGTAGTCACATATGCCGCTCTACTGACCTGTTCTACTCTCTCCTCAATATTCGGAATAGGATACACTTGATCCCTGGTGAGAGAATTTAGCTTTCGGTAGTCTACCACAGGCCTAGGGTCTTTACCTGGAGCTTCTACTAAGATCATAGGCGAAGCATAATCGCTTTCCGAGGGTTTTATTACTCCCAATTCCAGCATGCGAGTTACTTCCCTATCCAGAATTTCTCTTTGCCTTGGAGAAAATCGGTAGCACCTTGATCGCACTGGCACGTCTGAAGTCAGCTCAATATCGTGCTCAGTCAAATCAGTTCTGCCTGGCCTGTCCACGAAGCAGGCCTCAAACTCTGTTATTATCTCGCCGAGATCGGACAGCTGGGATTTCTTTAGTTCTCCTCTCTGCTCCGTCTTTTTGAGAAGCTCCTGAGCGTTGCTTCCTTTTCCGCTGAGGCAAATCAAGTTGTCCCCCATCTCCTCGGGAAGGTTTAACGTTAGATTTACCACGGCTTCCCTCTGCACATAAGGCTTCATAAGATTGCAATGATAAATGCGCACTTCTTTACGCCTACCGGGAATTTTCACTGCGTAGTTAGTGTTAGAAAGCTTTGCAACGACTTCAGCCGGTCCTTCCCACTGTACTTCGAGCTTATTCTTGGGATCATTGGCTTGCTCCATAGCTAAGTCCTCTCGGGTTCCACTTAAAAGTCTCGTGAGATTACTAGACACTGGCGGCAAGAGGTTACTCTCAAGAACGTCCTCATTCCGCGTCTCATCAAGCTCACTTTCAAGTTGACATATCTGAGATGCCTCGCTCTCAAAGTTTTCTGACCTGCTATCTTCCGCATTTACCACTGTTTTAACTGCCGTTTCCTCCGCTGTGGAATTTTCTGGTATGAGCAGTGTAGCTAGTTCTCGCGCCTTTGAACGTGTTAAGGCCTGCACATCTCTGTCTCCGAAAATCAGAAGGCAAGCTTTGACCTTCTCGTAGTTGTCCGCGTCCTCCTTGTTTAGCCGCGCGACAACCTCCGCTGCCTCGCAGGGCAGAACCGTCAATAATCTCTGAGACCACGTGTCTCGCTGGAAGGACAGTTCTTCGCAAGTTCGCTCAAAGTTACCCAGATACAGACCGATATCCCCTGATATCACATATGGCTGCATGTACTTTGACATCTTGAAATCTGCCTCCTTGTTGAGAAGAGGTACCGCTAGCTGGGGACAATTGCCCGACCTCTTGCTCAACTCTACTTCTAATTTCCGGAGCTCAATTTCTAGCTCCCGCTTTTTTGCTTCTCTCTCACGCTTCTTTTCCTCTTTTTCCCACTCACGTTCGCGCTCACGCCTCTTTTCTTCTTTTTCCCGCTCTTTCTGCTGTCCGAGCTGCTCCTCCTTTTTTTGGGCGATGAGGTTCCATGCTTCACTGAGCTCCTCATCATCGGCTCCCAAATCTGTGATTGCCTTTATAATCAAAGGTTTTCGTGCCAAACCACTTGTATCAATTCCCAATTCCTCACACAACAGCAACAGGTCCGGTTTCTGCAGCTTTTGTAGGTCCATGATCGCTCCGAGTGTCGGCTACTTCCAAAACAACTGTGCAAACTACCAACCTAAAGGCGTTTCCACACTCTCTTTACCAGTTCTAAAATCTAACCCTGTTCTAGAACCTGGTCCACATCAGAAGAAAAGCCAAGCACTCACCCACACATGCGATCGATGTTCCGAGCTGCCCTCTTGGCCGATTGTTGCTCCTGCTTGTTGCTTGAGATGCCACCTCCGATCACAAGGTGTTGTGGCTTGTAGCTTCAGATCCACCTCCAATCACCAGATGTTGTGGCTTGTAGATTCAGATCCACCTCCAATCACCAGATGTTGTGGCTTGCAGATTCAGATCCCAACGCTGGTCACCAGTGTTGGGGCTTGTAGATTCAGATCCCACCGCTGCCACCAGTTGTCGTGACGCTGGGGCTATGGCGACCCGGCCTTCACTTGGTAGCGTGCAGAGACTCCGGGTTGAAGAAGGACTGAATATTCGAAGTTGGTAAAATATGTACAAGCAGGTTTACTGGCACTTTGAGAAAACGTATTTACAAGAATATTTACATGAAGAAGAAGGGTACATCAGCAAAATGACAAGCGTTAAGAGTTCATAGCGAGAAGCGACTGGATGAGCCGTTTACCCAGGGCCCAGAGCGACATTTCGTGCTCTGCAGCGTCCTTAAAACCCCCCTATGTCCAGCCCCTCTCTGAAGATGTTGACCAACCAAATCCAGGGCACGCCCCTCAGGTATCGGCATCCAATCGAACACATCACTGCACTGATGGTCTGAAGCACTGACTGGTCCGGCATTCATTCGTTGGGCGTGATCACTTGTTGGCGGGAAAAGCTTGGGAACGGCGAGGAGAGGAGGTACATTTCTATTCTTCAGCAAAGAAACCACAGGCTGGTTCTGACAAGGGGTTTTACTTCTCAGAAACCCGAGTGCACGTGGCGCCGCATAGGGCTCCCAACATTGTCCCTTTTCGACAATTGCAAATCTTTCCTGCATTCCCGGGAAATCACTTAATGGCCGTATGAGTCATGCTCCTTTCTTGTCCTGCACGTCAGCGGACATGTCACTCTGTCGTCTCCTTTGGAAAGTAGGCATTCCTCACTGGACGATAGGGCTTATCGACTGGAAGGGTGAACAAAAGAAAGAAAGCACTTCCTGCATTTCCCGCAGGGGGACGTTTCTTTGTGTTTTTCCAGACGTTCTCTTGACAGGGTCAATTTGGCATTTGCAGGTTGTCCACAAAGCAAAACAGGCTTACAAAACAGGATTCCTGGAAACAGGCTCACTTAGAGCCATTGGACCATCACCACATTTTCACAATACTTTTCCATGCCCACAGGCGAACAATAGAGCGCGCAAATGCGGATGCTTGGTCGTAACAGGGGTCAAATCCCGGCCGCGGCGGCCGCTTTTCGATGGAGCAAGAAAGCAAGGCATTCGAGTGCTGTGGTCGAAATTTCGAGTTGGTCAAACTTTCCGGAGCCCTCCACTATGCGACACTCATAGCCTGAGCGGCCTTGTGGCATTAAACCCCATAAACAAATCCAAACTTATTTTTTATTTTTATTTGAAATGCTTTCCGGCCTCAAACGTATACGCTGCCCTCGGGCCAATTAACTATTTTTTCCAGCAGAGAACATCAGTGCTGCATATTTAATGCGCACTCGCAAACATCCTTACAAATTGCCAGAATATATGCAAAGCCATTATTATAATACAGCTATTCGCGACTAACACCATAAGGACCATAAAATAATTTTCCTTTCCGGGTAATCAGATAATCCTATAAAGTTAGAACAGAATTCATAACAGGACTGACGGCACAATATGTGTGCAAGAAAAGACGGAAGGCTCGCAACGTTGCTTATACTTCTGAAAAATATATCAGCTCCAATGGCTGGTTGGCAAAAAGATATTCCCTTATTTACAAATAGGAGTGTGCTCCATCATCTGAAAGAAAGAACTTAAGGTCGCTTATACTTCGCCCTAATAGTAGACGCGATAGCCCCTTTTATTCCAACAATAATGCTACGACTAGTTATTTTCTATCTTGAATAATTTAAGCATTTTAAATGTTTATCATTGCTGTAATGTCAGTACACATTCCAGACATACGTTAGTAAGTCGTACGCTCCACATTGCGTTCTCTAGACCCTCTAACAGGCTTGGTACCTACAACCCTTCGTGTAATACAATAACGACATAAAACAAATAACCTTCGTAGACTATGCATTGAGTACCTGCCTGCCAAAGCACAAAGCTCGCCTTGGTTTGAGCCCCAGTGACGACAAATTAATATTTTGAATTTTGTTTTTGTTTTTTTTTTTTGTCACGTTTCTAGGTCATGGTTTTCACTTCTGGGCTAGACAAAAGCTAAGCGAGCTCTATATAAAATCGCGTAATATTATATGCAGCACTTTTTGAAAGAAAGCAGCGAGTACACAATATGTTAAATATGTGCTATATGTCCCTCAGTCCCACGAACGAAAAGAAAGCTAGTAAGGTCATCAGGTCATATGAAACCGATATTGTTTCGTTGATGTGATCATTTCATTAGACTTAAACTGAGTCGCAAACTATAAACATTGATTGTAATTCTTTTTTTTTTCAGTCCACTGGCTCTACTGGACTCTGAAGCTCAGCACAGCACCATGTCGAGGTATGAAAAGTAGATGGAGTCATATTTTTCGCAAGTTTTACCTCCATCCACAATACTGGTGCCGCACACTCGTGGAGTGAGCTTCCACGCACCCAAGCATGTCATTTCTAGACGGCCGCCCTCCTTCCTCACCTGGAGTGCTTATTCGATGCGATTATATTAACATCTCAAACAACCCAGTCCTACACTTCCATCACATTACCGTATTACTTAGAGCCGTCTAAATTTACAGCAATAAGTATGTCCTAATAAATGCTTCTCGTAAACACTTAAGGTTTCAGTGGAGTGCTTCCGGTAGGAAATTTTTTAACTGCGGCCAGTGCATTTCATTTTGAGCAAGCGCAGTCTGGCATAGACTATTGCTAGTGCTGGCATTGAAAAGATAGTTCTGTAGCGCTTAAGCGCTTAAGTCCGTGAAATACACTTCACGGGCTTCGTCCAGTAATGTTGCTACAGTGGACCAATGCGCTTGGCACCATGGGGAGGAAAATTTCATGTGTGAATAAGATAATAATAATAATAATAAAAGTACTGTCCTTGCTTCCATGTCATACTCGCTTTCCTTCTTGAGGGTTCCTATATAGTTTATCTTCGCAGCAAAGGGTGGAAGTGTGGTTGACGAAAGTCTCTTAGAAGCCTCCAATAATATCCTCCTTTTATGGCCAGGTTGCCTATATTAACCTGACTTTACTTTCTTGCTTGTGGTGCCAGCATTGGCTTGAGGTGAAAATAGGTATTGGTCGAAAAGGTTATGTTACCAGACGTGAAAAGACAGAATCGAAAAGCAAATGAATGGCGCTGGAAAGAAAGCTTAAGAAGAGTGAGACGGCAATCGAACCCTTAATTGAGTAAGACACGCTGCACTCCGTCAATGCGAGCAAGTGCATTCGTATGAGTTAGTTAAAGCGGGGTTTATTTTCTTGCTCTGTGTTGTGATCTTCCACACAAAGTGACAGCTTATTAATATATGGTATATGGGGAGACTGGCTATAGTTAACTGAGTAACTTATCGCAGATAATTTGAACGAAGAATTTAAATTATCATTACTGCTTTTTGATGCACCACCTGACAAGCAAGCAGAAAATTACGAAATGGAGGGAGATTTGAACCAACAGCCTAAATTATCATCAATGTGCGTGGAAGTGCAATCTTAATGCATGTCGGCAAGGGCTGATCGTACATGAAAGAGTATTACCAAGTGGATCCGCGGAGGGGCCGTTAACGCCGTTCCGTCATGCCTTCAATGCGGAGCTCAAATTTCCCCCAATGTTCTTTTTTTTTTTTTTTTTTTTTCGAATGAGCAGGAGTTGATAAAGGAGCTGCAGGAATGCATTGGACAAAAATGTTGGCGTTTCAGAAATGACTTTTAACACTCCTTGCAGCCGCTTCAGGCAACGCCCCTCGAATTTGAGAAGACGCCTTTGAAGAATGAAGGGGAGAAAGTGATATTGTGGGCTGGTTTTCCAGAAACGAGAAAGTCGGGGGTCAGTACAGTTAAGCACGCATCCTGCGTAAGAGAGATGTAAATAAAATAGGCAATGCCTACTCATGCTTCCGTATAACGCTCTCACGCTAAAAGAGCTCCCATCATTTCACCCGTTTGGTAATACCGAGTCCATGATTGCTGAAACCACCACTGTTTCTTTTCGCGAAACCTGAAGCGCTGACATGGGAGACACACAAAACAAAACGCTTTGTACTGTCTCTCTCAAGTCCCTGTCTTTCCTGAGCTACAGTCTTTACCAAAGTGAGCAAACTCCGCCAACTAGCCCCCCCCCAAAAAACAGTCTTGCTGCACCTGTGCTGATTCTCTTGTACCGCCCAGTGCCAACAGTGGTAGTATCACACATTCTTAAGCGTCAAGATACTAGGGGGCCTTTTTTAAAATAAAAAGAGATGACTGCGAGCAGATATGACAAATTTGTGTCATGTTTACGACAAAGCAACAGCTCTCTATCCTTGCTTCTTCTCACAAAAATGTTAATACGTCCCCAAAGAAGATCTCTTTTTGAGACGCTTGACGGTGTTTCGTGTATTTCTTTACTGTGCCTCACTGTTTGTTGCCAATTAATACTCGCATTTATTTATTTGCATTTTCATGCACCACTTCCAACTTCCTGACATTTCTTGCATAGCCCTACTCACAACGTGTATTATCACCCAAAGTCCCTAAACGTTTTTCCTGCCTGCGTAGTTTTGCCACAGACGAAAAGGGCAGGTACTCATTCTCTCTCTTGAGTATCTTGGTACGAATTATTTCGTGCGTAGCGTTATTGACTCTTCTTCTTTATTTTTTGGTATTGCAAACAACATTATCGCTTCAGGATTCCTGCTCGTTTTTTTTTTTTTTTTTCATTGTAAGTTGTTTCAGTCATTTCTTGCCATAATTATGCGTGCGCGCTGCTTTTTAAAAAAAGAATTATTTGAACCTGACTGAAAGGCACAGCCAAGAACGGCGGGTGCTTGGAAAGTGTAATGGAAGAGGTTCGAACGTGAGCCGCTTGCCAGACCAATTCTTCCTAGTCGATACCATTGTTCGCGTGTCAAAATGAACCGCACGTCGGCGGCTATTCGGCTGTTTGTATAAACGCCTCAATATAAGTGTATATATATATATATATATAGCACCGGACGCGATATTCGGAGGTCGTGGGTTCGGTCCCCACCATCGCCACGTTGTTTTTTCTTCTACTTTGTGTTTAATTATCTTTCCCCTACACAGATTACATTACTAATTTCTGTGATTATCCAAGTAAACATTAAAAAAAAAGACATAAAGTGCCATCCCCAACGCTTTCCTTGGCCTCGCCGACTGTTGGCTTCTTTCCTTCATATATATATATATATATATTGTAACAGCACGGAAGACGATGAGGTTTAGAAGACAGGTGAAGGAGAAAGACGTTGAAAAAGGACTCTCGTGCCGGACGCGCTGCCGTTAACCAGCTGAGCTCCCTACCCTACCGTCTTGTAGTTCAGCGCTCCGACGTCTTACCCCTTCGTAACAAATTGGTGGTCTGGTGCTGGGTACGACTACCCTCAAGACGCATCCTCAATCGCTGGAGCTTCGTCGGAGCCGTCGCCTCGCTGGTCTCCCACCCTTTTCAACAAGAATGCAGCAGACTACCGAGCAGCCCCGAACATCAACACGGGACCCTCTACCCTCGTCTCGCGATGCGCCGCCGACCACCACGAATGCGACGCTACCATTTCGCGAGCCTCGTTCCTTTGCCGGCCAAGCAGGGGAAGATGTTGATGACTGGCTCACTCATTATGAACGTGTGAGCCACTATAACCGCTGGGATTCAGTGGCTAAACTAGCCAATGTAGTCTTTTTTTTTTGACGCAAACCGCCTTGATGTGGTATGAGAACCACGAGGACTCCCTGACAACTTGGGAAAGCTTTGTCGAAGCCATCAAGGAATGTTTCGGTGACCTAGCTGCAAAGAAGAAACAGGCAGAGCAGACACTTGCTCAGAGGGCCCAGGCAGCCGGAGAAACCTGCACCACCTACATAGAGGCCATACTGAAGTTGTGCAAGACCGTCGACAGCAGGATGACTGAAGATGATAAGGTAGGCCATCTGCTCAAGGGCATTGCGGAAGATGTCTACCACTTCCTAATTGCCAAAGAAAACTTGAGTTTGGTCTCTGACGTTATCCGGCACTGCCGAACATTCGAGGCCCTAAAGACTCGCCGCATTACACCGAAATTTGGACGGCTCGCAAATGTGACTACAGTGGCTAGCATTGAAGAGTCGCCATCTCAAAGCCTCCTGTGCGCCATCCGTGAAATTGTTCGAGATGAGATGTCACGACGTGAGCAGCTTGTCCGCCCAATGGCTTCAGAGGGGACGTATATGCTCGTCCAACTTGTGGGGGTGCGTGCCCGCCGATGTCCGCGAATGTCACCGATTTTGTCTGCCGCGAAGACCTATACACTCCGCGACCAAGGCCTGAAGAGAATTTCCAACAATTCTCTTGCCATCAGCGTACAGATCCTCGCTCTTACTCCAGTCGTACATCGCGCCGACCGCCGGACAACTACATCGTTCCGGAACCACCATCCGGATATTCGTCGCGGCCTACCACGCAGGAACCAGCTGACACGCCACTTTTTCAGCGACCTCTTCCGGTGTGCTACCGGTGTGGTGCCGCGGGTCACATTTCCCGCTACTGTAATCGGCGCATATCGTTTCGGAATCCCCCGACGGCACCGAACCGACGCATCGTCCAGCCCTACATCGACAACTATCGGCCAGAACATCCTTCCCGGAGGGGCCGTTTTCAAAACGAAGGGCACCGCAGCCATTCGCCAGCGTCTGACCGTAGTGTGACACCACCTCCGTCATTTCGTGTGCGCCGCTCCCCGTCTCCACGGCGCCGATCTCCACCACCAACGCAGGAAAACTAGCCAGCGCGGCCAATGGAGGTGAGGTCGCTGGACAATGTGCGCTGCTACCTATTATTCCTCCATCTGTGTTCATGGTAAAGAACAAGGTCAATGTGATTGTTGATGGTTTGCCAACGATGGCGTTGGTAGACACTGGTGCTACAGTTTCAGTAATGAGTTTAAATTTTAAGAACCTTTTGAAGAACAAAGTTATGTTTGTTTGGGACAAAACTTCAAATTTTTATGGAGTAAGTGGAGAGTTATTGTATCCGGTTGGGGTATGCAGCGTTAAAGTTTCCTTGGGGGGGCACAGTGTTTCCGGCGGAGTTTGCAGTACTGCCCCGATCTACACACGACGTAATCTTGGGAATTGACTTCCTGCGTATGTGCGGCGCTACAGTTGACTGTCGAACGGGAGAGCTAAGTGCTAGTGGTTCTCTTCCTCGTGAACTTTTGGAAGAGTCATCAAATTATGAAGACGTTTTGTGTGTGTGTGATGAAGTCGTCATACCGCCACATTCAGCAGTGTGTGTCCAGGTGTCCTGCTCCCGTGCTATTAACGACTCTTTTGAGGCTACTGTGGCGCCTCTTAATTTACAGTGCGTAAAGAAAAATGCGTTAGTGCCGCATTGTTTGGTTCGCGTGAAAGAGGGCCGTACCGGACTGTGGACTATAAATTGCTCATCGGAACCAGTTGTTTTTCCAGCGGGTTCCAAACTAGCTTCATGTAGCGCAACTCTCCCGAATTGTGTAGCTGTCGTTACTCCTTCTCTAGACAACCCCGCTACTAACTCACCTGCTGACGAAAAGCTTCTTCCGATGATCAGCGCATCGCTGAACACCTCACAACGACAGATATTGAAGAACCTTTTGTCCCAGCACCTATCCGTCTTTGATTTCACGCAGTCCAACGGCTCGCAACGTTTTCCGCTGTCGCGCGCACGCCACAGGATTGACACGGGATCTGCCCATCCGATCCGTCAAAAGCCGTACCGCGTGTCACCATCAGAGCGTAAGATCATCACCGAGCAAGTCCAAGACATGTTGAACAAGGGCGTAATACAGGAATCCTCCAGTCCTTGGGCTGCTCCCGTGATATGGGTGAAGAAAAAAGACGGAACATGGAGGTTCTGCATTGACTGTCGTCGCCTAAACTCCATCACTAAAAAGGATGTGTATCCTCTACCACGCATCGACGATGCCATAGATTGCCTTTTTTCCGCGTCTTATTTCTCATCAGTTGATTTGCGATCGGGTTATTGGCAGATTCCGATGGATCCTTCTGACAAGGAAAAAACTGCATTTGTTACCCCGGACGGCCTATTTGAATTTAACGTGATGCCCTTCGGCCTATGTAATGCGCCGGCCACATTTGAAAGATTTATGGACACAATACTTCGTGGCCTCAGCCCCGCCGGGGTGGCGCAGTGGTTACGGCGCTCGACTACTGTTCCCAAGGACGCGGGATCGAATCCCGGCCTCGGCGGCCGCTTTTCGATGGAGGCGAAAAGCAAGGCGCCCGTGTGCTGTGCGATGTCAGTGCACGTTAAAGAACCCCAGGTGGTCGAAATTTCCGGAGTCCTCCACTACGGCGTCTCTCATAGCCTGAGTCGCTTTGGGACGTTAAACCCCACAAACCAACCAACCAACTTCGTGGCCTCAAGTGGGAAATCTGCATGTGCTATTTAGACGATGTTGTTATTTTTGGCCGGACTTTTACTGAACATAACACGCGACTCGCTATTGTGTTAGATTGCCTACAGAAGGCTGGCCTTGTTCTGAATTCTAAAAAGTGCCGTTTTGGTGAACGTCAAGCGCTGGTACTCGGGCATCTCGTCGACCGCGATGGAGTTCGGCCAGATCCACAGAAGACTGCAGCAGTTGCAGCATTCCAACGACCACAGACTCAAAAGGAGCTCCGCAGTTTTCTGGGCCTGTGTTCCTACTTTCGATGATTCATTCCAAGGTTTGCCGACGTCGCCTACCCTCTGACATCCCTTCTACAAAAGGACGTCCCTTTCGACTGGACCTCAGATTGCGACGCGTCTTTCCGCCAACTAAAGTTTCTGCTAACGCCACATCCCATACTACGGCACTTCAACCCCTCCGCTCCGACTGAAGTCCACACTGATGCAAGTGGGATTGGTGTTGACGCTGTGCTTGTGCAACGTTCGACAACAGGCGAGCATGTAATTGCGTATGCAAGCCGTTCCCTCAGCAAACCTGAGCGTAACTACACTGTTACGGAGCAGGAGTGTCTCGCTGTAGTTTTCGCTGTTCAGCGGTTTCGGTGCTACCTATATGGACGCCATTTCACGGTTGTGACGGACCATCACGCCCTGTGTTGGCTTGTCAACCTTCGTGATCCATCTGGTCGTCTGGCACGCTGGGCCCTTCGTCTGCAAGAGTACGACTTCACTGTTTCGTACAAGAGTGGCCGCAAACACGCCGATGCAGACTGCCTTTCACGTCTTCCTCTTCCTACGACCGAATGTGACTCTGGTGATTTCGATCATTACATCGCCTCCGTCGTGCCTGAGTTTCCCGACGCCTCGGCTCTGCGGACTGCGCAAGAGACCGACATAAGCCTCGAGCCCCTGCTTGCGGAGGCGCGGGATTCCACTGCTTCCAGCCCATTTTGTCTCCGTGATGGCCTTTTGTACAAAAAGGGTTGTTCAAGCACCGGTACGAATTTTCTGCTTGTGGTTCCCGAGAGCTACCGCTCGTGCATTTTACGCGCCATGCACGACGACCCCACTTCCGGTCACCTGGGCTCTGCAAGAACGCTCCATCGTGCCCGCGACCGGTTTTATTGGCCAAAGATGCGCCAGACAACTGAGCGATATGTGGCGAGCTGCACTGAGTGCCAACGACACAAACGCCCTACGTCCACGCCACAGGGCCTGCTGCATCCTGTGACTCCACCACGTGGCGCATTTGAGAAAATCGGAATCGACCTTATGGGTCCCTTCCCGAAGTCATCCGACGGAAATCGTTGGATCGTGGTTTGTGCCGACTACCTCACCCGCTACTGCGAAACGGCAGCTCTTCCTTCAGCCACCGCTCACCACGTGTCCCTGTTCTTGCTCCGTTCTGTGATCCTCCGCCATGGACCTCCGCGAGTGATCATCAGTGACCGAGGTCGCCAGTTTATGGCAGATGTTGTGGAAGAGCTTCTTCGTTTGTTTGCGTCGCATTTTAGGCATTCCACACCATATCACCCTCAAACCAACGGCTTGACGGAGCGCACAAACCGCACACTCACAAACATGCTATCTATGTACATCGCATCTGACCACAAGAATTGGGATACTATACTGCCATTTATAACGTTTGCATTCAACACCGCAACCCATGAGACTACTGGCTATAGCCCGTTCTTCCTGCTATATGCCCGTCCTCCTCGGTATTGTCTAGATACCATTCTTCCTTACTCCGTCCATGATGAACCGTGCATTGCGGAAACTCTTTGTCGAGCCGAAGAAGCTCGCCGTCTCGCCCGTTTGCGAATTCTCGCTTCTCAAGAGCGTTCAAAAGCTCGGTACGACAGCCGGCATAACCATGTGTCTTACGCCCCTGGAGATTTAGTGTGGCTTTGGCGACCTCTCCGAAAGCGTGGTTTAGCGCAGAAAATGTTGGCGCATTACGCTGGCCCTTACGTTGTGCTTGAACGCGTCAGTGAAGTGAACTACCAAATAGCACGTATGACAGCAAGTGGTCGTCGTTCAGTCAGAACTGAAGTTGCCCATGTCGCCCGGATGAAGCCGTGTCACTCTCGTGGAAACGAATAACTACCTCGCCCGGGGGGCTTCGTCTGCAAAGGGGGAAAATGTAACAGCACGGAAGAAGATGAAGTTTAGAAGACAGGTGAAGGAGAAAGACGTTGAAAAAGGACTCTCGTGCCGGACGCGCTGCCGTTGACCAGCTGAGCTCCCTACCCTACCGTCTTGTAGTTCAGCGCTCCGGCGTCTTACCCCTTAGTAACAATATATATATTCTGTTGTTTTTCGTTTTTGTGTATGTATGTATGTTTGTGTGCGTGTGTGCGGGGGGGGGGGGGTGAGGTTGAGGGGGATGTGGTCCGTATGGCATTTGTTTCCAAGGTACAACGAAGTGACGGACCTACGCTGAGACTAACTCGTTTTTAATGCATTTATTTTGAAAATTATCACTCGTGCCAGATATTTGAGGACAATTTTCTTTCTTTTAGTTTTAGGCCTTTCCTGCATGCGAATATTTCTCTCATTGTGGAGATAAATAATGAATGCTCATTGAAAAACTGGTTTTGGACACCTTCTGCTACCTGAGGGGTCTTTTTCATGTGTTTTATATATGTATAAAAAAAAAGCGGCAAGACACTAACATGAAGAAAATTCGAATAACACATCCTGATACGGCTTTTGAGTTGTAGTACTGATTGGTTTTGCAGGATATAGTTAATTACATTTATGTAACCTTTTTGCAGGCCCGCGAAATAAAAACAGTGCAGCTTCACTGCTGAGCTTTGGCCACAGAAACAAAGCACGCTTTACAGGCAGCACGGACTGGCGAAATGTCAATTTTAAGGAAGGGTCAAGGTAACAAACTACGCCGCATAAAATACGGAGAAGACATGTAAACATACTAAAGAATTGCTATTAGGGACATAGACGAAAGAATAAGCTGATAGGATAAGTTGCCGAACAGTCTCAAAGTATTGAAGGTAAACTAGAAATTGACATGAGGTTTTTGTGCGTAATAAAAGACGGGATAGAGAGTGTGGTCCAACGTTGATAACATAATACTCTTAGTATATTCAGCAAAACATGACACTCTTGATTGATATTTTTCCTTGATTCATTTTGTCTATTTACCTGAAAAGGTGAATTTGTCTTTATACATATACGCTATAAGCAGGTTCTGCGCACGAGATAAAAACTGATGGTTTTTCTTCTCGACCTTACCGTGGGAGCAGAAAATGAGATATTTGTTTCCTCATGATGATCTTTCCGACATGTCACTTGCACCACAGTACTGAAGCAGGTGTGCTCGAGCCGATATCAGTCATTAAACTTTCCAAGTGTTCTAGAAAAACTGGGAGAAGTATATACGGCTTACTTAAACACTTCCGATGCACAGCGTTTGAAAACAAAAGCTTTGTGGTTCCTTTATCTCCATTCTTAATAAACTATTCACAAAAATATAAAATTTCGCGTCTCTGACCCTTTTCCAAACTCATCCACGTTTCCTGACTGTATAATAAAGAAGTGCTGCATGAATATACACTTTCACTTAACGCTATTTCAATGTGGCAGGTTGACGGAATGCACCGAGAACTTTATACAGTGTTCGGTGCTTTTAGCACATCTTCATCTCTCTTTCCTATTTCTCCGGTTATTTTCGCGGCAGTTCTCTAATGGCCGCTCCTGAAGTCGTAACCACCAAAGGGCTCCCGATTCCCTGAGCACGCATATTGAGTGGCACCTTATTCTGGGTCTTAACCTCACAAGTGATGCTTCCTTGCGTTTCACTGATGTAAACAGCCACAAAACCTAGTAAAATTGCCATTGATATTCCCGCAATCTAGCACCTTATATTGGTCCCTGGGCAGGTAATGCAAATTGGAACTCGAAAAAACGGAATCGATGCTCTGAATTGTTAACGTTCGTTTTGGTGCTTATATATGGTCATCGCAGTAACTGTCGCAAGAATTAACTCTGAAGACCACCTGTGAGTAAAATAGCTCGTTGGATGCCGTAAATAATATGCCAGTGCTCCGGTACTAAACGAAATAATGCAGAGTTTTTTTTTTTTTTTTTAGAGCGTAAATTCTACTGCTAGCTTTCTTTAGTTACGTTATTTTGAAAATTGACCGTAAGCAATAGATCTCATAACAGTACATGCCACCTGACTTCGGTGTGAACAGCATGCCAACGACCGCGGAGAGGAAGAATGGCGAGGGTAGCCACGTACGCAGTGCGCCAGCAGCTGCTGTGAAGAGGAGGAGTGAAAAGGCTACTCCAAGTCTCCATACGAACGCCGTTCTTAAGCTGGTGCAAAGGTAAGGCGCACTATCTGTCACATTTCTGTGTAGATGCCCAACCCGCGCCATAAGGGAAGAAGGGGAAGGAGGACGTGAAAGGAAACAGAGAGAAAGAGCTGCCATAATGAGGGCTTCGGAATAATTTCAACCACCTGGAGATATTTAACCTGCACCGTTCCAGTTTGGTTTGGTTTGTTGGGATCAACGTCACAAAAAGAGGTGAGATTCAAGCTATGAGACAGGTTGTAGGGCAGGATTCCGGAAATTTTGCCCGCCTCGTACTCTAACATTGACTGAGAATCAGTGGTTGAAGACATCGGCTTGTAGTTGACCTAATGGTCTAATGATAATGAGGATAGTTATGATAATATCGATGGTTCAGATGATGTTGGGCTAGCTGCAGTGGCCATTAATAGTACAGCAAGATATTTGCAACTTACTTGCCAAGTCTCGACAAACAATCGCTGAAGGTGAGTAGCCTCCAATCATATTAGGCTGTATACGAATTTGAGCTTTGAAGTTGCCTTTTTTTTTTTCGAATATTTACCTGTTATGGCAACGGGATAAGCATAAGCACATTTGTTGTCTAAGCTTTTCAAGCAGCTTTTGACGTGGACAGATGCTTCAGCCTGCTTTCCTGTAACTTCTTGATGCATTCCATCTCGGTGGGTATTCCAGAAATTGGGACTTCCGTTTTGAACGCTTGTTTCCTGGTGAGCTCTTCGTACTCGACGCGTTCCGGGTTCTCAAGATTATGCGAATTGACATCGCCTCGAGAAACATCTGCCTCCCATCTGTCGTTTCAGTCGGTTACAATGTTTCCTCCACTCCACCATGTAATCATCTTCGCCATCTGTGCGCTTGCCCCGGTTCCCCGTGACAGCGGCTCCCCGCCTGTCTGTCTCACTTGATTGGTAGCGGCCTCTGCGATGTCATGATCGATCTTAAGCCAGGACCTGCGCTTACCAGACAAGCCACTCTCACATTTATAAGCAACAGACACGGGCGTCGGCGCCCCTCAGGACCGGACGCCTATTACAAATGCATTACGTGTTTTTCGTGTACGCCGCTTGAAAACACCGGAAAAAAAAAATAGGTGGCAAGATATTCGGCTCCAATGCTGTTCGATTGCTTCTGAGTCTTATTCGGCGCCCTCTCGTTTGACTTTCTCCGACATTTCTGGCCTTTAAAACATAAAAACATGTTTCGGTAGAGAGGCTGGGTCTTGTTGCTTGTTCGAGAAGTTTTCTGGGCCACCAATGTGGCTTGTACAGAATAAAAAGCAACGGTTCTCAGGCAATGAATAATTCACGGGTTTGTTCGCTTCCGGGTTGACCTGAAGCACTTCGGGCGAGGAGCCCCAAACAGCACACTTGCAAGAAATTGAGTAAAACCTTTCACTTTTTCCCGCAGGGAATACTATGCGTTTTCTGTTATGGCCGCGCTATCTGAGTTACTTTACTCTGCGTTTAGTCAGTGACGTAGCATTGTTCCTCGGCTTGGCCGTTGCATTAAGTAGGTACGCTGCTACTTCCTATATTCTTGACCACCTTCCTCCATAACACTTTCACTTTGTGGTGAAAGTAGTAGTTTCCCGACTATAAACATCTAACTTAGGATATTGTCTCGCCTTCAGTGAATGAACTTGGCGTTTCATGGCCACTTCTTAAAGGCGTTCATTACGCGAATAGTAAATGCTTGTAATATCTGGCCAATATTTCGAACCACATTCGTGCATAAAATATGCAGTGCTCTCTCCGAAAGACCTCGGCATCCTTCCACTTTGAAAATACTTTTATTAGGTTTGGCCGACCTGTATCTCTGCATACCAAGGCATGATTCACAACTTTCTGGTACGACAATTTTTTATTGTTCTCTCTGCGGCCTGTATACTGTCTGCTGTCAAGGATAATTATCTATTCGTGCAGAATAGACCTTTCCGCGGCAGCAAAGAAACCGTATTCTGTAGTTTTTGAGTGACGGCGAGATCAACAAGAGTAAAGATAGGTTGGTCTTTGGTTTTCTGGGGTTTATCGTTCCAAAGCAACTCAGCTGAGCGAAAATATGAAGGAAAGCCTAGCAAACTGGTGAGAGTCGTTTCTTGTCGTTAGAAGCTATTCCACTGTATTTCAAGCGCTAGGTCATTCGTACACTATATGGAGTAGGAAACACGGAACTGATACTCACTGGATAAGGGTAACTTCTTGAAACGTCCCGTTTAGAGGAGGCGAGGCGTTCGCGTCACTTCTTGGGATCACGCCAAGTTCAAAAACAATTTAAGCAACAGCGCATCGTTAGTAGCCAAAGGTGACGCTCCCACACAGATTATTCCAAAGCATAAAAGTCAAATTTTTTTGTTGTTTTACAAGTAGAGTCTCCTGTAGCTGCGAATGGTGCTGAAGTTGCGAAAATTTAATTACGCCCGTGCTGTTAGCCCTATTTTCTGATGGGTTCAATCTTGAAGCACTAGTAGTACACAAAATATACACGATATGAAAATTTTCATTGCGTTTTGCCATTAAGTTCAACTCCATAGCTCAGGTATGTAAACACTCTACTATAAATATCGCATTGACATGCATGCATTGTAGATAAATATTTCCAAGAATATTCTTTCATTTTGTTTTGGCTTTTTATCCAAGGCTAACTTTGTCACAAGCATGCAGATAGAACTGCTTCCACGTCGCTATACATTCACAAAAAGATCTCAAAAATAGCCCCTTTTTTTTGCAGGACGTTCCAAATCGCGCAGCAGTATTAAGCATTCCCTTCAAGTTCTTTAGACATCCGACCAGAATCTTCAGAGACGCGTTTGTTCGCATAATAGGATGGTTCTGTGATGAAAGAGAAGAAAATAGGATTGTTCACCGTGCTAGGGAAAAATAAAAATGGAAAGAATATAGCTTAGGGCCTGCTAATCAGCGTTATCTCCTCTTCGCCACATGGCACCTTGAGCAATTGGTTATTACTCGCGCCATTTTCTTGTAGCTGGTTATCTGGGAATAGTCTGCGAGCCACACACAAACAGCGCAAGAATCACCTTGTTCCGACAGACACGTAATGGGGCTAGTTAGTTCAGGATATTCCTGCTTGATAGTTTCTGCACCGGCAGCTTCTGCCATAAAAAAAAAAAAAAAAAACTATTCTGGACTATTTCTCGTCTATCTCACTCAAACAACAGTGTCATTATTCTGAATTGAAGGAACATCTAGACTAGCTGAGCCGCTCAAAATTCAAACAGGGCCCGGCCATTATTCTAGAATGGAGTGACATATCGACCCGCCGAGCCTTTCAAAATCCTAACTGGCCCCAGTGTAGGGACTTTCAGCGATCTGTCAACTTAAGCAGCAAGCGCCGCCTTCAATATACTAGTCCTGTTTATGCGAAAAAGGCTTTCCAAAACGTACGCTGCTTTTCTCAGCTCACCTATATGCAGTGGATATTTCTTGCACGCTTTCATCCGGACTAGACGCATTTTTTTTTTTATCATTTCGGCTGCAAGGCGATGCGGTTCCGAACGTAGGGCTCTAAAAGCACGCCAGCGAAGTGCCTGACGTAGTTGCTGCATCTGACAGCCTTACGCCCATGACGGCCTCCCGGAATTCGCCACATAGTGGATTATTCGGATCGCAATACCCACTATAGTATTTCCTGCGTGATACACCGTTGAGTGAGAGAAAAGCGGCTTTCAGCTCTACTAGGGAGCACTGGCATAGAGCGCATGAACACAGACCGCGTGCGGTGTCACCCGTGGAATTTCCCTGTTGCAAATAAAGAATAACGCACGACAAAGCTTGATGTATCACACACGTTAGGTGCACTTTTTCTTCCACAACCACTCTTGTCATTTCCTTGGACAGGTAGCCGAAAAGTATAAAGTCCAGCCTGCTTTTAAGTAAAGCTATTCTTCCCTTGTAGGTATTTCTTCGCCGCTGCTGTTGAAAACGACTAGTACTGTTGACTCATTTCAGGGCTGTCAAGCGTCTGTTCTCCATGTTGGTCAAATATATTCGTTAGGTTAGAATTTATTTCCTCTGCATAGACAGCAGGAAAAGAAAGCTCGGAGTCCAAGAAAAGGAAAAGGCGGAGAATTGTGTATACCGATGTGTTCAGCTGCTCAAAAAAGTTCGATGCCCCAGTTTGCCGTACGAAACCATATGTGTGACCATGTGTCGCTGGGAAAGGCATTTTAGAGTAGTAGTTGGACTGAACGTTAAT
Source organism: Amblyomma maculatum (assembly GCF_055883805.1). Taxonomy (NCBI): domain Eukaryota; kingdom Metazoa; phylum Arthropoda; class Arachnida; order Ixodida; family Ixodidae; genus Amblyomma; species Amblyomma maculatum. Next base: position 76,222,874 of record NC_139349.1, on the reverse strand, counting down.
TTTTTTCACCAGGATGTGACTGACTTGTGTCGCGGGCATTGCTCTCACAATTGATAGTCGACAGATGACATGGCGAAGTACCCATTAGTCGATAGGCTATGTGACGCAAAGGTATCACGTGCTGTCACAAAGCTTGGGGGAGATGCAAACTCTAGTTGCTCACATTGACGTGCGTGGAAAGGACAAGCATCAACATGGTTGCCTAGCAACGCAAGCTACTCCTAAGTCATGCAGGCATGTTCGTATGGCTTGGTTATGTAAGGCTTTATATCTATGTCGGCTTGTCAATTACGGCCGACAGCTAAATAAAACGAGAGCTTATATAGACTCTATGGCAATAAGAACGAGTGAGATATTAGACTCACAAGTTTCAGAATTTTTTAACCAAGCGAGCAGAATCTTCACATACGTCAACGAGGATTCGTAGTTAAAGCAAATAATCAGGAGCCATTAATGTCACCGCGATATACCCTTGAAGGCGGAGCTTAAGTGTTCCACATAAACTTAGAGCAGTGACATCACCGAAGCCGATGGGAGTAATTTACCACCGCCCGTCAAAATGCGTCAGCCATCAGTTAAACTCCGGTAATTTTCTTTTTGTACAATTTGACGTATTTTCAATTGATTTTGAAAACCCCTGTTATGATACATTTGGAGTCCTGTGGTGACTGATGCAGGTGAATTTGTGGACACTTGAGCTGCGGCTGGTCGTACTGCAGCTGGTGATGCACAATATCTTTTTTTTTTGTTTTTTTACCTTTACTACAAACCTTTAATCAATGCAGAAGCTGCCTTTAGAAACTAATGAAATCAGTAAAACGTTCTTGTGGGAGTTCTTTCGTGAGCGATGAAGCTAAGCATAAGCGAATTTTCTCGCGTAAATGTACATAAACATTCCGGCCAAGATTAACCACCCTTCCATGAATACACGGCACCATTGTCCTCTTCTTGTGATAATTATTTTTATTCGTACGTTCATTTCAGAAAGTGTCGGTATGACGGTGCGGCATAGGTACACTAGTATTCCTCTCGAGTAGGTATTTTTCTTTTTTTTTTTCTTCTGCCCTTTTGTTGGTCATTCGACAAAACGTATTTAATTCTCTCATTCACTACATTTACGCGTGCGTGATACTTTTCACGCTGAATCATACACCTGATGATCTCTGTATTCATGGTCGATTGTAACTATGTTTAGTAATCCCACATATGAATAAAATATGCATTCTAGGTTCTCCTAAAGATCAGGGTTCTATGTGGAAAATAAGAAGAAAGAGAACTAGAATTTTTTTGCGTAAAACAATTTTAAAGGTAGCCTCCCGTCCTCCTGCTCCATCCTGTCGAAAAACAGATTTCTAGAGCCAACCATGTGCGCAAGGACATCACGATTGGTAGCCCTTTGCAAGGAGCATAAGGAGTGTGGCCAGGCTTCCTATGACTGTGTCTTTGGTTCACAGTTTGTCTTTTGTGGTTATGAAGTGATGATCGTTGTATCATAAAATGCACGTGAATCACTATGAAGGAACAATGGAAGTGCTTTCGCGAAGTGGCAGAGCGCTATGCGACAGGTAAATGTATGCTGACCGGTGCCTCTCCCTAACTTCGAAAGCGCGTGTTGCATCGGACTGTCTTACGCTATAATATTTCTGAGACACCGTGTATCTAAAGGAGGTGTTCGGTTTAACGACACTGTACTGCAGGAATATTTAAAGGTTGAATTCTTTGTCGACGTTGTTTTAGTACACGAATACTATAAATGAGATACAATTAGAGTCGCGCACTGAGAAAAACCGCAGGCGTCTTGGCGTCTTGCGACTGCCACGAAAATTTCTGATTGGCCAAGAAAGTGTCTTGCGTCTGTCCTTAAAATTCCGATTAATCAAATGATCGCTCCAGGTCTGTCACGATAGGTCAACGCTAAGAGCGAAGTCATTTATTCCAACTTTCACTTTGCTGTCATATTTGCATTGACGGAGGAAACGGAGGAAGAACCGTGGCCTCGAGGTTATTCTTCAACGTTTTGCCCCTTCACCGATGCGGATTAGGCGCATAGCAGCAGCTAAATATTAGCGTCATTACTGATGTCACTCAATAAAATCCTCCAGGCCACGCACCGGTATTTTGTTCTCAGTTCAAATTTCTTTCTTCTTCTTTAAACTTACTGAACCCAGAAATTGTGGGTAAATTACGGGATACGGTTTTTGAACATACTGTCTTCGCATTTGTGCAACTGCTTCATAACAGCTTCATAACAGTCAGTACTATATAATCAAATTCATCCCTGCCAGGATTGTAGTTTCTGGTCATTTACTTTATTAAAAGAAAAGAACTGATTTTTATCTGAGTCTCGTAATTAACGTAGTGAAAACATATCAGACACAGACATTTCCTACAGATCAAAGGCATAGAACATTTCTATCAATAACCTGGTAATATTAACTTTATTATTTTGGAGTTTACTCACAATTATTTAAAAACGCACCCAATTGGTTCTATAAACCAGATTTATTTGCCCTGTTTGAGTGTAGCGAAAACTTAAGCAAATTTTTGCCAAGCACCGGAAGCTCACAGCAATAATGTATGTTGAATATTCCGGGTGCTGCCTTCACGGTGTTTACGGCATGAGATTTGGCCCATCCCACTGACAACGGGGGATGGACGTGCACGGACTGGAATAGCCCATTCTTCACCGCGGGGTACTACGGCTGTGTGCGCGTGTGTTGTGTGGTGTGGTCGGTGGGTGGCGCGAGAGAGGGACGCTCGTGCGCGTGCTCCCTTCAAGAGAGACACTCAGCGACAACATAACAGTGCGGTGCATAGTTTCATGGAGACGCCGCTCTCCGAACAGTGTCCACAGTGAGTGCAGTTTGGATAATTAAAATTCATGTTGTTGTTGTTTAAAAGTTTCTCCCCAACGTCATGGAATAACGAACATATTTTTTGGTGCCGAAATCCGGGAGTAAGCGAAAAACAACGGCAACTTGAAATCAGCGTTCCAACTGCAACGGACGACAGCGATGGAGCGTCTCCAAACGAAGAGAGAAGTTACGCGAGCCGAACTGAACCGACTCAACGAGGAGCTTGAGCGACTAACGACGGCGGATGACTTCGGCCCCCAGCAACGAGACCTCCTCGCGGAAATATCAGATGAGTTGGGCATTGTTTCGAGAGATTTGAAACAGTTAGATGCCCTGATTGAGCCGCATGTGCGTGACGAAGGCCTCGCGGAAGAATATAAAGGCGTTCGTCAGTGCCAAGCTCTGATGACACGAATGCGGACAAAGCTTCGGCGTTGCGGTGAAACGAATTCTAACGGTGCAACAAGCACACTGAATGCAGAAGAAACCGCGTCCAGATTACCTGCTGCCCGTTCGGGACAACTGAGGTTGCCTAAGCTGGAGCTTCAGAAATTCAGCGGCAGCAAGCTCGACTGGCAACCATTTTGGCAACAATTCCGGCAAGCAGTTCACGAGAATACCGGCTTGACCAGCATAGAAAAGTTCTTGTACCTGCGGACAGCGTTGACAGGAAAGGCGGCGGCCGCTTTGACCGGCGTTCAAGCGACGGAGATGAATTACGACTACGCTGTAAAGACACTCCAAGAGCGTTTCGGGCGTCAGGACGTGCTCGTGCAAGAACACCTTACGCAGCTGTTAAACCTTCCCCAGGTTAGAGCTCTCAGTGACGTGAACGCGCTGCGACGCCTCCACGATCATGTTCAGCGAAACATCGCAGGACTTGAAACTTTAGGTGTCAAATCGGACAGCTATGGTGCGATGCTGTGCGCGGCTTTGTTTCGGGTATTGCCGGCCGAATGGGCTGTTGAGTACCATAAGGCCCACAGTGCAGACAAGGACGTGCTCGACAGTTCGAGTCTCCAAGCCATTCTGCAATCAGTTCGCCTGGAAGTGGAGAGCAGGGAAAAGGCGCACGGAGGAAGCACGAACGCTCCTCAGCAAACGCGACCGGACCACGCCAGTGAACGGCGTCCCAACAGCGTCTACGGCAAAGGCTCAGCGGCCAGCCTCCAGGTGGGTGCCAAATTGAGCAAGGAAAGATGCCCTTTCTGCGCTTCAGAGAGGCATGAGGTTGCAGATTGCAATGCTCCGATATCAATTGATGAGAAGAAAAGAAAACTGCGAAAGGAAGGGAGGTGTTACCGATGCGCGAAGAAGGGGCACATGACGAAAGGATGTAAGAATTCGACACTACGTTGCGCGAAGTGTGGCCGACGACACATCACCTCGCTTTGTGATCCACCGGAACCGAACGCCGAGGGCGAGACCGCTACTGGGTTGCACTCAACAGCGTCTCTTAGCAACAGCAATAAAAACGCCGTGCTGCTGCAGACTGCGCAGGTGTGGGTCGACGGACCGAAAAGAAAACGCCTCGCTCGTTGTCTGTTTGACGGAGGCAGTCAACGATCGTTTATAACAGAGAAGCTCTCGCGAATACTGGATCTTGAGGTCATCGGTGAAGAGGAAGTGACCATTTATCCTTTCGGCGGCTCGACCGACGTTATGAAGAAAAAACGACGCCGAGTGAAGTTCAGGCTACGAAGCCAGTACGACCGCAAGGAGCACATCATCGAAGCCCTAGAAATTGAAGAAATCTGCTCCGACCAACTGCTGCTTCCAGAAAACGCTGTTGAGATGAGTCAGGTGGCTGATTTGAAATTAGCGGACGTCACCATCTCACCAACTCGCCTCTTCACACAAGGCATAGAAATTCTAATAGGCTCTGATTATTATTGGCCTTTTGTGCACGCAAAAGTACGGAAAGTGCAAGGGGCCTTGGTTGCGCTCAAGACTGTCTTTGGCTGGACCTTGCAAGGACCGATACCTCTTTCTGCTTCAGGTGTGTCGTGTTCCACCATTGCCGTTCTGCGCACCAGCGTCTGTGACAAGAACGCCAACCTGTCAGACGAACTTCGAGCGTTCTGGGAGCTGGAGAGCCTCGGTATCTCCTCAAGCAGCTGCCTACTTGGAAGCGAGGAACAGCAGGTGAGAGAAGACTTTACTCTTTCTCTGACTTTGACCGATGGGCAATACGAGGCGAGCTTCCCGTGGAAGGCACTTCACCAAGGGCTAGCCGACAACGAAGTTGTAGCAAGAGAACGCCTGGCCTGGTTGAAGCCGCGTCTGAGACTCAGCAAGAGCAGACTAATGGTCTATGATGCAGCCATCCGTGACTACCTATATAAAGGTTTTGCTGAAAAGGTTCCAGCCGACGAAATCGACAGCACCTCGTCTCGAGTGTATTATATGTCTCATCGTGCTGTTTTCTGTTCAGAGAGCTCTACCACCAAAGTTCGCATAGTGTTCGATGCATCTTCGAAAGCACAAGGCTGCTTGTCACTTAACGATGCCCTCACCACCGGCCCGAACCTAAAACCCGACCTGCTGCGGCTTAGGCTGAATTTGCGATGCCAAAAAATTGCATTGACCGCCGACATCGAAAAGGCCTCCCTTCAGATTGGCGTCAAAAGTGAGGACAGCGACGCACTGCGATTACTCTGTGATTCATCTGCGTCATGTGAGGGTTCATCAGAGGGTGATACAGAGGTCTGGCGCATGACAAGAGTGCCTTTTAGCGCCACAAGTAGTCCCTTTATGTTGGCTGCCACCATACATCACCTGGCTAACGTCTTTGAGGACCTCTCTCACTCCGCACAAATCTTAGGCAGCTGCCGGTACGTCGACGATTTGATAACCGGAGTCAGCTACACGGAAGAGGCGTCGAAATTTAATGAGGAGGCACAGCAAATAATGAGCTCAGCAGGAATGAAACTGCGAAAGTGGAGTTCCAACAACGAACTCCTAAAACAACGGTTCGATGCTAACGGCGTTGGAAATGCCTGCGCTGACACTGCGACGACGACTTCAGCCATAGCAATAGTATTGGGGCTCGAGTGGGACAGAGGAAACGACGAGCTGAAGTATTCCTTGAAAACGGCGCTGGAGCTTCTTACTGTCAACAGGAACACTAAACGCTTCGTGATCCATGCCACAGCGAGAATCTTCGATCCCCTCGGTCTGCTGAGCCCAATAACAATCACAGCACAAGCATCTCTTCCGGTGATAGAAATTAAGCGCTTCAGCAATCTGAATCGCCTACAGCGAGTCACAGCTTGGATGCGACGCTTTGTTCGCAACTGTGATCAAAAAAGGATGGACTTGAGGGCCTGCTCTGCGCATTCGAAATCCAACAGGCGCAGAAATGGTCGCATCACGGAGGCGTTTCCTGGGCGAGAGGGAAGAACGCGTTCCTGCATGATCCGTTTGCCGGGTGGCACTACAGTAAGACGCCCAATTCAACTTTGTACCCGTTGGAAACCAGAAATTAATGAGCTAGCGCTCATTCGGCGGGGAGGATGTTGAATATTCTGGGTGCTGCCTTCACGGTGTTTACGGCATGAGATTTGGCCCATCCCACTGACAACGGGGGATGGACGTGCACGGACTGGAATAGCCCATTCTTCACCGCGGGGTACTACGGCTGTGTGCGCGTGTGTTGTGTGGTGTGGTCGGTGGGTGGCGCGAGAGAGGGACGCTCGTGCGCGTGCTCCCTTCAAGAGAGACACTAAGCGACAACATAACAGTGCGGTGCATAGTTTCATGGAGACGCCGCTCTCCGAACAGTGTCCACAGTGAGTGCAGTTTGGATAATTAAAATTCATGTTGTTGTTGTTTAAAAGTTTCTCCCCAACGTCATGGAATAACGAACAATGTATGCACGGGCATAACAGTATCCTACAATATCCCTCAGTCATCTCACAGTTGAAAGGTGTTCCAGAACAGGGTTGCCTTTGTTGGCTACGTTGCGTCAAATTGGCCAGCTTATGACCCTCTCTGTCGAATAAATTTTCAGGTTAGCTCCCTGGCTGCTTTCTGGCAACTTTAAGCTTTTGTTTTCGGTCATTTCCTATCAACTTGTTTTGAAATTCGTGATAGAATAGCTAGAATAGATAGAATAAAACATATGGGCTATCAATTACTTCTAATGTCTTCCTCAATGATTTGCTGTCGTGTGATGACCAATGCTTGCGCGTGTGCTTTCCGCGAGGGAATGGTGCGCATGCGCGCGGAGCAGTCTGGCAAGTATGCAGGCGCCATATGCGCGGCTACTGCTGCGCTCTCTTTGGAAAGCACATGCCACATCTGAAGTACTGCCTCCACTAGCGTCACGCATCCGAAGCCAGTGATGACACAAAGCGGATGAAGGGGGTGCTCACTCCTTTTTTTTTTTTTTTTTTTCAGGCCGTGGAGACATTCGAATCCTGATGAAAAGATCTCACCACTGTCTATTTTTATTTCCTTTTAGGGAAAGTGGAAGAATAAGGTGCAAGCACACTTTCTGCGAAATTCTTTTTCCTTACTTGGCGCAATGTTTATTGAAAGCCTTATCACTTCCTGTCTCTAATGATAATGATGGTACTGAGTGCTTGTTGCTTTCTGTGAACTTTGCAAAAACGAATCCTCTGCAAAATACTGATGTAATTGGCACTCAAGGTTTATCATCTGTTTCAAAGAAAAACAACTCTATCGGTGAGTATATGCTGGCTAGAATGTGCAAAAAGTACTCTGCAAAAAGATTGTGTCATTCCAGTTAAGATACATGCACGCCCATTGAACGCTTAACAATTTGTTTCCAACGTACTGATGGATAGAGAACTGAGCAAGGATGCCAAATGTTCCTGCTGTTAATTTATGCTTTTCTATTGATGCTATATGAGTGGAGTCTGTAGGCCGACCCTGCAGAGTGCGAGAGGAAGGTTTGTAGTCAACAGATGGTCTAGAGGTTCGGAAGGTTACGGCGACAGAAAAGGAATGAGCGGCGGGAAGGGGCCTATCTCAGGAATACCGAATAGGTAGGCTGCTGCGTAAGGAGATAAGCATGCCTAAAACCCAAAATGGCAAAACTTTGAGAGGGGGGGGGGGGGGGGGAAGCAAGGAAAAGACCAGGATAGTGGCTAATGCGCGAATACCGCAACTTTCGCTGACTGCTGCGTTGAGTCCTTAATCTTAACTCTGACAAAGCTATTCACGCTGACTGCCATGTTATTTTGTTGTTGGTGCCCGAAAGCATTCAAACTTGTTTATTGCATTTTCCATGGATCAAAAAACACATCCCCGAAGTCAAGAACTGCTCGAAATTAGCAATTAGCTTGCGTTTTTGTAGAGATAAATATGTCCGTTCAGGTGAATCAGTATAATTGTTCCTTATAGTAAACGATCGCAACCCTAAGGTTCATATAATAATTAGCACTGGGAGTAAATATCCTGAGACTCTGAAAATACAAGAACAATATCATTTTTTTTTTCACTTTTTCCCACACACATTCTTACAACTTTTCTCTATCTTGGGGTCAAATACCCTTACCCCTTAAACCTCTTCTCAGGTTTAATCTTCATCTCAGGTCCTAAGGTACTTAATATATATCATCATCCAAGCAGGGTTTAGTCTACAGACACCGGTGCGTGGCATTTTCCTTACCGTCATGCTCTTAAAACACTCTTCTTGGTAACGAAGAGCTCTGCCGTGCGACGTATGAAGACATACTAAGCTCCGGTAATTGCTGTGCAATAATTAACGTTGCAGGCTCAGCGGAAATAAAGTCCACGGCCACCGCAGTATGAATTAAAAGTGTGAGCAGCTGCGTGCTGCGTGCCCTGCTCTCTGGAAACAAAAGGAATAAATTTGCATCCACGGAGGTGGCTTCCGGCCTTCTTCCGAAAAAAATAAAAAAAAAATAAAGTTGGTGAATTAGATTACAGAAGTCAAAATTAAGTGCCAGATCGGGGCTTTCAAGGCCTTCCATTTCTTCGTGCTCTCATAATTAACTTAACCACCTTGGGAACAGCTCGGCGTTTAATTTTATAATCAAGTTTTCTCCGCACCGTGGTAGGCATACTTTTCTACGCCAAGTTGGGCTGAATTCTTCAGCAGTACCAAGAAATTTTATATTCAGAGAGCGCTTGCATTAAATTGACTTCCTGGGCTTCTTTTCTTCAATGTAATTAACTCTTTGCCAGCTTCTGAAGATACAACGGTAGCAAAATAAAATAAAATAAAGAATACAACTCGCTCTTATTTCTTCTTGCTTAATAACATCAGAATTATTAGCATATATTAGCGGCACCTCTTGAAGCACAATTGTCCGCAGGGAACTAAATATTGCAATTTTATTGTGCGAAGCAAACTTTTTTGTCCTCAGTAATTTTGCTCCATATGTAAAATCATTTCCATGCGCCTTCAGTTTGAAAAACAAAAGAAATATATATGTAATTCTTGCAGTAGACCTAAATGTATCTTGCATACTACTCTACGCGTACGTTGCCACACCCAGATTGGCACCAATGCTTGTCTGTATGATGGCTACAGGACGATGGCGAAATAAACACCCTCGTGAGTGTGTTCAGTAAACCTAGCTGCAGAACGGGCAAGGTGTGTCACAGCCTTCCTGGTTTGTACTTCTTTGCAGCGTTTATTTTATTTTCGGTACATCCCACGTATGACTACATCCCCCCCCCCCACCCCCCCCCCCCCCCCCCCCTCCATTTTCCACCGACACACGCCCTTATGTGCCAGCCCACACTCTCTGCAACCACCGCATTCTACCGGTCGTTAATATACAGCGGCTGTTGGCTTAATTGCAGCCTTCCCAGACGCATCAGCAGCTCTAAATGAGACAGCGCTTGCTTCGTTTTGCATGTGTCAAGTCACATCGCAGAACGTGTATGCAGCTCTTCAGAGTGTCAACTGAGCAGTTCTCAAAACTAACATGTCTGCATGTTTAACACTTTAACTGAACAATAATTAAATCTATCGCAGGTGTATTTGGAAATCTATACGGCGGCAACGACTTTCGACACAAAAACGTTACTGTAACTTCCTGGCTTGCCAGAAGTAACTAATACATCTCATTTTAAATGCTATTATAAGCAGCTAGAATGGATGGGGGCTGTGAGACTCACAAGCGGAGGAAAGACAACTCAGTTGCCCAAATATCTCCAATTTGCACTTACAATGAGAAGCCTGACAATTCCCTAGCGTGCACAGTGTTACACTAGATTAAACTGTAATTATTTCGGCATGCAAGAGGCCAGAAAAAATGTTCGAATATACTGAACGTTCCAAATATAAAATGAGCCCCAATGAATTGCCGAGAACATTTTGCCCTGATGAACACTTACAGGATGGTTGTCTGCATTTCAGAAGACATCTAACTGAGGAAGACATTTGTTTATTTCCTGAAGTCTTTTATTTTCCGCGCGCTGTCTCCAGCGCGATAAAACGGTTCCAAAATCATGAAAGTCCTCCCTACCTTTTTCTCAGTGCGCTGCAGTAGCAGTGCTGCCTCATTAAAAAACGATCTCGTCACCTTTCAAGGATGCTTCACGCCAGAATAAACTCAGTGAAGAATTGCTGAAAAGGCTGTAGTGCAGCAAAACTGTTCGTGACCAGCCAGTGCCACCTGAATAAGAAGGGCAGGTCTACAGCACGATGAGGAAAGGAGTGGGTCGGGAAAAACGAGCCTCATGTAGGGAATTAAGCTATATCCTAGAAACCAAGCTTGCAAGTATCTTTCTGCTGTGACCCGAGTCGTTTCGTACTCGCACGGTCTTTACACTGAAAAGGGTGAATGTCCAGCGCGTGTTTATGAGTTGCCTGTTTCCTATGAGCAAAGATAAAGCAAGGGAGATATCAGACTTTCAGCGTAATTCACGCCGACAATAGGAAGTATTGGCCTTTATGCTAATGAGTGATTACGAATGCGAAGAAATCAAGAGGGATAAGGGCTCTCATACGTTACCTGCCTCCATGCCGAGGATAAAAAGAAACCATTTTTTTTTTCGATTAGTACTGTTCATGCAGTATACATACTGTAGTCAAGAGGAACAGCCTGCTCGCATCAACGTCTGCCCTCCGGCTTCAGCTGGCGTAGACCATGTAATATTCGAAATCAACTGTGTCCACGAACACTGAGGTTTCAATATTCTGTTTCAGCGAGCACTGTGTAGTGTCTGACGCCTTCAAACCATCTTGGCATATTCTTCAACCATAGAATGAAATAAAACAGCGTCCACCGTGCAGACCCGTTCTTAGTACTATATATTCTTGGCGCTGCGAAAATTGTGAGTACATATCCTTTCACCTGTGTGACAAACTATAAATGAATTGTCAATGCGATAACTGAAACGGGCACATTTGATTGCATGTATTCATTAGCCGTCCCAGTAGCGTTATATTTGAGCACTCGTAAGATTTGTTTACAGCCTATTCTGCGGATACTGGCCTTTAGTCTTTTCTTTTTGCGTTCGCCACGTCTCTCGTGGTTGGCATATGTATGAAAAAGGACATAAAGAGTGGAAATAACAGGAATGATCGTTGTGTCAATTATATGAGTTAGCGCTTCTTTGAACGAGCGCTGACGGTTCTTTTACTGGCACTGCAAAGTTCTTGCACATGCCTCTTAATGACACCTAAACTTATGTATCTAGTTCCAAAGCTTTAGGGGTAAGAGCGACTTTTAAATTAATAACTGTGCAGGAGCGCGTGGCTAATTATGTGAGTTAGTGTGCCAGGCTGCCGTATTGTGCTGGAAATAGAAGTCGTGGACAAACTGGTTCCTAACTTTAGGTTTAGTAGTGAAGGTCCCTGACAGGGAATATTCGCGGTTGTATTCTACAGGCTGATTCTACACAACTTCGGTGAAGCGTTGAAGCGTGCGGTTACGTGCGCAAGCAAGGCAATGACTTTCTGTAGCCGTTAGTGGGAGCAATAGCTTATATTCATGAAAGCCAGCACCGCACAAAGCCTTGCGATTACAGTATCTGTACGTAGATATGTGTCTACTGCGGATAACCAAAATGCTTTTTACTTCAAAGTATACCTGTCTTGTTGATCCTGTAGGCACCCGATTTAATCAACAGCTGCTATGTCCTTCGGTATCTGGCGAGATAACGAGCGTGGTTGCATTCTTCGTTATAGGCACGCCGTTCAACCGCAAAGGAAAAAGCAACTAGCATGTAAAAGTGAAACAGGTTGCTAATGTAATTTGAGGCTTCGAGGCACGACACAGCCACAGGAGTAATCATTTGTAAGTTCTGCTCACGCTCGAACCGCAGCTACCACACCGAAGACGTCAACTTCCTGTAATGTGAGTCGTGTGTAAAGAGGACAATGTCAGGCTTTGTCTATCTAGTAGCACTGGACCAACGCGCGGTATCAGAGTGCTCGAAGGAGCAACCGTGTACGCGCGAGCCGTATAGGCATATTCTTTAGAACAGCGCGACGCTTTTCCAAAATAAAAAAAAAGAGTGACGTATCAAGCAGTGTCCAAGGCGGCGTGACTGGCCGATGCGCGCACAATCGTAGATGAGGGATGACGTGCAGTTAAGGAAAATGGAACCGAATCTCTGCGACTGAGTCCAACTGGGAAAAAGGGAAACTCCCAATTGTTGTCGTGCCTGCCGTAGCGTCCGATGCCATACAATTATATGATCATCAGCAGGTACTGAATTTCTAGTTCAAAATTTGCAAATTTGCGAATTAACAGGGATCGAATTTACAATATGTTAGCGTAATAATATCGTCCGTTCTATCATTATTTTAAGTTTTTGAGACGACGGTACACGCTAAAGTTAATGGCAATGGGTCAAAACTGTCGCGAAGGCAGTTTTAAGCAGTGAAATGCCCCAGTCTCAACAAATATTTGTGCGTTTTCGCATCAGGAAGGACCCCGCGCACAGGGCTCAGCACACGTCGCTAGTTTGGAAGAAAAAGTGGCAAGCTGGTTAGTACCATCAGTTCTAAGAGGACGCAGTATAGCGGTATAAAGATGACGTATTTCTGGCGCTTCTAGTTAGCTCAGCTTTCAGGGTAAGTATTAACGTTTCAGACACGTTACTACATACCCTGGAGGCTGAGCTAACTAAAGGTCAACCAATTGTGACTTCAATGAACGTGAGCTTGAAGGACGTGACCCTATTTCGATTTTATTTGGTCCCTGTCATCTTCGCACTACAGCGAGAGCAACTTTTGTGCATCTTTGCAGATTTGTCTTTTTTCCACATTTTTGTCAATTTTTGTCAATTCACCCCCCTTTATTACATGTATTTGATAATTTTTTGTACCCTATATATTCTGTTAGCTTTTCTAATAAAAAAATCAGTTGGAGTAAGCGCTCGTGTGTGTTTCCTTCTTTTTTGTCCTTGTCTTCTTTGCGTTACGTTTCCTAAAATGCGAGAGCAACTATCGTAGAGCTGTTTTGTCTTCCTCGAATCTTTACGGAAACCTGGCACTCACTACAAACTGCTGTACTACCGAGTTATTATTACCCCAGTCTGTTTATTTTTGTTCTTCGTGTGTAGTAGAAAGCTTTTCTAGTAGTGAATAGTACAAAAAGCTGCGAATCTCAAAGAGTGCGATCTATCTTCAAAGCTTCCTCAACAAAACACGTATATTTGAGTGCAAGGTCTCTTCCAGGAGCAATATTCGAAATAGTAATTTAGAAATAGGTTATATTTGAAACGTTACATTGTACTCCACCTAATATAATGGTCATTTAACATAGCGTTCTAGCGCGGAGAAAAGAGGAACAGAAAGAAAAAAATGGGACATGGGCGTTGTGCTGTCATTTTCTCTTTGTATTCGTCGCTTTGGGGCAATATGATGAAGGAAACCTAAGCTCGCCCAATAATGTACTGTTTTTTTTCCTCCCTTATATTTCACTTTATATAGGTGACTCAAAAAAAAAAAAAAAAGGATGAACGAACGCTGGAATTTTCGTCCTCGCAGCATAAAAGTACACAAATGTTGAAACGTGCGTTTCTGTTTTCGATGTTCTAAAAATATTACTCGAAATAGATTTTTCAAAACTTCTTATGAACAAAATATCCAAGCGGATTTAATCAATTATTACATTTTCATATGTCTGCAGACTTTTATTAATACTCTAGGCGCCTTATGAGCGGCACAGGACTTATTTCCGTATTGTTTTAATCCTCTACTGTTTCAAACGGGAACCGTAGAGATATATAAAGGATTATAGAGGAACCATGTTAGATTTTCCTGCATAAAACACAAATTTTGTACTTTTCATAAATTTAAATTGTAACAGTAACCTCACTATATTCGTTTTTTAATTTCCAAGTAATCCTTCTCCCGTTTCGTATCTCTGTATGCGCATTGCTTCAGTAATTTAGGTTTCTAAATTAACAAAAGTTATATATTACTTATTGTACGAAAATGTGGCCTGTGAGAAGACAGGTGCTTCACATCTAGTGAAAAGCAATTTGTGCGGGAGATGTTATGCAGTTGGAGCGCTAGTACACGTGTTCCTGCATTTTGCCTCGCTCACTGAATCGCACCTCACAATTCTTGCTGCTACAAAGCATTCAGTGTAATTTCGGATAATATTTTGACTCCACAATGCAGTGCGGGCACCCGTAAAGAAACTATGGTGAGCCTTCGTGTCTACTTCAAACAGACGTGATGCCCCTTCTGTTACACACCACCCGTAGCGCGCTGCGACAATCCTTTGCTTCGTCGCGTGCGATTCTTGCCATCTTGTGTGTGTGTGTGTGTGTGTGTGTGTGTGTGTGTGTGTGTGTGTGTGTGTGTGTGTGTGTGTGTGTGTGTGTGTGTGTGTGTGTGTGTGTGTGTGTGTGCGTGTGCGTGTGCGTGTGCGTGTGCGTGTGCGTGTGCGTGCGCGTGTGTGTGTGTGTGTGTGTGTGTGTGTGTGTGTGTGTGTGTGTGTGTGTGTGTGTGTGTGTGTGTGTGTGTGTGTGTGTGTGTGTGTGTGTGTGTGTGTGTGTGTGTGTGTGTGTGTGTGTGTGTGTGTGTGTGTGTGTGTGTGTGTGTGTGTGTGTGTGTGTGTGTGTGTGTGTGTGTGTGTGTGTGTGTGTGTGTGTGTGTGTGTGTGTGTGTGTGTGTGTGTGTTTGAGAGCGGTTTATAAATCGCATACGCATTTGGTCGCCACTATTTAAGACTTGTCACTAGCACTCCATAACCCTTCAGGATATACCATATACATTTATTCAATGCAGGCTATGCGTGCCATTCCCAGCGTCACGTTCTTGAAGAACTGCAGAATGATCTACACGAAACTCTTGGCAAACTACGCCCTCACGCTGCCACACAAATCAATTCCTGGTCGCACTGTAATCCCTGGAAGAGATGTTGTGCATCCCCTCGCCTACGAACTTCAGAACAGGATACTTAGGATTTCCTGTCCTTAGCCACCCACGTCGGACGCTTCTCTTTACTGTAAAGAAAAAATCAATCTTCACTATGGCAACAACAAACAAACTCTTTGTGCGCTTCCTCTTCCGGATAAATCCCTCAATACCACGCAAATACGCATTCTTCGACGCATACACCCAAACTTCTTACTCCTGCCCGATCTTTTCTCTACCGCACCAGACATTATTTCGCATGCTCGAATTGTCCTGAATGCCATGCTAGCTTAAAAGACTGCACGTTTTCCTCCATGTTGCAAGCAATTCAGTCCCCTTACTTTCTACAGCCTTCTCCGCCAACGCGGTGGGCTTGATTAGCCTCTGACCAGCGGAATTACCAGTTGGCTTTGCTGGCCCGGGAGATTCTAGACGCTTAATAGTGCGTTTCTATCGTTGTTTTTTCTCCTGCTCCTCTCCCTGTCACTCGCCTCTTTTCTTTCCTGCCTGTCCACTATTTGTCTATTTAGCTCCAGCGACCACGGCGCAGGTGTTTCCGATAGCAGATGCCGCACATTGAAGAACTGTTTTCGTTTATATATTTTTACACTAAACCGCTACGAGAATGCGTTCATTTGTTTTTGTAGTAGCTTGAAAACGCCGTACGTTTTTAAAAACAATGAGGCAACTTAGTTTTCTAATGCTGCCTAAAACTCTAGGAATAAATTAATTTCCGCTATGTTTCAGGCTTAAAGTTTCCAGCAAAAAACGAAAACCTCCGGATGCAACATCACCCTTTTAACACTCTTTTCGACTCAAGTCATTGCGTTTGCCTTATCTAAGGCAGTTATAGTTGTTCGAAACACGAACGCTCAGAATGCTTACATTCCTACCGTTTCTAAGTTCCTTTTATGTGAAACGTATGCAGCTCGCTCACTTGAAAACTTCCACTGTCACCATCGTTGTCATCGCAGTCACTGTAACCCAGTATTGTAGTGCGCGGTATCAGTGGGAATCAAAGAACACCAGAAGGTCCAAATTTTCTAAGCACTCGACTAGAGCGTCTATCCAAACTTGAATCCCTTTCGTACGTTAAACCCTATAAACTCAACAAAGCCTAACCCAGAATTGAGAACAACGTGTCGCGATAATATGCATGTGATATCGGACCGAAACTTTAAAGCAAACTTCTTTGTCGAGCGAAGAAAATTCAATGCCATTTCGCTTTTCATTTAGCATACATCTCCTGGTCAAGTTGGAGACTACCTTACGATAGAGGTTCTAACCGATGACGTATGTACTGACCTCCAATTGTCTGCCATTCGTTTTAAGCATAGGCGTTAATCAAGCAATGAGAGACATACTGCACCTGGCGTTCCCCAAATGGCAAACCACAGGAAACTCAACCCTCCGAATATCCCGCCACAGCTAGTGGTCAAGCTAAAGCGGCGACACCAACTCCCGTCAGTGGTTCCGGTCCGAGTCCTTCCCAGCCCTTACCGAACAGCCCACGTCTAAGAAAAGGGTGAGATGGGGTAAATTTCTTGTCTGTGGGAATAATCACCATAAAGCACAGCTCGAACAGCAGAGAGAACAAATCAAACACCAGAGTCAACAAATCTATAGCTTTAGCAAGCGCATCCCAATCGCTGATACAAAAAATTTCCTACACAAAGAAGATGGAAATCTTTCAAGACAAGTGTCCTTCCACAGCGGTAGCTAGCCCACCGCACTCACACCCAAAGCACGTCTGCTAAGCTCAGAGCAAAATAAAATACTACCACCGAGGACATCACTGTTAACGAAGTGATCCACTCTCTTACTCGAGCGTACGTCAACTGAGCAGTGCACATCATAAACCAGAGTAGCGCAAGGGACAAGCTCGTCACCTACCACGACATCACGATCCACTACAGGGAGCAAAGACTCGTCTATCCCCCACCCCATGTCTTCCTCTCGAAAGTGCAACAAACTAACTGGAGACAGCTCCGGGCTGGCACATTCGTTTCCTGGCTTTGTTCGTTCTTGTCCACAATGGCCATAGCAAACCCGAATGCTCTCTTTGCGAAGCTCCAAAAGCCAACTTTGACCACATTTTATACCTCTGTCGAGAATTCCAACCACCACCTATAATGTTGGCAAATCACGGTCTCCAGCTCCGTGCCAGCCTCAAAGAGGCAGCTGTCAGTGTGGACTGGAAATGTCACCGCACGTCATGGTCTCCCGTGGTCAAAGGCCAGACCAGCCTTAGAATGTAACACCCTTGCTAAGACTGACCAATAAAGTTTTCCCGCACCTACCAAGACGTTTCAGTGCGCATTAAAGTTCCACGTGTAGTAGAAACTATTCCGCAGCCTCCACTACGGGAACTCTTACTTTTTTTATTCATTTCTTTACCTTTACAATGTGGTTAAGGTGTCCGCCGACTGGTGTCGAAACTCCTGTGCTTTTCCTTTCCCATGAATCTATTTTTAACTATTACTCGACAAACTATGTGCCACTCTCATGCCAAAAACGCTTGGAATGCAAACACGGTATAAAAAATGATATTGAAGCTAGTCTTAATACGATACTTATGCTACCGCTTAGCTTTTATGTAACATATAATCGCATTTCGTGTATTTCCCCTTACTAAACAAGGGAAAAACTTTCGAGAAATATTTTTTATTCGGTGACAAATGGGATCATGACGTCCTATTTGAACTTTAGCCTTCGCACATATTAATGGCAGGTTTCATCTCGTTTGGGGGCCAAGAAAAAGAGCTTCCTTAAAATGTAAACATTACCTGCAAAGAAAGGCACATAACGGGAAAATCAGCATCGTGTCAACATGAATTCGATCTGAAGAATATAATCGTAGGAGAAATCGAAGTTTGCTGGCGGGAAGCGGTAGCCAACATACTATTGGCAGGATAAGTTGGTGGTAAACCGGAGCGCAGAAAAAATTTATTGTGCAGGGTTATGAAATCTAGTGACATGAAATGTCTCAAGGTGTAAACACTGCGTACCTGCTCTATTCATAAGCTATAATACCATGCTGGATCGCGATGTAGAGCTTGCAATTCATTTTTTTTTTTTTTGTGCAACGTGTCCTGTAAACTTCTGCTCCCGAGAGTGCCTGTTACGTAGGAAGAGAAATGGAGCTCATCTTGAAAGGGTATGAATATCCTCCTTCTCAACTCTTGCTTTATGAGTACAAATCAATGATGAGAGTTGTCTTGAACTACTCTCAGCACTTCAAGATATATTCGCTCATTTATGCTCAATAAAGCTGAAGTTGTCGCCTGTCGGACGTTATTACTGTACTCAATGTGGTCCATGTAAATTAATAACCAATCGCGACAAAATCGAATCATTGGGCAACTTTCATTACAGGAAGGTCGAAACAAAAGAACCTTCGAGTGTGTTTTGGGGAACTTTTGTCCCACTGTTGGTGATCTCTTCCAAGGTAAATTATTCTGGGGCAACAAAAAAAATTCATTCGTTCATTCATTCACCTCTTCACATTTGCTTTTCACCACTTTGTGCTTCACCGCACATGTACCCTTGATGCAACAAAGCACCCTTTACAGTGAAATCCCGCTTGTTACCGGAAATCTCTAGTGACAGGTGGGGCATGAGGAGGAGTCCCGAGCCCGGTACTGGAAAAAAATCCCAGGTCGATCATTAAACTGGGCGCGAGAGAGCTGCGGTAGCGATTCGATTTATTCGTGATGATTATTTAAGTGTGTCTATAATGCATGTCTGTCGGTCAGTCAGTCAGCCGGTCGGTTGCGCGTGTGTGTGTGTGTGTGTGTGTGTGTGTGTGTGTGTGTGTGTGTGTGTGTGTGTGTGTGTGTGTGTGTGTGTGTGTGTGTGTGTGTGTGTGTGTGTGTGTGTGTGTGTGTGTGTGTGTGTGTGTGTGTGTGCGTGCGCGTGCGCGTGCGCGTGCATGCGCGTGCATGCGTGCGCGTACGTGCGCGCTTGTCTGTGTCGGTTGGTCGGTCGGGGTCTATCATGTCTATCTTACTGCAATGGATGCCAAATTAGGTGACGTTGACAGAATATATTCCATGAAAGTGCTGAGTATCAAAAATATTTCTTAGTGTTGGTTTAGTTTGCGGGGTTTCACGTCCCAAAGTGACTCAGGCTATGAGAGACGCCGTAGTGGAGGACTCCGGAATTTTCGACCACCTGGGGTTCATTAACGTGTCTGACATTGCACAGCACACGGGCGCCTTGCTTTTCACCTCCATCGAAAAGCGGCTGCCGAGGCCCGGGTTCGAACCCGCTTCCTTGGGAACAGTAAATTTCTCTTAGCGTGCCATCTTCACTTCACTGCCGACTTAGATCTCCGTGCGAGTGGCGATGTGACTGCATCGCTGTCAAAGCGCCCTTGGTGTCTGCAACGTCATCTGTTGCGTAACTATTAGCACAGGCCAAATAACTGCGTATTTCAGTGTCATAACTCTTCTTCACATTTGCTCTACCTATTGCTGCACGTTCAGGGTACGATTAAATTTCTTATTGGATTTTGAATTAATCCGGCACTTACTTGAAATAAAGGCTCCAAAGTAGCGCCTCATTCAAGTTCAGTGAAGGACCGAACCATCACAAGTTTTTGGAATATTCTTCGTCTTTTTAATTCTCTCCGCGTAGCATAAAGCGCCTGAGCGACGTTTGCGACTAAGCTAAAACGCAGTTCCTCCTACTCATCCGTTATTCCTCGTTTACAGGGATGACACGGGCCACAATGCAAGATTATAGCGCAGATAGCCTGTTTTTTTTTTTTTTTTTTTTTTTTTTGTGAGTTCCCATTTTTCATGGGCAGAGCCCGTTCCTCGCAGAGCACCCAGTTTATTGTTCGCTATTTTTGCTTTATTTTGAATGCTAACGTCATTGTTCTCTTCCCCTTTGTAGCTAGTGCGTGATACCTCTCGGTTGTATGTATTTAGCAACACACTATCGCACTTATCCCGCGGCGCTTCTTCTTTGTACTCTTCCATGTTTCATTCAGTCTTCTTACTTGGGAGGATTTTCTGGTGCAATGTCTCGAGAGCTTTCAGTTAGTGTGCATATCAGTGACCAGTTAGAGTATCTGTTTCTCTGCAGCAGCGCCTGAGGTCTTTTATGCATTTTATCATCTTGAAAGTGCACGAAAAATGACATGAGAAGAAATCAATGGACTTAAATGTATGCCGGATATGATTGTAAGCTGACATTCGAAAGTTAAAGGCTAGGAAATAAAAATTTGTGTTCCTGTAATGCACCCGACCTAGAAATCAGAAAATCGTGTACGAAAATAGCTTCAAAGCGCAAATGACATTTATTTTTCGCAAACCTGCCTTGCTGACACGTCGTCATCGCCGCGAGTCTTTTTGACACTGTTATCCTCATACAGAGCACAATACTCTGTTCCGTCAAGTGAATTCAGACTGCAGCACTTGCGCCCAGCGTCCCGGTATCTCATCTCAGATGGCAGAATGGCTGGCCCTAACGACGCAGGCTAGATGCACCCTGCTCGAGTTAGCTCGTGTGTTTCAGTTATAGCCGACACAATACTTTTGCCGCTGATCTTTAAGATGCCTATTGATGCAGACGTCAAGAGGTTGCGAGTGACTTGCCATTAATTCATGTATGATCAATCAATATTTACCACCTATACGAAAGCAGCTTTCCATGCGTCTGACAGATGCTGATAGTAACCACTGACGATGAGGAGAGAGGGTCAAGGCTTTTAGTGCCACTCGTTTCACTGGAAATTAGTTCGAACTGTTTCGAGATCGCTCTTTGATTTAATGCGTTCAAAGCAATCACTCTATCTTTTTCAGAAAACTTACTCAGCAACTCCCCACTCTGCAAAAATAAGACAAGAAAAACATTTTAGAAGAGTAAACACTCTTTAATCAGACAACAGCTGCACAACTGCGTCTTATATGTCTGCAGCCTGATTTGTTTTTAGTTAAATGTTTTGTAAACCAGGAAAAACAAAGGAATTGATTATGTTTTGACGCTTCGTTTTCATCTTCATCATCAGCCGCACTATACTCACTTCAAGGCGAAGGCCTCTTCCATATTACCTCAATTAGCCCGCTCCTGTGCTAGCAGCATAGACTTGACCACCGTGAACTTTTTAACCACATCCGCCCACGTACCTTTCTACCGCCCCCTGCTACAATTTCCTTCCCTTGTAATCCAATTTGTTACCCTTAGCGACCATTGAGAATCCTCTTTTCGCACTACATGACCTGTCCATGCCCATTTCTTTTTTATATATCGTTTTGTTTTAGGCATAAAAGAGTGAAAAAATATAGAATTTTTTTTAATATACTATGCTCCGTGGAATCATTATTAAACCAGCTTTAAAAATATTTCTTATTTGTTAACCTCACGGAACCACTTTGATTTCTGTCCTTCCGTTTCTGGCCTTCGCAAATTAATTGAACATACTATTCTTTTTGTAGTGCCGATCGTTTATTTCAGTAAGTATTTGGGATTTACTATACTTCACAACCTAGCATGCTAGTCCCATATCAAGCCAACTTATTTGTTTAAGTAGCAATTGGCAATTATTTACCCTGCCCATCAATCACTGGTACACCTGACTTTCGTTCATCTTAACTTCGAATACATGTCGGCCTTACGTGGTCCTGCTAAATCTAACTTCTCTTTAACATAACAAAAATACAAATAACACACTTCTTCTTCCGTATATTCTCATCCTAAACCTTATAGTTCTATATTATCTTGGAAAGCTAGTGTCAACTTACCTAATCCTTAAGCGTAACACAAATCGTTTCTTTCATGCCTTCTCGCAGCTTTTATGGTTTAAATTCAAGGGCGCCAGCCATATTGCCAGCTCAATGCTTCCCCAGATGAATAAACGCATAAAAGGCCGTCTACAATCCCACCGAAAAACATATAACAAATGTCAGACAACATTGCCATGTCACCTAGAGACAGCATTAATCTACGCATGGATGCCATACTAAGTATCAACCCCATTCATTGCAGCAACACCCACAGCAAAAACCATCTCCCTTTTCATTCAATTTTTGCCGTGTCATCTAGTGACAGCATTAATCTACACATGAAGGCCGTACTAAGTATTAGCCCCATTCACTGCAGCAACACCATTGAAGCTATCGCCCTGAAGCTGTCATGCCAATTCCTTATGAAAAGACACACACAGGGGGTCCTACAAGGAAATGAATAGACGCCACTGATTTTTGCTTTCTTCCAGCTGACTCATTCGAGTTGCCGGAATTCTGCAGTGCATTCAATGCGCTGTACACATTCTGGCAAATCTGCTTAAATGTCGAAACTCTTCGTTAGTAGGCATCACTCCTATTTGCGTGAGAAGAAGTTCAAATCACCGAGTCGCAGTGCTAGTAAAGTGGCAGCTGTCACCTCGGTGCAGTAGGCTTTCCTCCCACGGCGCACTTCGGTACTTGTTAATGACATGCTTGACTGGGTTGTACCGCGTGGCGCACTTCCGGCAGGCGCTCACTCAGGCGCATTAGGAGCTGAAGCAATCCGAAATAAACACAAGTATCTGTGTCGCTACTGGGTCACCTCACTCTCATAGAGATGTGTATTGTGCGCTTCTTCCTGCGGAGTGCGAACAGTTTTTTTCTCTGAGGCACCCTTTGCATTTGATGTTTTTTACTAAGTTTTGGGGAACCAGTGTGCATATATCTGAACAAAAATTTCACTGAGCGGTTTATTTCTCGGCAATTCCCATAGCGATTGTCAATGGTTTCTTATTTTAATTGTATTTTTTGCTGCGATGGTTTTTTAAGCGAAAGCCTTTCTAGAATCATGGCGAATATCTCACGTCAGCGAGATTCTGCGAGTTTTTGCAAAATGTGTCAGCGAGAGGTTGCAGTAGGTTCCAACGTTAACATAATTTCCCCGGTAAGAACGTCGGAATAGATTGCGACGATGAAGCTAAAAATATATAAGTAATGAAATTGTAACGAGCACATAAAGAAGCAAACTAGAAGAATAAGAGAATAGGTAGACAGAGTTAAGAAGAAGGGAAGAAAAAGGAAATGGGGGCTTTCGCTCTTAAGCTTGCAAGCGAAGCTAAGTGCAATTGTGTATTTTTTTTTTAAACAGTGACGTCAAGCAATCAGAGAAATAGCTTTGGTAAAGTGGCACTATAACGCCGGGAAAATAAAGCTTTATAGAACACTAGCAATTTCCGTCCGATAACCACATCACAGGCGTTTCAGTAAGCGCTATAAAGTGTAACAAGTTTTTTCTAGTGAATTGTGCTCTCGCGATGAATCGGAAGTGTGGGAGACCAACTAGTTCTCCTTCTAGGCTCTCACGTTTAAGACCGTCTCTCTTAGTTTTTTAATGTCTCAATATTAGAAAAAGAAAACAAATCAGTGCTTGGCAATATCATTATAGCATTGTAATATAATAGGGTATCATGAGGTAACTCACTGACACGTTTCTCTCAGGACAAACATCGCTCCTTCATGAAACATGCAGTGACGTTGCTATTGTCAGCTGGGATACGCAATATGAGGTTATGTTTAAACTCAATTTTCTCTGATTTTTACTTATTTCTCAGTAAGCCTACGATGTCGCCTTTTATGAACAAAAGCTGTGTACAGAGATCGCCGCGCCACCATACATACATTCGCGTGGATCTCATCCACGACTTGAGGTACCGAGTGGATGCGCGGCCTCGGACACATATGTAAGCAAAACGTTCCGAAAACATATTTTCATTCACAGTGTACTTTTAAGTCCACCGTTTATTAACAGTTAGCTAGTGCTTTGAAGAAAACCGCGACAAATTCTATAGCGTCATTTTGACGATATATTGGTAAAATGCCACTGTAAATGTGTATTGTGAAGCCGAACATAAACAAGTGGTATGCAATGTATATAAGTCGCACAAGCAAGTCCTGTAGTCTGACGTGCTATCGAGTGCGCTAAATTTGCTCCCAATGGTCTTTCAAACTTCCCACCCTATAGAGCCCTGCGTGAAAGGTAGTTCTTTAAGCAGCGTGTTAAGAGAACCACGCTCCGAAGTGGACGACGGCGCAGATGATACCCCCGGGCCAGCTGCTGTCTCCGCGTGCGCCTTCTCTGTGAACACAGCGTTGATTGATAAACTCCGTCGTGATAGAAGAGCCGTATCTCGAGTTATGGCGTGGCGCTTTCGAGGTGCTCTGATTGCGGGAGTAGTGATCAAATCAGTATTTTAGGGTGGCTGTCGGCGTTCTTTCACATGTAGAACTCGAAACGTTCAAGAGCAGCGCTTTCATGTCTGATCAGGTTGTTCCAAATACATTTTTATCTGTGACAAAATCTGCCTACGATTGACAATTGCGACGTAAGTATTTATAATTAGAACCAGCGTTTATTCATAATTATGCCCCGCACCGCAGACATCCCAGGCAGTTCGACGTCCATTTCCCGTTATAGTTCTTCGCTCTCTTCGCCGCAGTGACCGACACGCATAGCGGAAGCCGGGTGCCTTTGCTGGTGCCGTACACCATTATGACCGCACTCACTCGATTCGACAGCGTTGGACAGCGTGTTCCGTTCTGACCATCCTGCGATCTTCGATTCACCGCCGCTCCTGCCGAACTGAGGCTGCTCGGCACAGTTCTGCTCTGTCGCGCGGTTAATGCAGTCGGCCTGGACCTGACCGGAATCCACGGATGTAGATTGCCGTATTGATTCACTGAGTGCTGCCACCGTCTGCGGCTTCCATAACGCGGCGGTGGCTGATGGACCCCATGTCCGGGCGTTCTTCCTGCCGACCAGGCGGCGAAGCACAACCAAGAATAGGAGTCTTCCGAAAGCTGCCGGCTATAGTTCGATTCGACGATGCCAGAAACTATTCGCCAGTACTAATGAGTGAGTGCGGCACGGCACGAAAGTTCATTTGGCCACACGATAGTGGACTGCGTCAATATGAAATGCTGAGAGGAAATGATGAGAACGCTGTAGGAGAAAAAACACTGTCTTGATACGTGCGTGACTGAGATTTTGCGAGCTCACTTAACCTGTTGAGACTTTTGCACAGATTAAAACACCGAAGTGTTCTATGTATAAACTGATGAAGAGAAAAAAGAGGATTGCGAGGTAGGTGTGTGTGTGTGTGAGGGGGGGGGGGGGGGGAGGGGCGGTAGGAGTTTTTTATAATGGGGTAACAGGGCTTTCAAATAAATTGTCTTTTTTTTGCATTCCATCAATGAACAGTATTGGTTTCTTGTTCATAATTGGTGATTTTGCGTCCCATATTCTTTTAAGAACAATTCAAGATGCATAGTAAAGTTTCAGGTGTTTAAAGCTAAGGAGCCTTTGGAGCGGAGTGATAAAAACTGAACTGCGTCTACGTCCTCTCTACCTCATCTCAGTTCAATGTCCCTCAACTCATTAAAGTTTCTTTTAGTCGTCAGAGCTTGCTCGCTTTTAAGTCGTTCCTCTTGTGTGCTGTGCCCGTGATGCATAAGAACGTGTTGTCCCAGTCGATACGAGGACGTCCGCATGTTAATTAAAGAAAGGATCTTTTAGAGCTAATTAGAACCGCGGAACGTCATGAGTGCTTCTCGCCCCCTTGTGTCTAATTAAGAGCGCCTCCCATCGTAACTGAAGCCGACCTGCGAGCTGCTCAAGTGCGGCGCGTGCCATCTTGGAGTACTTCTACCAACTCGTCGTCCTTCAGATCCGCAGCGGTGGCTTAAAATCATCTCGACTGCGAAAGCTTGCCAGCGACGTCCATTCGCTCGGTTACCGGGCGTAGATTCAGGCGTGGTTATATGCCAGACGTACGGAAATCGAGACGCATGCTGATCCGGCCACAGAGCACCCGATATTCGGTACGAAGACCTAGATTGGCTTATATTCTAAGCTTTGATGACTTCTCATTAGGTCACTCACAGCCTGGAGAGTAATACACTTTTTATGCGACCAAATTATATGTTATACAGGTTTTCTTCTCAGCTCAGTGGAAGAGAGATAACATCGTTCAAAGTCAGAACCACCGTAGAATAAATATTAGATGGTGCAAAACTCTGGTGTGTAAAGTTAGGCGAGGCGACAGTCTCGACCGCGGCGGACATTTACAGCATTGCTTATACCGTTTTACAATGCTATCTACCTTTCTTAAGTCATATTCAGCGTATATAGTTCTTATCATTTAGGTATGGTGCCTGGGCGACCTTTTTCTTGCCAAACATATTCCATATGCTTCCGGAGTACAACTCTAAGTAGCGTTTCACTCTGCCATATGCTTTACAGATCCCAAGTCCCAACTTAAGATGAGCGGATGAGTACATCATAATGAATGAAAGTAGATGTCCAAGATTTTGAATTTTTCTCTATTTGTTGAAACAGTGGAGTTTAAGGTGTAGGAACAGTGAATGGTCTTTTGACGACGTGTATGTCTACTCGATGGAATGTCACCAAAACGGTATTTTTCATAGCAAAATGAATAATATCTTCTAGACTATCTTAATAATTGTCTTCGGACCCGTGGTAAGCCCTGGAGCCCCGCATGTAAGCGGTAGGTGGACGTAAAACTAGCAGACCCAAGTGCGAGTGTCATGTGTGGAAAGAGCAGCCAGATATGTGTCTGCGTTAAGAGGCGGTACCTTCTAATCACTGCTGCGGCTCGCATTTTGGTGATGTAGCATCATCCCTGTTGCACCGTTGGCCCGAAGTGGCAAGCGGGTTTGCTCTACATGTAGTTCTGCTAGCTTGTAAAACGTCCAACGTACCAATACTCGCAATTTTCTTTGGTGGTTGATCGACGGCAGCAGAGACCGAGCGCTGTTGGCCTCAGCGGTACGTGCTCAACACACTGTTGCGAACACTGGAGCTGATAGACGTCGGTGATGGATGCTGCCCGGTTCGCAGTCACTGGCGCGCGGTAGCCTTTGGTCAGCCGGGGACGGTCGGAGAGCAACAGAGAGGAAGGAGCGATACGGGCTTAATCGGATCACCACGGACCGTTGGCCACGGACGCGTCGAGCCGGCCTCGTCCCGTCCCCGACAGTGGCTACAATAAATGTGTCTCATGTACGGGTGTCCACCGCACGCGCTTCCCTAGCTCCGGTCAGCCCTCGCCTACTGTCTCACAACGATGCCGTTGGCCGCTGCAACGAATCGGCGACTGCGTTGGAGTGGATGTCGCGGGCTGCTGCGAATGACGTCGGCTGGCGCAATAGGCTGAGGACGTATGTCGTCTTGCTTGCCGGGGTGGCAAAAGCAGTGTGAGTCAACGACGTTGTGAAATACAGCCGACAAACCATTGCAACAGCCTTTTTCTAAGTCTACTGACCCTTATTCGTTTGTTTTGTTTTTCGTTGCCTTCACCCTGTTTTCCTTCTCTGCAGACAAGTGTGGAGAAAAAACCTCGTGGTTCTGTGTTAACCAACAGTAAATGCTAATGGTTATGCAAACTGGTTTCAAATGGTAGGGACATTTGGGACAAAATGGACTGTTGGCGACGTTTCGTCAAAGATTACTACCCGTGGCGCTGTACGTAGCTACACAAAGAAACTATTGTACGCAGAGGCTTTAAAGCGGTCACGTTGGGCCTTTATTATTGTCTCTGCTATCAGCTTTCATTTTTCACCAGTCGCTCACATTATTGCCGAAACCACAGCTGCGTAGTTATTCATTTCTTGGCAACTGCTCTGACGAAGCATAGTTAGAATAAAAGATAGGAGGGACTGTGAGGACTAATCAAACGGGCGAGGGTACTCAATTTTATGAAGACTTCCAGAAATACTCTTCTTCCACTAGCTAGCCGATATATTTCCAGTTGAAAATTTGTAATACTTGTTTTCTCTTTCACCTTTATACTTTCTTAATTTGTTTATTTGACCACCTCAGTTTCAGCAGAAATCATTGCTTCAGTTCAGTTCAGCAGTTAAAACTCAACCGCTCTTCTGAAGTTCGGACAGGGATCTGTTGAGCATATGCGCACAATGTATATGAATCAAGTGCTTCAAGGAAGCCTGCCCCTAATTACTAAAAATAAGGTTTTGAAGATACAGATGCACCCGCGTATGAATATGGATGCTGCATATGTACCAGCGTTGACGGACATCATAAGACAGAGAGATAATGTGACCTTGTACAATGGCTAACTAATTTCCGATAATTAACTTTTAACTACTTCAGTTAGGCATCAAGTTGCAAGTGCGGATTTATAGCTGGCCATTATCTTTAGCTGTGTCAGTTTTTTTAACTTAGAAAACGTGGTTAAACTGGGCGCTGTGGCTTAGTAAAGTTTCTCTGTCTCAGGCAAAAAAGACACTCGGTTTCGGAAAACCCGCGCTATAAACGCCGCTCCAGAGGCGTCCATCCATGGCGCAATTGCCACATCCTTCTCTGTGTGCGCTGGAGCAGCACACAGCGCTGAGCACCGTTGCGCACGAGGGGCATTGCACCATTGATGGACGGCGTTTGGAAGGTGTGCGGGTTCTGCAATTTGTGAACCTAGATAGCTAAATTTGTTAAGCCACTGCTCTGATGGAAATAGCATTTATTTCTACAAACTGGTATGCCTGCTATTAACAGCCCGACAGACATCTTTAATTATCACTTGTCTGCTAATTGTATTTATTTATTGATACTGCGATCTTTTACAAGACTATTGAAAAAAGCAATTATGAGACGTTACTTGTTCATCATATAAACATTATTTTAATGTTTTGTATCGCCGCCAAAACTGGAACGTTTTTGCGACAGATAACGTCTTTTTGTATCTTCAAATATATTTAAAAATTAATGGTAGGCCTCCTTAACATTCTTTGCATATATCCCACAACACATAGCGGTACATCCCAGTCGGAAAAAACTACAGAAAATTTTCTGATGTTATGACAGAATTTCTGTGCGGTTTTTGACGGAAAACCTGTTGTGACAACAGAACATTCTATAGTAACATCAGAAATTTCTGAAGTTACAACAGAAAAGTGCAATAGAACTACAGACAACAGAAATATACTACAGAAAAACTACAGAACTACAGAAAAGTACTACAGAACTACAGAAAAATGTGATGGTTACGACAGAACTACAGAATATTTTGTCGTATTTTTGACACAGTTCTGTGGTTGAAAAATGAAACAACACAGAAACGTAAACTGCGGCAATAACGAAGCATTCGCATCGACAGTCGACCATCATCACGAGTTGAAGGAAGGCCATAATTTTCTTCGCTTGATTTCTCTCGTTCTCGGCGCCTCTTACCTAACGCCATTCTCTCCGAGTGGGAAGTCCCAGTTCGTGGCAGTTCGCTCGTGAAGCTGTCCGCTGCGCTCTTGCAAACGGCTTACCCCTTTTCACGAGCCATTTGTTTTCCGCTACGAAACAGGCTTCGCTGCGTTTACTAGCCTGCGGCTCGTACGAACGGACGCCAGCATCCCTCCGGACGCTGCCACGATATCCTTTCGCCTCTAATGATGGCTAATTCAGTGGGGCATCTCGGAGGGCTTCGCAGTTGGCCATTTTTGGTGTGAACAACCGCGTTTATTCAGCTGAGCTGTCGCTCGCTGGAAACAGTGCCCTTTGCAAGATCAGTCCAGCCGAAATTTATAGCTGTTCCTTTTCGGGTTATTCGGGCTATTGGAAGGAATTCCATTTACTCGGCCTGTTCCAAGTTTGTTGATTCCAGCTTATGGCCGTTGCAAAAGCTGTGAAGTTGCGCAGTTACTCCCCTAAGAATAACACAAGTGTTTAGGTAGGGTAAATTCCCGATCAGCCTGATCATCAAATCAAACTACGTCTGATTATAAAATAACATTGTATATTTGGACCCGGTTTAGGCTTTTCGACATTTTCTTTCTTGAACTGTTATGCATCTTGTTGCATATTGTATACTTACTGCCTTCAGGCTATTATATGCTATCAGGCTTCTCCGCAGCATACAGCGACGGGTTGGGGACACATTATTAGGGCATTGGCGTTACCAGTAAGTTTCTTGCCTAGAAAGGCTTGATTTGAAGAAATAAAAACAATGCTACCGAAAGCAAAGCCTTAAAAACATTCGGCGGCGTCAAAAAAAGCCGTATTTCGGCGAGGGCAACGAAGATAGGAAATATTACCGTCCGTGACGTCATCATTGAGCTTCTCCGCAATTGTTTATTGCACTGAGGAGAAGCTCAAATTTTAATCGTCTATTGTATCATAAGTTTTAAGGCTAGCGCAAACACACTTTCTATGCATTACCTACAGCGTATATAGATCCGCATCCTTAAATATCGCAGAATTCACAAAAGTGATGCAGCTGCCTTTTAACCCGATCTCCAGAAACAACAGTTATACAGGACAATAAAGCAAAGATAAAAACGGCAAGCACGAAAGAGAATGATTACAATCCGCCGACCGGTGCAGTGACGCCCCGGCTACTCGTTTTCTACGTTCTACTATATGCCTGCTTCTTTTAAAAAACAAGGTGACACTCCCTGTGCGATTTTAAGCGCGCCCCCGGGGCAGCGCAGGTTCTCTATAGGGCAATGTGATAGGAGTGTGCTCTAGTAGATACACTGCACACAGATGGAAGGTGATCAAGATGAAAACATGCTCAGCACAGCAATGCGGATTACACCAGAGGGGGCTGCTTTCTACCAGGCTGGTGCAGTGCAGCCGCTGCCCGAGTGCTTTGTAAATAGTCTATACGCTGCCCCTTCCAGTGCATACACGAACGACTGCAGTATATATTATGTGAGGAAAAATAAAAGCGGCGATGGCGCAGTGCAATTATGAAGTGGCCAGCGAAGCGAGTCTGTTCGCGCCTCCGCGGAATTGAAGCCCCGTTGCAGTCACAAAAGTATTTTATTTTAGAATATTTTCTCTTAGGAGAAGCAAGATTTAAACATCAGAAAAGAGACAATTATCTGAGTGGCAGGTCTAGGGCTGGCGTACTAAAAGAAAACGCTTGCCATCGAGTTCGCAATCGGGCTAAGTGCCTTGTTATCAGTGTTCGAGGTCGTGTTGCAAGTATCGGCTTTACGGGTAACGCATTACATTTTTCTGTAAATTAGTAACGTACTTGTTCCCATTTCGGGGGTGCAACGGGTAGCGTAGTCACGTTAACATTTTTCTCTAATGTGAAGTGTCACGTTGCTAGTTACTTCTTATTGCAATGCCCCCTACCCTCCCACACCTTTTTCAGAAAATAAAAGCACTCAGAGCACCTGAAGTGATGATGCAAATAAACAAAATGTGCATCGACAAGACTTGTTGCGGCTCGTATGCATGCCACAAAACACCTGCCATTGACGATGCACCCAGCTAAAAAAAAAAAGCGGGGGGGGGGGGGGGGGGGGCAAAATACTCATACGCCACGAAACATTGGCACGAAAAACCATTCACACACTTGCCTCTTGCTGAAATTCAACAGAAAGTTGTAGTTATTAAAAAGTTGTAGCTGCAATCTAACGCTGCTCATTAGTTTTATTTTCAAAACAAATTCTTCTTTCTATCTGCAACTGCGGCTACGTTTCTAGTTACTGATTTCCTTTGCTAGTAAGGCTTACCATGAACACCTTCACGTAAACACTTGCAATTTGCGGCAATCATACAAGCTCAAGTGAAAGACAAATGTTTATCTGCCCAGGTATATTTTCCCGGAAGTATTCTATTTTTTTCGCGTCTAGTTTGTTAGTAAAAGCCCACTTAGCTTTTTGGAATTTCCCATATTTTAGAAATACTATAATTTTGTGGAATGGTCAGCAATTTTTTTCTGAGAAGTTAGAATTCATAACGAAGTGTCATTTTGTTTTTGTTGCCAGATTCAGAAAATAGCTTCACTGTGTGGCACACAGTTAGAAGCCATCACATGTAACTCTACAGGCAGCGTTATGTTCCTAGTAACTTGCTAAGCTCCTCCACATCCGGGCAAAATATTCTTGTTAAATTAGGATTTCGGGTAAAATCGTTATTCGGGCTACAAGCTTTATGTGAAATATGAGCTTTATAAAATTGTTATCCGGAATTTTTTCAGCGAAGACGCACTGATCAAAATTGATGGTCATTGAGTGACGGCAGAATAACGTGCGGTACTTTTTTTCGGTAAAGGTAACGGTAACGGTAACGCGCCACCTTTTTGTAGCTAACGTGGGGCGGCAACGTGTTTCGTTTTTAGCGTACCGAGAAACCTATTTAATTACTATTTTTCGGTAACGCCTACTCTACTTCAAGTAAGCGAAAAGCAAAGCGTCTAATTTGAGGAAGAAGCCTCGAAGCAGCTCGGATTGCCGCAAGGGGTTTAATTGACGGAAAACCAACCTGCCAAAGTTGACTGGTGGCCTGATTGAGAGAGTGTAGTTTCTTCTTTCATCTTGTTCAGCAGAGCTCCTTTCGTCTTGTATAAGGAAGAGGTGGCAGATACGAACGATTCGGATATATAAAAAAAAGAAAAAAGCAGCTTAGAACGAAACGCCTACATAAAGCGGAAATCCTTAATGTGCTCCTAATTACTAATTATTCGGAGATGAAAGGACATGTACTTTCGTTTTTGATCCGCATCAGTTAGATTAATCCTCCTAAATTTAACCCGCGATTTAAATACAGAAGAACAATAACCAGGATAGACGAAGACGGACAAAATTAGGCAGATCAGCTGTGCTAGCTCACCTACGTCCCGTATAGTTTAACAATGTAAGTCCGTAATTAAACGTACCAGTCTATTTAGCATAAATTATGGGCTTAATTAAATTTGGTGCTTTTTAGCTTCTCTGTTCTTCTCCAACCTCTTAATTTTATGCACGTCTGTAGCAGTGGGAGGCACAATATTTTACTCCCAATAATTAATATTTATCTATTTCACTTTATCTCTCTTTCTAATTAGTAAAAAGGTAGATATATACGTTTTTACATGGGAATATTAACACCGCAGTTTACGACGTATAGGGGCACGCGACTAAACTGATAATTTGGATTGAGCAAGCAACGCAGTCCAAAGGCGGAAAGGTTACCCGCCGGGCTGGAGCAGTGGTTAGGGCGCTCGACTACTCTTCCCAGGGATGCGGGATCGAATCCCGGCCACGGCGACCGCTTTTCGACGGAGGCGAAAAGCAAGACACCCCTGTGCTGTGCAATGTCAGTGCACGTTAAAGAACCCCAGGTGGTCAAAATTTCAGGAGTCCTCCGATACTGCGTCTCATGGCCTGAGTTGCTTTGCGACATTAGACCCTACAAACCAAACCGAAAGGCGAAGGCTTTTCTGCGTTCCTCGCTCTACCAAGCGTTTCTTCTGGAAGATCCATTTTGCCGCGGAGCTTTGTGTTCTTTGCGCATTTTTAAAGACGCTGGTAAGCGGCTTTGTCACTTTGTAACGCGAAGTGCTACAATGTTTACCTGGAAAAGTGAGACTTACGCAACTGCTTGCACGTTTTCGGAGTTTGTCGGAAGTTGTTTTTGACCTTTTATGTCGTACGCTTCTTGTCAGCTTTAAAATGAGCTCTGCCGAGAGCGGCACAGGTGGTCTTTGTCAATCGCCGGGCGCGCTTGTCGTTGGTACTGCTGGCGGTTCGTTTATTTAATTCTAGAAGATTGTCAGCCCATCACAGGGCTCATTTCATGAAGTCCCACACCAGACTGCTTGTGTGTTCTCTACGGCGTAGTCACCACTAGTTAAATCTATGAAAGGTGCTGCCTTAGTCAGAGACGTGATCTGGTGAAGCCACTTAAACCGAACGGACGGAAAATCGAACTCAAAGCAACCGTCGTTTGCTAAGAGTTTCTCTTGCGTGAGTACGGACTACCATCGGATTGTCCTCGATTGCGAAGGGAAGTTATAATTCTGGCCGGAGAATCGACGCTTGCCGCAGTACTCTTCCCGCAGCCCCAAGGCCTGCCATCTGCAGTGCTTTCTTTTCATAAACCCAGCAGAATACATCTACCGTTCTGGCCACAATTCTGTCTTCAACAACTGTGAGGTCAACATGAAACTGCGGTACATCTGTGTGCAGGAAGGATCTGCAAAATCTCTTATATGAAGACAGGTAGCTTTGCCTAAAGACTTAGCATACGCGCTAGCGGAAGATAATGAAGACATTCACGAGTATTCTACGCAAGTAAAAGGCCATGTTACCGCCGCACTCACACACTCAACAGCCCAATGAGCCTGCGAAAATATATACCCAAAACATTAAGCATCCTTTCTACCCGCCGGCCCTGAGATGGCAGAGGAAAATAAAGTAAGGCGTCAATGAACTACTTTCCGCTGGTTTGGTACACAACCCTCCTGAAATGATTACTGGATTCATTTTAGAAGCATACACAGCAAAAGGTGCCCCGGGGCTCGAACTCGTTTGTGGAGCCTCCTCGCTGAAATTCGTGTTTTCAGCACAGGTAAGCAGCGGGCAGCAAGACAGCCAAAACTGCGTCGACTCCTGCCATCGCAGTTTGCAGCCTCGTGTGGAGTTTCTCACGGGCTAAATCCGTGAAAAAGCTCAGCGTACATTGGCGGTTCGTCAGATGGAGTCTGCAATACAAGAACTTCACGCCACACATAACTTGCGCACCGAAATATGCAAACATAACGCCAACAAAGGGTTTTATGTACTATCCCTACGACCCTAGTCGTCGACTGCACGGCCACAGTTCAATAATTGGGGCCAAGAAAAATAGACCTCGCTCAGGAGGACACCCACCAGCACCACCTACTCTCTTTGCACTTATTGCGGATCCGATCACATGCTTCCGGACAGCTCACACAAGCGCGTGGGTCCCTATGACTTTTATTTCAAGGCATCGCTACCACGGCATAAAGAGCGACCGCCATATATACTTTCGTCAGTATTTGTGTCTCGTCAGCTGTCCCACTGCACACCGCCGTCCAGAACACTCGCGTCGCCAGACTGCAGCTACACCGATGCTATGCGAATAATCTATCTCAGCCCCCGTTTAGGAAACTACCGACAACAACATTTAGAGATGAGGCTGCCCACTGGCGAAACGACGATCGCACATTACCCATGCCGCATTAAGACGCCGCATCTATTATGACAACGTTCCACGCAAAGCAAACTTCAGCGTCCCCACCTGCATATAGCGCGCATAAGACCGATGCAAATGAGCCTGCTGGTTTTGGGTGAACAACATTTGCATCGCTGTCCTGGCGAGTACAATATCCTTCTTTGACTAGGTGATCTGCATAATGAAGCCGTTCTTGATAGACTGACAACATCATTGCGAGGCAGCACGGTACCACAAATTGTTCACATAATTCGTCTAAAGCCGTATTATGAGCGTTAACGCGAACTTTGTTTCAATTCTCAGCGTTTAGTGCGTATTTTTTCTGTTTATTTCAGGGCTACCTTTTCTTGTTGTTTTTCTGGAGCATATTGGGGGGGACGGTGCTTGAAAAGAGTGTAATGGCACAAAGCGCTTGTTTGTAGGTTTCTGCTCAGCGCTGCTGACAAGCTGCTTTGTCACTATGTTTCAAGAATACAGTCGGACCACGTTAAGCTCAAATAACCTCCACACGCTCAACCTCCTCTCAGTTAACCGGCGTTGTTATAGTTGGCTTACGAACTATCTCCGAAGGTCCTTGCCACCCGAATTGCGTGCGGCCAAGAGCGGCAAGCATTCAGGTTTTCGACTGTTGGCAGGCGTACTGGTTGTTGGTTGCATAACCAGTTGCCCAGTTCATTTCAGCGTCGCACGAGTTTGTTTACGGCGTTCTCACAGCCATGTGAAAGCCTTACTTTCCGAG
Source organism: Amblyomma maculatum (assembly GCF_055883805.1). Classification (NCBI taxonomy): domain Eukaryota; kingdom Metazoa; phylum Arthropoda; class Arachnida; order Ixodida; family Ixodidae; genus Amblyomma; species Amblyomma maculatum. The sequence goes on along the minus strand of NC_139349.1, from coordinate 76,187,008 downwards.
AAAATTTCCGCAATGATAGATACCTAGCTATTAGCTGCAACTCAGTCGCGCTTTTTCCAAAAGTGCATCGACCAGAAATTCACGAAGGCAACAGCCGAGCAAAATTCACATTTCTATGTTTCCAATGAAAGGGGCAGGGGAGTAACCATTTTAATAAAGCTTGGTTGGTTTTCTTCCTTTTCCAAGGTTTAACGTGCGAATGTGGTTCAGGCTATGAGGGACACCGTAGTGGGAATGCACCGGAAATTTCAGTCACCTGAGATGCTTTACGTGCATTGGCTTCATTTTCTTTTCTTGAAGTACGTGACCGGCTTAGTGCCTTCCCTTCTCTTATTCTCCGTTGTGCAAATGCGGCCTCATCCATACTAACGCAATTTTCGCAGCGAGGTTTGAAAGTAAAGGGCGCAGTAATGGGACGTTTGGCTTTTCTTGCTCTTTCATTGGTTAAAAACACATAATGAGGCTTTATTAATTGCATTATGACCGGTGATCATCGGCAAAATAAATATTTATACTATCGCGATAAACGTTTCTCCTCTTCTGAGCACATGAATGTACACATAGCTTCTTTATCTTGCTGACTAAGTATTACTATCTCGAGTTCGCACTGTCCATTTTTAAGATAGCTCTTCTAGCACTTGATAAGTTACAACACGCTCGAAACAACGCGGAAGAGTCATCTGCGTGTAGTTTGCAAAGTATCAAAATAGGGAGGGCAGCACGGGACTGTTTGAAGCGACAAGTTTGGGGCCTCTGACTGAAGGTTCTCCTCAGTGCTCAGTTCCATGCGAGAGTCAGTAGCTCTTATAGAGCTAATTTTTCTCGCAACCTCGATTTTCCCAATTCTCAAAACTTTGGCACTCGATCTCACGGTCACATGGGACGAATAATTTACAGCAGGTGTTCCTCTGATGTGTTCGTGCAGTCAGCTTCTAGTATGTATTGCAAAAATGCCGCGATCTACTTATTTCCGTCCCCGTCAACCATTTTCAAAACCTGTTCGCCCCTCAGAGTCCTGCTCCTTGGCCAATTCTACTTCGTTTCCACATTACCTCCCTTTGTGGGTGAGGCAAGCCTCAAAACAAAACGACAGATATCGTATGCAAGGTTATTTTTTGACTGCAGAGACTCCATACCATTGTTTGCGACGCAGATGTCTTGTATAGAGAGTGCATTCGCAGGCAGGAGTTTTTGTGAACATTGTAAAGCTTGAGGAACTAACACTCTAGGGTCTAGTTTGGGTATACATGCTTGTATACATGTTTTGAATAAAACAGAATTGGAGTGATTAAACGTGTACGAAACATACAGGACAGAACTCACGCAAGTCATGCACGTTGACACTCGCCGAGTCTTTGTGTGTATAATCGCCATTTCCTCGTGCAAGTTAGCTTTTATGGAAGACAGGTCCTCCAAGGTTTTATTTCCTTTTCTTGACGGCGCCAACGCTATCTGAAATTGCAAAAATAAGTAGCGAATACCTGATGAAAACTCAGTGGTTATAGCGCACAACTCCCGCACCCAAGGATGCAAGTTTGATCTCGTCAGTGGCAACTGCTTTTCATGTATAGACGAAAAGCAAGGCTCCCCGTGTAGTGTTTGATGTCAGTGAACGTGAACAACACTAAATGTTGGAAATTTTCGGAGCCCTCAACTATAGAGTCTCTCGTAGCTTGAGTCGATATTGTACGTTAAACACTACAGACCAAGCGAAACGTATATTCACGAAATCGGTGAGAGCCAAAATAAAAAAATGAAGCAAGTGCCCTTTTATCCAAGACCAGATAATTGATACATGGCAGCAATCATACGCCTGAATTCCTGGCAGCTCTACTTGTGAGCCATGATCGCGCGCTGAGACAACTAGTTTTTGTACCCTCTCTGCAGTCTCCGAGCTTTATTGCCCTCGCATAAAATAAAACGGGCCCAAGCATCGATCAGTAAACTTCGCTACTACGATGGGAAACAATCCCTTCCAGAACCCAGTCCACTGCAGGCACTTATGCGGTCGGCCATGTCCACTGCGGTTTTTGGAGGAGGAAACGAAGCCTTCGGAATTATTCTTATCAAAGTGGGCTTAAAAGATCATTTTTTACCGTTATGAGCGCCTCTTCAGCTTTTGCGGGGTGGTAAAAAGTAGGAGCAGAAAAGTATTTCCCGCGGAAACAGCCGTCGCCTGACTTCATTATGTCCAGGTATCGGTCCCTTGCAATATTAATCAGTACAGTAAGATTTTTCTTTTTTAACAAGGATTGTGTGTGTGTGTGTGTGTGTGTGTGTGTGTGTGTGTGTGTGTGTGTGTGTGTGTGTGTGTGTGTGTGTGTGTGTGTGTGTGTGTGTGTGTGTGTGTGTGTGTGTGTGTGTGTGTGTGTGTGTGTGTGTGTGTGTGTGTGTGTGTGTGTGTGTGTGTGTGTGTGTGTGTGTGTGTGTGTGTGTGTGTGTGTGTGTGTGTGTGTGTGTGTGTGTGTGTGTGTGTGTGTGTGTGTGTGTGTGTGTGTGTGTGTGTGTGTGTGTGTGTGTGTGTGTGTGTGTGTGTGTGTGTGTGTGTGTGTGAGAGAGAGAGAGAGAGAGAGAGAGAGAGAGAGAGAGAGAGAGAGAGAGAGAGAGAGAGAGAGAGAGAGAGAGAGAGAAAGAACTAAAACTGGAAGATGCACGGTCCAGTGCTAGTCTATAATGCACCGTCTTTGCCAAAAGTAACCTGGCTGCTGGGTTTCCTTTTCAACCATGTTTGGAGCCCTTGATCTATTTCAAAAGGCAAAAAATGGTCTTTACAGATACGAGTGATGGGCTTTTTTCCGCACAGATGAATAATAATTTTGCATGTCCTGTAAAACGCTTAACTACAGGGCTAAGGAGCAAATAGGGCAGCCTGGTTACTTCTGCCAAAGACGGTACATTAGACCTGCAGTCTTAGGCCAACGTGCTCAGGCCACAAAGAAAAAAAAAAGGTCTGGCAGCACCAGTATTGCTGAAAAGGGGATCGAGTCTAACTAGCTTTACTAAGTGACCGATGGAAGTTTCCTCATTTACTTTGCAATCATCAGTCCAGGCAAGAAATTCCGCTGTCATTCTAGAGCTGCCACACAGAAATTAGTGCGGTATTTCCGGCAAATGGGGCATGCGACTGCTAATAAGTAAATGCCGTGTGAATAATAAGAACACTCTATGCAGGTTTATCCTTGTCTCCCGCGTATACTGATCACTGTCTCATGAACGCAAACCTCTTGCTTTGGACTGGAATAAACCTTCGTGGTGCAGTCCTATACTTTACAATGTAAATGCAATGTTTTCCAGAGGTGTTCTGCTCCTGTTCTAAATACTCAACGTGATCACCAGAGCTATGGAATCGCCGTTGTGTGAGCAGTCGGTTATGTCGATTTGAAAATCCATCTCCTCTACGCAGAAACCGATGTGCTGCGGCGTTTTGTCTTTCTTCTTATTTCACCCTTTGTCCCAGTCTTTTTTTCTTCAATGGACATGTGAATCGACAGAGTAATATAGTAGACATAGTTCCATCTTTCCAGGAAAGCCCCTCTTTTATCCTTTCCTGCTTTCGCAGAAAGACAGAACGCCGCGGCAGTTCGTGGAAACAGAATGCTGCCGCCGAATTGGTGCCGGTAAGCCTTCCCAAAGGACACTTACGAAGGAACATGCGTGGAATTCAGACTAAGCCATCCAAGACAACTGATCTCCGCAGGTAAATTTTCTGCGAGCTTATCTTGGTATCGGGGGCAGTATCTTGAACGCCTTGACCGGCAACTCCAGACGCCCTACTGACGTGATTGGCTCAGTGTCATCCTGATAAGGTTCTCAGAAACGGGATAAGTTACCCTTCGAAATGTTGCATCCCCGTTTTCTGAACTCTGACAAACACAACCCACATTCATGAACGCAATAGGCGTTAAGCTTAGCAGAGGATAAGAGAAGACGATGAAGAAAATGGTTACTAGGAAGCGAACTGCGTATTGCCATTCTCTGATAACTACAGCAACTGAAGTGCCGGGTGGCATCACCAAAAAATAAACACAACAAAAAGGAAATCAATAAAGCTATATATTTTTTAGTATACACTGCAGTGCATAAACTAAAATGCATACGCAATAAAATAGTTTGCTGGATTAAAAATTCTTTAGTACGTTGAATCAAAACGAATAAGAGCGCATTTAAAAACCGCACTACCCGTCGCTTCTGTGGCGCAATGGATTAACGCCACGTACCTGATTGTAAGTCGTATTCAGTCCCTACCTGTAGGTACATTTTTTTTATTTCGCAACATTCAAATAAATTAGATTATTTCCTGGGGTACGTTCCCCTTTAGGTTGCATAGTACGATGTTTTTGTTCTTAATGGCAGCAAAACCAGCCGAGAACTCATGCAGGATGGGATGGTATGACAGCAGTTACACTATACAATTACCTTCACCGTACTCAATTCCTATCTTCAGTGAGGATATGTTACCTTTAGGTTGCGTTCACACACAGCTCTCAGCACCAATCGCCGTTTAACATGCTTTGAACTCTTTTTTACGGACTTACGTCGGGGCGATTTCTCAACTAAACTTATTCAACGTCGCAATGACGGCGCGACGGACGCCACCGATGTATTACGCTATATACAGTGAGTAATTTTAGTCCATGAAACTATTTTATTAGTATTGCATTTCAGTTTCCGCACTGCCCTTTATACTCAAAGAAAACGTAAGGTTGTGTTTTATTTTTGAGTGACGCACCCGGCACTTCCGTTGCTGCAGTTTGCGGGGAACGGCAATACACAAGCGAACTTGCACAACTTTACTTCGTAGAATGGATCCGTAATAAATTCCTTCTTACTTTCTTTCGTGCCTGCTTACACCAGTCCTTAGTTTTATTTCCGGACCCTTTCTCTTCCTCTGAAGTGTGTATCTCGTCAACACCACATTTAAAGCACACCTGTCCTCTCTCTCTTCATTCTGCCTTCCATTAGCTTCCGAGGAAGCAGTCGACTGGGCACGTAAATCACCTACTGTTGAACGGCTCACTATTTTCGCCATGCTAGAGCAAACATTGATCAAAAGCCCACCGCGGAAAAACACAGCACTGAGCCAGCCCACCGCAAACAGACTTTATTGTGTTGAATTAAAACTCCCTCTTTCACACCGTTCATTTATGACTACAGTTACACATATAACCTGTGTACGCTAAAATTCTCCCGCGCACAAAATACGTCCTCTCAGAAATCGCTGATTGTCTGCGCATTAAAGGACGGAGGTGGTTAGAAGAGAGAAGATGTGTTAGCCACCGGCTACTTTAGTTCGGAAGAGCTGAGCGTAGCTAAACGAGGAGGTCATCCATGTAAGAACTTGTGTTGCGGGTTTGCACGCCTAATGCGTTATACTTTCCACGTTGGGTGCCTCAATGCGCGCGCCCTCGATGCGTTCGAGTTCGCATCGAGGCACCCTAGTACAAAGCCTTTTATGCCGTCACGGGAAGCTTCCACTTCTACATCGATTGCTCCCAGCTCTGCTAGTTGCAAATGATGAGTTGACGAACAGGTCATGGATCCTCGTAAAGCAATGAAAGACCTGAAGGAATCTTTATATCTTTACCTAACCGAATACAAGAGCTGGGCCTTAATTAAAAGAAAAGGGATTGAGCTTGGTAGTGAAACTTGGCACGCTGAATAGAAGGCATCCCGAAAAACAAACGCATTTAGTTAGAGCAACGAAAGGTTTTATTTTCTACCGATATTAGTAAATACAAATATTGCACGATTGATCTCCAGAGAAGCAAAATAAACGACGCAGTCTTGAGATAATTTGAGGGCTAGTTACGTACATACTTGAGGACCTGAGAAAACATGTCACATCACTGGGTCAATGCAGGAAAACTACGTAGCCTGCATTTAGACAGAATTTGGATCATCAATCAACCTACTCACCCAGATTACCATTACTCTGACAATGCAATCTCAACAAAACGAAACAGAAATGAAATTTTGGCTGTGGATGCTTAAAGGAAGTGGACCTGTTAAAGACTAACAATTTCATTTTTAGTTTACCCCATCCAGTCGATGACTGCCTGCTTAGAAGCCGCTCGCGAATTGTGGTACGTGGGGCTGAATGTTTGGAAGCTGCCTTTGGACTAAGTAACCCTGTTGTAGTTGGTTCCACATTTATCGAGATTACCTGGGGTTCATAAACTAGCAATGACATCGAGCAGCCTTCGGCTGTTTTGCCATTTTGCGTCCGTCAGTCAAAAAGCTGCCGTCGTCACTGGGATTCGATCCCGCATCCTTGTACTAAGAACCCGAATGCTAAAACCGCCGAGGTTCCGCCGCAGGTACAGCCCGGCAATTAGCTGGCGCACCTTACGACTGACACAATTTGTTGACGTGAAATAAGAGAAAATGTAATTAATTCATTTGTAAACCTAATTTCATCAGCAAAACCCACAGTACACTGCACAAATATCTTCAGATACGCACGGCCTTCCGTGTACAACAATGCGGGAGAAAAAGGTAAGTGGCATTTTTACATTAACTGAGGAGCAGCAGCATTTGCTCTTTCCCAATAAAGTGGCAGGCATGTATACATGCCAGATATACGTATATCTGGTGGTTCTCGTACTTTCAAAGCCGCCATATCCAGCAGTGGACTGCACTATACTCGGACGTCATTAATGTAGCGTTCTAATACCAAACAGATGTCTCGTTTGCATGAATATGGTTGCCTACTAAAGTGAAGAACGTGCGTAACTTCAACTGCACCAGCTGTCAGCACGCTGATGACGTGTAATCGACCAAGAGGCTCTCCGCGCCTTTGGTGTGTGCTAACCCTTCTTAGAGGAAGATTTAATCTCATAAGAAGCGCTAGAGGAGGGCATTAATTTGTTTGCTTCATCAGGAGCCGCCTAGCCCAATTTGTCTCCGATAGTGGACCTCAGGGCCCCCAAACACATCTCTATGTTCCGAGCAGCGCCGCTCGGGTTTCGCACAACTGTTTAGACCATGCCAGATCCTTTAAAACATAATACGTAACAAGCTGTCACTTTCGTTTTTTGTCTTTAATGAAATATTGCCAATTTGGCCTATAATCGCGGTCACTAAAGGGGGGGGGGGGGGATTTGAGGGGCTATAGTATTTAGAAATCCTGGACCACTAAACAGGATTGATTAAAATTTAGAGGCAGCGCAGAGTGGTTTAATATGAGTGTACTCAACATTATTTACTAGTTATCTGGCCTTTGGGGTACACTACAAAGAACTGCTCAGAAAGCGGAGTGGCTGAATCCACCTTGCCTTATGTTTACGAAATGAACTTTTTCAAGCATTAGTGTGATTTGAGGCTGGTCCCCCTAGGTCTGCTCGCAGTCTCACGCAGTGCTTAACAGACCGGGCCCGGGCTCCGTAAGGTGGTAACCTCGGGCCTCGTTGTTTCAACGTTCTAGTTGCAGGCCACGGCGGCATCAACCATATTCTATCCATATTCGCCAAATGTCGTAAGGCGAGTACTGTGGAGCAAAACACATTTTTCGTCATTGTAATGGAAGACAGAAACGCCAATTTTTTCTTAATGCACTCTCACTAGTAACACTGATAGCAACTTCTGGTAACCAACGCAAATAAAATGGGTTATTGTGCTGCACCTTGTCAATACACTGCCGCAAACAATTTTTTGTACAGCCCAAACAAGCATCCTCCCATTATCGAACATATTTGTGGATTCTTCAGAGAACTTTAAGAAACTGCGAATATAAATCATTGGTCTCCTTTCGGACAAGAGGTGCATGCTCGGAACACCGCTGGAAGCGGGGAGCATGGAAGCCTGGAGAGGAGAAACAAAAGTACTCTTTCTCAGCGCGCGTCAACCTTGCAATGCGGTCTACATCCTCTGCGATGCGCCCAAGCAGCTCCGCCGCCACCGCGCATGGCTATCGCTAGGGGGCGCACGCAACGATACTAGGAAATGCCGGGAGCGTCCGGGAGCGCACTGGCGGCGCGCATGTGTGCGTGTGTGCGTGCGAAGTTGTGGTCAGAGGGCGCGCTTTCTCCCTTATCCTCTGAGGTCTGACAGCGCGCGGCGTTCTCTTGTTTGTGCTCGGCGCCAGTGTTATTGGAAGGCGTGCTCTCTACTATAGGTGGATAAAAAGCAAAATCACCAGAGGACGCATCACTCCACCATTCTCCAGCTACTACAGCGCTATGGATTTACTTCGCAAGGTCCTGGCTGCCGCTCTTCTCGTCGTAACAGGTCAGGAGGCTGGCTTTCACTTTTGGGAGGCGCGAACAGGAAGCCACGCGCACGCTGCTGACGGCGCTGGTTTCAAAACAGGAAGAGGCGCTGAGCTCGCGTAACCGTATCGACATGCCGGCAACGTACGAAGGCTTCCGCAATCAAAGCAACACTGTTCCGCCCACTCTCCCCTCGCTCGCGGTGGGACAGCAACCTGTGGAATAAATATTAAAAGGATTTGCAGCGCTAAAGGACGACACACAAAACAAAAAGTACAGGACGGCGCTACAATTTCAACAATACTTTAATTCATGCTAACACACATTATATATGCAGCAGGTGACGGGAAGTTATCTTTAGACGAGCTGTAATTTTCCATATCTATCTAAAAAGGCGTATTCAATACTGTGCAGCATCAATGTGACGGAACTCACGCAGCCAGACCCAGTTCTTCCAATGTGATATGATTCAATGAGGTGTCGGGTGATTGCGTCCATTCATCTTTTTAATACAGTCGTGTCATACAAAAGGGCTCGACACGTGCCATCACTGCATTTTCTGCAATGTAAGGGAAGGTTGGAGCCTGTGCCAGTCCTTAGTGAGTTCTTGTGCTCCCGTAGCCTATCGTTAATACATCGGCCAGTTTGGCCGATGTATACCTTGCCGCAAGTGACAGGGTATGATGTAGACTACTCCCTCTGTGCATGCAACATAAGGCTTTCTGTGCTTCTTGTTGCACTCAGGCAATCTTTCCTTCTCCTTGGGCGTTTTCTGACACAACCTATCAAGCTTGCATGGAGCGGAGAATTCCATAGAAACCTTAAATTTTGTGGCTACCTTCTTCAGGTTATGGGCTACACGGTGTGCGTATGGGACCACTACAGGTTTAATCGGTTTTGCAGACTTATCATTTTATACACCGGTTCCTGCTTTCACACTTCGCAAAAGTGTCTCAGAGACAGCAGATAGTAAACTATGGGGAAACCAGCAGATTTCAGTTTTGTGATCTGTCTATTAAAGCTAGTTTCTTGCATACGGCAGCATGACTATTTAGGCGGGATTGCAGGCAGAGCGATACTATCGCTCGTTTCACTGTTTTAGAATGCGCGGAATCGAACGGTAAAAGTTCCTTCCTGGCACGCGGGCTGTACATCCAGCATAACTGGTGTTCCATGACAGTGATATGTATATCTAAATATCGACGTGGAATAAACCATAGAACGGACGATACTTGCTTATCGTAATTGCGTTGCATTGCAAAATCAGGGTGTCGCATTTCAAATCCCACCATATGTGCTTTGTTACTTTGTATACACTCGTGGGAGTGCACAGCGGACAAAAAACAGAAAAGAAAGAAAGCATACGCGCTTGTGGAAATAATCGACATGCACAGCTCGTTGTGAAGCATAATTCAGGAAGTTTAGAGGCGTTATTTAAGATACTGGACACTTCTGCAATTCGACGTCAACCTTATATTCTATATGTAATACATGAACATTGCATAACATAAAAGATCTCTACTAATGTTTGGAAACTATATCTAATCAAGATCTTGGCAGCCAAGTACTTCTTACAAAGTACCATGCTGGAAATATCGCAGGAACTGCATTCTACATTCTGCACTATATGAGTCGTTTATTCGGCAAACCAGGGGAAGGGTGAAGCTGCAGCCTTAAACGATAGCCCATACATCTCGTCCGGTCGAAAAGTCGTAGGCGTAGTAGTAGTAGTCGGCAACGCGTATAGGAAATAATCGTGGCTGCGTAAAAAAAAATCGTGTCATAGAAATTTCTGGCTATAGTGTTCGGTGATTGATTGATTGGTGTGTGAAGACGATGAAGAGTTAACAAAATTGTAATAGTTGATTAATGAACAAATGAAAGGGCTCAGAGTAAAAATCCAATGCTTTAAATGTTAATTAAGAAACTCTGGTGTGTAATTGATCAATTATTTCAGACAAAAATGTGTTCAAAGGTGTTGAACTGCTCAGAATAAAAAGCCAATGCTTGACGATGTGCATTGGCATATAAAATAACAAAAGTAATAAAAATAAAATAATCAAACTAAAATAAAGAAGAGACCTTCAGTGTGTGTGAAACGCTATCGCAATACCCTCAACGGTAGAGTTTAAGTCTCCCTCTAATTTTTCTTCTAGGATGGGCGTATTTAGTCGAACGTAAGGGTAATTTTGTTCGACATAGATACGCCCGTTCTAGAAGAAGTCAGGGGGAGACTTAAGCTCCACTTTTAAGGTTATTGCGATAGCATTTCATATACGTGGAATATTTTTATTTTGTTTTGCTTGGGTATGGTTCTTGCGGTTCTCATCTCGATTTATATTTACCTTGTCTTGAAAATCTAAATCTTGGTTAGTCTGATTACATAGCTTCGTTTCTTCCATCCCTGCCAATCCTTCTTGCATGAAGAAAATAACAACATCGGAGTATATTGTAATAAATTCCTTTCGTGTATGAATTGTTACCGTTTTTCCCGAGCCTCGATGGGCCGAGGCTTTGCTTGAAACAGATACAGTCACTCGCTTCGTAACTACAAACAAAGCGTGTCAAATTCTAGTGAACTAGGCGCCAGGTTGTATTCAAATGATTCTGGTTAGCCATAATACGAAATGAAGCTCTTCCAATTTTTAATCTGTTTCATATAAGCAGCACTTTCTCTACACGATTATGGTCATCTACTTTTACCGGAGAGAACGGAAAATATATTGCAATTTATTGCATATACACTTTCGAATGAAAAAAGCCCTCTTTCTGAGCGCGTGTCAATGTTTCAATGCGCTCTACATCTTCTGCGATGCGCCGCTGCCGTTTGTTGCTGTCGCCGCCGCGCACTTGGCCATCGTGGGGGCTTAGCGCGGTGAACAAGCGAGGGCGTCATTACCCTTATTTTTCAAATGGCCAACGTTGTCTGTGGAATGTAACCTAAGAGTTTAAAACTTTTTCGAAGTCAGAGCGTAATGCAGGTGCTAACCACACAGTGGCAGTTAGGTTGTTGCATTCGTACAATGAGTTTACTTCTTTTCATGTCACAATCTCCGAATTAACTCTCAGTCCCTTAAGACGAGGGTGGAAATCTCGACCAAACTGCCTCGCCGCGGTGGTGCTGTGGATAGGGCGCTAGACTGATGTGCCCATGGGATGAGGGATCGAATCCCGACCTCGTATGTCGCTTTTCGCTGGCGGCGAAAAGCAAGTCGCCCATGGCCTGAATGATGCGAGTGCACGTTAAAGAGCCATGGTGTTAGAAATTTCTGGAACCCTCCACGACGGTGTCACTGCATAGTCTGGGTCGCTTTGAGACGTTAAAACCCATGAACCAAACAAAGCCTCTGATGAGTGAACTGAATTATATTGTTACGGAGAAGAAGTGTTTAGGAAAAGGAAGTAAGGAGTTCGTAGGGTGCGCGTTCCGTTGGACCTTGTCTGGTGGTGCCTGTGCTACTGTCTGTCCCGCTGGCTCTGTGAACCTGGCTTGTCAAATATGCCAGAAGGTCTTCTTGATCACGTTATGGGCTTGACAATATAAACGCTCCCTCTGTCTTGAAAATGAAATGAAAACATAAAAAGTTACAGGTTACGACCACAAAAAGGCAAAATGTACAGGGAGAAAAGTAAACTGGTGCCCATTTTATTGTTCTGTTCGTAATGGAATATGCAGTCTGTTTATTTATTTATTTATTTTTTCTTTTAGCCACAGCGCCATATGTGGAATTACAGTTGGGGGGGGGGGGGGGGGGTACAGTTCTATAAAGCATAAGAAAACAAAGCTGTTATAAAGACGATGCAAACACTTCATTGTCAGATATATGAACGCAGTTCTATAAAGCATAAAAAACAGTTACAAAATAAAGACGATACAAACACTTCATTGTCAGATATATGAACGCGAGATGAAGACAGGGCGTTCAATTCTCGAACAATGTGTGGAAAAAAAAAGGATGATTTAAATGCCATCGCGGCTCGGGACCATTTGCATAGATATTTATACCAGTTAGGCTGTCTCATAAAGAGCCGCTCACACAGAATCTATCAGTCGGTGGAAACATCAGAATTTTGCCGTTAGCTGTGAAACACGGAGCTCTTTCTCAATAAACTGGGCAGCGGCTCTGCAGCGCGGCTCTAATCGAGCTGTAATCCATCTGGACTGCGGAGTTAGTAGCATCCTCTTGATACGCAACAGTGCCAAGTGCCAAAACTGTGGAACCTTCAGTTCGGTTCAATCAGGCGGCTGAGATGCTTTTCATTGCTTTATTTCGTCCTTGTATTTTTTTTTGTCCTAATGAAGTCGAGAGGATCAGGGCCCTCCATACCTTATTCCTTTTTTTTTTCCTTTGTGGTCGTTAGCCATCTTTGTGGTAAGGAGATTGCAGCCCATTACACAGCTAGTTAGTTCGCGTTAGTTCGGATCACAACTTGAGTGAAGTAAGTTATATTTAAGGACATCGAGAAGAAACTTCTCAGGAGAGTAAGCTTCCTGAATTAGCGCTCTTTATCCGGTAGATAGGCTTCGTTTGTGAGGGAAAAGGAGGCCAATTTGACTGGATTATTTCGACACTGGAATAATTTTGCGGCAGCCGAGTTTGATGATCGCCAAAACCAGCTGCACTTGCTACGAATAGGACCTTTGGTCACATACTTAAAAACCGGTGTTTTTATTTGCTTATTTCCTTTCTCGACGCCACGGAAACAGCCGAGGATGTGCAGTCACACGAGCTCTTGTGGACATTCGATGTGACAAGGAATATACTTCTGTAATGAAAAAAAGAACGTATAAAACAAAACAAAACCAATGCAGTGCTCTTTGGTGCGTGCCTCTTGGTTCTTTGGTGCTCTTTGGTGCGGGACGGTCTTTTCAGACACTACCTGGTCTCTGGTAGTAATTTGAAACTGAGTGGGGTAGTATTTAGATGAAAAACTACGGCCGTAGCTCCCCGTTCGTCAAGAATTGGGTCTACCCCGACCACATTGAGACGTCGCTTTAGCCCCGTAGCCTGCGATCCTGATCACGTAAGGTCTGCGTGCTTGGGGATAGCTGTTCGACGTAGAGAAATACCCTGATATAGGCTGGAAGCGTGTTTAATTGTGAGAGGCTGGTGGGAACACGGACGGCAAGTTTGGGTAGCAAGTGTACCTGTAAGTGTAGTCGTAAGGCGCATATATTGGGCCTGAAAGGGGGCTCACGTGTTGTGTTGTGCAGCCCCAAAGATACGTTTGCCATCAGTGGCATTCCATGGCAGATTCAGAGCCGTTCTTTGGCTTTGAGAATCGTTGTACCTGACTGCTAAGATTTGACTGCGGTGAGTCTTAGATATTGCGAGTTTGCAGGCGTTGCGTATGATCAATTTCTCTGAGTACGCGCTCCTTCCACGTGACTTATTTGATGAGTTGGGTGGTGGAGGGGTGTGTTTGCTTGAACATCGCTATAGGGTGTCGGTATTTTCCTTGGTTCTGCAGATACGTACCGTGTACGTGTTTGTTTTCGCTTGAGGTGCACGAACCGGACTGTGGCGGCCACGATGTGATGGAGGAAGGCAGATGCGTCCGTCTGTTTTGCGATGTCAGTGCACAATAAAGATTTCCAGGTGGCCGAAATTATTCCATAGCCCTCCACTACTGCACTTCTTTCTCTTTCTTCTTACACTTCCGCCTTTCTTCCTTCCTTTATGGTGCGGTTCACATGTCCACCCAAGAGTGCAGAGGATACCTTTCCTATGATTCAACCTGGAATTTTGTGAAGCAAAATGGTGACGGACCACTAAATCAGCGGCTCCAAAAGCCTACTCTTAAATTACGCTATAGGCAGGGTACACCCCCCTTCTAAATGTCTGCTATAGTGACACTTACGCGTGTTTCGACACCAATCCGTATTCGTGTTTATTCACGGTTGTAATAAAAACCAATCAAGTAACGGCGACGTGTATCCTCCCTTCGCCCACTTAATCGCCTTCAAGTATACGGACTATTTGTAGAGCTTTCCTCTCTGGTGCCTCCTGTGGCACTAAGAAACGATGCTCTAAACGCTTAGACCTTCAAGCATCGGCCCCTCCGGCATAGACAGTTCAGCACTGGCCGAATTTGGTGCGGTTTATTTGTGCGAATCGTAATGAACACATATCATCCTTAGAATTGCATAGCAAGGAAAGCAGCGAGAACAGACGCAGGATAAGAGCAAAGAAGGCACACACCACTCTTCTCCACCGTCTGTTTTTGCTGGTTTCCTTTCTATGCAATGTGAACAAACTAGCCCATCAGTTTACTATCCTTAGAAATATGCTGTATATTTAGTAAGTAGACAAAGTGAGCCGGTTTATTTAGGCGTTAGTGCTGGTGCCAACCGGGAACAACACGACTGTTGGTCGCCGAAGCAGTTATCCTAAGTTGGAGGTTTCGTTACGGTGCTGTCTATGGACACATTGACGACAGCCGCATGTGCAGGACACTCGAGTCCTCTCGGTATTTTAATTAATGCACGCTAAATTAACGTTTAAGTGAATGCGTGCTATTGTGTCGAGGACTCGTACTGTCACGTATCAGGAGGACACTGAAGGGCTTCCGTAAAGACGCGTTTCATCGGGCTGATTTGAATTCATAAAGAATTCCAGAACGTTGCGGCGATGATAGCTACAAAACTGCTTTGCGACCGTCAAGGAACAGATTCTGTGTTCCTCAATCCAACGCTGGCAAAGAACATTCGAGATATGCCATCAGAAGCAACTACTTCAATCCCGAATGGCGCACAAGCCGTTGCGCGCGGCTACGTTGATTCCAGATAAAAATAGTCGCATTTCTTGTAAAACCCAAGATGGTAAAACTTCGGGCTAGTGGCTTCCAGCATGAGCAGATAAACGCTACAAGGCTTTTCAGTCATGTAAATCCTCCCTCAACAATATATTTGTTTTATTTTCTGATGTCTTATTCTCCTTGGTCGTGCGGACTATAAATGCGGGCTATGATATGTAAATATAAATTTACGCTTTAAAGTTTTTCATGTTGTTAAGGCCATTACACTCTGAAGACTTGTTTTCATTTTACTGTGAATATTTAGCGTCAGAAAATGGCATAAATTCGAAGGTGTAGCGATTTAGAGAATGGCAGGAAAAGAAAAATAGTTGCATTTCTTCCGCGGAGAGCCAGAAAAAAATATTCTGCGTGACGTTTTTCAATAACTGTACAGAAAAAAACTACTGCCAAGTGCTCTAATAAAACGGAGACGTATACAGTCCTTTTTTCAATGCCTTATGATGAGCGGCCATTTTTCTGGTAAGTCTGCTTATATTGACCATATTTGCGCCCGGCGGCTGCGAGCAATCTCGATTTTATACGACCTCATTTTTTTCCTTTTTTTTCTTTTTCGAAAGGAAACTGCAAATAGAGGCGCAGCTATCTCTGACTCGGCCCCTGAGCTATCCCAGTTTTCATTTCAGATTTAAATAGTGTCGCAGAAATCGAAAGAAGGTTTTATACAAAGGCTTGTTTATGTTTTATAAAGTGTATTTCATGAGCCGTGTGTGCTGCGACTGTTAGACTTTGCGTCTTGCCCAAACTGTTCATATCATTTGAGATGGTAATTTATAAAACACGACGCAAAATTCTGTTCCGATGAAACCGAACGCTATTCTGTCTAACCTAACAGAGGCGATACCATTGCTGTTTTTTTTTTTTTTTTTTTTTTTGTTATCGAAGCATCCAGTTAGTTTAGGACGTATTACAGCTTGTGTACTTTGATTACATTATGTCCGTTACCTTACGCTCAAAGAACTGCACTGTTCCGGGCAGAGCCTGAGAAAACGTATAGATTTTTTTCTCAAACACCAGATATCTTATCTTGCTTACTCGCATACATAAGAGACCCTCCCAGTAGCATGTTATTGCTTGATGAGACATGTCCAGACGTGTGCATTTAGGAATGAGGAAACTTAAGGCTGGGAACTGTTCCAAACGACCACGTCTTTTTTTTTTTTTTTGTCGCTCTTGCTGTTCCAGAGCTTAGGCTGAGTAAACAAAAAGGGTGTACTTTGAATGATAACAGCGGTGCTCGTGAGCAGTGTCAGGTGACGGATTACGTCATTCCAGAGTAAGAGCATTCAAATTATTATTTTTTCTGTTTTTATTGAAACCGCTTCCCGAACAAGTCAGCTGAGAGTATTTAGAGATTTTTTTGTATTGTAATTGTTTTTCCACCTACGCGATCTCAGTTGCATCAAGCAGCACAGCTTATTATTACGCAATGCGCACAGTCACTGCACTTTCTATCCGGCCTCGAAACGACTAGGCCTCGGCCGAAGCGTGACTGAGAACAGTACCGCTGCACGACCGTCTCATTTAATGCAAGCACGTAATGTAAAAATCTGAGCGAAGAGATCTATTCCAGACACGCTCGTTGCAGCTGTGCTACGGTGTAAAGCCGACTTTCAGGGTGACATTTGTTGCCTCGTAACGCGAGTTGCAAACTTAATTTTTCCTCGGCTATGCTGTTTCGAAGAAAAACTGCAATTCTGGAATTGTAATATGCCCCAAAATCAAACTGAAATATCCATTTAGTAATTATAAAACTCATTAAAACACTGTGCATCTATCCTGTTGCTCGCCATTGCCCCAGTACGGCTCCAGCACTGAACTAAACCTGAAGCAACTTAACCTTTTATGACAGTTTTGGACCCACTAGAAAAATACCTGTGACAGAATCTGCACGGATAAGGCCTCCATTGTTAGGTTCTTAGTTCATTTCATATCTCCCATTTATATAAGCACGAGCCTGATGAGATCGTTCTTCCTTTTGCTTAACTGACAGCTGCCGTGCGCGGGACGAATACTTGGCCCTTTCATAAACTGTGGCTGGGCTGTTCTTCCAGTGAACAGGTTGCGGCAAATTCTTGCTCAAATAGTCGAACGAAACGTTGTCGCCACGTCAACTGCCCCGGTACTGCCCCGGTGAAGATTATCTGCTTGGCGCTCTTACACGGTGTTTCTGGAATTCGGGACTCTCAACTTCCTTCTTGTAGTTTCTTTCGCCGCCACTGGGCTGGCACTCGTTTCAAATTTCGAAGAGTGACATTGCTTGTCTGCTTCACTGCAGCAAAAACGCTTCATAATTGTTCCTTAGAGCGCAGCTCTTTGGCGCCCGTTCCTCGGTTTCGCGGCGTTGGCGTTGTCCCTCGTAACCAGCTCCACTTTCACTCCCACCTTCCTTCCTTCCCTTACGGTGCGATTCAGGTGTCCACAGAAACACGTGTGACCGATACTGAGCCTTCCCATTGTAACCAGCTCCACTTTCACTCTCACCTTCCTTCCTTCTCTTACTGCATGATTCAGGTGTCCACAGAAGCAAGTGTGACAGATACTGCGCCTTTCCACTTCTGTGAACCAATTATGTAAGGTACGCTTCAGAGCTCAAGTGGAAGACATGACAGCACATGGTACACACTGCTATGATAATCATTCATGAATAATTCGAGCGGCCACACCAAACTGCAGGGTAACATGTGCAGTAACCGAGAATTAGCACACTCACAGAGAAAAGCATCATATTTTGATGTAGTTTGCATATATACAGCTAGTTTGATAGTCCGGATCTCTAGCCGATCGTCGGTTGGATTTCAAGGAAGGCCTGGCCCGGATCTAGCCGCCTTTATTTTCCTTTAAGACATATTGCTAGAAATTCGATCAGACACTTGATAACTTTGGCTACAGCGTTTTAAAGTCAGTTTAAGATATTTGCGAAGGTTCTTTCTCCTCGTCTGCAACTTGTGGCCTTAGTCTCTTCGCCGCGCAACGTTCCTATGGGCCCACGCGCTGCCTCCCGCAACCTCCCGATAACTTAATTGCTCTCTTCATTTCTCCGACCACGAAGCTTCCTTCATGACAGTCAAGAACTGTTAGTGGAGTGTTTCTTGAAGGACTATGCGTGAAACATAAAATAGCTGTTGGTAATAGTGCATACATGTCTTGCTCGAAATCTTTGCCTCAATCTCTCGAAAAAGGTGAAACAGCTGAGTATCTGCACTCAAATTTCGCATTGGGAAGTAACACAATCGTCGGCAAATTGTTTCGCTCGTGAATAATCAGCTTAACTAGTGACTATATAATGTTAGTCAGCTATAAATGACAACCTCGTCGTATTTTGAAAACTGTACCAAAGGGGCAAACAATCGTGCAGTGGCATCGAAAGGAAAACGGGATGATAAGATGATAAGATGACAAGAAACTACAACCGACTCGTTTAAAGTATAAAACAAGAATGCGCTAGAATCATAAACTGATCCATTTCGCAATAATCAACGAAACACACAAAGACAGTATAAAGGGAAAGAGCAAACAAGAACTGTATCACCCAGTCATAGCGTACCCGGTTTTTCCACTCTACTGCTTTCGTTGACTTATAGTGCTAGTTAGTTATCAAGCAAAAAATGTCGTTCTGATATAAATTAGGCAATTGCTCTCTTTCTCACACATCCATCAATCTCAATTTTCAAATTTTCTCTTAACACCATTGACACGATGCAAACGTAGTGCTTTCTGTTAACGGCAGCTTATTGACAATATCCGTGCATTAATTCGCTGCGCAAAACTACACAGACATAAAACTGGCCAAGCCACGCGAACGAAACGGAAGAAAAAGTGCTAACGAATTAGTGCACTGCCTTACGCGCGTGCTTGGCTTCTGGAATTCATGCATTTATTTGCTGTAGTTACAGAAAACATGTCAACACTCGTGGCTATCTTTTACATTTTAAAACCTTGTGTTGCTCTGCTAACGTCTCACGTGTTATGAAGGCGAATTTCACAGACATATCGATCCAGCAACAGTGAAACATTTCATCTAGTCATTACCACATCCTAGCAATGTTGACGCGAATACAAGAGACATTGAACAATTTCTTACCAGGCAACCGTGAATAAAGCGACAGCTATATTTTCTGGGAACTGTTACGGCCGGACCATTAGGAGCAGACTGAACACATAAGGCCTCAAGCAGCGACCCATTTGCGCGTGGTTAGCCGTAGCACCATTTCGTTATTGCAACGCTTAGAGGCTACAAGTTCTAGGGAGATGTGGAATTCGCTGCGAGGTCCGCTGGCGACTACATAATTGCGCCCAGGGTTCCTTCGAACGTGCATGGCTCGGATGCCCTGGCATAATTACCTCGTTAGAATAATGAAGTCCGGTTGGCCAGCGTCGCAATGTCAGGCCGATTGCGCTACCCGGAAGCCTACGCAGCGCTTTACGAAAACAGTAGCTCGTTTGCACCGGCCTGTGCACTGTGGTCTACGGCTATGTGCTACGGACACTTTGTTCTAAAAGAGTGCGATAAAGTGCAGTGGATAGGATCTTCTTTCAGGGTCCGGTGCAGTGCATGTCCCAGAAAAGTGTTCCTCGCCTTTACGGAGTGCCACGAGTCGATTCTTCGTCCTCGGCATATCACGTAATGCGTGGCCTATCTGTAGGTGTGGAATAGCCACTGTTTTTTCATACCACGATGTCTGGTGCTATAGAGCAGCAAAGGATATATAAGGTTTACAGTAAAAAAGAGAAAGGAACTTAAGAAGCGCAACGCTACTCTACACTTAGTTTCCCTTATTCCTGCTCATGACGCTCGAAAAGGATTAGAAGTCCAAGGTTGCTATTCTCTTCGTGCATTACTTGTTCGTTTTTACGTATTTGTGCTCAAGCGTGGGCCTTTATCGCAATATATACACTTGCACGGCCGCTACCGCTCGACGTCAATTTCTGCCCTATCTCTTCTCTGGCTCCGTCGTTTTTGCAGAAGAAGGTCTCGTTATAGCTGTAGGCTGATAGCCTGCCTGCAAAAAAGTGTTACTTCATCGCCTGAAGCTTGTGACCAAGAAGTCAACCTAGAGGGTGGGGAATGCATGCCTCAGTTTTCGATTTCGTTTTACCAATCATACTTCGCAGTTCTGAATGTTTCTTGCGGACATGAAGGGGGAGACTGTGTCTTCCTGCCTGATGCTTCTTTTCTCGTCTGAAGTAAAAGCCGCTAGAGTCGCTGTGCCTACTAGCAAGCATATTCTTGGAAATTGCCCTATATTCTCTAAGAGGCCTTTTTATAGCAAGAGAAGCCAGTTTAGTTGGCGGGAGATGGGCATAAAGAAAGAAAAAAAGACAGACAGAAAGAAAGAAAGCAAGCAAGCAGGCAGGCAAGCGAGCAAGAAAGCTAGCAAGAAAGAAAGAAAGCTAGCAAGAAAGAAAGAAAGAAAGAAAGAAAGAAAGAAAGAAAGAAAGAAAGAAAGAAAGAAAGAAAGAAAGAAAGAAAGAAAGGAAAGAAAGGAAGGAAAGAAGGAAAGAAGGAAAGAAAGAAAGAAAGAAAGAAAGAAAGAAAGAAAGAAAGAAAGAAAGAAAGAAAGAAAGAAAGAAAGAAAGAAAGAAAGAAATAAGGAAAGGAAGAAAGAAAAGAAATAAGGAAATAAGGAAAGAAATAAAGAAATAAGGAAAGAAATGAAGGAAGGAAGGAAGGAAGGAAGGAAGGAAGGAAGGAAGGAAGGAAGGAAGGAAGGAAGGAAGGAAGGAAGGAAGGAAGGAAGGAAGGAAGGAAGGAAGGAAGGAAGGAAGAGAGAGAGGAAGGGAGAGAGGAAGGAAGGAAGGAAGGAAGGAAGGAAGGAAGGAAGGAAGGAAGGAAGGAAGGAAGGAAGGAAGGAAGGAAGGAAGGAAGGAAGGAAGGAAGGAAGGAAGGAAGGAAGGAAGGAAGGAAGGAAGGAAGGAAGGAAGGAAGGAAGGAAAGAAGGAAAGAAGGAGCTGTTGCAACTCCCGACTCATTTTACAACCTTCCTTCTCAAGCCTCACTTAACTCTCCTTTGTCCGCACGTTGCAGAGGTAGTGATTCAGCAGGAGCCAGTTTCCAGGCCCATGTTTCTTCTTTTCCGTTTTCCCTTCAACAAACACATGTCAGTCTACATTACCGAAACCTCGGTACTAATGTTATGTCCCTGACATTTTAGTAAACAATCTTCGCAAAGCGCCTGCAAGAATGCTATGGGCATTTCTGCCGAGCCCTCGCCTCGTATCGTGTGCACGAACGGAGAAACAAATGATCTGCAGCACAACGCATGTATATTACGACATGAAGAATAAGCGCGTGGTCGTTCCGTGGCACACCAGCGGCACCTGCGTTCAGGCTCGTGGTAAATTCAGCGTGACTACGCTCAGCACGCCGCGGGAACCATCTTTCGCGTTCTGCGTCCAACTCAAAACGAGTTAAAGCGCGAGCGAATAGCGGCGTAACGAAAGGAGGCACGACTCTGTGTATAAAGAAAACAAAGGCGCTTCGTTCGTGCTCTTTTTCAAACATCCGTTCGTGCTGCGATGTAAAAATTCCAAGGCGATAAAACGAGACGCTTTTGTCTTTGCCACAGCTCTCATCTCAAAATAAAGTGTGCCCGAGGCGCAGGCCTTGACGCATTACCCTTGGTTTTAGGGAACGTTCATCCTTTCTTGTCTTTAGACAGCACATTTCATATTCGTGTTCAGTGCTTTTGTGTTGTTTCGCCTTGTCATCAAAGAGTGCCGACGGCTCAGAAGAGGCCTTTATTATGCCGCTCGTCGCGTCTAACTTGTCCGCCAAAATACATCCGGCTGCTTGCTAGCACGCATAAAATTGAGATTGTTATCGTTCGTTGAGGAACATTTTGATGGCTTAAGCTCTCAAGTGACGGCTGTTCCTGCTTTTCTTGTGATAATTTTGAGCATCTTTGGTCCAAGTTTTATAGGAGTTGTAAAATCCCCGTCATGTCTTTTTTTTTTTTCAGTCTGCCATTTGCTGCAGCATGCTTAAATAGTATACCGTCTCATAGGGGCGTATCTTAATATTACTGGGCATCAAACTTCCTCTTCTACACCCATAAATTATGACGCTTCGAAAATAAGTACCTTCTGTTAGAGCATTTTTCTTCTTCGAAGTCGTTACTTCTGCGTCGAAAGCATATATAGCTCCGGGATTTATGCAAACTTCCTTGACAGCTGCTTGGTATCAATAAACGTTTCATAAAATGTTATTTATTCGTTAACATTTTATACCTTCTTTCTTGGTTTGTATGCTGTTTCTAGTGCTGAAAGTACTGGCGTACCGCAGTTTTTCTAAAAGCACCGTCGTAGTCATATTCGGCAAATCGGCAAGTCTGGTCGGCGATAACGAAAACTTATTTGCGCATAGCACTCTACAAGCCTTGTTACGCTTGAACGGTAAATAAACTTGCTTTTCGAAATTGACTCGCTTGCATATTTTATATTTTGATTCAATTCGACCAAAGATTATTTACCTAATTTACACTAAGTACGAAGCACTGTGCCTTCCTCGTGGTGCGCGTGCTCCTGAAACTGTTCCGGTCATTCTTTTATAATTGGCAACTTCTCTTTACATTTTCACTTTGTCGAGCATTATATGTGGCAAAGTTTACAGCACTTGAAATTCGTGAAACGTAGATGAAGTCTAACGCTGGGGAGTAATCCCGAGTGCTATCTTTTCCACAGGCCGCTCCTTTTCTCCGCTTCCTTTGGGAGTGTAAGGAAGCGTGTTCAGTACCTGCTTTTGACAGGGCCATTTCAACTAGGCCTGAAAATAATAGCGTCCATGTATTTTCTTTGCGATCGAAGTTAAAGGATTGCTGCATCTCGCCTCTGTCCTGGTTTCGTGTCGATATTACTAAATAAAATAGGTCGTCAGCACCACCAGTTTAGCCAAGTTGTATAGGATACGCGATGCTTTTTGTGCTCTCGGCTGTGACTTTCTATTAGGAGAAGTCTCGGTTTCTGCTTTCCATCTGCAGCGTCAGCACTGCTTGGAGCTGATGTGCTCTCCTCGAGCGCCTCGTCCGTCAGCAGCGACTGATCTCTCTCTCACTCTCTCTCTTTCTCCTTTTCGGTGGGTCTCTCCCCATCTCGACTCACGGATCGGCTTTTATTGCTCCGAGATCCCTTGCAGCAGCCACCAGTTCGAAACTCTCTAATCAGGGAGCCCCGCTGGTCACCGCTTAAATCTGACGAATGAACGAGGTGTTTCATTCGTGCGCTGCTGCAGGCGGGAAGGCTATCTGTCAAGGAGGTTACTGGCTGGCGCCGGGGCAGCCCGTCGGAGTGCGCAACCTACGACATGTCCGAACGAAGGTAAGCGACAGGGCTTGCTGCACGCGGTTCGTCCCCGGGACACGCGCATGAGCCGTCGCACAACCAAATAGCCTACACCGCTACGCTTGTAACAATACCTCCAATTTTTCGTCATAGTCGCAGCTCATTCTCATCTGGCCTGTACAAAAATGCTCCATGTTCGGTTCAGTAGTAAGCTGAAGGAAATATGCAATTTTTACTCCCTTATGGGCTGCAAGACGCATTCACTCGAGGTTCTTGGTGACAGCTGGAGCATGAGCTCGGGTACACTCGCCATGTATGAGGTGTTTTGGCCAGATACTAAGCTTGCATGGAAAGCTTCAAGAACCTCTTGAAACTATAGCAAGTGCCAGCTTTCAGACAATAGGACCATGTTTTAACCTACACAAGCTACACTCGTGTATCAAAACACCATTGTAGGTATTGGAGATTTGCTGCATCGGTTTAGCTGGGGTAGGGTAAAAACATGGTCCTAATAACTCTAGCTTTGAGCGCCTAGTTAAGAGCAGAGACATTACACTGCCAACCAAGATCCGTATAACTCGTGCTATGCATGGTCTTTCCAGTTGTGATGTATGGATGCGAGAGTTGGACTGTGAAGAAGGCTGACCACCGAAGAATTGACGCGTTTGAATTGTGGTGCTGGAGGAGACTCTTGAGAGTTCCTTGGACGGCCAGAGGATCAAATCAGTCGATATTTTCGACCACGAACCCTGACTGCTCATTGGAGGGTCGAATTCTAAATTAAAGCTCAGCTACTTTGGTCATCTGATGAGAAGAGAGGAGTCGCTGGAGAAAGATTTGATGTTGGGAAAGGTTGAGGGTCACCGGAGAAGGGGTAGGCAGCGAACGCGATGGTTAGATGGCATCCTCGAGGCGCTGCAGATGAAGTTATGTGATGTTAGGAAGATAGTGAGAGACCGGAAAGAGTGGCGTGATATGGTCGGGTCACGAAGAGTCGGACACGAGTGAACGACTGAACTGAACTGAATAACTATTTTGTAGACCGCGAAAAAATTCCGGTGTCCTAGAGGTACGTCACCTGATACAAAAAGATGACACAGAATATGAGGCCTACTGAGAACATTTTCTTCAGATATCAGCACAAAATTGATATACAATGGGGAGTATTTCGTTTTCGGTCTCCCATCCTTATTGCGAAATCAGCTTCAGCGCTCAGCCTAGGGTTTTGGTCTAGCGCTGTGGATACTGAAAGCGTGTACAGCTGTCCGCAGCTGCTTTGCACTGGAAGGAAGAAAAGTACATGCAAGAGAGCCACGGAAGTTTATAGTCAAAACAAGCAAAAAATAAAAAGATAGGGTGCTGGTATCTTTAAGCGGTTTCGTTTTAAGACAACAGAGGGCGAAATGATCGTGCAGAAACCTTTGTCCTACAGCCCTCGTATCAACTACCTTGTTCGTATCAGCTACGTTGTTGTTGTTCCTAAAATGAAACCGCCTAAAGGTACCAGCACCCGTATCCCAATCCCCGTATCCGAACCCAATTCCGCCTGCACTTTCAAATAAATAACTCAATTGTATCAATCCAGCCATGGAATCTATCCTAAGCCCTTCAGGGGCCTCACAAAGGCAGAGGAGTGGATTCTCCTTCGCCTTTACACCAAAACTTTACTGTGCCATTCAGTATTCAAATACTTTGACCCTGCTTCCACGAGGAAATGCCCGCACTTTGAGGAGAAGTCCTCGGACATTTTGCACATGGTGTGGGCATGTCAAAAACCCCCAATCTACCCCATGTACCCAACACTTCTCGAGACGACTGGGAGGCGGCCCTGCTCGGTTGCTCTGGCCTGACGGCGCTACGAGCCTTGGTCGAGCGAGCTCGGGCCGCGGTCGACGCCAATGGGCTCTCGTAAGAAGGAGAACACTTAGGAATTGCAAGGAGCAGATCTTTAAGCACCACTCCCGTACCCTCCTTCTATATAAAAATAAAAATAAATGTTTTTCATCATCATTATCGACTACCTTGTTCCCGAAGACTTTCTAAGAGGCCTCTGACATTTCTTGAATTGAAAACCACGTAAACGGATGATAGATTGAATTTTTGCTTGCAAAATATTAGTTTGAAATACACTCACTTTTCTGTTCATGCAAGTGGTAATTTTTATACCAGGTTCTGTATTCTTCAAATACCGCACATAGCACTTTTCAAACAAATTTGTCGTTTCCTGAATTACAGAGCTTCGACAATATGCGCCGCGCGTTAGCTTAGACATGTCATACTCGCCTTACTGATGTCTAAATTTCAAGATGTTTAACAGAATGGGCGATCGGGCAGGGTAGCGCCAAAAAGTGAGCTCAGAGGAATTGAGCGCAGATTATATCATTGACTCGGTAACTCTCAAAACAGAAGAAAATCGATTAGAGTGCAATGCTGTTTCCTCACCATAGATAGAAATTCTGATGGCAGTTAGTTCGTACTTCTTAGCTTTCTTCTAGCCCACTTCCTTGAGCACAGAATGCATCTATGAACCGCGGACGTGTTCCTTCTGCTGGCAGTTTAAAAAGAAATGCTTTGTCGTCAAACCTCTTAGAGTGTAGCCCTGCATTAAGCGTTCCAGGTACAGTGTCGGTACTTCTATCAATACAGATGTATATTTTGAACGAATTTGAAGTTCAAGGTTGTTTGTTGCTTCATGGAGTTCCTCCTTGAAGGGGGCCAGTGTGCGTTTTTCCTGAGAGGGCCTCACGCCCCTAGAGCTCAAGGCAACTTATATCATTCACATGAGGAGCATCATTCAAGAGCAACAAAACTCATGTCCTTACAAAGCACATCCCTGAGACATGGTTTATGTCACATCATATTGAATATTTTGGTTTTAAAACGTGTTTTTATAAACGTAAGTGTAATAGGACGTTTATTGACGCTCAGATGGAGAGCTGTGAGGACAGGACCTTGCAACGGCGAGCCCGGCGTACTTCTTCTTTATCTTCGTCGCACAACGCACAGGTGCATGTCGATGGTTGAAGTGCTGACTATCACAGTACATTTTCCCCCCGGGTAAAAAAAAGGAGCCATCCTGGCGACTTATGGCGCGGAAAGCACAGCGGGGTCATAGAATGGCTTCAATCGGTTCACGTGAACTGTTTCACGACCACGGCGACGCAAGTCCGCAGAGGGCGTGACGGGCTCAACTACGTAGTTGACTGCAGATGTTTGCTGGAGGACCCTATATGGCCCGTGGTAGCGAGCAAGAAACTTCTTTGAAAGGCCAGGGGTTGTGGAGGGCACCCAGAGCCACACCAGTGTGTTCGGGAGATATGACGAAGCTTCGCCGGTATCACGGAAGTATTTTTGTTGCCACTGATTTTCTGTTGTGAGAGAGCGGGCGAGCTGACGGCATTCTTCTGCGCACGTGACGGCATCGGATAGCGGGGAAGATTCGGAAACGTCAGGGCGGTAGGGAAAAAGTGTGTCCATAGTACAGGGTGGCTCGCGCCCAACGTGGGGTGGAAGTACGCTGGGCTCGCCGTTGCAAGGTCCTGTCCTCACAGCTCTCCATCTGAGCGTCAATAAACGTCCTATTACATAAGAAATAAATATGAACACGAAGGGTAGTAAATGTGGCATGTATTACAAAAGAGCACGAAAAACTAACAGAATTATTTGGTTCAAACATAACCACCCCCCTATTCTTTTTAATCGCATGATAATTAAGGTGTATTCGAATAGTGTTGACTGAAGTAGAACGAAAGTAGTGTGAAAATCCTACTAAGAAATTAAAAAATTCGCTGACAATTGGGCGAACGACGAAGATGTTCTGAACACGTTACAGAAAAAAAAATTTGTCACTGCCCACCAACAATAATTTGCGTTCATTTTGGAATTTCTAGAAAGGTGTTATGCACTGAACATGGAAGTCATCACTGCGTAATAATTTAATCCCTTGTAAGTTTATTGTTTGCCTGCCATATTCAGCTCTCATGAATGGAACTCTGTGGTGAGGTGTACGAGGGGGTACCCAAAAGAAACCGAACTTATTTCCTTTTGAACCTATTTATTCACATCTTAAGCCCAAACCTTCAATCTCCTTCAATGTACTCTCCACTTGAACTAATACACTTGTCTAATCTTTCATTCCAGTTTAAAAAAAATTGTTTAAAATGTTTATTTACCTCTTTGCGTACATTTGAGATGTATAACCTTGCTGCGCATATATGGTACACTGAATGCGCCGCCAGCACGTCTTTTGTCATTTTTTTAAAGAAACCTAGCTTGATGTTTTATTCGTTCCTCGTGGAACTTTGAGCCATTGGCTAATTAAGGCAGTTTTATTTGCTTTCTTGCTATTAGTCCTTCCTTGTTTGGACCCAGTCCAATTGTTTTATTTTCTAATAGTAACACTGCAGTTGTCGTGGATATAGAAAGGCTTCCTTCAAACCCCAATTAAGCTTGTGTAACGGAAGTGATGGGCGTAGCCTGACAATGTGAAGTGATAATCTGTGATTTTAAACCAGAAAACAGAATATGTCGAAAATAATATCGAAAGATTAGCGAGCGTTTTCATCACTACTGCATCTGGCAAGACATCTTTACAGGTAGTTAAAGCTTTCCAAAAAATAAAAAGGCCCATTTGTAACAAGAGCGCTGTAGGAGAAGAAAGTGTGTTTTTATATTCATCTAGAAAGGTCATTATCACTGGTAAAGTTTCAACAACACATCATGATGTACTGAAATTATTCTTATGCTTTAAATGACACTGAGTGACAATGGCTTGCTCTAGAGCCTTCCCGATTTTTCGCCAAAACTGAATTCCTCAATCTTCTCTCTGAACCATTGTAAAAAGGTTTCCCCACGCATGGGATGCGAAAACAGGCGCCATGTTTCGAGCGTGTTACACCACATTAGCACCAGAACTCCTTACTTGCTCTTACACTGCTACCATATGCAAGTGCAGTTAAGCTACGTCATCGAAGTGATGTAAACTGCCACGGGACTTTTTTTCGTCGTGATACTCTGGTGAGCAAGGTGGCGATTCTTTGCGAGTTGGCTACGATGATATCCCTATTGGGTGCGATGTGCCCGGCATTTTAATATTGTTTTGACATCTTCATATGACTGCCACTCTCTCGTAATTCATGACAGCGCTAATTGCACTCAGCTTCTTAAATAAAAAAAAGTCAGCGCTTTCTTTTTCTTTTTCTTTCTCTCTGTCTCACTGTCCTTCACAGCTGAATGGCGTCCTGCGATGGGTCTTTGTTTAAGGTTGATTACCAAAACATGTCACGGCTGCTTAAATTGCATTACCCAGATGTCCCTTTACGCCACCCCTTTTGAGCCGAGCCCGCCGCCTGCATTATGATTAGCCTTCATGGGCCTCTGGGAGTATACGAACGGCAATTTGAAAGTAAGATAGTGCGGGAAAAAGTGGTGCTCTTCTGATGAGGGCCTTCGTTATGGAGAAAACTATAAGTACCGAAGGAGGGAGGGGGCATATGAAGCGTTGTCGGCTTTACAATCTGCTCACCGTGCTTCATATTGCTGCAACCGGTCCTCTTTAATCCAGATTTTCGCGAGTTTATTCTTTCTCCACAATATTGCTGGCAGTTAAACTCACCGGAATGAATCAGATTACAAGCCGCCCAATTAAGGCGTTTGAAAGACGCTTTATTCGTGCGTAAAACACTCGAAAAGGTGGCCATGGACACCTGCCCCTTTGAAGCAGGGTACATTTGGTCTGGACGTGGATAGTTGTGTGTGCGTGAGAAAGTGCACGCACCGTAAACGCAGCTTACAACGAATAAGGTGCCCAGACAGATTGAATCTCCTACAAGGAACCTAAATAGTTTACTGTCATTGAAAATAATTAATTTCCTACATAAACTCTTTTGAAGCTAAGTTTCCTTTAAAACTGCTAAGTAAGCTGTGTGCGTCCTTGGAAGTATTCGATAAGCACATCAAAGCTGTTGCGAAATCTCACCGCTGGGCTCGGTGTTCTACAAATATGATCTACGTCTCTCTATCTCTTTTGTTATCTTCGTATGACCCGTGCATCTGCATTCGCCGCCAACTTAAAACAAGCGTCAGGGCGAAGTTCTACGCGAAGCGTTTAGTGTTTTTGCGCCGAAAAACTGTCGCTGTACCACGGTTTGAGAGGGAGATTTCAAGGCCAAGTGAAAATTGTGCCGGGGAAAACATTTGGGGGGCGCTAATGCAGAAGCCACAGAAACTCCGACCTAATACGTATCTGTCAAAATGGATAGCGTCACTGCGTTTTAGTGCGAACTTCATGTCTACTTTTAAGACGAGTCGAAAACCGCGCTAGAAAAATGATTGACACCTAGTATAGGGTGTATATGATACATATAGTGTTAGTTGATTGACTGGGAGTGGGCTGCGACGCACGAATTTGTCTTTTTTACTGACGTTATTACTGTGCTCTTGAAAAACTGTGCTAAGCATTGTCCTGTCTATCCTATGCAGTTAGCGTCGCCGGAAAGAAGGGTCGACGACACGACGTCATTGGTGCGTTCAACATAGGCTTCTTCCTTGCATCCATTTTATTGCGTATTCATAAACCTTTCATTTTCTGTGATTTCCTTCGCTAATGCGCACAACTATAATGCACCATGGCGAATGAAGAACAGGGGACTTTTTGGCGCGGTTCGAGTTGCAGGAGTAACTGTGGTACTCACATCACCCATACCTTCTGTCTGTTTTCCTGCTTGAGGAACTCTACAGAAGGCCACATTAGCCTGACCACCTTATAGATAACATCGCAGCCCAAAGTACTTCATGGACATTGCTGATTCTCCGTCCCTCCTACTTACTTCGGGGCATGTCTTTTTTACTATTATTGCTGTAAAACGAATAAAAATAATTCCTGACGGCCATTTACGATGCCGTCTGCTCAGGCCGTATTTCTACAATACACAAGAAAAATTTCCAAATTGGGGCGAGAGTCACAACGAGCGCCTCCCAGAGTTGCCTTTTTCAGCCACCTCGCTGGTTATCGCTGAGTATGAGGACGGGCTTCGAGAAGCAAGTATTATTGATGCTCAGCGTTGGAGATGCGTGTATTGCCGTTATTGCAACAGGTGCAATGGCTTTTATTTGAAAGATCCCTTCACCGCATCCGGATTAAAGGTGATGCAGACGCAGTCAGGCGCACTTCTGAGAGAAAACTAATCTCGGAAAACACACGTAGCTCGTTCCGAATGCTCCGCTACCAGTCGAATCACAGAGAGAAAAGGCCAGCGAGCTTTTCTTTTGTGCATGCAGTCGCTGCATCCAGCCGTGGCTCATCTTCTCGCTTTTTATATTTAACTGCCTCAGCGACCCCTGCTTCATCAAAGCAGCACTTTGTGCAGCGCTCACTCTTGTGGTTGGTCATTCCCAGACGTCCCTTCGGTGGAGGCCGACCCGGGGTCGGCGTTCGGGAGGATGCGCCTCTTTAAACGGCTCATTTCCGCGGACAGCGACCGGCTTACTTTTCACGCTCTTCGCTGACGCGCCGGTCGTCTGGCAGGGCCCATGCTTGAGCTGACGGCGCTACTTCTAGTTTCCTTGAAAGCCCCCTTTCTTTTATTTTTATTTTATTTACGGAGACCACCTCTGCTCGCCAAGATCCCTACTTTGCGCTGGCCATCAAAACGGTCATTCTCTGATTTTGCACGCTTCGTGAAGTAGCGAATTGAGACTGGATGCTTACCACCCTTTGTGCAGTTATCGTTCGCTTTCTTTCCTTTGCGCGACGTCTCTCTTTTAGCTACTATGCACGAGCACATCCACCAAAACGATGTCTCTGTTCAGCGTTCCAGTCAGCGAAGTATTGCGTAGTGCGGTTCGCTGCCTCTACCGTTATTCACTACAGAGCGCCTCCAGTGCGCCGGCGCAGATGCAGATTTTATCTCGACATGCACACAGTTTATCAGCACGTGGCGAGACCAAATGACCTCAGGATGATCTGCGCATGCGCAATGGTGGGCTGCTTTGTGGCACGCGTTATATTAAAGGTCTTCCTTATGTGCAAGCTTTAACATATCCCTCTGTGGTCGCTAGACGTACGTTTGCGTTTCTTCTTTATTCCGACCCAGGGTTCCCAATGGTCATTTACTGGCAAAAAAAAAAAAAAAGCGCCACTGCGCTTAAATCTGCTTAACAACCTAAGTGACGATAATTACATTACGGGAGTGTTTTCACTAACTACATCGTCATTGTCATCCCTACTATCCCCATCATCATCACTCCTACTACTCTCCTCGATATCAACTAAATGCGGCGTCATTTTCATCGCTAATACCGTCATTAGCATTATCACTAACAAAAGCGTCATTATCATTCCTACTATCATCGCTATTATCCTTAACTGCATCGTCATGGTCATCGGTAATATCATCCCCATGCTAGGTCTTTTTCTCACGAACCTGGCGTGAAGCACTTCGTGAGCGACACAAATGCTTTCTTGAATTCGATCTGCAGCATGGCCACCCGAGTGATATTGTTTCCCAGAACCCCCATACAGGGACTTATATAGTGGAATATCAGACAGAGACGTCTGTACGGAGGTACAAAATTGGAGGCGCCGCCAGAAACTAAGATCTTCTTCTTTAAATTACATACCAGAACGTTACCAGTAAAGAAGTTTTTGGAAGGAAGATGCATATATACATATATATATATATATATATATATATATATATATATATATATATATATATATATATATATATATATTCCGGGTGTCCCAGCTAACTTGAACCAAGGGTTACAAAATAATATATTTGAGGTAGGTCAGTGAAACCAATTGCATACAACTGCCAGCCTGTTTGCGCACTACAGGCAATTTTTTGTTTTGGATTTACTTAATTAGCTAATTATGTTAATTTTTCTAGTTGATTAAATATCGACTTTAGACCAAAAATGTGAATTGGAAAGTTGTAGAGCACCTTCAGAAACCCCCATTTCATTAATTGCGATAAAGGAAGTCTCACGTGTATCTTTTTTTTCGGGCTCAGAAGAAAGCCCGCGAAATACAAATAATACCACGTGACTAGCGCATTTGTGCGCCGCGATAGTGGTGCTCTCAGTCGTGGTTTGAGCGAACGAAATAAGCTGCGGCCGTGACCCGATGGTCCCTCGAGCGAGCTCGAGCCCGCCCGTCGCCACCGCGATTTTGGCCAGGCCTGCGCACCGCAGCAGCCTACATCACGACAGGCGGATAGCGATAAAGAACCGGCAAATGAAGGTGCAGCGCTAATTTTAGTCGAGTCACATGATGTCATCTCGCCCCTTTACCCAAGCCTGTATGCGCAGATTCAGTGGCTGATACCTTATCGCTCATTTGTTTGTCGTGACGTTCGCTGATGGGAGAGAAGGAGGCCTTGTTAGAATGTCGGTGGTGTCGGCTCGCCGCTCTCGCTGCTACTGCACCGTCACGTGGGCCGGCTGTCTGACGCTGGCGAAGAAGCCATCGCAGGCATATTGGCCTGCCGCTTTAACGGGGCCAAGAAGACACGGCCGCAGCTGATTTCGTTCGCTCAAACCACGACTGAGAGCACCACAATCGCGGCGCACAAATGCACTAGTCACGTGGTATTATTTGTATTTCGCGGGCTTTCTTCTGAGCCCGGAAAAAAAGATACACGTGAGACTTTCTTTATCGCAATTAATGAAATGGGGGTTTCTGAAGGTGCTCTACAACTTTCCAATTTGCATGTATAGTCTAAAGTCGATATTTAATAAATTAGATAAATTAACATAATTAGCTAATTAAGTAATTGCAAAAGAAAAAATTGCCTGTAGTGCGCAAGGAGGCTGGCAGTTGAATGCAATTGCTTTCACTGACCTACCTCAAATATATTATTTTGTACCCCTTGGTTCAAGTTAGCTGGGACACCCGGTATATATATATATATATATATATATATATATATATATATATATATATATATATATATATATATATATATTTACTATGAGGAACGCATTGTCTAGTCTGTAAGAAACCGGAAACAGTTTACCATGTTTTGTATTTACATTCTTTGGGATGAAGTTTATTTTGGGATGCATTACCAATGACAATACATACCAAACTCGCACGACATTTGATATTTAAGCATGTATAGTAAGGATGAGGTTCCATTTGATGCAATTATGCTTATGGGCCTCCACTGTATATGGCGCTCCAGAATGGCAAGCTATCACTGTGGCAGAGATGCAAGACCTGCTCGAATTTATTTTTGAGTGAGTGTTAATTGGGCTTATCGCCATACAAAAAGCGACTCCAGAACCTCTGAACTGGCTCTGAAGAGTCGATAATGATGTCTTTGTACATATAAGTACATAACCATGTGATCTTCATGTTGTGATTGGGGTTTCGTTTTGTGAAGTATTGTGCGTCAAAGCCAGGCAATAAACAAAAATTAGCCCGCTGTGGAGTAGTTGTCTGCGCTCTCGGCTAGGGATTGGAGGGATAGTGGTTCGATTCCCTTTGGACACATATTTTTTTTTTTTTATTATTGTCAGCCATGTGGACATTTTCTACGAACACTCCCTAGCTACACCACCCATGAGCGAAGGAAGACTTTAACCTTCAACAGTAAAAATGGCCGCAATGTTACCTTGAAATGTAATTGCTGGAGCGGGTAGCAAAGTTCTTTATTGTCATGGGAAGTTCGGTTCCTAACTCAACCACCCATCTAAAGTAGAAGCTCATGTTGGGAGCTCCTGTCATGTCACGCGTTCATGTGACGTCTCGTATTAACCCGCCTGTGAATCAATACCCGGGCATGGCACCTGCAAACCTTCCACTGCTCCGTCCACGTCCTGAATTTTCGCTGTCAGTGCCGACATTGACAACAAAAGAGTTTCTGCAGAGCATGGCCTTTAATGCTACCAGGTTACAAACAATTCCATACTCCAAGAGGATTAATTTAGAAACTTCCATCTGGGCCGCATAATCAGGCAATTCGAATTAACAATG